>NC_069659.1:332195186-332810499 GCF_027244095.1 Hemicordylus capensis
GGCTCTCTGCATGATCAGGAAACAAATATGACAACTTCCCCTTCCACAGGAAGTACTTTGTGCCTCCTGAAAATACATCCCTGAAGGTTGCAGTGCCCTCAGGGACATATTTTTGTGTGACACAAAGGGCTTCCAGGAGAAAGGAAGGTCCTTTTAAATCCCCACAAATGCTAGTACTAGTGTAGTGTTAATCTGAAACACTTCAGAAGCACTGGTACTACACCAGTGCATTTCCTATCACACTGTTGTTCCATTAGCAGAATGTCAGCCACTGTATAAATGTTCAATTTAAAAGTGAAGCTGTGTACAGGCCCTCTCAAATGCAGAATACAGATAGGAAATGTACTGCTGTGCATGTGCTGAACATATTAAGGCTATGCACACAACCAGGAGGTGGGGAGGGTGGGCTGTTGGGGGAAGGCTGCGGCAAACTTAATCTTCCCCCAGATGATCATTAAATGGTGGTGGGAAGCACAGATCTCCAGAGGCTTGGCCAGGAACTGTCATTACATCATCAGCTGTCCCCTGATTGGCCACAAAGGGGCAGGAGGCAGGATCAGCCTTAATGAAGGCATTACAAAGGATTATTGAGTGTGCCTTGCAGAGCAGCACATTTCTTTCTTTCTTTTAACATATTTTTATACCGCTCAAAACTCACGTCTCTGGGCAGTTTACAACAAGCAAACAAACAGAAAACCTAAAACATTAGTTAAAACAAAATAAATGATACAGTAAAAATTAAAACATTACAACAATTTAAATTTTAAAACAACATGTTAAAACTGTTAAAACAATATTTAATTAAAAGCCTGGGTGAATAGATGCGTCTTTAAAGACTTTAAAAACGTTTTCAGAGATGGGGAGACTCTTATTTCAACAGGGAACGCATTCCAAAGCTTTGGGGCAGCAGCGGAGAATACCCATTCCCAAGTAGTCACCAGATGAGCCAGTGGCAAATGCATCTCTCCTGATTATCTCAATGGGTGGTAGGGTTCATAATGAAGAAGACATTCTCTTAAATAACCAGGGCCCAAGCTGTTTAGGGCTATATAGGTTACAACCAGCACCTTTTATTTTGCCCGGAAATTTATCAGCAGCCAGTATAGCTCTTTCAATACAGGAATAATATGGTCTCCAAAATGACCCAGAGACCAACCTGGCTGCTGCATTCTGTACCAGTTGTAGTTTCCGGACTACACACAAGGGCAGCCCCACATAGAGTGCATTGCAGTAATCTAGTCTGGCATATGAACTGCTGTTCTGAGGTCATTTATCTCAAGAAACAGATGCAGCTGGCCTATCAGCTGAAGCGGATAGAAGCCACTTCTGTCCACTGCCTCAACCTGGGACACCAGGGAGAGGCATGGATCCAGAAACAACCCCAGACTGCATACCTGTTCCTTCTGGGGAGGTGTTCACAAATGCCAACCCCTGTAGCCACAGCACTCTGTTGCAATAATGGCTGCTGCTGCCTGAGACCAAGTATCAAAGGCAAAGGCACACAGATGACCAAAACATTCTGGTAGGAGTGCTCACTTTTTGTCCTACCTAGGTTAAGAGCAGGGCAGAGGATCTGGGTTACCCAGATTTGAGTGAGCTGAGTAGGAGGGATTCCTGTGCGTTCATACAAACATGAATCCTTGGCTATACTGCCTCCTACCTTTTTCTTGGTTGTGAGAATGGGCTCAATTGGTTGTGAGAGTAGGGCTTATGTATAAAAGCCCTGCATATGTGTGGGTGCTCTCTATACTACATGGGTATACATAGGTTAGGAGCAGAGTCTGTTTCAGGGATGCCACCCACTCATGCATTCATTATACCAACTTGGAACATCTAAAGAATTTTAAATGTGGTTTTAATTTTGATCATTTGTTTTTAATTGTTTATATTATTGTTATCATTTTAACCCATTGTAAACTGCCATGAGACACTTGTTTTTGGTGGTATAGAAATGTGCCAAATAAATAAGAAGGGCTACAGGACCTGTGAACATTGCTCAGCTTTGGATTTTGATATATCTCCAGAAAGGAATCCAATAACTTGTGAGAGCAGGGCAGCCGATGAGAATGGCTTGTTGTTGAACCTGAAATTGAGCTTCTTGAGCTTCCTTCACTGAAGCTGGATCCTGTGTACCCACACATCACTAACTGATTGACTCCCATGGCAGATTGGAGTGTACAACCCATAGCAGCTAGCAAATCAAGCAAAACACAAAATAAAAAGACTAAAACAATGCCCCCCCCTTGCACTCTTGAGTGTGCATCTGGCAGCAAAAATTAGAATATTAAAAAAGCTTATTTGTATTTCAGAATCTGAATTTGAATAACCAAAACAATACGAGAATATCTTGCAAGAGAAATGAATGCAGGCGCGTTTTGAAGCTTACAGGCAACTGAATGTAAGTTTGGAGAGCAGGGTGGGATACGGTTCACTGTGCAGCACAGAAGCAGAGTTGAAGAAGGCAAAACTCAGAGGTAGTATTGCATAATGGCAAAACGCTCCGAGTTCAGCAGGGTTAGCGGCAGTCACTAATGAAAACCTCCAGTGGTATTCACAGGGCACTGATCATGTAATAATGCCTTAGAGTCAGTAATGACCTGAAATGGCTTCCAACTACTAAGTAAAGGGTGAAAGTCTTCAAATCTAATTGCCAGTCTACTGAGCCATTGATATTTTGTACAGAATATACTTGTTTGTCTTTTTATTATTGCTGTTTTGGTCAAGATAAGTGTGTTTTAAAATGTGGGTGTCTTGCATCTGGTTCTCTCCCCCCCCCCCCCGTTTCCTCTTCCTTTGAGCAAGTAATGATATAACAGGTGCTATTGACCGTGATAGGTGAGCATCATAGAGTGGCAACAAAGCCAAAGGCCATTTATCCTCAACTACAGATTCCCACACCACAGTTTAGTTCATATCCAGACTTCAGAAAGTTGGTGCAGAATGAATACAATTAGATATATTTGGTAAATAGCCAATCAGACCTGGAGGACAATTTGATCCCAATAGTGATGATCAGCCAGCCCCTAAAGAGAAGTTACGTAGCTCAGTTGTAGAATACAGGAATTACATGCCTAAATTCCCAGTTCAGTCCCTGATTTAAAACTTCAAACAGTAGGGCTGAAAAGACTGCCTGAGAATATGGAGAACCTTTCCCACTCAGAGCAGACAAGGTTGAACCATGTAGTCTCTACAGCACTCTGCAGAGATGTATTTATTTCTGACATTTCTATCCTGCCCAGAGTGAATATTGGGTCCTAGAGCATGGTCTAAGGCAGCGGTGGGCAAACTTGGTCCTCCAGCTGTTTCTGAACTACAACTCCCAGCTTCCTCAGCCACAATAAAGTGTAGCTATGGATGATGGGATTTGTAGTATAACAACAGTTGGAGGGCCAATTTTTGCCACCCCTGCTCTAAGGGCACATGATTCTGTTGATGAGGAGCTGTTTTGGACTCTGCTGGGCTATGGAAGCTTGTACCAAAAAGGAACCATGTGCCCAGAAACTGAGCCAAATGAAGACAAAGAGAAAATGTAACATTTTGCTTTGTACTATGAAAGACTCTAGCAGAGATGCCGTACTTAGGTTAACTTTCCTTGAAGGAAGAAAGGGCCTCTGAGCAAGAGAGATGCACAATTTGGTACCATTTAGCCAAAGAGTGCTTGAAGATAAGGCAGTAAATATTTCTGGCAGTCACAGGTCTCGGAATGTGTGTGAGGAGGAGACTGGAAGACCAATTCGACCCATGCCTTGTCAAGTTGGTATATGGTTCCTGGTACCGTATTGAATAATGAAGAAGAATTACAAGGCCTGAGGATAGCAGTTAACTGGAAGAGTAAAGAAGCCCTGTCAAAAGTGGGGGATTGGATTTTTTATGAGCTCTAGTTTGACATGATCAGCACAGAATATTAGATTTCTAATGACAAGAGAAATAGGGAACCCAAAGAGCCAATGAGAATCCTGGTGCAACAGGTGGAAACCAATCAAGGGTCTGAGAGTACAAAGAAGAGAAGTTTGACTTTTGGGGCATAAAATGTAAAGTCAGTAAGAAAATGGATTTCCTCTCTTTGTTCCTATATATTTTAACTTCCTTTCTTGCACATCTCTCCTTTGTTTCTCTCCTCTTGAATTCTCTGTCCAAGATGCTTTATCTCTCAATTGCTATTTTTAGCCTAGTTTCCAGTAGGCTTATGAGATTACCCAGCATTCTGTGTATGTGTCCGTCTGTGTGTGCACCCCCCTCCATCAACTTCACAACGCCTGGACCAATTTGAACCAAATTGGGTACAATTGCATTGAGTGACACTTCAATGGCATAGATTGTGATGATGTCATCCACACCGATTCAAGATGGCAGATGCATAAACTTTTGAGGCACAAGTGGGCTAACTTGTAAACCGCTTAACTTATTTGAACCAAATTTGCTGCAGCTGTAGGGACACCTAGGGACACCTCAATGGCATAGCTTGTGATGATGTTATCTCCCCCAATCCAAGATGGTGGACATGTGAACGTTTGAGCCTCAAGTGGGCTAACTTGTGGACTGTCTTAACTGATTTGAACCAAATTAGGTACAGTTGTAGTGAGTGATACACAGGGACACCTCAGTGGTGTAGTTTGCAATGTTGTCATCCACTCTGATTCAAGATGGTGGAACCATAAACTTTTGAGGCGCAAGTGAGCTAATTTGTGAACCGCTTAACCAATCTGAACCAAATTTGCTACAGCTGTAGGGACACCTCAACGGCGTAGTTTGTGACAATGTCATCCACCCCAATTCAAGATGGACATGTAAACTTTTGAGGCACAAGTGCACTATCTTGAGAACTGTCTAACTGATTTGAACCAAATTTGCTACAGTTGTAGTGAGTGACACACAGGGACACCTGAATGGTGTAGTTTGTAATGATGTTATCCACCCCGATCCAAGATGACGGATGCATGAACATTTGAGGTGCAAGAGATCTAACTTGTGGACCTCAATTTGAACCAAATTTAGTCCAGTTGTAGAGACAGTGAAAGGAAAGTAGGCTGATTAGTTCTTACTAGAACATCTTGTCTTTCTCTTCCCTTCTCTCCTTCACAACAATAGCCTCAAGTATTCTATCCTCTCCTAAGGATACAGACTTCATCTATACAACTTACTATATTCCTATAGACTTATCTATTCACTGAATAGCTAATTCTTTACTCAGTTTCTTATTTTTAAGTTTTTTCCTGAATGCTTTTTGGAGAAGCCTGACTATACCACAAGCTGCCAGAAGGGTAAATATAACTTTTTCTTTAGGGGTATAGGTTAAGGGGTTTAGATTCGCTTACTATAGAAAAGGGCTAGGGAACATTGGGGTGGGTTTTATTATTCACAACATTTCTCTTAATAATAACTTCAAATGCCACACATTTTATGTTTCCTAGAATGTTATAGTTCAATCTGCACTTTGGGACCACTTTGTCATGAACAGTTCAGAAGTTCATAGTGGCCATGACAACTATTGCCCTGTCCCAAGTGGTCTCAGGACTGACACGTTGCTGGTCACATGCTCAGTTTAGTCTTCTGCTCTGGTCAGGGTAGTGTTTCGTGGGTGGCGACACTTGTGATTTCCCCATTGTCATGGATGGACCACCACTTTGTTAAGGTTGGGCTGACTACCACAACCCACCTCTCTGGGGGTGAAGGACATATTGGTATGGTCCACCCAAAGAGGTCATTGGATCCAGTAGGGTTCCAAGAAGCCTTAGAAGGGTTTTGAGTTGGCTCTGCTGATGATTCTGTCAATGCTCTGGGGCAGACATGGAATAAGGAACTCACTTGAGCAGTTAACACAATCTCTCGTAAGCGTCCTCTCCAACCAGCTTCAAAATTAGCACCATGGTATTCGGAAGAATTACAAGCACTGAAGTGGAAAGGCACTTATTTGAGCTGAGGTGGAGAAAGACTTGACTTAAATCCGACATTACAGCACAGCGCGCATATGAAAATCTATGCTCGGGCACTATGTGCAGCAAAGAAGCCGTTCTTTTCTGTGTGCATCGCATCCACAAGCTTGCATCTAACAAATTTGGCTATGGTTGTGAGGGGACTATTATATGGGTGTGCATGGAACCAGTACGCCCGGTTTGGTTTGAGTCCAAATTGGACTCGAACGGAACTGGGAATGTTCTGCTCTGCCCCCTGAACAGAGCCCTGTGGTTCAGCTCGAATTTGAGCCAGTCTGGGGATTCTAATGGGGAAATTTTTTTTATTAAGAACATTATTTCCTCTGGGGGGCACTACCATAGGAAACATAGGAAACGGCCATATACCGAGTTAGACCATTGGTCTATCTAGTTCAGTATTGTCTTCACAGACTGGCAGAGGCTTCTCCAACCTTGCAGGCAGGAATCTCTCTTAGCCCTATCTTGAAGAAGCCAGGGAAGGAACTTGAAACCTCCTGCTCTTCCCAGAGCGGCTTCATCCCCTGAGGGGAATATCTTGCAGTGTTCACACATCAAGTCTCTCATTCATATGCAACCAGGGCAGACCCTGCTTAGCTGTGAGGACGTCATGCTTGCTACCACAGGACCAGCTCTCATCACCATGGCCATGGGGGGAGTCTCTGGTGGTTTCCCCTCCCCCCACCAGCCTCCCCCCGGTCTCAATTCAACCCGGTTCGGGCTGTTTTCAGCTGTCTTCAGCCTGTTCTGGGTCTTTTTGTGCTGGTGGCAGCCATTTTGGAGGCAGCCATACATGCACACTGGCCATCTTCATGGCCATGCAAATGGCCAGTGTACATGCATAGCAGCCACCAAAATGGCCCCCACCCACGCAAAAATGCCCAGAACAGGCTGAAGACAGCTGAAAATGGCCCAAATCGGGCCGAATTGAGACAAGGGGAGGTGGAACCACTGGAGAACCCCTCCATGGCCGTGGCAGTGCCCTCCCCCGCAAAGCGGTGAGTTTCATTTTTAAAAAAAATTCCCATACATGCCCCTCCTCTCTTGAATCATAATTTAGAGCCATTAGTGACTTGCTCTGACACCTTCACTGAGTTTTTTGCAGATAAAATATCTCAGATTCAAGCTAAGCTGTATCCCATGGTTATTGCAGAGTCTGTTATGGAGGTGTCCAGCAACTCATCTTATATGGTTAGGTTGGATCAGTTTCAATTTGCGACTCCCAAGGATGCTGACAAACCACCTGGAAAAGTTCACCTTACCACCTGTTCTCTTGACCTTTGCCTTACATGGTTCATACAACCCAGCAGTGAAATTATTAGAGAGGGTAATGCCTCTTTGTGGGAGGGCAGGATGCCTCCTTGTATCAAGGAGGCTGTTGTTAAATCACTTTTGAAGAAACCTTCATTGGATCCCTCAGAGCTAGGCAATTATAGGTTTGTCTCCAATCTTCCACTGTCAGGCAAGGTGATATAGAGTGTGGTGGCTTCTCAATTCCAGTTAGTTTTGGAAGAAGCAGATCATCTGGACCCATTTCAAACTGGCTTTTGGGTGGGCTATAGGGTTGAGACTGTCTTGGTTGGCCTGATGGATGATCTACAATTGGTAATCGACGGAGAGTGTGATCCTGATGGTCCTCTTGGATCTCTCTGCGACTTTCAGTATCATCATCCATGGTATCCTTCTGGACCACTTGAGGGGGTTGAGGGTGGGAAGCACTGCCTTGCAGTGGTTCAGCTCCTACCTTTCTTGTAGATTCCAGATGCTGTCACTTTTGAGAGTGTTGCTCTTCAAAGTGAGAGCTGTTACATGGAGTCCCACAAGGCTCCATTCGATCTTCAGCGCTTTTTAACATTTATATGAAACCACCGAGAAAGCTCATCAGGAGGTTTGGTGCTGGGTGCTAGCAATATGCTGATGACACCCAGATCTATTTTCCACATCAACTTTGTCAGGAGATGGCTTAACCTCTCTAAATGCTTGCTTGGAATCGGTAATGGGCTGGATGAGGGAGAACAAACTCTAGTTGACTCCAAACAAAATGGAGGTAGTCATTGGAGGCCAGCACTTACAAAGTAGTTTAAATCTGCCTATTCTGGATGGGGTTACACTCCCCCTGAAAGATCAGGTGCTTAGCTTGGGAGTACTTTCAAACCCTAACCTCTTCCTGATATCTCAGGTTGAGGCAATGTCCAGGAGTGCTTTTTATCAGCTTCAGCTGATAGTAGTCATTATCAGCTTCAGCTGATAAAAATGGACTCCAGCTACGTCCATTTCTTGAGACAGACAAATGTAAAGCAGTAGTGTATAGGCTGGTAACACCCAGGCCTGACTAATGCAATGTGCTCTACATAGGGCTGCTTTTGTACGTAGCTCGGAAACTGCAACTAGTGCAGAATGTGGCAGCCAGGTTGGTCTCCAGGATCACCCATAAAGACTCAGTACTCATATTTGAAAAGAACTACACCGGCTGCCAATTAGTTTCCACGCAAAATACAAAGTGCTGGTTATTACCTGTAAAGCCCTGAATAGCTTGGGCCCAGGGTATTTGAGAGAGAACCTTCTTCTTCATGAACCCTGCTGCCTATTAAGATCATTGGGGGAGGTCCAGTTGTGGTTGCCACCAGTCCTTGTCTAAGAGTTGCCCTGAGGCTCTGGAACACATTCCCAAATGTAGTAAGAATCTCCCAAGCTCTGGTTGTTTTTGAACAACTTTTGATGACACACTTGTTTCCTCAGGCGTTTCATGTATGATCTTTTAGAGTTTTAAGGTTTTATTTGTGGTAATTTTAATCTGTTTTAAATGATTTTTAGGTTTTAGCTGTTGTTTCTTTAAGTCGTAAAGATCCCTGAGATTTTACATGGGGTGGTGTTAGCATTCAGCCCTCCCTTACCCTAAAGAGCGAACTGGAAGGGAACCCTGTCCTGTCTGTCAGGCAGTGACCTCTAGGGATCAGCCACTCAGCACACGGTGACCGGGACTTAGAGGGCCTAGTGGCAGGAAGTGAAGGGGTTCTTTGTTTGCAGTTGGAGCCAGGCAAGGGAAGCAACAGGTTGGCTGGCCAAGCCATGGGAGCAACCAGGAACTCTGCAGGAGCCTGAAGTCTCTACCATGGTTTTGGTGAGTTCGGGGAAGAAGCCAGGGCTTGCCTTCGGAGAAGGGTTTAGCCAGGGAACCATGTGTTAGGTAGCTGGTGTCATATTTCTTTATTTTAGTGCTTTGCAGATCTTTACAACTGGTGTATTGTGTTTTATTTTGTAGCGTAACCTTCTAAGAAACCCTAGCCTGAACCCTTTTATCCAACTAGGGCACTGTAGAAGTCTGTACCCTGTAAAGATGCTTTTAAAGGCTCCTTACAACTGAGGTGTTTTTTTCTTTTGTATTTTCTTGCATTTATGTTCTGTTCAGCTGAGTGTGCCACTCCAAATACCAGCGGAGTGTTCTTTGGAAGTAATCTGGTAAAGTACTGAATGTTTGCTGTTACTTGTAACTGAAGCTGAGAAAACGAGAGCCTCAGACTGAAACAGTCTGTAGTATTTTGAATAAAGGTTATTTTTCTTGTTGGTCCTTTACAATTTTAACCAGCCTATTTGAGTGGATTTTCAACTCAGGAAAGGAGGGGTTGGAAAGGGGTCTACTCTGGTGCAAACATGCTTCAAGTTTGATTGCTCAGCAGTAACCACACTACTTAGTAGTAAACACACTAAGTTTTTCTCCTCATGCATAGAATGCACATGGGATGTTTTTGTATTTTCCATTTGGTAAAAGAAAGAGGGTTTTCCTAGAATTTCACCCACACCAGGGAGGGATTAAACCCTGTTAAAAAGTGGGTGTGGTGGCAGCAATACCAGAGGGACACTCTTTGTTTGAGCAAACATGGAGGGAATGAATCAGCAGTTTTCTTCCCCCCACGTGGACTTGCTCTGAGACAAAGGCTGGGCTTAAATCTGCCATTCACCAGTCTCTGTTTGTTCCAGGTAAATAAATGTGGTATATAAATGTGGCTAAAAATTAAATAAATATGCATGTTCAGTGTATTCGGGAGTAACATCTGACTATTATATGCAGGCTTCATACGTATGTATGAGGATGGGTCTGTTTAAAGAGTCTTTCCATCTGAAATGTTGGTATATAGTTCATGCCAGAACATCCTGTCTTTAGATGTAATTTTGTTTGCTTGCTTGCTTATTAAAATATTTATTTACCACTTTTCAGTCTCAGTTTTTGAAGGGGATTGCAACATAATTAAGATCTATAAATATACAAATAAAAACTATTAAAACATAGCAGTAAAGGTACAACAGCAATAGAAACGAAAGAGTCATCAACAATATTAAAAAACCTATTTAAAACCAATATCAGAAAATCTACTAAAAATGTCCTAAGTCTAAACTACCTCACAGGGTTGTTGTGAAGATCAGTATAACCACATACTCCGCTCTGGGCTCCTTGGAGGAACAGTGGGATACAAAGATAAAATTAAATAAATAAAAATAAGTGGGGCCCATTAAAAGCCTGCAACGACATCTAAAAGTCAGACGAGAAGGGAATTCCAAGGATGAGGTACCATGACCAATGCCATTTGTGTGGTCAGCAACAATATGCTGGCCACGCAAATTGTGTTGGCACATGCATTGTGCACAATGCATGTTGGCACAATGCAACACATGCATTGTGTTGGCACATGCATTTGCATGCCAATGCCAATGGTGCTTTAAAGGGGACAGCAGCATGCCTCCAAAGAGGCACTAAAATGATTCAGGCACATCTCTACTTCTTGTCCAACCTCCTACTCAATGCAGAAATCTGCTATAGCACACCTGACAGATGGCACTCCAGCCTCTGTCTGAAAACTTCTGGAGAAGAACCCATTATTGCACAAGGCAGATGGTTCCACTATAGAACAGCTCTTACAGCTTGGAAACGTCTAGCCTGAATCTGGTTCTGGAAGAATCAAGGAGAGATTTAGCTCTGGTCAAAGGAAAGATCCATAGGATCACCAAAGAAACCAGATCTTAAAGAAGTATTTTGAGTAGTAATAAACCAAAGCAGATCATACGCCAAGACCTTTCTCCTAGAAAACTTCTAGGTCACATTCGCTGTAACTTCCCCATCCTGATTTTGTCCCCTGCTACCTACTGTTGATTGATTGATTAAGTGCCATCAAGTCGGTGTCGTCTCCTAGCGATCACATAGATAGATTCTCGCCCGGATGATCTGTCTTAAATTTGGCCTTTAAGTTCTCTCAGTGGTGTATTCATTGCTGTCGTAATCGAGTACATCCACCTTGCTGCTGGTCATCCTTTTTCTTTCAACCTTTCCCAGCATTATGGACTTCTCAAGGGAGCTGGATCTTCACATAATGTGTCTAAAGTATGATAGTTTGAGCCTGGTCATTTGTGCTTCGAGTGGAAATTCTGGATTGATTTGTTCTATGATCCATTTGTTTGTACTCCTGGCTGTCCATGAAGTCTTCTCCAGCACCAAAGCTCAAAGGCATCAGTGCTTTTTATAAGCCCCTCCTTACCCCTCTTCCATTGGACAGAAGCTGCGTCTGCCCCAAAACACCTATAATGTAGAGTACCCAAATTATGCCATTAGCTTCCCAGTGCAGCAGAACCTCCATTGAGGATATCCGTGTGGGAACTAATCACACAAGCCAATCACACAAAGCTTCATAATCGTCATCTACTCCAGTTACTGCTGCAGCCTGGAGTCCTGGCCATGTGGAGGCTTGTTTTGGGGGTGACAATGACAGAGAGCAGTGGTAAAGTGTGACCTGGACATAGTGTGGCAATTCCTGATGCCCCTTGGCAAAGATGTTAGGGAAGTTATAAATTGCTTGAAACACTGGACTCTTTATAACCACCACAGATAAATCCCACAATCACGCTCTAGATAGCATGTGTTAAGCTGCTGCTTTGAACGGCCCACTAGCAATGAGTGATTGTTTCTGCTGGCTTCATTCATGTTCCCTCCCATCTTTCATCAAGCTTCACCTCACTGAAACCTTGCACTGGACTTCCCTTTGGTGTGCTTTATTGTGCCACCATGCATAACTCAGAGCTCTTTCCTGCTCAGCATAGTCCCAACGCAGCAGGAATTCATTAAAAATTTCTTCCACACTCTCTACCTGATCTGGGTCAATCCCTTTCCCTGACAGGTGATCTTCCTAATGCTCCACAAATGCTCACCTACACATTATCCTAAAGGCATTTCCTCTTGTCCAGGTCAGTCTCTCATGGCCTCATCTTTGAAGCTGCTGGGCTGGCAAAATAAGTGTGCATTTACACTGCTGAGTCTCTACTTCCAGGCTAGGAGAAGGCACCTTAACAGTGGTCCTACATGGCCCAGGACCAATCCCTTGCTACATCTTGGACTGCAAGGATAGAAATATCCAATATTGCCTCTGTCTTTATGATGCCCCTGTCAGGATGCTACTGCAGGCTGAAAGACTTGCAAATGTTAGTATTCGGAGCTCTGTAAATGTGCCACCTCCCAAGTCTTGTGTAAATGAATCCTAGAGTGTTTTGAGTGGCCACAATGCAGTGACACAATTGGGGTGGCTGCTGTGATGTGAGTCAACCATGAACATCAAACTAGCAAATGCAGAATTATGTAGCACAGACCTGAGCAGAGAATGGGTCATGGTGAGGGAAGAACTGGGGTTGACACACCCACAGGCCATCTGAGATGCATTCCAGCCACTATGGAGCTGGTAGTACAGTCAGTGCAATCATACACATATTTGGGGGGGGGGGGGGGTTAAAAAAAACCCAGTATAGCAAGATGATCAAGGAGTAGCTGCTATGGTAGCTGCACTGGTTTCATTCTGCTTCATTTCACCGGTTAGCTACATATGGTATTAGCAAAGGGAACTCAGCAGGGAGTGTTGGTGGAGATCTGAAGGTCCCTTGTTCAATTCCAGATGTTGATGATGTCACTGGTGGTGCATTTGTGTGTGTACAGGGAGCGGGGTGAGGGATCATGGCTCAGTGACAGAGCACAGACCTTTCATACCGAAGGCTCCCTGGCACCTCCAGTCAAAGGGATCCAGCCAAGCTGAAAAGGGTATCAGACCCGGGAGAGCCACTGGGAGTCTTGATCCAGGAGCTCTGGCAGCAAGGCTCATACATTTTCCCCACTAAATCACTGATTCAGCTCACAGGGTGCTTTCCCACAGATGGCTTCCAATTCTGAGTATATGATGTGCGAAGCCACTTCAAATTACACTCATGGCATTAAGGAAGCAGCCACTCCCCTCTGTTCCCGGGTTTTCTTTTTGTGCAGGTTCACATTGCATGCCTCCATGTTTTCCTTCTAGCCAATGGTCAATGTTGTCTTCAAAACCCTGTGTCCTAGACTGGGAGCATGTGTATACATACACTACCATATTTCTTCCCTTTTTTCCAACACATGTGTGGTGTGCTTTACAGCGTTTGTTGGTAAAACCTCTTTTTTTAACCAGCAAAAACCTTAAGCAAGCAGACTAATATTGTTCAAAAAAAAGTCAACTTGAGCAAACACAGAGGTTTTGGAACTATATATTTCAAACAGCTTGCTTCCTGAAAACTGGTTTTTACATTCCTCCCATCTAGGCAAGGCTATTTACATTCCTAAAGAGTGCTTTCCTCTTATCATGTTAATGATTATGTGAAGACTCTTAAGTCAGCACCTCTCCCTCTCCTTTGCACTGGTGTATTTAGAAAAACTCGGAAAGATACAGGATTTTAAAAATGCGGATATAAATCAGGGTGAGTTGAAATTCAGATGGGAAAGCCCATTTTGTGTGGGGGGTGCTTCCAAATATCTCAAATGGACCTTGGGGTAAGTCGGGCTGATGTGTGAGGAGACACTTTCTTCCAGCGGAGATTCACGGTTTCCTGTGTGGGAAAGCTCGGGGAGAAGATCTGGATAACTTGCACCTTGATGCTCCAGCGCACCTCTCCAACATCACCCACCTGGTAGGAAGGAAAATTGCAGTGGTGTCTCTGTGACTCCATATAAGAACTCTCCTTAAACATGGGTCCTTAATTTGAGTGTTTTATTTTGACAGATAATAAATAATTGCCTTGCCTTGCCTTCTCTGGAACCTGATCTGTTTTGTACGATGCCATCCCTTGGATCCCTGTTTGTGCTGAAATCTCACCACTGGCCTCAGGCCACATCACCTGCCGCTGGGCCTTCAAAACATTATCTGCTACATGCTCTGGAATTTGACCAGCCTTTTTGACAACACCATTTGCCTCAGACCCACTAGGCTCTCACCCACCATCAGTCAAAGTAGGCAATATTGGGCAAAATGAACCAATGGTTTTCCTTTTTTTCCCCAAGTCAGCTTCATGTGCTTCTGTTAAGAAGATAATAATGTACAGTCCTTCCTGGACTATATCACCTCAGAATACAGGCATACATTCTTCACCATGCAGCAAAAACTCCCTGCTGGGAAAAAAAATATATTAGTATATCGGGAAAACATTTTTAACCACCTCCTTGACATGCTAATTTCCAAATGCAGGGATTATTTTTACCTGGCAGAGTATTAAAGTGTCAGGTAAAAGTGCAGAGTAGCCATCTCAGAAAAGCTGTGATATTTCTGAATACATAGTTCTTCCTCAGTTGATGGATAGATCAGGGGTGTAGCAAGGTTGGAGCGGGCCCTGGGACAAAAAGTGAAGATGGGCCCCTGTCTTCCCCATCTTTAGAGGGTCATGAGGGGGAGAGCAAAGAGCAAAGGGTCATACAGCCAGTGCCCCCGCTCCCTCAGGGGTCCAGAGACATTTTTCTCCCCCACCCCACATTTCTTTCCCCCAATTTTAGCTACATCCCTGATACAGAAATAAGACTGGAATATTAATATTGTTACTCATAATTTTGATATCTCCTTTGACAACCTTGCCTCACATTCTTGCTTGTTTCTCAACAGCATTTTCCCTTGGACGTAGTAATAATGTTGGTGGGTCATTATGTCATATAGTGACATAATGTGTTTTGCCCTTTCACCAGCGCTCTCTCATCTCTGTGTTCTCAGTGTGCATTCAGAAGAGCTGGTTTTCTTCCCCAATCACTCCACTAGGGGTGTGCAAACTGGTTCAAATTCGAACCAGTTTGCACTCAAACCGGGCCAGTTTGGATGCTTGACCTCAGACTGAACCAGGTCTGGTTATGTCCGAGGTCGAACCAAACCTCTCGGGCCACTTTTGGTGGTTCATCACTCATCAGATTCTGCATCTAATTCAAACCAGACCAAGCCCGGCTCAAGGACTGCCAAAACCGAATATGCCTGGTCCAGTTTGAATCCGGTTCAGATTCAAACCAAACCAGGCAAGCCGGTTTTGTGCACATCCCTACACGCCACATGTCTATTGACTTTTACAGTTGTCAGTCATTAAGGAACAAGTGAAATTAGGAGAGTGATGAGTGATGAACCACTATTCCCTAAAAGAGTTGTGAAATCTGTCTTACCCAATTAGTATTTACTGAGAACATCATTACTCAGAACTCTTTGAGAAGTGTTTTAAGACACTTTTTTCAGAGTATGGTATTTGAGTCAGCTATTATGTGCAAATTAGTGTTCACACAAATGTAAGCTGGGTAACATTGGAGGAAAAACAGAAAATCACAGTGGCTGCTTATGTGAGAAGGTAAGCTGGAAACTGGAAATCCCTTTTGCCTCCACAACCCTGGAATGAAGACACACAATAACACAACACTAGGAGTCCCAGCTTAAGTAACACATTCTGATCTGCAATGATCACTAAGCTAAACTCCACCACCACATTTCAGTGCAGGCACCTACTAGTAAAATGGCACTAGGAATGCAAGATCTACAAACTCACCTTGGATGGGAGACACAACCCTGGTCATGTGACATCATGTCTATGACACTGAATTGGTCATAGAACTGATCTTTGCCACTCCAGATGACATGCTAGTTTGCCCTTCAAAGATCATAAGTCCAGAGCTGGTATGCTTTGTGGCTAATGATGAGGTCAAAGCCTAGGGCTAGCTTACCTGGACAGAAGGATGAGCCCACATGGTGGCTATTGCTGCCATTAGCACCAGGTTGGCTCAGTGAGGTGGTGGAAACAGAGGTAGTGGGGCACTGCCTCTGATGCCACCTCCTCCAATCCACCAGCTAAGGTGACCACCTCGCTGGTCCTCACTGGTACATCCACCCAACCTATATCAACTGCCCTACTGTCAAGCAAATCAAAGTGGGAAGAAGAAAAAGTACTCTGTGCCAATTTGAGCAAAGGACCTTACCCCTCCGCCACTCAATCCTACTCTGCTCTGATGGTAACCAGCTAATCCTATCCTGATGACAATCAGATGAGTGGGTGAGCTTGCCATCCTCAAACCAAAGAGGTATGGAAGGAGGCATGGCAACTTTAAAAGAATGCACCCGTGCCTTCCCTTCCTGGCCAAATTGCATGAGGCAGCATGGCTCATGTAGTCCACTGCCTTCATCTCTGTAAGAGGGTGGAGGCAAAAATGCCCCCCAACTGCACAAGGTAGATGGATAAGAAAAATTCATGGATATTGCCACTGTGATCTTCCATTAGTACCTCCTCTATCATGACACACTGCTTTTGCCAAGAAAACCACTCACATGGACAGTTGTTTTTGTACATTTGCTTAGGTAACGTTTTGTATGTTTTCTGAGTAAAATATGAATTTGCTTTTAGGCAACCAAGTTGCACTTAATTAGCATCATATGGCAGTCATGGATAAATCCCCCTGCCGCCGCCGCCGCTCACCAAACAACAACTCCCATCATACTCCAGCTTTGGCCATTGTGGCTGGAGATGATGGGCGTTGACATCCAAAAACTAATTACCCAAGACTGTCACATGGTGACTGCAAAAATGATGGCCTGCTGGAAACAACTAGACTTCTAACATGTCATTGCAAAGTGATTAATATGTCTGAGGCAGGGGAGCAGATTCCCCTCTAAGCATCTGAGGTATTCCCCTCATTTTACTGAACTCTCCCCACCAAACCTAGTAATCTATATCTTCTCCTCCTCCACCACCAGCACCACCACCACACAGAGAGGCTATTCACACGATTGCAGAAAATCAGGCTAGCCTCCACTAACCCGATTTTCTGCAGTCGTGAGAACCACCGGGCTCAGCTGCGAGCCCAGTGGTTCTTGAACAGGTAACCCGCTCAAGTAGCCTGCCCCTAAAACTGGGTTTGCGGAGGAAGTGCTCCGCAAACCCGGGTTTTTTATCGTAAGTAGCCATGGCGCGGCTCCACGCCATGGTTACTCACGAGGAGACCCCCAGAGGGGAGGCGAAAAGCCGCCTCCCAGCTCCAGGGGTCTCGCCAGCATGCCCTGCGCACTTGCACAGGGCATGCTGGAACTTCCAGGGGCCAATTGGCCCCCGCTCCCTCCAGCCCCTGCCAGCTCCGTCACAGAGCCGGAAATCATGTGGGTGGGCGGCTGATCTGGCAGCCCAGGGCTCCCACCGTGCTCGTGTGCAGGGAGAGCAGGCTTAGCCCGCTCTCCCCGCTCACTCTCGCAAACCTGGTCTCACTGATCGTGACACCCAGCTCAGAGTGTTATAGGAACATAGGAAGCTGCCTTATACCAAGTCAGACCTTTGGTCCAATGGTCCAGTATTAGCTATACTGACTGACAGCAGCTCTTGAAGGTTTTAGGCAGGAGTCTTTACCAGCTCTACCTGGAGATGCCAACTTTCTGCATACAGCAGATGCTCTACCACAGAGCAACAACCCCATTCCCAAAGGTAGCATACATAGGTATCCAATCCAGGCACAGACCACACCAAGATCTGCTTAGCTTTAGAAAAGTGGATATATTGTGTGCTCTTAGGCCAGGGGTGGGCAAACTTGGCCCTCCAGCTGTTTTTGAATTACAACTCCCAAAATTCCAGCCATTGTGGCTCAAAACGTTCAACAAAAGCTGGAGGGCCAAATTTGCCCATCCCTGCCTTAGACCATGTTCTGGGACCTTTCCTCCCCACCCCTACTCCCCAAAAAACTAAGTGAGGAGTTGCTCCTCAAGCTTTTCCTCTATCTGCACCCTTGTATGTGGTCCTAAATATAGGCTACTAATTGCAGTGTGATTTAATTTGGTCCTGCATCTCTCTTCCTTCACTTTTGGATTCCTGGCTGAAATTGTCACTGCTCCACCACTCCCATTGATCATTCACACATTGGTGCCTATTGGCTCAGAGGAGACCCCCTTCCATGGAATCCTTGCTCCACATATTTTGCCAACCCTGAGGAAAAATCTGTTACAAACATAAATCTGTTGGACGTTGGGACTTTTTGCTTTTGTTTTGTTTTCTGTATTAGCTCATTTATCACATGGAGCAGGGTTTATATTTATCCAAAATGCTCCCACGAGTGAACATTCCTCTTAGAATCTGAGTCATTGTGTTCCACATTAAAAATCCCCAGCTCAGAAACCAGCAGAGTTGGTTTCATTGTCACCATTCAAAAATACACAAACAAGAGGACTGCTTTGGTGGAAGAGGGGGAGGTGGGGCGGGGGATTGTGACATTTAGATGAAATCTCCACAACATGAATTGCTGCTGCAGCTGAAGCACTGGAGAGAAGAAACCTGCAGATCCAGAGCCAAGGGTGAACAGGTTGGTGAATAACGGTAACTTGGCAAGGTCAGGGGGAGAGGAGTTCACTGAGAGGTTCATTGGTTTGTATTGAAAGGGAGACTACATGTGACCCCTGTTAGATATTCGCCTTAGGGGATGGGGTCGCTCTAGGAAGAGCATCTGAGCTTCCAAGTTCCCTCTCTGGCAATCCTCAAGACAGGGCTGAGAGACTCCTGTATGCAACCTTGGAGAAGCCATTGCCAGTCTGTGCAGACAATATTGAGCTAGATGGACCAATGGTCTGACTCGGTATAAGGCAGCTTCCTATGTTCCCATGAGAGCTGTGGAGGAAGAATGAAAGCCAGTGGTGGCCCCCACCAACCCAAAGTGGGGCTCCCTGCCTTAATTGTTCATTGGGCCTGCGTGAAACTTCAGCTGAAGCAGGATACTCTACACCAGGGATCCTCAGCGTTGTGTCCCCAGATGTTATTGGACTTCAACTCCCATAATTCCCAACCAAAAGCCACTGGGGCTGGGGATTATGGGAGTTGAAGTCCAATAACATCTAAGGACCCAACACTGAGAATCTCTGCTCTACACAGTCCCCCTGGCACCATGCAGTGATGACCATTCTTACTGTGCCGTGCTGTACTTTGCCAGTGCTTGGGGGCTCCTTTAATCTTTAAATCTTGCCATGGGCAACCAGCCTACATTGTCATTCTGTGCTGCTGGGGCACTAAAGTCCCAAATCATAACATTACTGTCCACTCAGGGTGATCATATTTTTATTCACAGAGTTCATGTAAATCCTGCATTCCACTTCTGTGTGAGCTTCGCATTGACCTTTAATAGGGTGATGTATTGCCATGGTTATGCAAGCACAACTCATTTTGATGGGGGAAAGGAGCTTCATGTGTGGATCAAAGGCAGAATAATTCCCTGAGGGAATTATCAGATATCTTCCCATCTGAGCTGCAGAAATTATCAGCCTCCTATGTTACAGTGCAGAAATTTAGCTTCTCAGTACTGAAGCTATGCTTCACCAGGCTGGTTTATAGCATTTATTATGGGTACCTAAACTACGTCCTCTTCTTAATGCTTTAAGGAACGACATTTTCCATGAATTGTCACATCCAGAATAATGACATATTGTCAGAAAAGCATTTTCCATTGCACAAGGGGGATGGTTTTGGTGACCCCCTCCTTCCACCTGCAGATATCTGTGCCTCCTAAAAACATGTCCTTGAGGGTCTCAGAAAAATCAAGGACATATTTTCAGGATGTACAGATGAATGTGAGGGAAGGGATGATTGCCCCAAATCACCTTCCGCCATGGGTCATTAGTTTAGATGTTTTCTATTGTCAGAGACAAACCTGCATCAAGAGCAGGAGAGGAGAGCTGGTCTTGTGGTAGCAAGCATGACTTGTCCCCATAGCTAAGCAGGGTCTGCCCTGGTTGCATCTGAATGGGAGACTTGACATGTGAGCACTGCAAGATATTCCCCTTAGGGGATGAAGCTGCTCTGGGAAGAGCATAAGGTTTCAAGTTCCCTCCCTGGCTTCTCCAAGATAGGGCTGAGAGAGATTCCTGCCTGCAACCTTGGAGAAGCCACTGCCAGTGTGTGAAGACAATACTGAGCTAGATAGACCAATGGTCTGACTCAGTATATGGCAGTTTCCTATGTTCCTATGCTGATATAACCAAATTTTGACATGGAGAGTTTGGCTGACATCCTAACTGAGCATGCATCTGCATGCTAAGAAGAAACACCCCCACTGAGAGAGATTCCTTAGTTCTACAGTACCTAGCTTGCAAAGTGGGGATATTTTTAAAGTAGAGCCCTGCACCACCTAAGAATATGTCCCTGAGGGCTTTGAAACCATTTAGGACATATTTTGGATGCTGCAGGGCACTTAGAAGAGAAGGAAAGACTGGAAGCTTTCTTCAGCAATAATGCTTCTCCCCAGTGCACTGCTGCACACTTAGTCAGGATATTGGCCTGTCCTTTCCAGTTCAGTGTCCCTGAGGTAATTGGCCTCAGTTGGAAGCAGGTCCTGAAGGCACTACTGAGTAAGCCAATAGGCATCAAATACCAGGCTTTTAAAATACCAAGCACTGCCAATCCAGAAATTTCATACTACCTACCAATCAGAGGGGCCAGTGTCACACCCCATTATTTGTGCTTTGAGGCCTGAGCACACACAGCCCATGATAGCTCGTTGAAGGAGGTCCCACCCACTGTTCCCTCTAACAAGGATTTCCAGATGTTGTTGACTTCAACTCCCAGAATCCTCAGCCATAGGCCATTGCAGCTAGGGATACCGGGAGTTGTAGTGAACAACATCAGGGAATCCCTATTAGAGGGAACAGTGGTCCCACAATCAGACTCTAAGGGTCCCAGAGCTCTTAACAAGAGTTGCTGAAAGACAGCTGCCTGAACCCTGACTGTGGGAAAGAATGTTGCAATATTTAAACTACATTTTTTTGTATCAGAACAAGTATATTATGATGCAAGTGGAACGAGAAAGGTATCTGGAAGAGAAATCTGTTATTCTGATATTCTACCAAAAGTATAAGAGTGAGGGATTTCTGTTTTATCAGACATGTTGCTCCTAGTTTTTTTATCTCATATAATACTGGGCCAGGGGCAACACATTAAGTCATTTGCTTGTAAGAATTCCCAGTCTCCTCTAGGAAGCAATAGGAATACCTTCCATCACTGGCAAACTGCCTTGTCCTGTCCCACAGAGAAGAAACAACTATGTCCAACCATGCTGGTCGCTGGATGCAATAAAGAGATTTGACTATGTCCAACAGTGAGCAAGGCCAGGCTGCAGCACCATGGAGAGCTCCAAGTGGACAACTTGATCAAATAAGAACCAGAGCTGAAATGAGGACTTAAATGCTTCCTGGCTCAGACTCTCCTGCCTGGAAAGCATGAGGATTTAAAGGGCAGCCCATCTGGCCTGAAGCCTTGCACTCCTCTTCCACTCCATCATGTCCGTCCTGGCCCTTTGCTGTCGTTGGGGAAGCAGAGATAGTGACCCAATTGTTTGATGGTTGAGGCTGGCACACTCCAGTTTCTCTCACACATTTTTAGTGTATGGAGGACACTTCTGACTAAAGAATGGGACTGTAGCTCAGTGGGAGAGCATCTGCCTTGCATTCAGAAGGTCCCAGGTTCAATCCCTGGTGTCTCCAGATAGGGCTGAGGAAAGATTCCTGCCTGAAACCTTGTAGAGTTGATGCCAGTCAGTGTAGACAACATCGAGCTAGATGGACAAATAGTTTGATTTGTTATAAGGCAGCTTCCTATGTTCCTATAAATAGTGCTATAGTTCTCCAACCAACAAATCATTAAAATATGTTAAAAGGGGTAATTAGTTTGGCTGCAGTGAATGCCTGTATGTGTCCTCCCCCCTCCCCCAATTCAAGGGCACATACATGAGTTCTTTGGAGCTAGATGTTGTTTACATCCTCTAATGCAGGGGTCTTAAACTGTGGTCCTCCAGCTGTTGATGAACCAGAACTCCCATCATTCCCAATCATAATGACTAGTAGCCAGGAATGATGGGAGTTCTAGGACAACATCTGTAGGCGGGCTGCTGTTTGAGACTCACGCTCTAATGATATTGTGGTTGAGTAAATGACCTTGTTTACTTGCCAGCAGTGATATGGGTGAATCCTGAATCCACTCCCACACCGATAATGCACTTGTGTAGAATGAACATGTGGGAGGGAACAAGCTCTGCCCCCAACATATACATGTTCCTTTGAGGGTTGGCAGGGAGGGAGGGAGCCCCTACAGATGTTCTAATGAACATCCGGAGATGAAGCCTGCCACATGAGGATGTTCCCTCCACCATGTTCTTTCTACCTGAAGTGCGTTAATACCTCTGTTTGAAGTGAGACTTCTGTTCTTCAGGAGTTAAAGGAGCATTTCACACTTTGCTACACAACAAGATGATCTCAAGAAAGATCATTTTAAGAAGAGAATCAAATCAAAAACAAAAATAAGAGACTCTCCCTATTGCTGAAGATGTTGGTGATGTTGGGGAGGAAAAACATATACTTCCCTTGTCAGTAGCACAGTCTTTTCTTGAGCTACTGACTGGGAAATGACCCATCTTCCCACTCCAGCAATGAAATGTAAATGCCTGGCAGACCTCAAACAGAAAGTTACTAAAAATGAACAATTGAAATTATTGGAATTTGTACAAGGCACCTGTTTTCAAACCTCTCCCAAATTGCAGCCTGGTCCTCTGAATGTTTGCTCAGAGGAAAGTTCCTTTGAATCCAGTGGGATTTACTTCCAGGTAAACATGGACAGATGGATAGGGCTGTTGGTCTTCAGAGTTGGAACAGAGATTTATAGAAAATATCTAAAAATACCCTGAACATGTATTTTTAACTCTAAAAACTCACTTGGATGTGTACAGCAGTCAGCAAACCAACTAAAAGATAAGGTAAAACAGGTATGAGTGACTGTTCTTATTATGCCTGCCTGCCTTCCGAGTGAGATATCTTTCTTAAATAAATTAGTCCAATTACACTGTGGTATTCTTTGCTCAATAGTTTGTTTTTAATATTGGAGATGACTCCTGCAATATATGAAATAAAGAGCATGCACAGCATATGGGGGAATGGAGAGTTAACACTTTCTTGTGCACTTTTCCCTTTGTCCAAGTTTCCACAAAGGTGCCATTAACCTGACAGTAGAAAACATATGGGGCTAATAGCAGCTTTCGGGGTGGTTGATTTAAACAGGGGAAGAAGCAGTGGGGGGAATTGAACAGCCACCTCCTCATGACGCCTGTCCTGAAATAATTGGGGGGCCTCACAGCTGTATTTAGGTTACAGTTGGCTTTTAAGTTAAGCCAGGTGCAGCTTGGAAATTTTGGCCACCATGACAGTTATGGACTTGTCTCAATTAATAACAATAACAACAACTTTATGTAATAACTGGTCCCACCCATTTGGCGGGGCACACATGAGTTCTGGTCATTTGTACATCTGAGGGGGATGATCTGTGGGTGGGGGAAGCTAGCTGGACCCCCTGGTCCTGGACAGATCACTATCTGCTTAAGGTTGGACTAAGGTTGCTCTGGCATTCCATGGGGACATGGGACCCATTCAGATGGTCATCCCCCAGAGGCTTACAGATCCAGAGGGATGTCTTGGGCGGATTTCCCTATAGTAAGAGCTGAAAACCCTATGTCCGGTCTCCCTCTGGAATGAGATTACATTGGCACTTGATACGATTACTCCCATTTTGCCCTTGACTAACTCACAGAGCCGACACTGCTCCTTGTTATCCTGTGGAACTAAGGTCAATGGAGTGTGAAGGTTGACAGGGTGTAAATGGCAGAAAACTTGCAATACATCTGACTGGGCACTAGTTCAAAAATAGGTAACTAAAACCTTTCACTCTCCCAGAACTATGGAGAAGGGCTGGTCTTGTCCTATTTGCTAAGTAGGGTCTGCCCTGGTTTGCATTTGAACGGGAGACTATCGGTGAGCACTGTAAGATATGCCCCTTAGGGGATGGGGCCACTCTGAGAAAAGCAGTAGGTTCTGAGACAGGCATCTCCAGACAGAGTTGGGAGAGATTCCTGCCTACAACCTTGGAGAAGCTGCTGCCAGTCTGGGTAGATGACACTGAGCTAGATGGACCAATGGTTTGACTTGGTTTGACCTGGTAAAAGGCAGTTTCCTATGTTCCTATCTTCCTACTGCTTAAAGCAGTCTGCTACATGATTCAGTCACTTCTGTATTAAGCAATGTTTTAATTCTGATCATTAAAGAGTTGTTGATTTTTTGCAAAGATCGTTGATTTTTTGCAAAGTAATATCCAATCGTTAAGAATGATTGATCTCTGATAATACAGTCAAGCCATCCTTCCATCCTTCCTTCCTTTGCTCTAATTGGGTTTTTTGCTGTCAGGGTAATCAATTAGGCCCTTTGTTTATTCACCCTCAACAATTGTTCTCTCTGCATTAGGGACTGAAATAAACACACTTCAATTTCCCTTTACAGAAGAAGGATTTCCATGGAGGTCAATCAAAGCTTTTCATTAATCAGTCTTTCAGTAAACACAAAATGTCATTCAAATAATAATGACCCATAAAAGAAATTGGACCCTGTCCAGAAATACCCCTTTACATGATCAGACATCTTAACAACTTAGTTAACAACAGCAATGGCAAACTCATTCCAAGATATTAGTATGTGAAAATAGTGGCATATTGTATTATAAAAATTTTAATAATCTCTGCATTTCACAAATATTTGTAATGTATTAAATATTAGCACTTCTGAAAGATCTGTGTTGGCTGTTGATTTTATAATAACAGATGAAGCTTGTTTGCGGATGAATATTCAGGAGCATTAAGGGAGTAGGTTTCCCTGTACTGCTAGGGTGGCACTTGCCTTGATCCTACTTTGATAGCTTGGTTATAGTATAAAGGGTTAATGCCCTCTAGGGGAAGGACTTGATGATGTCATCAAGCACATGCACAAGGAACCCTTTCATTCATACAACACCTGATCTAGCTGACTGCTCAAAAAGGCATCCTTTTAAAGGTGTTGCGTGTGTTGTCTGGTTGGGCAGCAGAACATTGTACCCCAGACTGGTGTAGTATTATGCATTCTGGCAAAGGAAAATCTACCATGAATGGGATAACCCTAAGTTTGAGTTAAGTGAAAGCCCTTGGTTTTTTCAGCGTTCCTGTTCTATTATCTGTACCAGTTTGTAGGGGAAGGGGGCCCAGCCCCTTCCCCTGGGGTCAAAACATGCAGTCTTGTCCATACCTCATGAGCAGAGCCATCCAACAGGACAATGGGATCGAGCTCAAAAGTTCTGTGCAATAACAAAACATGCAATAGATGCTTATGCCCTTTGCCCAAGGACCTCTCTCTCATGAGAGTACCTGGCCATGGAGAAATGCATGGGGGCTAGAAAGCTGTTGCTGTGCAGCCTGGCTGCTAGTTCCATGCAAGTTCTGGGAAAGGGTCCACCAACAACACCTTTTCCAGTCCTGTAAGCACTTCCTCTGACAGTCTGGTCTCCCTGTAACACATATATCCATGCGTTCCCCCCCTCCTGCTTGGTCACCTGGTTAGCCAGGGATCACTCTAATCTGCAGATGCCCTGCCCCAGGATACCCCATGGCAGCCAATTTATGTATGTTGCAATGTAGGTCCCACCCCGGTCTGTTTAGCAATGGACATAGTATCCATCCCGCCTGAAACCACTCTGGCACATAAAGTGTACCAGACTCCTTGGGAGTCTGGAAGGGTTGATTGGAGAGGGGGAGTACAGATCATACATTCTATTATTAATCAGAAATACCAGCAGCCCCACATTAGTGGGGCCCCCTATAGTTGTCAGGCCTACCTCATGAGAGTGCAGTCCAACAGAGAGCTGAATCACATTGTGCCTCTGTTTTTCTCCAATAGACTGGCCCTCTCATGAAAGGGCTAATCCCAGGCTGGCAAGCCATGAGGGCAAGATTGTGTTGAGGCTTCCTGGACAGCTTGGCCCAGGTCTGCAAATCCAAGAGCATACCTTGTCACAGTGAACCAAGCCCCCGGCTCCTTTGCCTGCCCTCATATACATATTCCCTCCTAGAAAGTCAGTAAGATTCCTTCTCAGAATAACAGATAACTATCCTCAGACTTTCCTCTGGTCCGGCACCTGGGATCCTCCCCCAGGATTCATTGGCACGTTCCTAGGTCTGGTTCCCCCACTTCTATGTGCATCCACACTGCTGAATCAAAGCTAAAGTGCAGCATAAACTCCATTGCAAACAATGCAAACTACCAACCCACCGCCCCTTCACCCCAGTTTCTAGGCTGTTATTGTCATTCTCTCTCCCAAGATCTCATTCTCATCTGCAAGTACCCCTTGCCACCCCCTGGTACCAATAATTGTGCTCGTGCAAGATTATATAGCTGCAGAGCTCTTGCAAAGGCAGTGGTGCAAGTGGTGTTAGGAAAGGGTTAAAATGTCTTTTCTCTACTGAGGATGGGCGATTGATGCTGAAAAAGCAGGATCGCACTGAGTGTGGCCAGTGGTTGCCACTTTACTGATGTTCTGACACCTTGCCCACAATCTGGCAATGCAAGCAGTATGGAGCTTACTGGGATGCACCTTCGGTGGACCAGATAGAGGAAGGTCTTTCTCTGCCCAGAAGCCAGAGATTGCCGAAGCTGGAGGTTGATCGATCATCTGTGGCATAATTCCTGGCTTTGCAGATTAACCACAGGTATGTCTACCCAAGGTTTCATGCTGTGTCCGAAAGGGCCCTGAGGCCTACTGCCTGTGGAACTGTGAGGGCCCAGGGCTGTCATGAATGATTCAGGCTTCAGCAGACACACCCAACTCTTACCAGGTAAACATACAAAAAGGACTCCAGCAAAATCGGGAACACTTTCATGTTATCCCTCTGGTCTACCATACCAGATCTGGGCTGTTTTAGTTCCACCAGAGAGAGTAGATCTGTAATGTTTCCAGTTCTTGTAGAAACGTTAATGTTAGAAATGTTAATCACCATTGTTTTAAGTTTGAAACTTTTCCAGAGAAAGAGGGTGTTTGTAGTATGGTCATTCCTTGCCAACCGCTAGGGTTCCATTCTGGCAAAACTTGGCAAATTTGTGGTTGGTGAGGCATTAAAGTCTATGGGAAATGGGTGGGTGGGTGGGGGGTAGGGGAACCATGACTGCAAAAAGACCTAAAAATTAAGGCGGGGGGGGGGGGAATAAAAAAGCTTTTAAAATCCTGTAATATTGCCAAGAGCCATCAAAAAGAATGAGCAGATCGAACCTCTGGAAATTTTTTGAAATCCCCCAAATCACTCAAAGGCATTTTAAATTGGCAATGGACAGCAAGATCAGCAAGGGTCACCAAGAGGAATGAATGAGCAGATCAAACCTCTGAACCTCCCCCCCTGCAAATTGCTGAAGCCCCCCCCCCCCCCAAAAAAACCCACTAAAAAACCTCTCCAACCACAGATACTCGGGTTGCGGTTGGCAAGACCTGTCACAATTTCCTATTTGCATATACTCAAAACCACAGTTGGTAAAAGGATAACTGTATAAAGGGTTAATCCCCTCTCGGGAAAGGGCTTGATGATGTCCAGGCCTCGTATATAGTTGAAATAAAGCTCTTGAAAAAGACAGGCTTGTCTCAGCTCTCTCACTATAATACATGATAACCAACAAACTCAATGAAGGAAGAGGGAAACCTTGATTCTGCAAGATATTCTGCTCTCAGGAAGCTCAGAGTGGGATGACTTTGCCCCTATCTCATCATCTAGTGCAGAGAAAGGCAATGTGCAGCTCTCCAGATGTTGCTGAACTGCCACTCCCATAATCCCCAGTCACAATTTATTATAGCTGGGGATGATGGGAGTTGTAGTTCAACAACATCTGGAGAGCCACACGTTGCCTACCCCCGAATGCTTAAAAAACCAACCAACCAGCAGCCGACATGTTGCACAAGGCAACACTGGCATTTCTGACACACCAGGGCTTCTCTCTGTGTGTGAAAGGCTGTGCCTTGCAATGCTGTGCAAGAGTGCACTTGCACAACTACTCAAAACTTGTGGAGCACTACTTCCATTGTTTCCAATGGAAGTAGCACTATGCAAGGGCACTGTTTTAAGTTGTTGCACAAAATGCACTCTTGTGCAACACCAGCAGGACTACCTTCCACATGCACAGCAGCCCCGGTGGGTCAGATACACCAGTTTTACCATGTGTGATATGTTATCCAGCCATGGGGTAAAGAAAATTATCTATTTATTCATTTTTACATTTATGCCCTGCTCTTTCTCCAAGTAGCTCAGAACAGTGTACATGTTTATCCTCACAACAACCCTGTGAGGCCCAGAGTCACCTTGTGAGTTTCATGGAAGAATGGGGATTTGAACTTGAGCTTTCCCAGTCTTGGTCCAACACTATATCCATTTCAACACACTGGCCTGGATTTTGGGGAAACAAGCCTGTAAGAGGAAGACAAAGAAAAAACCAGTAAACAAACCCCCAAACAGCTAGGGTACGGTTTTGATTTTTGTTTTTAGGGAGAAGGGTTACTGTCTTACTGCTTGTAATAAAACGTTTCTACCAGGCTAGCAGAATGGCTCAAAGAGCTGCCAATCAGGAGAAGGGTCCCTCCCACAAACTGAACCTTAAGGTGTGGTGGGGGCAGAATGGTTGGGATTTGGCAATTGGTCTTCTGAGGGAGCTCAAGCAGGGATTTTTGAGGAGTAAAACCTTTGGAGAAATGTCAGTTCTGTCTGTGAGGAGCCCTTGGGGTCTGTTTCAGAGTAGTCCTTATAGAAACAGAGGAACAGAGATACCCTGGGCTCATTCTCATAACCATATGGGGGTGAACTGGAGGGAAGCCACACTTCTGCCTCATGCCTTACAGTTGACCAGAGCCTCCTTTGGGCTCCGCAGCTTGCATGTCCACACAAACACTGCCGCAGTGTTCTCCATTGCTGAAATCAGGAGCTGGGCCTCCATGTATCCCACAATGCATTGCATGAACAGTGGAGAAGTTGGAGCTAGGACACTGGCAGCATCCGCTCCCTGCTGCAATGTCTCATAGTGACCACTAGGGGGGTTATGGTCATGGATAAAAGTGCTGGACTCCTCCCCTCATTGTTCTTCCAGAGTTAGTCTCTATTGTGTTTCTCCAGAGATGGCTCTTTGTTTAGTCTCTCTCCCCACTTTCAGCCTTCAGCACAGCTTTACGATCCCTTTGCAACTTCTTAAAGTAAATCCTTGTAGTTCTTCAATACTAAAGAACTGTCTCAAGCCCTCTTGCTTTGCTGCTTTCTCACCCAAGAGGTTTTGCTTTGCTATTTGGGGACTGAGCTGCCATTTTTCCCCTACAGGAGAAACAGCCCTCAGTATTGCAGCAGCTCTGCTCTGCCTGGCCCTGCCAGCCACAGGACTCTATGTTAGACATGGCTGCCAGCAACCCAGGAACAGTTTAAATCATGCCAGTGCTGCAGATGACGAAAACAGAAAGGTAGAACAGCTCTTTTCTTGTCCTACCTCACTTTTAACCTGGGTAGTGGATCTGGGCTACCCAGGTTTGGAACTGCTGGGTTGAGAAGACTCCTGGTGCCCTAGATGACCACACTTTAATTTGTTAAAAACCCCCCCCAACTCAGAAATCTGTGATCAGTTTCATTAATAAGATTCAGCCTGCTCTACCTATGCCTATACTTTTTCCTTTAGTTTAAGGTTTAACTCTTTAGAACCCAATACACCCAAACTTATATTATAGAAATCCTGGCGCTTTTTTTTTGCCTTTTTAAAAAAGAGAATTCCTCTTGAGCTATCTCCCCCATGATGCCTTCCATCCCCCACATCCAGATACTCATTTAAATGGGTGCTTCTTACAGACTCAATTCCCTGGGGTGAAAAGGAGTTGGGCAACAAATATAAATGGCCTTGCATAGAAGGTGGGCCATGTACTCTAGTACCGACAAGAACATGTCTTGATTAAATGGCATAAACATGCAGGGGGGGAACATGCAGACATACGATTTGAGGTAAGATCTTCTATTGAGTTCCAACTGTGTTCTTTCAAGACTGCCGTCAGAAAACTGGAGTAAGGGTATGGAAACCCATTTCCTTTCCCAACTGCTTCTTCCTCTGGATCCCTAGTCTCACTACTTATTTCCCTTATTCATGATACATGTGTCTATTTTGTACACACTCTAGCCCAAAAGTGAAAGCCAGCCTTTAGCTTTTCACTGCTGTATGTTCCAACATGCCGAAGTACTTGGTAAAGTGTTTCCCAGCATGCACCATGAGTTTTGCACAAAGAAGGTTTAAAGTATTATTCAACTGAAACCAAAGCATCCATTTTGTACATTTCTAAGCAAGATGGAAGGCAGTGCAGAATGAAGCTAACTGGAGTGTACTTGATAAAAGGAACAAAGGATTTTTATTTCCTGGTTTCCATTCACAGCCGCGAACAGATGTGTGATTTTTTTTCAATTTCTTTTCAATTTACACAGATTGTTTGTTTGCATGTAAAGATGTGGAAGAGTGCATCAAAGCAGATCTACAAAAAACAATACAGTTCTGTTTTTATAGCAATAATTAATGCTTTATCTTATGCAGTTTTACGAATTATCCCTATAAAGCACATTTTAGGGAAAGCAGCTTACAGAGATTTGAGGGCACACTAATCCACAGGACTTTCATTGAAATATATAAAACCACAAAGTCATATCATGGCAAACCTAATTGAAACAGATTTGTAACAATACAACCACAACCTTCAAGTATCTCAAACATACTAAGTTGATTGGGAATGATGGATTTGCAGTCACAGAAACATAAAACTGTTGGCAATCCCTCTGCATTTTTTGACTCAATCAGAAAGCTCAAGGTTTCTAAGACAACCCGCTGCTTTGAGGTGGTTAAAAAATTATAGAGGTATTTCCAGCAACCCTGCCTTTACTAAGGGTACATTCAGAAAAGCATTTTTGATGGATTAATCAAATCTTAACTCACATTAAACTCTAGATTTAGATAATACCCAGGGCTAACTGAGGGGAGAGCAAAAAATTATTAATTTCCTCTTAGGCTTGAGCATGACCTCTGAAGGACCTTTCAACCTCTGTGTCCTCATCTGAAATCCTCGTGTATTCATCACCTTGTCTAGGATGCCATTATCCTGGAATTCAGCGAATGTGCCCATCAGTATCTACTCTGATCTTCTTCTGTGACTAAAGTTCCACCAGTTGTTGTTGTTGCTTTCACAAGAACATCTTCTGAGTCTGATAAACGGATAAAATATATAGCTTTTAAGCCTGTGCAGCCAGATATTTCTGAGAAATATCAGACTCCATAGTACCTAACACTGTTCACGTGTTCAAAGGAATGCTAAACATGGTTACAGGTACCTAAAGGGGGTTGGAGGTCCAACAGCCTGCAACAATCCAAGGTGCAGATCACAGAAGCACCTCCCATCATGGTTACAGGGCTCTCCTCTTCACACAATCACTGCTCTTTCCATAAGCAGTCAGCTGAGGGAAGGGATTGACATGTGGGGGTCTCTAGCTTTCTTTCAGAGACAAAGTGCTCAAACCATTTAATGATTTGGGCTGTCTCTCTTCCATTTCTCTTATGTTCTTTTTGAGAATGGGCAACCACAGCATGCCTTGAAGAAATATAAAAGATCATACTAATACTGGGCCTTTTATATTCAGTCCCTCCCTTCCTTATAGAATTTGCCTTTTTCATCACCAGCACTCCCTAAATTGTTGTTTCCCCCCCCAGTACAGTCCCAAGATATCTTTCCTGGCAGAGGCGTAACTATAGGGGGGGCAGGGGGGGCACGTGCCCCGGGCGCCATCTTTTCTGGTCATGTGGGGGGGCACCGCCATGACCAAATTTTAATTTTTTTAAAAAATTTTTTTCTTAATACAAATGTTTCCTGCTCAGTGCAGCAGTGCTGCAGCAGTCAAGGGAGCGCGTTGGTGCCTCCTTCCCCACAAGCGGTCCCTTCCGCGCCACCTGCGCCCCCCCCATTGCTTTGCTGGCGCCTGGCTTGGTGGCGGCAGCGGGCGCTTGTGAGGAAAAACCTAAGTATAATGTAGTATGTTGGGGGGGCGGTGGGGGGGCGCCATTTCAGTGCTTGCCCTGGGCGCCGTTTTCCCTAGTTACACCTCTGTTTCCTGGTTAGTCCCTTCTAGTTTAGACCCCACCAATGTATATATGAATTTAAAATTCTTGCCCAATGTCCATCATTTAATAATAATAATAATAATAATAATAATAATAATAATAATAATAATTCAATTTCTATACCGCCCTTCCAAAAATTGCTCAGGGCGGTTTACATAGAGAAATAATAAATAAATAAGATGGATCCCTGTCACCAAAGGGCTCACAATCTAAAAGAAACATAAGACAGACACCAACAACAGTCACTGGAAGTACTGTGCTGGAAGTAATGTTACATTTATTTAAACTGAACCTCCACCCTTTACAATTTTGTTGCTCATCTGCCTAGTTTAGAGAGATCCTCTTGGATCTTCTCTCCGTTTTCTTGACTTTTCACAATCCTGAATAATAATTTGGCACTTTCTGCCAACTTGCATACCTCACTCTTCACCCCTGATTCCAGATCATGTTTAAATAAATGAAATAGCACTGATTAAAATACAGATCCTGGGGGAGACCCTTATGCTTATTTTCCTATATTATGAAAACCATGTATTCCTACTCTTTGCTTCTTCTTCTTCTTTATCCAGTTACCAGTCCATAAGAGGACCTATACTTCTATTCCCTGCTAAGTTTACTGATGAATCTTCGGTGAGATTCTGGCCGCATTCAGACTTAACGGCAAACTGCGGGGCCAACGGACCTACAGTTTGTCTACATTCTCTCGGCATCCGTTGCAGGCTGGAAGATTGAAGGGGGGGAGACTAACTGGCTGCCCGGGCTTCCTTTAACACAAGGACAGCTGCGGCAGTCAATTGTATGTGAGAGCGGGAGGAGCTTACTCCCCTAAACACTGATGTGTGTAAGCTGCACCAACTGGATGACACACTGCAGGCAACAGACAACAGACCCTCAGTTGAGAGAATGGAACCCACTAAAACCAAAGGTTCATTCCAAGGTTTGGGGGCAAAATCAGAACCAGAGATGGGTCTGGGAACTGCAGTTCCAATCATTTGGACATCTTGGGGGAGAAGCTGAGGTGATTTTTGCCTAAGGTTCCCTATGATGTCCGAAGGTGTCAAAAGTGTTTCGAAGTCCAAGTATATAATGAAGCTATTCTCACAAGCAAGCAAAACTGGACTAAGGGAGCCCGGCCCAGTTTTGCTCGCCCGTGAGGACCAGCGAGCTCGAGGGCAATGCCGGTGGCTCCACGGCGGCAAGCCTGCTTGTGTAGCCACCCTCTTAAAAAAGGTTAATGGAGTGAGCTCATTTTTCTGGCTGTGTGTCTGCTTGCAGCCATGGCAGGCACACTGGGGGAGGGGAGGGGTATCCCAGGAATGCACCACACACTCGCATGGTGCATTACTGAGGGTGGGACGCTGCCTGGGGGTGTTTCCCTGTACCCAATCCCCAGAACTGCTGAGTGAGCTGTGGCCAGGTGCGGAGCACTGGAGACCAGCCACCGTTCATCTGGGTGGGCAATCCGCCCGCCCAGAGCCTGAAGGATGATTGTCTGTGGGGAGAAAACTCTTTCAGGCTTCCACCCTGCAAAAGAGGGTAGCCCTTCCTATTTGATAGTGGGATGTATACCAGACCACCCCTATCTATATACTTGTTGGCAGTCTCTAATAATTCCCAAACTCTGATGCATCAGGCTTTTCCTTCAAGAATGGGGTGAGTATTTGAGTGACGGTATGACAATACAAGAGTGACTGCTTGACAGTGTAAGCACCCCTTTGAACTTGCAACTACCTGATTTGGAGCTCATTCTGCACTGACACCATTTTCAACTGCAGATCATGCAGCTTGCAGCTGGCTGAAAAAGATGGCTATCCCCATGCATCTCAGAATAGTCCCCATACAAGGATTCTCTGGGATTATGCTGAGTTTGTTTATTTGTTTCTTTTATTTATGTACCAGCTGATAAGTGTGCATCTCTATGTGCAGTCTGAGATGATGAGTTTGAAAATTCTCCTGATCGTAGGTGGAAAATAGTAGCTGGCTTCTTGTGGCTCAGAAGAGTCCCTTCAACCTGAAAACTCAACCTGCTCAACTGATTTCTGGTCCAGTGAAGGAGGTGATTGACCATCTCTACTTTCCTTTGCAGAAGCCAAGTTGAACTTTCTTCAGCAAGATTTATTTCTCTCTCTGTTTAATAATTTTAAGTTCAATAATGCTTTCCATAAATTTATCTTGGATAGACATTGGAATAAGAAGCACATGAATTACTAGCATGGCTTCCTCGTTAAACATTTGCTTCCTTGTTAAAAAATTGTGTTTTGTAGGTTACCACTCAATTCTTTACTAGGGAAGGCATTGTTTGTGACAACTGGCATGTTTTTGTTAGCATTTCAATAATTTCACCCTGGAGTTGTGAAAATAACGAACATTATGATATTCAGACCCAGTGACTTTTTAACATTTAATTTGCCATGTAGTCCTTGAACTTCAGCTTAATTTGACATTGTTCTTCTGATGCCCCCGACCATGTGATGAAGGTGTGGGTATCTGTCCAATAGGTTTGATAGTGAAAATTCACACACACACAAGATTATTCTACTTTTCTGCAGTTTCCCTATCCTTCTTCCTTTTTTCACATGTTATGTTGTTCGGTGGTCCAACTGTCTCCCTGGCTGTTTTCCAGCATACGATGTATTTAAAGAAATGTTTGTTTGTCTTAATTTTTTAGCACTATGTTCCTCAATTTTTTTTGCTTCTTTTATTGTCAACATACACCTTTTTGTTTTTGATCTCTTTTTCATTCTCATTTGGGTAAGATGTGACTTCCACCTTTTAAAATAAACCTTCTTGTCTTTGATAGTTTTCTTGACTGTTTGTTAATTATGTTGTCATCATCTTGAATTTGTTTGTACTTTAATCTGTGACACAGTATGCATTTTATCTATTATAGTGGTTTTAAATAGCATTCATGTATTCTTTAAAAAAAAACAAAAACCCTCCCTGCCTCTCTCTTCCAACTTATTTTTAACTAAAGATGTACAAAACCTTCATGAAAATTTTCCAGCAAAAATTGCTAGCTAGCTTTCTTCAAACATTTTGAAAGCTTCCGTGTAATGTTACTTCATTTCCCCAGGTAATATTTAAATGGCCTTAGCTTGATTTTCTCTTCCAACAGATGGGGAAAAAACTTCCCAATAACAATAAATGTTAATGTCCTATGACAAAACCAAGCGTATCACAGGACACAAAATTATGTGTGTCACAAAAATGCCCACCAATTGGGAAGTGACAAGTGAAACCAAACATAATTTACTTAAACTGAGCTTTTTTTTTTTAATGGCTTAGAGCAGTAAAGTTAAGTTAGTGGGGCTTGCTAAATATACTGGCTGACATCCAGACCAGCACCGCACTGGTGCAAGAGTGGCTGACATCCAAACAAAGGCTGTGCAGTCATATCAGGGAAGAGGAGGGATTTTGAATTATCTTCCCTTCCCTCTGTAGCCCACAGTGCCTCCTGCAAATATGTCTCTGAGGGCTGTGCGACCCTTGGGGACATAATAAGGCTATATGCACAATCGCGCAGGTGGGTGGGCAGGTGGGGGATGAGGCAGGGTCCAACTCACCTTCCCACCAGACGAGCAAGCACATGGTGCTGAGAGCGCATCTCACACTCCCAGATGATCCAAACTGCTCCAAGCAGCATGGATCTCCAGAGGGCAGGACGAGGTGTAGCCTTCAGATATCCCACAATGCACCATGCAATGAGCATGATACATTAGGGGATACCCCCATGAGACAGTCACTCTAGCTGCCAGTCTCTGTGTATGCTCAGGCTCTGTGCAGCCCCGCACGTGACCCCAGCGCCGAGGTTGAGGGTGCGCTCATGTCCTTAATGCTGGCTAAAAGACAGGGTTAAAAGTTGGGCTACCCACAAGGGTAGCTTGAGCTTCATCCTGGTGGTATGCACAGGCAGCCAAACCCAGGCTAGGCTGCCCTAGTCTGGGTTTTGCTGCTTGTGTGCATAATCTTATTTTTAGGTGTGACCGCTGGCTTCAGAGAGTAGGGGAGGTTATTGGCCCTCCACCCCCTTGCATGATGGCACAACCTTAATCTGGCTGTTAGCCACTTTTGCACCAGTGCAGTGCAGGCCTGAATGCCAGCCACTCTGTAAGTGCTCTTGCTAGCCGATGTGGCTGATAAGAGCCCTCCCCTAGCAGCATCCCCACCTTGACCTAGAATCACATAGGCTCTGAGGAGGGATTACAGAGAGTATACAGAGGAAGTGTGCTTACCCTGGAACTCATTCTGCTTGGGGAGCTTCCCTGAGTTGGGTCAGAAAAACTCAATAATTACAGAGTTCTCTTGTGTAGAAGGTTCGGAATAGGCTAGCCAACTGTCCTGCACTGTGTGGGATGTCCCTCGTTTAATTAAACAAAATTCTTTTAAAGCCACTGCTGAGAGGGGAGCTTGAAAAAAGGAAATATTGCTTCTTGATTGTTTGCAAGCAAATTGCAGTAGAATGCAGTCCTGTCGGAAACATTTGAAGAATGCCAAGGAAACAAATAGGGTTAGACAAAACTAACAAGATCTCATCTAGGTGGGCTTTATGCATTCCTTTAGTACGGAACTGTGTGCTGAAAGGCAGCAGTCACTCAGGTTATGTTCAGTACATGTATGTTCCAAATACATATATAAACTATATGGGTGGAGAAAAAGTGATGCAGAGGTTGTAATAAGCAGACTGGTTTATCCACTGAAGTGTCTAGGAACATAAACAGCTGCCTTATACTGAGTAAGACCAGTTCTGTATTTTATTATTTATTTATTTTATTTAATATATTTTATACTGCCCAAAACTTACGTCTCTGAGTGGTTTTCAACAAAATAAAAACAGAAAGTAAAACACTAGTTAAAACAAAAACGAAAAGTTTAAAACATTATAACAATGTAAAAAATTTAAAACAACATTTTAAAACAGCATTAACACCATAAAACAATATAAATTAAAAGCCTATTGTCTTGTCATGGATATTATTGGGAATAAAATCACCTGTCTTTCCTTTTTCCCCTTTTGATTCAGCTAGGCCCAGTGCTGTTGACTTACCTGAAGCCTTTTTTTTAACCGACAACCTGTGTCCCTGCTGGATGTTTTTCAAAGATGCTTATGTGAACCACCACCACTACTACCACTACTATGAATATGTATATACCGCTGATCAACCAAAGTTCTCAAAGTGGTTTACATAGAAAAATAAATAATATACTAGCTGACCCCGCACAGAGCATCTGTGCGGTTGTGCACTGAGCCTGTGGCATCCACATGCAGCGCTCTCGCTCGCTCGCTCTCCCCCGCCACTCGCTCGCTCTCCCCCCGCCGCTCACTCTCCCCCCGCCACCCACCACTCACTCACTCTCCCCTGCTGCTCGCTCGCTCTCCCCCACCGCTCACTTCCTTGCTCTCCCCCGCTGCTCGCTCACTCTCCCCCAGCCGCTCGCTCACTTACCCACCCCGCCACTCGCTTGCTCTCCCCCTGCCGCTTGCTCTCCCCACCACCCGCCACTCACTCGCTCACTCTCCCCTGCCACTCGCTCGCTCGCTCTCCCCCGCCGCTCACTCGCTCTCCCCCAGCCACTCGCGCACTCTCCCCGCTGCTCGCTTGCTTGCTCACCCACCCTGCCACTCGCTCGCTCACTTCCCCTGCCGCTCGCTCACTCTCCCCCACTGCTCACTCTCCCACCGCTGCTCACTCGCTCGCTCTCCCCCGCCATTTGCTTGCTTCCCCCCCGCCATTCGCTCGCTCTCCCCTGCCGCTCACTGGCTCGCCCCCCGCTGCTCACTTGCTTGCTCTCCGCCCCCACAGCTCACTGGCTCGCTCCCCCCCCCCCCACAGCTCGCTTTGCCCACCGTCTTCCCACCTCCTCACCGCCACCATTATTTCTCCCCGCCACCACCTTCTCTTCCTGGCCGGTGGGGCTTTCCCCGCCATCCACCAATCCCTTCTGGCCGGAGGGGCTTCGCCTGCCAGCCCTCCACCTCTGCCTCCTGGCAGCCGCCATTATTTCTCTCTGCTTCATTGCTGGAACTCTTGCACACTCTAGAGCATCTGCGCATTAGTACTTGATTCCTCCCCTCACCTCAGAGATCTCCCCACCCTCACCTGGTCTGCACACCTGCTCCTCCTCCATCCCGTTGCTTCCATCCCTCTCACCCTTCTTGGTCATGGCTGCAGCATTGCTGCTGCCTATTGGCCAAGCTGCAGCCCCCTATCCCCAGCGACCTCCTCACCCTCACCTGAACCCCACTCCTGCTCCTCCCCCCAGGAGCAGCAGCAGTGGTTGACCAAGCCGTTCCTCTCTGCTGCCACCACCATGGCCGCTCATTCCCCTCAGGCCGCTGACAGGCCCAGGCCCATCCCTTGCCTGCCTGCCTGCCTCTGACAATGGCCTCGGTAGCCCCAAACAGCAGCAGTGGTTGACTGGGCCCTTCCTTGCTGCTAGTGCTGCCATGGCCGCTCATTCCCCTCAGGCTGCTGACAGGCTCGGGCCATCCCTTGCCCTTCCTTCTGTCTCTCTTCCCCCTCTACAATCTCTTTTTCTCCAGAGCAGCGGCAGCCTCCTTCCCCCTCTACAATCAAGAACATCTTCCGAGCAGTAACAGTTGCATTCCCCAGGACCTTAACCATCACAGGCTCCTCCTCCTTATCTGCATAGGGAATCCCCAGTGCCCAATCACCACAGTGCCACAGGCTCCTCCTCCCTATCTGCATATGGAATCCCCACTGCCCAATCATGTACTTCTGCTTGCAACCTCTGTCAGCCAATTGCCTCCTTTCTACCACGTCCCCATGCATGGCCCGTCTTGGAGAAATAATAATATAGATAAATAAGTACTGACACATGGAGCCTATTCCCACAATCACTGGAAAGCAGGCTAAGGAAGCCTAGCCCATTTTCCAGTTATCATTGGAACCACTGGGCTTGCAGACAAGCCCAGGGTGGTTCCAAGGTGGCTAGCCCGCCTAAATCCCCCTCCCCTTAAATGAGGTTAATGGAGCAAGCACTCTGTTAACCTTGGTTTTTTGCTCATGTGCCACCTAACCCTAACCTACAAGCAGCCTCCTGGTCTCGGGGATCATCCCCACCCCCGAATGCCCTGCACACATGCATGGGGCATCCTGTGACTTCCGATCCCTGCAGCCCCCACCGGCTCCGTGACAGAGCCAGTAGTCATGTGGGCAGCCAATCCAGCCACCCAAGGCTGTAGGCCTGATAAGCCTGCTCTCCCCGAATCACCTGGTAAGGCACTTCACACTAATTGTGTGAAGCACCTCATGTAGTCTCCCATTCAAATGTAAACCAAAGTGGACCCTGCTTAGCAAAGGGGACAATTCATGCTTCATGACCAGGTCTCTTCCCACTGAACACACACATGCATGAACAAAAGATCTGCTAAAAAGCGTGATTTCATTTTCCAAATATTTACAAATTAAATATCACTTATTCAGGCCCCCAGCAGAGACCTGCAAGAAACAGAGAAAGCATATGAAATCACTGCCGTGTATGATGACTGCTACAAAATCTGCTTTGCACAGGTTGATTTAAATATAAATTGAGAACTCAGTTTTCCCACCCACTGAAAATGCTGCTGAATCTAACATTCTTGTCATAGTAACTGGCCCCAGTTTGGTTTGCTGCAGATGCCTGCAGGCACCCCCAGATGGCGCTTTTCATGTCCTATTCTCTCAGCACAGAGATTGGCCAGCAACCAGCACAAGGTTACAGTTAGCAGAGGAACTGCGGTTCAGGATCAAAGAAGGCTGTTCCCACAGAAGCAGCAGCGAGAGCATCTTTTCAGAATTCGTCACACACTGCTCCCTGTTCTGAAAAGCAGTTGCAGCCAAAGCAAGAGCCAAAGAATCAGTTTGTATCCCAAGCGTAGAAAGCAAATTGCTGTGCTTTCCTCTGCTCTGCTAAATCTGATTCTGCATACATTTCTTACATAATAATATCCCATGCCTCTGTGAGTCTGTCTAGGCACAGGTGGGAGAAATACTGCTTGAAAGCTGAGAGGGAGCAAAAGCAAACAGATTGTGTGTTGAGATCTTTGCAGCTTTTTGCGTGGGAGAGAGGCCTCCAAATGAATGCCCCCACCAGGCCCTTGAACTGCTTAAAGAAACAGCTCCTCTTTCCCCTAATAAAGGCAGAGATCGCTGCCTTAAGCATTAAGAAAACTACTCATTTATTGAAGCAATTCAACAATAGGACATCTTGTTAAGGGAAATGGGGAATCTTCGAGGAAAGGTCACCATGGCTATTGGTCATGTTTTAAGTAAAAAAATGCATTTTTCTATGGGTCAGAGGTTGGACTGAATTCGGACACAACAGGAAATCAGAGGTCCCTTCATCTCTGGTTTCCGTAGCCATACGTCTGGGCAACTGGAGTTAAGAGAGAAAGGGGGCCCGCGGTTTCCTTCCCTGAATTCCATTCTGAACCTTTGGTTCAGAGTGGAGTTTCACCCCCTTCAACTCCAGTTGCACAGTGTCAGTGTTACATCTGAATGCTGGCACTACAGTTTCCCCTTCACGGAAGCGGAGTTGAGGGAGGATGATCCTCCCTCACTCCAACTGCCATTGGCTGCTGGAGTTGTCCTTCATTAAAGAAGGAAGCCCCTTGGTGTAGATCATCCCCCAAAGAAATGAAAGAGCTATAATATTTACTGAACTGTGCATAGGTCGGGGATGGAGGGGCAGCTGCAGTGATCCCACTCTACCTACTCACTCAGCATGCTTTGTGTGAAACAGTGGATATCAGTTCAGAATATTCTTACCCATTTGCTCACCAGGTGTACAGATTGGTGGGCTCATCTTCTTACAGAATTTTTTTTAAAAAAGTGTTGGTGAACCTGTACTAACTTGCCCAGCTCCTATAGAATAGGAGAGTTGGAAGGGTTTTGGAGGGGTTTTGGAGGCCACCCAGTCCAATCCTGTCCTTAGTGCAGAAATTCCAGAACGAGACCATCCCCAATAAATGGCTGTCCAGTCTCTATTTGGAGACTTTCAGCAAAGGAAATCATAGCATCCCCCAGGAAGTGACTGGTTCCAGTGTCAGACTGTACATTACTATCTTAAATCTACTCTTCTGTAGCTTAAGCCCACCAGACATAGCCCTGTCCCCTAGACAGCAGAGAACAAATATTTGCCCTCTTCTGTATGACAGCCCTTCATGTATCTGAAGAGTGCTATCCTTCTCCCCAGGTTTCTCTTCTCCAGAACAAACATACCCATTCCCTTCTATCTTTTCTTCCAAACCACCCTGAGCCATTTTTGGAAGGGCAATATATCAATCAATCAATCAATCAATCAAATAAATAAATTGTCTACTAGAAATGTGCACAGATAGAATTTTTTGTTTCTATGCAAATTGGAATTGAATTTGGAAAATTCGATTTGAATTCGATTCAAGTTTGAATTGATTCAACCCTGTTTGGGTGCCTTTTTTAAACAATCAGAGTGCTTGAATGGCTTTTTTAAAGGTGGCAAATGGTTTCTGAATTGAATTCAAATTGATTCAAATTCGAGTCGAATCTATTCAAATTCAAATGTATTTGCACAGCCCTATTGTCTACATCCTTCTTAAAGTGTGGCACCTAGAACTGGACACAGTACTCCAGATGAGGTCTGACAGGTACACAATAGCAGAACTATTACTTCTTGTGCCTTGGAAACTATGATTTTATTATTAATGCAGCCTAAAATCACATTAGCCTTCTTTGCAGTTGCATCACACTACTGACTCACGGTCAAATTGGGACCATTTGCAGTTCTAAGATCTTTTTCGCATATACTACTGCCAGTTCAGGTATCCGCCTTGCTATACATGTGCATTTAACGCTCCCCACACATGCAAAGCTTTTTGTTTCTGTTTCTTGAATCTCATTTTGTCCAGTTTCCAGTTTCCTTTTCCAGTTTCCTTTTCTGTCATAGTTATTTTGAATTTTATTCCTGTCTTCTGAGGTGTTAGCTGTCCCCAAAACATTGGTTAAACTGCAGATTTGATAAGGATATCATCCGCCCTTTCATCCACCCCCAGCACAGTACCTCCAGTGACTGTTGCTGGTGTCTATCTTGTGTTTTTTTTTAAGAATGTGAGCCCTTTGGGGACAGGAAGCCATCTTATTTATTTATTATTTCTCTGTGTAAACTGCCCTGAGCCATTTTTGGAAGGGTGGTATCGAAATTGAATTATTATTATTATTATTTCTTGTTTACACAGTCAGACAGGTGTTATTGACTGGTTTGTTTTATCCAGACATCGAGTCCTTCCCAAGGACCTGGGATGGCTGAATTTTATTGTCAATTGTTATAGATATCGTCGCAGAATATAGGCTGTTCCCAGTAAAGCTGCTTTTTGTAATTGGCTGATGGTGATTTCTGTGACCCCTATGGTGTTGAGGTGCTCTTCAAGGTCTTTTGGAACTGCACCCAGGGCGCCAATTACCACTGGGATGATTTTGGTCTTTTTCTGCCACAGCCTTTCAATTTCAATTTGTAGATCTTTGTATTTTGTGATTTTTTCTATTTCTTTTTCTTCTATTCTGCTATCCCCTGGTATTGCTATGTCGATTATTTTGACTTGTTTTTCTTTCTTCTCAACTACAGTTATATCTGGTTGTTTTATTATTATTATTATTATTATTATTATTATTATTATTATTAATAATAATAATAATAATAATAATAATAATAAATAATGTTAGTCATTGATAAAAATATTAAAGTTGATACTGGATCCAGGCAGAGTTGTGTATAAGACCACTCAAAACCTTCAGTTTGTTGAAAAGCCATTGATAAGCACTCTTTGGGTATGAATTTTCTGACCTGTTGTGAATCCCCTTCTAGTCTGCAGTTGATCAGTTTGCTAACCAAAATCTCCTGGGGAACTGTGTCAAATGTTGTGCAAAATTAAAGATAAATTATGTCCACAGCATTCCCACGAGCTACCAAGCTGGTGACCTGATCAAAAAAAGAGATGAGATTAATCTGGCAAAACATGTTCCTGATAAATCCATCTTGGCTTCTACTAATCACATCATTATCAAGAGTCGTGCAGATTGACTGCCTGTTCTAGTATCAGTTCCAATATCCAAGTCAGGCTGAGAAGTCTACAGTTTCCCGGATCATCCTTTCCCCCTGTTTTGAAGACTGGGGCAACATTAGCCCATCTCCAGTTCTGTGATAACTCACCCATTCTTCAGAATTTCTGATAGACAAAGGATTTGAGAATATATCAACAGGTTCTAGGATGAAGTTCATGACACCTGAAGATAATCATTTCGAGTTGTTAGGTAGTTTCTGTCCAATTCCTTCCTTTTCTTGAACTTTAGTCTTGACCGCTCCCCATTCACACTGCTTTTGTCTGATGTTTGTTGAGGTTCTTTCAGGTGACCTGAACTTTATTGTGAATAAATAAAATGGAAAAATTTATTGCCAAAGCAATTTGCCCAAAGAGTCTGTGATCAGATTGTTAATCTGCACTCACAATCAAAATTTAATGAAAAATGATGAGGACATAATTTTAATTAAGTTTGATTGTGGGTGCAAGTTTAAAGCTTAATCATAGACCAGTTCATAACAGTGCAGAACTGTCAGGTTCAGACAACATGAAATCAAACAAACAAACAAACAAACAAACATTCAGGATGCCTTGTAACTAAGAATGGTTTCTGTTAACTTTTCTCATCATTTAACTCTACATTTTACCTTCCTTCTGCTTTTTCCTCTTATTGCTAGAATTACCTATCACTTCAAAGCAATTCTCTCTGATGCATGTTAATTGTAATGTTTGCAAGTATTTAAACTGGCAGAACCACTCATCAGGCATCTAAGTATGTAATGCAACTATCCATTTTCAATAAGTTCTAGCAATAGTAATAATCTAATTTCATGGTTTATTGTAGGTAATGTATGCTATAAAGCTCACACCTTGCTTTGCACCAAACTCACGTCATTACTCAAATGCAGTGGATGAGACTGTGCAATTAGACACACAATAATCAACAACTTATAGGGGAGGAGAGCTGGACTTGCGGTAGCAAGCATGAATCCTTTGATAAGCAGGGCCTGCCCTGGCTTGAATTTGAATGGGAGACTAAATGTCTGAAAGATATTCCCTGTAGTGGATGGGGCACTGAAAGATATTCCCTGTAGTGGATGGGGCTGCTCTGGGAAGAGCACCTGCATGCTTATATGCAGAAAGTTCCAACATCCCTTCCTGGCATCCACAAGATAGGGTTTACTCCTGCCTGTAACCTTGGAGAAGCTGCTGCCTGTCTGGGTAGACATTTACTGAACTAGATGGCCCAATGGTCTGATTCGGTATAAGGCAGCTTCCTATGTTCCTAACACTCAACAACCCTGTTCTCTTCCATGGATCTTTGCCTGCCTCCTGCCGTGAAGGAACAGTTCTTCTCAACCATCATGCCCTCTAGGCAAGCAGACCATGCAAAACCTCACACAATATCAGTGTCAACACCCAACCAGCCTTGCTTCCTCCTGAAGTGGACTTGGTGAGTGACAGTCAAAGAGAGAGAGCGACAGACACGAAAGTTCTCTACCTCCGATTAAAACCTGGACTGGAGGTTAGTTATTGCTGCCATAATGCCTGCCTCATATTTGAGGTGAGCAATGCAAGATGCTGAAATTCATATTTTCAAGTTGGCCATTTAAAAAAACAAATTGCTGATGTCACTAAAATTATGCTGCTTCTACAAATCTTCCTTTGTACCTCTCAGTGAGTGTTAACCTGTAGTAGATCCTTACAAGCTGTTGCTGCTTGTGCAACCATGACTCACATCAACCCAACTGCCTGCACCTTCCTTTTGATACAAATAACATAGACCCTCCAGTGCTACTTGCAACAAGACTCTCATGTGGACACAGCACTGCCTTAGGGCCTGAAAACAAAGCCCATTCTTTCCCAGACGTAGACTTTCTAGCCTTAAGGCAGGGCTGCACAGCTTTGGTCCTCCTGCAGATGTTGGACTACAATCCCCATAATCCATTACTATTGGCCACTATGGCTGGAGATGATGGGAGTTGTAGTCCAAAAGGACTAAATCTGGAGGGCCAAAGTTGTGCAGCTGTGCCTTAAGAGATTCCCCAAGGGTGCAGACAGAGCCTCATTTTTTTACGTTTTTGGCAAGGAGAAGAAAGACATTGGGGGGGGGGAGTATATGGGTTATTAGGTTTGGTTGGGGAGGGGATTCAGTAAAATGTGAGAGGCAACTCCTCAAATGCTTAGGAGGCAATCTGAACCACTGGGATTCCCTATTCTGTTTCCACACCCAGTGGCCCCTCTGTACGGTGAGATTATGCCTGTCCTTATTTGGCCATCTCCTGAAGCCACTGGGATCCCCTCTCTATTGACAGATTCTTCCTTGACCCACGATAGCAGTGCTTTTCGGGCAGTGGTACATGCACAAGTGGTACAATGGTACTTCACCATATGGCAGGTGGTACTTGGTTCCACGGCTCTAATGATAGTGTGGCACTGCTCCTCCTGGTCCGACGTCACTGGAATTTGAGATGGCTGCATCAATGGTGGACTAGTGGAAAGGCATGGCTGGACAGTGGCCCAACTCTTCCAAAGGGGTGCAGGTCAAGCAAAGAGGAGTGGAGAACCCACTCTTGCATGCAGCCGTTGTCTCTGGTGGTAGTGGTACCTACAAAAGTGCACTTGCAAATGAGATGCAAATGTGGTGGCAGTGGTGTAGTTAAGGCACAAGGTTCTGTGTTCAGTGATCAGTCCCTCCCCCAGCAGCATTCACCACCACCACCACCCCCATGGTGCACACCTTTTGTACTCATCAGTGCCTTTGGTGCTCAGTAGCAGAAGTGGCTGCATTGCCACCACTGCTGCTCCTGCAGCCCACACTGTGCTCTCAATTCCTAGCCATGCTCACTATGCATGCACCCTCCATTCCAAGTTGAGCCCACCATGCATCACCCTCCATTCCCAGTCAAAGTGGCAGGTGGCAATCAGGGATGTGAACCGAACCAGGTGGAGGACGTTCGAAGGTGGCGGGGTTGACTTTAAGGGTGGGAGAGGGTACACTTAGCCCTCCATCCACTTTCCCCCCACCAGTGCTCTGTTTGCAAAGGGTCTGTCAGGGCAGCAGCGTACCCCCTCATCAGACCCTATGTCAGCAGAAGTACCCGACACGCATGTAGGTGTGCACGTCGATGCTGATGTAGGGTCCGAGGCAAAGGGGTGGCAGAGAAGTACACTGCCACCCCAACGGACCCTTCGTAAATGGAGTGCCAGCAAGGGAAAAGCAGAGGGAGGGGTAAGTTCACCCTCCCCCGCCCTTAAAGTCAGCTCCCCTGCCTTCGAACCCGCAGAACCACTGGTCATTCGAACTGGTTTGGAGGCCCATAAAGGGCCTCCGAACCGGTTCCGTGCACATCGCTAGTGGCAGTGGCAGATGCGGTGGCAGTAGAAGCAGCCAGTTGGCGAGGCAGAAAGAGTGGCCGGTGGGAGGAGAGAAGAGGGGAGCGAGGCGGCTTGTGTTCCAAGAATATCTTGGAACAATGGTAGCTCCACCCCGAAAGGAATGCTATCTATCCTCATTTCTTTCCTTCCCCCTGTCATTCCTGAATAGTAGAACAGCACGATGGAGAGAAAACCCATGCAACTGTTGTCACTGCAAATGTGCTCCATTATAGGCAGCTTTCAAGGTTTAGCAAGGGACAAGGCCAACTCTGCATTTGCTTAGCATGATACATGTTAATTTATGAGGTGGCAGCAGAGTCTTCATACCTCCCCCCTGCTTAATGCCTATTAAACAATTATGACATTTGCAAGCTGATAAGAAAAGGATCCCCACAGTTGTGTTTCAAAGGCAAACCTGTTAAAGAAATGGCTTGCCTCAGGCTGTACATTCAAAACAAACTTGCTCTTTTCACTTTTTAAAGCAGCATAAGGCGCTATCTCTTTTTCTAATGATTCTAAAAGCAAAATATGCACACACATTTATCTCTGGTGTGCTGTTTACATGGGTCTGTGAGGTGCCTTCCAAGTGGCATCAGTTTTGTAGAGATAGAATTTATGCCCCACAATAGTGCCCCTTTAAAGAGTGATTTGGGCATTGTGCTGACTAAAGACCATTTGGGAATGCAGCTGGAAAATGCAGATGAGCTTTTCTTTTATACATTCAAGTACAGGGAGGCCTATCATATATGCATGATGTGGGCCTGAGTTCTCATGAAAACAGCCCTGCTGGATCAGGCCCAAGGCCCATCAAGTCCAGCATCTTGTTTCACACCAGATGCCTTCGAGAAGCCCAGAGGCAAGAGATGAAGGAATGCCCTCCCTCCTGCTGTTGCTCTCCTGCAATTGGGATTTACAGGCATCTTGCCTTTGAGACTGGTGGCCATTGATAGAACTATCTTCCATGAATTTGTCTAAGCCCCTCTTAAAGCCATCCAAACTAGTGGCCATCACCACATCCTGTAGCAAAGAATTCCATAGATTAATTATGAGCTGTGTGAAAATGTACTTCCTTTTGTGGGTCCTAAAACTCCCGGCCTTCAGTTTCATGGGATGACCCCTGGCTCTAGTGTTGTGAGGGATTTTTTAAAAAATCTCTGTCCACTCTATCTACTCCATGCATAATTTTATACACCTCAATCATGTCTGTCCGTAGGCACCTTTTTCCCCAACTAAAAAGCCCCAGATGCTGTAACCTTGCCTTAGAAGGAAGATTATCCAGGCCCCTAATAATCTTGGTTCCCTTCTTCTGCACCTTTTCCAGTTCTACAGTGTCCTTCTTAAGATATGGTCGGTGACCAGAACTGCATGCAGTACTCCAAATGTGGCCACGGCATAGATTTATATAAGGGCATTATAATATTAGCATTTTTAGTTTCAATCACCTTCCTAATGATCTCAGGGCACGGAATTGGCCTTGTTCACAGCTGCTGCTCACTGAGTTGACACTTTCAACGAGTTGTCCAGCATGACCCCAAGATCTCTCTCCTGGTCAGTCACTGGGGCTATTCTCATGATTACAGAAAATCGGGCTAGCTTCCACAAGCCCGATTTTCTGTAATTGTGAGAACCACCGGTCTTGGCTGCAAGCCCGGTGGTTCTAGAGCAGGTAACCCACTCAAGGACTCCTGCCCTAAAACCAGGTTTGCGAGTGCTCCGCAAACCCGGTTTTCAAGATTGTGAGTAGCCGCGGTGCAGCTCCGTGCCGCACCTACTCATGAGTAGACCCCCGGAGGGGAGGTGAAAAGCTGCCTCCCAGCTCCAGGGGTATCCCCAGTATGCTCTGCGTGCTCGTGCAGGGCATACTGGAGCTTCTGGGAGCTGCACGGCCCCCAAGCTCCCCCAGCCCCCGCCAGCTCCGTCATGGAGCTGGCAATCATGTGGGCAGCCGATCCATAGCCCGCTCTCCCTGCTCAGCTCACCAAACCAGGTCTCACCGATTGTGAGACCCAGCTCACTGACAGTTCAGACCCCATCAGTGTATATGTGAAGTTGGCGTTTTTGCCCCCAAATGCATCACTTTACACTTGCTAACACTGAACTGCATTTGCCATTTTGTCGCCCACTCCCCCAGTTTGGAGAGATCCTTTTGGAGCTCCTCACAATCCATTTTCATTTCACTACCCTAAATAGTTTAGTGTCATCTGCAAATCTGGCCACTTTGCTGTTTACCCCAACTTCTAGATCATTTATGAACAAGTTGAAGAGTACTTTGTCCCAGTACAGGTCCTTAGGGGACCCCACCTTTTACTCCCCTCCTTGTTTCCTCTCCTTCAACCAGTTACCAATCTCTTCCTGCTGGACCTCTGACTGTCTTCTAACTAATGTAGTTGAAACAGCAGCTGCAATTGATTTGTGAAGCTGCCTAGTATGAAGCCATACCATGGGGCCATCTAGCCCAGTATTGTCTGCTCTAAGAGTATGGGCTTCCTCCAGGTTCTGAATACCAGTTGTAGAGGAGCAACAGCAGGAGACCGTATGCCTTGATCTCCTGCTTGTGGGCTTCCCAGAGGTGGGCTCCAGTGCTGGACTGGATATGTAGGTCTTGGGCCTGATCCAGCAGGGTCGTTCTTATGTTCTTAGCATCAGCTGTCCTAGGTATCAGGCAAACCTCTTCCCCAAAGCTTGACAGATGAGGGGACTGAAACTCAGATTTCCTGCAGCCTTGCCTCTGTGGCTGAGGAGTTTGCATACATGGAAGGAAGAAATAAGAAAATACAGCTGGATGCTTCTTTCAGGGAGCATCTGTCAGACTACAATTCTCCCATTTCAAAATTTCAGTATCTGCTCAGTGATATTTTGGTTCAGCCTTACTGTGGGAGGGAGAAAAAAGTTCTTGATGTCATGATGTCACTGTACTGTGCATTTCCCCAAATCCCCCTCACATCACTATCTGGGAAACGTGAGGCACTAGTGTGATGACGTCATGAGCTGTATTAAACAAGAACTTATGAAAGAGGAAAGAGACAGTGACAGGTCTGCCTCTCTCATAATGGGCTCATTCACATGAGGGCAGGTGGGGAGGAAGGCTGCATAACCTTCCCTTCCCAGCATACGATTACCAAGATGTTGCTTGGTGCATGGATTGCACATCCAGATGGTCCACTGCTGCCCAAGGCAGCCCAGAGGTGTGGGGGTCAGGCTGCAGCAAGTGCATTGTGGGGATCCCCTTGGTGATGGTGGGAAATCCACTCCTGTGTCAGTGCTAGCTGGGAGCAGTTGGTGCTCTCACACAAGCAGTAAGCCCGAGTTAAAGGTGCACTCATGCCCTTAGCTTTGGCTAAACGCCAGGCTCCGTAGGTGGGTTTCCTGATGCCACTTTGCCGGGATCCACATGGATCCCAGAAGTTCTCACAAGCAGCCAAGCTTGGGCTTAGTTACCTTATCTCAGTCTTGGCTGCTCATGAGAACAACCTCAGACCACATTCAGACATAACGGCTAACTGGAGGTAAATGGTTTCAATTTTAAATTCCAAATCGCAATGCAGACGTTCACCAAACCGCAGCCTGCTGCTCCAGTTGCAGGAGAGGAGAGGCCCTCCCTGCTGCTTGGCCTCCAAGGCCGATCCCAGCCAGCTCCATGTCCAGACTGTGGGCAAAGCATCACCTCATCAGCGGGGTGGCCATGATTGGCCATGATCTCGAAGGGGAAGTGCCGAATGCAGTCGTGCATTTTGGGAGCACCCCACCTGCCCTTGGCAGGGAAAGGGCATTTAAAGCTCTTTAAATGCCCTGCAATGCTAGCGCTGCTTCTTCTTCTAGTGATGGAACCGACCCTGCCAAGTAGCCCTGCACCCTGAAAGCACCACACAAGCATGAATTCCTTGGTGGTTTGGGGACCTGAGTGTGGAATTCCACTTTTATTACAGGAGAGGCGGGGGAAATCCAGATATGCTAGTATGGGATATGCAGATAGGGCAATGCAAAGGATGCTGGGGGTGGATGTCTGTCCCACCATAACCAGGGAAGATGTCCTGAGGGGTGACCTTGGAAAAGCAGTCCAAGTAGACCCATTCAAAATCCATTGTCTGGCCGCTTGCTGTTGCTCACACCTTGCGGTTGCTCATAGGAGAGGAGAGCTGGTCTTGTGGTAGCAAGCATAACTTGTCCCCTTAGCTAAGCAGGGTCCACCCTGGTTGTATATGAATGGGGGACTTGATGTGTGAGCACTGTAAGATATCCCCCTCAGGGGATGGAGACACTCTGGGAAGGGCAGAAGGTTCCAAGTTCCCTCCCTGGCAGCATCTCCAAGATAGGGCTGAGAGAGATTCTTGCCTGCAACCTTGGAGAAGCCGCTGCCAGTCTGTCTAGAACTGAACTAGATGGACCTATGTCTGACTCAGTATATGGCAGCTTCCTGTGTTCCTGAGTATAGCCAGCCCACTTATCCACCAATGAACCCAAAAGGAGCCCACTTTAGTGGAGCCCCCAATGTTCTATGGTAAAAATTAGAACTGATTCTCCACTACCTCTCCCTCCCTCCCTAAATCTCTCTGAAGCCTTACATAAACCTCAGAGGAGATTTTGACACCCCATGTGCCATAGCCTGGCCATGTGCACATCCATGGAGTGGGCCAATAGGTCATACATTTACACAAATTCCTCCTGAAGTGGACTTGGTGAGTAACAGTCTTTGTGCTGTATCATGAAGAGCAGATGTGGGGAATTGTGGGAGCAGGCACATTCCTCTTTCCCCCCTACTCTGGGGCAGCGGGGTCAACTGCAAGGGCCACAGGCGAGGTTGCATCTTTGCACAGGCGTGGACAGCCAGGCAGGGGACATGTTTCTGTAGCAGATTGGCTGCTGTACCTGGGATCAGGAAAGCAGTCCCTGGGATACCCCAGCCCATCGCTTCCCAAAACAAAGCAACACAGCACAGCTCTTCTCAGAGCACCCAAGCTGACACTCTTGTGAGCAGAGGCAATCTGTATGGGCTTTGGTACCCACCATTATTGCAGAGGAAGAATTGTTCCAAAACCTGGATTGAACCTGATCCTGTTGGCCCTGCTTATGAGTAAGGCTGGGTTGTAAGCCTCCCACCCCCAAGGGGAAGTGGCTGGGCCCCACTTCCCCACCCCTTCTTTGTAAAAAAAGAAAAGAAAAGAAAAAATTCACCTAAACCTCCTCACCCTCTTCCCCTGTTCAGACATTCACGAACCCACAGGACATCCAGATGCTCCATGTGTCATTGCCTGGAAACTTGCATAGAGAGGAGGTGGAGACACTGGGATGGACCTTTAAACTCAATCATGATCCAGGGTAATGGTCCATTGTCATGCCGTATGCAGACCTGTGGGTGTGGGGGGAAAGCAGGAGAGGTAACCCCCCCATTCGCCAGACATCCCGGGACAATGGGATGGCCATTCCAGGACAGTGGCAATGGTGTACATGTACACATGGGCTGGAGAGCTGGCAGAAAGTATGGTTTCACAGCAGCTTGTCTGCAGTCATCAAGACAAGGAAAGCAGTCTCCAGGGTACCCCTCCCCTTGGCTCATCTGCACACAGCAACCTGGCTCTATCTAGAGCACTCATGGCCAGACATTCCCATGAGGGAGCTGTTAGTTGGAGAATGGGATGTCTTGCCATCTGTATTCATTTCAGATTTGTCCAGGCAGGAGCTAAGGACAGAGTGGGAATCAGGGAAGCCCCCACATAACGATGCAGCTTGACAGGCTGACCATTCCGGGATGGGGCATGACGGTATCCCTGTAGCCTGGCAACTCCATAGCTGCATAGCTCACAGGAGGGGCAGGGCTAGTTTTCTGACAGCAAGAAGAACCAAAAGCATGGAGCAGCCACATCCTTGGATGGATCTGCACCACCAGCTCTATGATTTCAATTTGAAAATTGGCAGAAAACTGCAGTTATACCTGCACTAGCAGTTGGTGGCAAAACCACAGCTGTTGACGGCGAACCTTAGAGATAACTGAAGGTTCAAACTGGAGTTTGGCAAGGCAAACCAGGTGTCACTTTTGGCCCATAACTGTAGTTTCCTGTGTTTGGGCATAACGGAGTTACAACCTTGGCCACATTTAACTGCGGTTATCTGTTACATCTGAATGTTGCCTCAGTGTCTGGTTCTGCTCTTACACTAGCTCAGGGGTTCCCAACAGGGAGTACTAGTAGCCCAACAGGTACTTGAAGGGCTCCCAGGCTGTACTCAGAGCTCTCCTGCTTCCCCATGCTGCAGTCACACTATTAGTTCCCTATTTAAGGTTTGTCGCGTGGCAAATCCTCAGCTATTTGTCTGCTACAGATGGGGAGGGAGGAAGAGGAAGACCCTCCTCTTCTGCTTCTGATTGGCTGGTGATATGCTGAAGCTCAATGTACCTTTCCCCTCAGCCTGACTGACAGGCTTCAGAAAATTAGCACTGAGCACACCCATTAAAATTAATTGGACAAGTAAACTTGACCCATTAATTTCAATAAAACTGCTTATGACTTACTTAGTATGGTTGTGAGCCAGTAAGTGTAGTAACATGTACTGTAGTAACATGTCTCCTAACTGTAACACTTAAATTTGTGTTTCTATGTATATATGAGCATGCGTGACACATGGAAGTCATTCACATTTGTCAGTGAAAGGTCGGGAACCCCTGCACTAGCTGATATGATAATATTATGATATGTGCAGTGAGTGTTACAAATGAATTATTTGTTGCCACTGTACTTCTTTTGTTTCTCTTAAACCAGCAACCCATCCATTCCAATGAGTGGCCTCTTTTTAATGAAGAACCATTCCTGATTGTAAATATCTCTAATAAATTCTCCGGCTAAGAAGTTGTCCCTTTTCCCTTTATTATATTGTTATTTGTTATAGGGGAAAAAACATTCAATGAACTATTAATAAAAAGAGAAACTGTCATAGACACAAACTGTTTCTAGTGTTCTGGTTAAAATCTTGATAGAACTACTGGAACGATCATAGAGATAGAACTTGATAGAACTACTGGAACTACTAGTTTAGAATCTTTGGGATGATGTTCTAACTTAGTAAAGTGTGTGTGTGCACGCGCGCATGCACACACACACCATCTTGTTGCAGTAGTGGTTCTTTGATATATTGCTTAGTTGCTTATGTTAATAATTTCATAAAAATAATTGTACTCTGTAGCTAGCCGTGTTGCTACAACTAAGATGTAGCTTACTTTAAGAGTCAGTCACTAATTTCATGCGGCTTTTAAAAGAAATAATAAACCAGCTCTCATTTTGACTGAAGTAGAAATTAGTTATTAATTATCACTGCATGACTAGCTTTCTACAAAATATTTTGTGTAGCTAGCTATATTTTAATAGCCCTGCACCTTAAAAAAAATAAAAATAGAAACACCACATAGTAATTATGCTTAGTATCATAAAGACAGCTTTCTCACCTACCTCAAATCCCCTAATAAGCCAGGAATATAGTTAATATTTCTTAGCTTTCTTTCAAGATGACAAACAACCATCTCATTAACAGTAATTAATGTAAATGTGAATAATTATTCCTGAAAAGGAATGGGCGATAAATCATTCTAAATCACACCTCAGGTCACGTACTTGCCACTTCATCATATCAGTTACAATTTTGAATTGGTGTAAACTACTGCAGAAAAAGGTTCAAGCAGATCTAATTCTTTTTTGTAGAACTGTGGCTTCTGCTGTGTAGACAGAGCAGAGCACAGCCCCCTACAAGGGCTTCTCCATTTATCTGGATGGAGGGACAATATCTGGCATGCAAAAGATGTCCCTAGCTCCTGTCCCATTGGAGTGAACCCCTCAGGCAGGAGCTGAATATGTAAGTGAGAGCATGCAGATAAATTTAAATGAGGGCCCAGAATCATAGAGTTGGAGGGGTCTTGTACGCTATCTAGACCAACACAGCGCTCAATACAGTAAATCCAGAGCTAGAGTGTCTCCAGCAAATGGTTGCCCAGCCTCTGCTTGATGTCTTCCAGTGAGGGAGACCTCCAGGTTGTAGCTAGGGGAAAGGGGGCTTGTATTTGCCCCATCCTTGGTGGTCCCTCAGAGTGAGGGGAATAATGATGAAAATAGGGAGGGCTGGAGCTGGGGGCCCCTCAGGAGCTGTGGGCACGAGTTCTTTGAACCCTTTCGTTCAATTATAGCTACATCCCTGGGAGACTCCACCACCCTGTTAAATAGCTGGCCTGGTTCCGTTGTTAGATTGCTAAGTTTCACCTAATGTTCAACAGAAATCTGATCTCCTGTAACTTCAGCACATTATAACTAGTCCTGCCCTTTGTGGCAGCAGACAACAGTTTTGGGCTATCTTTAACATAACTGCCAGGTATTTGAAGAGGGGTATCATTTACCACCCCCTTCTTTTCCAAGATAAACAGAGACTGTTCTTACGACCAGCCTAGTCCTGGCTGGGCTGCCCCAAGCAGGGTTAGGCACCTTGTGAGAAGTGTCAGAATCCTCGCAAATCCCTCCGCTCCCTACTCACCTAACTGTTGGAAATTCTCTGTGGTAAGAGAATCGCTTTTCATTATAGCAGAGTGCACAGAGGCACAACACAGCAGAATTTAGTTAGGCATGCGTGTATGCTGAGAGTAAAGTAACTTGGAGCCAATTCATAGTTTCAAATCAATATATAAGGCATTTATTAAGGAACTCCATTCTAGATAGGAAAGTGAGGAGTTAGGATCTCTAATCTATCTATCTATCTATCTGGATGCAGATGGATTCTGCATCTTCTCTGCACACATGGTGCAGGGAGAGAAGCTTGCCATGTTGCAAGGTAGAAGGGCAGGTAGGGAAGAGAGAGAGAAAAAGGAGGAAGTGGCTGGAAGGAAGTTAGTCCCTGAGATTAGCAATCTACATATCCAAAGGGATGGTGTCAGAGCAGTAGAGAAGGGATGACCAATGTCTTGACCCTCTAGCCCTCTGACTCACTAGTCTGTCCCCCACTGTCTGAGACAAGAGACAGCGCAAAGTCCTTTAACTTCCAACTAACCCCCTAAAGAAACCCAGCTTTTAGTTGTGGTTAAGAGTGCTCTTGCACCCTTACCCCAGCTACTGGGTATCATGTGATTCTTCGGGCTGCATGAAGCCTGAGGAGTCACAGAGACGGGAGCATAGAGCTCCTGTCTGATGGGGGAATTCCAAATGCAACGCACGTGCCACGCATTGCACTGAGGGATGCCTGGAGGCTGGACCAAGAATGTCCAGCCCCGGATCCCTCCGCCCGGCATGGAGTAGGGCTGTCCATGTGGGCACACAGAAGGCGTGCTGAGAAAGGAAAGTTAAGTATGACTTCTCCCCTGCGTCCTCCCAGCCCAACCAGGATGATCATGTGGATTGCCCCACACAGTTCATTGAACCTTTCCTCATACAGCTTGTTTTCCAGACTGCTGGTCATCTTCATTGTGTAGAGACATAGATGTACTCAATAGTCTCCAGTTTCCATTATTCAGGTAGAAACTAGACATTTCAGGCAAATACATATATATATTAAATTTAAAATTATCTATACTAGGCCAATATTCACCATCTTCAATTCTGTGAAACACCATTGTTTCTTATGGCTGTTCCAGTATTGACAACATGGTTTCTGCTACCTTTTCCTCTTTCTTGGATGACTCACATGAATAATTCTTCCCATCAGGAACCATGCAGTGAATTGGATGGCATCACAGCACTGCATAATCTATCAGACCTGACTTTCTGATGATGATGTTAAGGGCAAGGGAGAGTAAGGGAGGGTGAAAATTAAAGAAAACAATTGAAAAAGAATACTGAAAAATTGCTAGAGGTAGAATTGATTTTTAGTGCCAAAATTGTGCATTTTTGGTGCTAGTAGAATATTATAAATGAAGTGGGGGCATGAATTATGAAGACTTGAAGAAATATTAACCCTTCTTATGAAGATACATTCTCATTTGTAGCAGAGTTGTTCGTACAAAGTCCTATTTTAATAAAGCCAAGTTGTTCATAGTACTGTGAAGAGCATTAAAAAACACAAGGAGATTAAAAGACAAAATAGTTCTAACAGACAACAGATAAGGTACAATAGTAAATTATTTGGTTGCAAGTTTAACTTTTATATGATATTGATTAAAATCACTCAGTGGAACTTGTGAAATTGCTTGGTTTTAATTTCAGGTAGAGCAACACTTTAAAAAAGATTACAAGGATGATCAGTTATTGATCTTGTCCTCGAAACTTTTATATGTATTTTAAGAAAAGCAGTCAAGAGGGAAATGTTCAGCATGGCCAACAGGGAATGCTGTATTTAGCATAAACTTGTAATAACTTGAAATTTTATAAACAAAATTATCACAGAAGTCCCCCCAATTCCTTAAAAGTAATGAACAACGCTAAAGCCTGAAGCAATTGGATTAATTAGGAAAGTTTGAACCTGCTGCGGAGACATTTGGCTCGTCTTCTCTCAGGACCTTTATTTCTCTTGAAACAGGTGTTTTGTCCTCAGTCCCTCCCACACTTCCAACAGGTACCCAGCATGGTAAGAAATAGATTAAGCCTATAGCGCCATCTCACTAAGCCTCAAACCTATGGGTCCCAGGTGGGAATATGTGGAACCCTCTCAAGAAATAATGACACCATTCACACGTGCGGGGAAATGCTTGACTAACAAGCAGAAGGTTGCCGGTTCAAATCCCCACTGGTATGTTTCCCAGACTACGGGAAACACCTATATCAGGCAGAAGCGATATAGGAAGATGTTGAAAGGCATCATCGCATACTGTGTGGGAGGAGGCAATGCTAAACCCCTCCTTGTATTCTACCAAAGAAAACCACAGAGCTCTGTGGGCTCTAGGAGTCAAAATCGACTTGAGCGCACACTTTATTCACATGTACTTGCAAAACTGGGCTAAGGGAGCCCAGCCTGGTTTTGCACACGGATGTGAACCACTGGGATCAGGCTGATCCTGGTGACTCCATGGCGGCAAACTCACCTATTTAGCCACCCAAAATGGCATAAGAATTTTGCGCCCCCTTATTCACCTCTTATTCCAATTTTCTGTCACCCCAAATTTTTTGGACTATTCACATCTCTTCCACTGCTGGAAGCTATTGATCTGGAAGTTGCCAGATTGTGTAACTTTTACCACCGTGGAAACCCTATTGACCTAGAGGTTATTTGGGAAATTCTGGGTCCTCTGCACTGTACATGGATACATCTTATACAGTGCATATCCTTTATATCCACCCCAGAAATAACAGGACAAGCCAATAGACAATTAACAAAATTCAAAGTTTTGGTTTTAGAAGCCCCGGACTCCCTCAAAGGTGTGGTTTCAAATTTATATGAGCTGATCATAAACCACAAATTTAACCCTCTACCTGGCCTTGGAAAAATGATTTCCAACAGGAAATCAAAGACCAGGAGTGGCTGAACAGTAAAATTAGCAGACATTCATAAGATTGTTCTTCTTTTGCTGGAGTGGTTGTGGGATGAAGGGTACCTATTTTCACCTTTGGTGGACCTGCCCCAGGGTCTTACACTTTTGGACAGAGGTAGTCACAGAAAGATCACAAATCAGAAAATAGGATTATGCTCCCAGTTGGCATTAGTAAATATATTTTCTGGGGTCAATACAGATGTGTAAGCAAAAAAATAAAATAAAAAAATTAGTAGTGTTTATGGTAACTGCTGACAGGTCAGCTATAGCCAAGCCCTGGAAAGATCAAAACATGTTGATGGATATCTGGTACAAGAACGTGTGGCATATCACAATTTCAGAAAAGTTAACCCATATTATTCGGTCCCATGCAAACCAGATCACAAATAACTCTTTTTATGTAATTTGGTCAGATTTCATTCTTTACACCAACTGGGAGAATTGTGGTTGTTTTCTTATCCCAGACATTATTAGAGTGTGGATGGATTGATGAATTGGGGTTTGCTGTATGATATTTTGCTGTTTGTGTTTGGATCAATTTTGTTCTAATAAAGTTTTTGTTAAATTTATTTTTTTTTAAATGTTATCATGACTGCAGATCCCTGGGTAGGACAGGGTTAACCTGGGGATCCACACTTGTCTGGGAAGTCAGGAGGCCTCCCAGTGCAGCAGCTCCATGAACTTGAGTAGCCCTAACCAGCTTAAAACTGAGGCAGGAGGAAAATGGAGCCCATCATACCTGCTCTTCTGGTCATCTACACTACCACACAACTTTAACGTTGTTAGACGTTAAGAAGCCAACAGCCCTATTACCCATAGAGTCCTGTGGTTGGCAAGGCCAGGGAGAGGAAACCAGCAGCCGGGGGCAGGGGGGAGAAGAAAGCGGAGAAGAGAACTAGAGGCACAGATTCTCTGTGCCCAGGCCAGCTAGTTAATTCATAATATGGTCCCTTGTCCCCAAAGGGCTCTAAAAAAGGAACATAAGATAGACACCAGCAGCAGTCACTGAAGAGACACTGTGTGGAAGTTGGATAGGATCAGCACTTTAAAAGGTGCCTGTTTGCTCAATTCGCTCTACCTTACATTGGTGGGGAGGGTGGACTAGTTGGTCCTTTAGCAGGCGCGTAACAATGATAGGGCAAGGGGAGACAGTTGTCTGGGGGCCCCACTGCCTGGAGGGGCACCCCAGAGGCACCTCATGTGACTCCCCATTGCCCCCTGCCCAGCCCCATAGCCCCTCAGCCACTTGCCCTCTTCGACGTCTCTCCTGCTTGTTCTGCTGGCCCGCAATCGAAGCAGCAGGCAAGCTGCAAAGAGCTCCTTTTCTCCCACCTCTCAGCTGATCGGCGGGTGGGCAGGGCTTCCACGGAGGCCTCCGTGTAGGCCGCAGTGAAGCCCGAACTCGAGTAGGGCCCAAGCAAGCCAGGAAGGAGGAGGCAGCCTGAGTGTTATCTGCAGCAGAAGACCCCTTGCTGCCCTGCTTAACCCAGACCAGCATTTGCCAGGTAGAGTGTGAACTCCTTTTTGTGGTTACCTTCCCCCCCCCATATATAGGGATCTGCTTGCCATAGGGCTTGGATATGGGGGGGGGAGGGACCGAGAAGTCTCTGAATATTTATTTTGAAACAGCTTGGAAAATTTGCTGACTTAAAAAAAACTATCTAAAAAGTCCTATAAGTGGCTTGTTTCATGGCAGAAAATTGCAAAAACTTCTGGAACAGTATTTTATTAATTTTATTTATTCATTCATTCATTTATAAATGCACGTATGTTCAAGTTGTTTTGCAACCCAGAAGGTCTGAGTGAGAACTGTGAAGCATGTGTGGTGCTTTTATTTTATTTTTCTTGTGTGTGAACTGCTCCCCAATAACTTGCAGGGACTTCAGGGTAAATCTGGCCAACATGTGAATGCAGCACCTCCATTCCAGAGGAGATGTGTCTTAAAGGGCTTTAAAAGCCTCCTGTGAAAAACCTCCTGCAATAAAACTTGACTGAATTTGTTCAGAATTCTGGGAAAACAAACATAGGCTCACCCTGCATGGTTGAAAGTCTCCTTTGCTAATCTGCAGCGAGGGGCCCATTTTAATAATTCATCTTTCTAGTGTGTTCTAGGCATTAAAAGTAATACAAATGTATAGTACTCAATGTATATCACTATATATTGTGACGTGTGTCTGTGTATTCAGTGAAATGTATTTGCAGGCAGCATACTTATTTTGGAATATCAGACTTAAATCCTTGGGGGCCTGGGGTGTGCGGAGGCCCTGGACTTTGGGGGGGGGGCCCATTTTAAAATCTTGTCTCTGGGCCCACTCCAACCTTGCTACGCCCCTGTCCTTTAGCCTCTTCTAACCTTATGGCACAACCAGAGGCAGCCTGTGAGATTTTGCTGCCTGAGGTGAAGGACAATATGGCAGCCACCCCCCCCTTCTGTGGTCCAGTGCACCAATGCTGGTGGAAGGGGCAGTGTTTACCTCTTACGATGCCCCTCCTCACATCCACGCCTGAGGCAACCACCTCACTCTTCCTCGTGGAAGCCCCCCAAACCCCACCCCCTGGCGGTTCAGTGTTTATATCAAGTACAGTTCCTTGAAAATGCAAGATAAGGGCACAGGATTCCCACGTGTGAAGCTTAGCTGCCACAGTTTCAGCTTTCTGGTCTAATAACTCTCTTGTGGTACAAACAAATATGAGGGGAAACACACCAGTGCATAGCATGTTCATTGTTTCTTGTGTGAATTCGTGAGAGGGAGCTCTTCTGGTCCACATTAATTGACATACCTGCTGGCACAAACAAAGATTTCTTGCTTCGAGAATGAAGCATGGGAAATATGGGGAAAGGGCAGTTAGAAACGTGTATATGCTGCCTGTTTGCTGGAATGCGTGTCAGCCTGAATTTAAATATGCTTTTGTAAAGGAGTCAGGTGTCTTATATGGCTTTGTATTTAGGGACTTTAAATGAGCTGGCAAGTCAGATAAATTAGGCTGTCAATTGCCAGAATACAAATGAAGTTATTTTTATGTTTCCATGTGCAGATGAGAGAAAGAGAGCAAGATGGAGAAAGTAATGAAGTGGGGACATGGGGGAAGCACAAATTCTGGTCATGTGGAAGACAAAAGAAAATAAAAGGGTGAAATGAAGAATGATTAAAAACAAAAAAAGGGAGAAAAGGGAATGAGAAGAGGAAGTGAATGAGCTCCCAGGCGTTTGTTATATATGAAGACTCTAGGCACTGGGGCTACAGATGGGTCCAAAAGATATTCATGCAAAATTGATAAGAATGCAAACAGCATATTGCATACAGTTCTTTGCAGGCATAAGACAAGAAGGCTGCTTACGTGTTGCATCTTGTGTGCCACCTCCCTCTGGTTTCATTGGCAGAGCCAGAAGGAACAAACATTCAGTGGTAGAGCACATACTTTGCATGTAAAGGGAGAGCCAGTGTGGTGTAGTGGTTACAGTGTTGGATGAGGACTGGGGAATCCCGAGTTCAAATCTCCATTCTGCCATGAAACTCACTGGATGACTCTGGGCCAGTCACTTATATGTCAGAACTGAGCGACTGCTAAGCAGGTGGCTTGGTGAAGGAGGGAGGAGTGTGCTTGCTTTAGCTATGGGCTACACCGGGGCGGGGGGGGGGGTGGAAGCAGCAGTGCAGGCAATATGCTTGATGGTAAGCAGACCCTTTTACTAGCTATCTTGCTGCCCCCCGCCCCCGGCCACCTGTTTGTCACTGAATCAGGCTTGATTTGGTTCAATCATGGACTGACACTCCGAACCATCCCAGTACCTAGTGAACCAGTTTGGTGCCAAATTGTTCGTGCCCACCCCAAGACTCAGTCATAGGTAATTTGTTGTTCTTGGATAGGAAGTATGACTAACTAGAATACAAATGTGATTAATAACATTAAAAGCTGAAAAGAAATGAAGGTTAGGAAAAGAGTTGCTTCATTACATGTGTGTTGCAAAGCTGGCTCTTTATATACCTCTAAAGTCCTTGCATGCACACACACATTTGGTTCATACACTGAGGTGTTTCACACAATAAAAAACTGTGTTCTTCCTGGGTTTGGGAGCTGTGTGTTCTCCCCATTTTCGGTTGCATGAAGCGAAGTAAGAGGAAAGCCTGGGTAAAAGTGATTGTGTGGAAGCAAGTTAGGAGGAAAAGCTACCCAGGTTTTCCTCCTACCTTGCTTCCACACAATCACTTCTACCCAGTTTTTCCTCCTACTTTGCTTCCACACAACCACAAATTGGGAGCACACACAACTCCCAAACCTGGGTAAAACATAGTTGTTGATTGTGTGAATTACCTCATTCATTACTTAAAAAAAAACACATACACATAAGATATTTTACACGTACATGTAAATTGTCAATGTGTTAACATTTGTGTGTCACTTCGAATGAGTGAAAAAATCCCCGTGCAAAGCTGAGCTGTTGAGTGGAAGCCAGGCTTCGAGGTGGCGGGGTGACAGAGTATGCCAACCAATACATTTATTGCCTAGGTGAAGTACAGGACTGAACAGGAAGACTTCACAGCTCTTCCTGGAGAGGACAGCCAATGGTCAGCCTGAGTGGGCGGAGTCATTCCCAAACCTGGAGTCATTCCCAAATCCTGCCACAGGATATAATGGAGCCCTGATGGCTTCTCATATGGGACAGCTGTACACAGAGAAAGACATAGAGGCTATTCTGACGATCAGGTGAAATCGGGCTAGGAAAGCCTAGCCTGATTTCGCCTGAACGTGTGAGCCACCGGGCTCGCAGGCGAGTCCGGTGGCTTCCAGGCAGTTAACCCGCCTAACTACCCCTCTCCTTAAACCGTGTTTTTCTAACCGTGAGTTGCCACGGAGTGGCTTTGCGCCACAGCAACTCACGTGTAGACCCCCAACCCGGAGGCTTAAAAGCAGCCTCCCGGTTTGGGGGTATCTCCAGTATGCCCTGCACACTCGCGTAGGGCATACTGGAGCTTCCAGGGGCTGCGCGGCCCCCGATCCTCCCAGCCCCCACCGGCTCCGTAATGGAGCAGGCAGTCGTGTGGGCGGCCGCTGTGGCCGCCCAGAGCAGACTGTCTGCTCATCTGCGAGGAGAGTGGGCTTAGCCCGCTCTCCTTACAACCTCCCAGAGGCGCTTCTCACCAATCGTGAGAAGAGCCTCATAGAACGAAGTAAAGCTAGTCAAGGATATTGAAAACAAAAAGGGGTACTTTTGTTTTAATATTCCTAACCTCAATACTGGCAGCAAAATAATGCCTGTGGCAGATTTCTGAAACAGAGCAACAAAAGGAGAAGAGGCCTTAAAAGTGCAAAGAAGATTGTGTGGAACACAGTTTTGGTTATCTTTGAAAGAATGAAATCAAAGTCGCCTCTGAAGAAAAGTCATAGGACTCAAAACTCATTGGGCAATAAATGATCCTCCGTGCACCTCTGAGGTGTCCTCTTTTGTTCCTATATTTAGTGCCTTCTTTCTTTCCTTCAACACTTTGGAAATATCAATACGCACTTTTCCTAAAACAGAAATATTCTCTGTTTAGGGACAGCAAGCAACAGTCCTTTTGGGCAGACTAAATAGTGCCTCCACACTGGCATCAGTGAGGAAATCCTCTTTGCCTCCTGTTAAATCAGGAATAATTAAGATTTTCTGAATCTGTGTTAAGGGCATACATTCCCAGGACCCACTCCCATTTCTTCATCATCTTGCCTGTGATACACATTACAATCCCTGAGTAGCAACAATGATATGGTAATGATATAAGTAGCTTGTTTTGAGTGCTTAAAGAGTCATTGATTTGTTGTGAAGCCTCTAATTAAGGTAACTCTCATTCATAATGCTTTAATGGCAGCATTTAATGCTAATTTGCTGTGTGAACAGCAAAAGAACACTTCAAATCAGGAAGAGAGGTTAGTTAGCAGATATGATCACCAGCATCTTTGGACTATTGTCTGAATTGTCTCCTGAGGATGTGGACAAGCTGCTTGGGGTGGAGCAGCCTACCACCTGCCTGATTTGGCTGCTTCCAGCTAGCAGAGAAATTGTTGGACGTGGCCTAGTTAATACCATTAATGCATTGCTGAGGGAGGGTAGGATGCCTCCTTCTTTGAAGGAAGCAATGTTTAGACCGCTACTTAAGAAGCCTTCCCTAGATCCCATAGCAATGAATAGTTATAGGCCAGTCTTCAATCTCCCATAGTTGGGCAAGGTGATTGAGAGAGTGGTGGCTAACCAGCTCCAGGTGGTTTTGGAGGAAACTGTTTATCTAGGCCAGTGGTTCCCAAACTGGGAGCCTCCAGATGTTGCTGAACTACAGCTCCTATCATCCCAGCCACAATAAATTGTAGCTGGAGCTGATGGGAATTGTAGTTCAGCAACATCTGGAGGCTCCCAGTTTGAGAACCACTGATCTAGACCCATTTCAAGGTGGCTTTAGAGCTGGGGTTGTGACAGCCTTGGTCAGCCTGATGGATGGCCTTTACCAGGGAATCAACAGTGTAACTCTGCTGGTTCTTTTGGATATCTCAGTTCAACACCATTGACTATGGTATCCTTCTGAATTGGCTGGGGGAGTTGGGGATAGGGGGCACTGCTTTGCAGTGGTTCCACTCCTATCTCTCAGGCAGATTCCAGATGGTGGAGCTTGGTGACTGTTGCACTTCGAAACAGGAGCTATTATATGGAATCCCTCAGGGCTCCATTTTGTCACCAATGCTTTTTAATATCTAAATGAAACCGCTGGGTGAGGTAATCAAGAGATTTAGTGCAGGGTGTTATCAGCATGCTGATGAAACCCAAATCTATTTCTCCTCCTCCTCATCATCATCATCATCATCAGGAAATGGCATTCTATCCCTAAATGCCTGCCTACAGGCAGTCATGGGCTGGAGGAGGGATAACAAATTGAAGCTGAATCTAAGCAAGACAAAGGTGCTCATTGTAGGGGATCTGAATTTGAGGGATGAATTAGATCTTTCTGTGCTGGATGGGGTTACACTTCCCCAGAAGGAACAGGAACGCATCTTGGGAGTGCTCTTGGATCTAGGCCTCATCCTGGTATCTCAGGTGGAGCCTATGGCCAGGAGTGCTTTCCATCAGCTTCGACTGATTCAACAGCTGTGTCTATTCCTTGAAGAGAACAGTCTCTAAGCAGTGGTGCATCCATTGGTAAGCTTCAGGCTTGACTATTGCAATATGCTCTACATGGGGCTGCCTTTGTATGTACTTCAGTTAGTCCAAAATAAGGCAGCCAGACTGGTCTCTGGGGTAACCCAGAGAGATCATATTATGCCTACACTTAAACAGTTGCACTGGCTGCTGATTTGTTTCTGGGCAAAGTACAAAGTGCTGGTTATTACCTTTAAAGCCCTGAATGCCTTAGGTCCAGGTTACTTTAGAGAGCACCTTCTTTTGTAGGATCCCCACCACACTTTAAAGTCATCTGGTGAGGTCCATTTCCAGTTATCACTGGTACATCTGGTGGCACCTCAGAACCTGGCCTTCTCTGTAGCTGCTCCTGGACTGTGGAAAGCACTCTGGGCAGAAATCTGTGGTTTAGGATCTTTGTTGGCTTTCAAGAGAGCCCTTAAAATGTATTTTTTTGGTCTGGCCTTCCAAGGTTTATACATTGTTCCTGAATGTTTTTAGATGGTTTCAAACTGTTTTTATATTTGTTTTAATATAGTTTTAAGGTTGTCTGCTTTAAATGATTGTATGTTCATTTTTTGTTTTGTTGTTGTGCACCACCCAGAGCCTTTGGATTGGATGGTATAAAAATCTAAGAAAGAAAGAAAGAAAGAAAGAATCAGAAGGGCTGCTGAATCAGTCTCTTCTTTTGCAACTAACTCTCATAACTTTAACAAATAAATATGGGAGCCTTAAGAGCTTTGGGGGTAAGAGCTTCACCACCTCTAGCAACCTTTAGAACAGGCCTGCACAACATAAGGCTCGGGGGGGGGGGGCAGATCTGGCCCACAGGGACTTTTTTGCTGGCCTGCAGGTAGAAATATTCTGCGGTAACAGCACCCGAGAAAGGCAGGCAATCATTCTTTGGGTCAGTTACTGTGACTGAACAGCAACAGGGCCTATTTTCTGGCCACTATCTCTAGTTAAAATTGTAGGTCCCTTGACAAAGGGAAAAGATCTACCAGTAACGAATAACTGCTTTTATTAATATGTGTAATAATTACTTTCAATATATTGATGTGCTGAAATTTGACCTCGGCCCTCAAATACCATGTTGTGGTTGGTTCCAGCCCACCAGGGCATTTGGGTTGTGCAGCCCTGCTTTAGAAGAACTTTGGAGACACATTTTTTTTTAAAAAAATTAAGCCTTCAAATAGTTGTACGTTTTTATTGTTACCGTTATTTCAAACTATTTTAACTGTTTTAATGGTTGGTTTTAATTGTGACTTTATTGTTTTGATCTTTGTGTAAACTGCCATGAGATGCACATTTGTTGGTGGTATAAAAATGTGCCAAATAAATACATGATGATCTTTAAAAATAAAACATTTTAGGCTCTGTACGCTAAATGTCAAATCCTCAGCAAAGTATTTGAACAATACTACAGTCTAATCCTGCCCATGTGCATAGAGGCATGTGAGAGTGCACCTGCCTCCCTTGACAATTCAGTACATCAGCCTTGCCTCCAGCATCCTCAGAGAGAGAGATATAAAATGGGCTTTCAGTGTGCAAGCATTTATCCAGTGGACATTGGTTGTGGGGAGGGAGGGTGATCAGCAAAAACCTTTAAGAAATGATAAATGTCACCACCATTTGCACCAAGCATCCTGCAGAGAGGCCAGGATGCCTTTAGGCAGGATGACCACCGCTCGCACCCACCATCCTGTGTGGAAGCCACCCCAAACTGTCACTCAGCTGGCCTCCGCACATGTGTGGTGGCCATTTGATTGGTCAGCATGGCAGTCATGGAGATGGAGGTGGGGGAGGCGAGCACTTCCAAAGAACTGAAAGCAGTTGTGGTCTGTCTCCTGTATAAACTCTCCAGCTATCTGTTAATTGAATTGATTGTCTTACCTTGTTTATTTGGTTTATTTTCCAGTGTATTGCACTTCATTTGTGGGCATCTGTTTAAATACAGACACAATCATCCAGTGTTTCTCAAACTTCTTATCTTGGAGGAACATTTTCCACCTCACTAGCGGTAACTGATGAAGCAGTTCTCTGCCAGTAACTGCTGCTTGCTGCTGGACAATCAAGGTGAATTTGCATCCTTACCAGACACTAGCGGGGATGTAGTGATGGAGACAGAAGGTACCTCATTCAGCATAATGCAATATATACACATGCTGACTAGTCAGCCGACCTTGCTAATGTTAGTGGCTTGTCCTGTGCATTTCCAAAATGCTGACTGAGGTGCCCTCTGCTTCTACTACTACGACAACCATTTATATACCGCTTCTGAACAGAAACTCTCAAAGCGGTGTGCACAGAAAAATAAATTAAAAAGAAAGAAGGTGTTTCCCTGTCCCCAAAGGGCTCACAATAATAATTTTTAAAAGATGGACACAGCAACAGCAACAGGAGGGATAGGATATACTGCGATATAGATAGATTCACCAGGGACTTGGGCTCTAGAATAGAACTTGTAACTTCCAGGAATCACATTCAAAGTAGGATTGCAATGGTCATCTAAGGTCTGAAGAGCAGCCAGGGGTGCACCTAGGTAATTTTGGAGCATGGACCTGAAGGGCTTTGGATCGCCCCCCCCCCCCGCTTGAAGGCTTAGGGGGTCTTTTCTACTGCCACTATGTGGCAGGGCTGGGGATGGCCAGGAGGATGTGCATAATTTTGGGCCCCTGTGCATGAGCACACATGCACAGAGAGCCCCTACATGGACTGGAAATGGCCCAATCAGTAATTTGAGAGACAGACGGGCTCAGGGAAAGAGCTCTTGCCGCCGCCTTCACCTCCCCCGACTTGGTCTCTCCTTGAGTGCCTGCACACCCCACCAGCCACTCCAATTCCTAATTGGAGTTCATCCATCAGACTGACCAAGGCAGTCTCCATAGCCCACCCCATAGCTCACCCAAAAGCTAGTTTGAAATGGATCTAGATAATGTTTCCTCTAGGAGCTGGAAGGCCACACCCTCTCAATTATCTTGCCCAGCCATGGAAGGCCTATAGTTGCTTCACTCTGAGGGATCCAATGCAGTCTTCTTCAGAAGAGGTCTAATAGTTGCCTCCTTAAGACAAGGAGGTATCCTGCCTTCCCCAGATACATTTATAATATCTACCAGGCCTTCTACAACATGTCAGACAAGAGAACAGATGTTACCCTTGTATTGCAGGTTGGAGGGCTGAGAACAAGAGGGAGTGCCCAAGGCTACCTAGTGAGTTCATGGTAGACATGAGAGACCAACCAGAGAAATCTAGTATGTAAGGCTCAGCCTCTTAGTCCCAAACCTCTATAGATTACATAGAAAAAGACATGCACGTATCCCTTTTGGACTTCTAATCAGCATTCAAACTCCATAGATTGAGGAGGAGGTCTTTGAAGATATATAGGAGCCAGATTAACATCTTCCTGCTTAACAAGGTTTTTAACTGAATGTTCTGGTGTTTTGCTGTTTTAATGGTATTTTCTTAAACCTCTGCTATTGATTAACTTTGCTACTTTGGGCAGGATGGGGGGAGGTATTTGACACTTATAATTGAATGGTTAGTCACTGAATTAGGTCCCCTCCCCACGTTTAACATGTTGTATTTTGCTTTGCACACACACGCGCACACACACACACACACACACACACACACACACACACACCATTCTTCACAGCAAAATCCCAATCCTCCTTTGATGTTATCACAAGCTTCCAGTGGATGTGATAACCCTGACACTTTCAAGCCTCCTCTACAAAGAGTGTAGGGGAGTTTTGGGATTTTTCTAATGTAGTCAGCACTTCTGCATGCCACATATGCCCAGTGATAAGCAAGAACTGGCCTCCCACTTGTCTATAATTCGGAATCAGTGTGCCCAACAGCAGAGGGACCTTCACGTGGTCCCACTGTCTGCACAAGTCAAGGTGCCATATTGGCACAGGTTTCTCACATGCGTCCACCTACTTTTACAGGTGACCTTCTGTATACTTACAACTGATTAATTACAAATGATTATTCCACCCATTTTTACAGGTGATGCTTCTGAATTTCTGATTTAGCATGAAAACACTGAACCAAGATTGAGATGAGTGTCCTTAGGGAGAGATTGCATATTTTGAGCAAGATAGTGCTGCCACCAAAAATGGCATTCTTCACCCCTTCCATCATATGTAAGTTCTGAGATCATTAGGGGTATTCACAACGAATCCACTTTGTGTATATTCAGTGCATGGAGGGAGGTGGGACTGCACCTGCTACCCTAGCTCCCAGTGTCTTATGTGTTTCCTGAACCCACTCCCAATGTTCACTTGTTGAGAAGGTATCAGGATCCCTGCTGCCCCATGCAGCAATTCCACCTTTGACTACTAGTCATCTTGGGATTCAAGCAGGTATGGAAACATCAACATTGTAGTCAACTAAGGCTTTGTTTAACTCCCCAGATAGTGCGAGTGTGGTGTCACCCTGCTTCCAATTCAGTTTTAGGCTAGGGAATACGTGGAGCGTCACACCTGGTTGAGCCCATGGCCATTTCCCAATTTCTCCCAGCCCTGGCAAGGTGTAGACCCTCCAAATTGGAACTGTTGAAAGATGCTTTGTGGTCCTTGCTCTGATCCCCTTGGTATCTCCACACCACCCCGATTCTAAGACCAATCTACCTCTGGAGCCTTTCCTGAAGGTTGCTAGACCACTCCCCTCCACAAGACAAGGCTCCAAGAAGATAGGCTAGGTGGCCTGCCATCCAGCACCTGGGCTCAGGTGATATCAGACTCCCCTGTTCTCCCCAGGCTCCCCTGGGTCCTACAGGGTACCTGGTGTCCAAAGTGGATCAATCGCAAGCTCCTTATGGGTGAGTGCTGTCACTCCTCAGTGTTGCCGGCTCACAGAAGAACACTGCCAAGGGGGACCAATAAGCACACAATAGTATGTATGTAGGCTCCCTTTTGCTTAACATGTGGATGGATGTTGGGGAAGGTGAAGCAGGAAGCCTGTGGATTGTAGTGGCAGTGCTGGGAGGCATGATTCTGCTTGCCCTTCCATGTGTTGAATATACATGGGGGTGTCTTATTAATACCCTGTTAGACTTTCCTGCCCTCATCAGTGGCAGCCAGTGATGTGGGGGCAGAGATAGGAGCACAGACTGTATGTGTCATCAGAACATGTACACATTACAGGATGAGAGGAATCTGATGTGGAATGTTCTTTTTAGTGGCTGGCATCCTGACTAAATATACTTAGGGAAGTCTCATCAAAACTAACCCCTGCTAACCTGTCAAAGAGACACCTTTTAACATGGTGATTCTCTTTATTTAGCTGGGGGAGAGTAACTAGTCCTATCCACCCCCAGCACAGTACTTCCAGTGACTGTTGCTGGTATCTATCTTATGTTTCTTTTTAGATTGTGAGCCCTTTGGGGACAGGGATCCATCTTATTTATTTATTATTTGTTATTTCTCGGTGTAAACCGCCCAGAGCCATTTCTGGAAGGGCGGTATAGAAATTGAATGAATGAATGAATGAAAAGGATCAAGTATATATCTTTTAATATCAATGGGACTTCTTTGAGTAAATTTAGTCAGGAAGTCAGCCAGAATCTTCTCTGTGTTTCTTTCATATAATATCTTTCTGTACCCTTAGATTTCAGGTTTAGCTGTACATGATTACAGGAAATCAGCCTAGAATGCTGTAGCACTGTGTTTGCAGTGATACTTGGAAATAGAGTTTCAGAGGGTTCCTGTTATCGTCCCTGTAATAACTGTGAGCATCTGTGTTTGTGCCTGCACAGAACCTATCATTTCCATATGAAAATGGTCATTTGAGCACACGCACCAGTTGGAAATCCTTACTCCTACCAACAATTGCCTTCCATTGTAACTGATAAGTAACAATTGTTATATTCTGTGCTATTGTGGAGATAATTACAAAGATCCTTTCAAGACTTGGCCTCAAGAGGTGGGAGTTTGTGGCACCTGGAAATAGCTGCTCATTACTGACAGGTAGGGGTGTGCACAGAGCCAATTTAGACCCAGAGATACAGACAAAAATAAACCAGTTTCTGACTCTGGCAGGCCCTCCTGAGCCTTTTGTGGCCCTAAGGAGCTGTCTTAAACACACACAGGCCATTTTTCCTTAACAAGGCTTCTCTGTCTCAATTTATAATCCATTCAGGCACCCTTTTATGCCCGAATTGTGCAGTTTATATCATTCTCTCTAAGAGTGAATTCCTATTGGTTTGGAAGTGATATGGGGACATCCAAAAATAAAGTAGCAGTGCCTACATACTTGGGAGACACCTTAGGGTATACAGAAATATATGGATTTGAGGCTGTTCTCACAAGCAGCCAAGCCTGTGAGAACAGCCGGGATCTGTACAGATTCCAATGGTGCTGCGATGCTAAACCCAGCATCGAAGCCCAGTTCTTAACCAAGGTTAAGCTGGCTCTTGGGATTGTGTGTCAGCGTGAACTACTTGCAGCTTGCGCTGACACAGAGATGGGCACCTAGAGCGCTCATCCCCTGGGGGAATTCCCCAATGCACCGCACTCAGCGTGCAGTGCATTGTGGGATTCTTGGAGGCCAGGACAAGTTATCCTCACTGCGCTTGGCAGCACTGGTCATGTGGGCATGCCACTTGCGTGCTGCCGTGGCATACTACAGGGGGTCAGAGCGATCATCTGGGGGAGGTAGTTTGAACCCTGCCTTCCCCCTCAGTCCGCCCGATCACATGTGTGCACAGTCATGTGAATAGCCCCTTTGTTGATAAAAAGAAAAATTAAAAAATTCTTCACATTCCCAAACAGTGCTCTGTTAACATAGGGATTGCACAGTATTTATGCTGAGAGCATACCCATCCTGATGTCACTAAAGGACATCCAGTCCAGTGTTCCCTCTAACAGGGATCCCCAGATGTTGTTCACTACATCTCCCAGCATTCCCAGCTGCAATGGCCTTTGGCTGGGGATTCTGGGAGTTGTAGTCAGCAACATCTGGGAATTCCTGTCAGAGGGAACACTGATCCTGTCATGTTGTCCTGTAATTGCATGAGACGAGTGTTCATTCTAATCACCCCTCTACAAACACTACAAACTCATGTTTAAACAGTGTTTTGGACAGCATGTAGAGTGTTGATTTGGATGAACACCCCTCTCACGCAATGAAAGGCTCATAAGTATGTCCTTCAGTAACATCAGAATATGTGCACTATCAGTGCCACCCGGTCTCTCTCATGTGTAGAGGCCAGTGATTACTGAAACAGTTCAATGATAGAGTCGGGGGGGGGGGGGGATTGAGAGTGAATCAGAGAAGGGCATTGGCTTATTCAAGACCCAAACAATGTATAGAATGTATCTTGCAGGGCAGATTAGAGTTGGGGGGTGGGGAATGCTTACCATGAAGTTTTAAAACACCTCCCCTTCTTGCACAATTCAGGAAGAAGAAAGGGGTGGGACAGACTTCCCCCTTTCCCATTCTCCACTCTCTCCCCTTTCTACAGTAGATCTGACAAGTGTGTGCATGGGAGGCTTTAGGCAGACCCTCTTCTTCAGTACAGTAAACAGACTGAAGTCATTTTCTCTTTCCCTCTAAGCATCAGCTGAGGGGAAATACAGCACCAAAATGTGTTTTCCAGGTTTATAACCCAAACAAAACAAAAAAAAACCCCACCAAAATTAAGGAGAACATCTTACTGAAGACCTTTCCCCCAATCTCACACACAAACAGTATTGTGGGAGCCCCCCCCCCATGTGCGGTCCGAACTCTGACCGAACACCCCCCAAACTTTGAGAGGTTCACGAACTTTACATTCTTTTAAAAAAAACAAAAAAACGGGCCAGCCAGTTCCGTGCACATCCCTACTGTTTCCTAGTAGTCCAAAACTATGTACCTGTGGTACGTGTGTAAATACCACAACTGTATGGATGGAGCCTGTTGCCAGAGTTTTTTGCTGTTGGTCTGAATTTGATGGGAAAGGTCCACCTTCTAGGCTAACTAACCCCTTTAAAAGAGGCACCTTTTAAAGTGGTTATTCTCTTATATTTAGCAGGGGAAGAGCAACTGGCCCTATCCAACCCCAGCACAGCATCCCTCCAGTGGCTGCTGCTGGTACCTGCCTTATGTTTCTTTTTAGATTGTGAGCCCTTTGGGGACAGGGAGCCATCTTATTAATTTTTTATTAATTTCTCTATGTAAACCACTTTGAGAACTTTGGTTGAAGAGCAGTATATAAATATCCATAGTAGTAGTAGTGTGCTCCATCCACATACTGTGGTATTTGCTCCCACATTGCAGCTCCCACAAGGTGCTCGGTGTGTGAGCAAGCAGGAACAAATGGAGTCACCTGCCAGGCTGTCTCCCTCAACAGTTTTTTGTGTGAAACCTTTTGGTTTCTTGTGTCTGGGTTCAAAATCTGGAAAACACCTTTTGTTCTGTTTTAGCCATTCCCCTAAACTGAATGTATTAAGCTTAAATGTCCATAAATTGCATTATAATGCTGCACTGGCCAGGAATCACATCAACTGGCCAAAGTCATTTTAAGGTAAAGTGTGCCTTCAAATCAATTTCGACTCCTGGTGCCCACAGAGCCCTGTGGTTTTCTTTGGTAGAATACAGGAGGGGTTTACCATTGCCTCCTCCTGTGCAGTATGAGATGATGCCTTTCCACATCTTCCTATATTGCTGCTGCCCGATATACTACCAGCAGTGGGAATTCGAACCGGCAACCTTCTGCTTGTTAGTCAAGCATTTCCCCTCTGCACCACTTAAGGTGACTTTATAATAACCACTGGCTGTAAATGCACTTTTGGATTTCCAAATGCCCCTGTTCCACCTTCTCTTCCACACTAGCAACAATCATACATAAACAGTATGATAGATCAAAGAACAATTTAAACCTGTGTGAAAACCACTTTTGTCTTTACTGACCTAATGACTAGAGGTTCTCAATATCCTTATACTCAATGAATTTGTTTAGAACTTATTCCATTAGCCATCAGCTTCAGTGCACCACATCTCTATGTCTTTTTTAGCACTGATAACCAGTAGAAAGATAATGCTTTACAGCAAAGACCCAGGATGCACTGCAAAGTTCTACTTTAAAGAATAGTTCTGACTAAGGGAGTCGGAGGAACATTTCCCCTTCCTAACACTGCAGATTAATCTCCATAAATCTTCCAGATGCAAATCTCAAACAGTAACTCACCGCACTCTCAGCAATCAAAGCAAAATTAACTTAACTGATGTGTTTTAGTTTAAATTGGAAAAAGATACTTTTAGCTGCAGCATGGAAAACAAGAGGAAATGCGGAAGGGATATTATTAGATAGCCATAGCCTTAGAGGATTAGAGGTATGAAATATAATATAGAAAAGGGTACAAGGGTGAGATTATCTCAGGATAATTCATCCTTTAGGATTTTAAACTGCAGCGGAGGCAATCAAACCTGTTACCATAGCATTTCTTTTAATGCAGAGATAAATCTGTAGTTCTTGTTTATATAGTTCATCCTCTGGAGGCTCTAATATGATTCCCTTTAAAACTCAAGTTAATGAGAAAATAATGGAGAATTGTAGATATAAGCAATTTTTCCCCACTGTCACTGTCATCATCTTTTCATACAGCCAGAGGGCTCTCTGAAAGAATAAGCTGAATTTATTTTATGTACCACCAAACCTTTAACAATCTTCTTTTACCAAGCTCTCTGATTCCAACCTAAAACAAAGGGCAGAAAAAATCCACCTTTCTGTCTAAACACATTACCAAATCAGTATATCATCTATAAATTTAACCTTATCCCTAATAGAAAATTCAAAATTGTAACCCTTAAAACTTTGCCTTGGCAACACTCATTCACATTTTATTGGCTTTCCTGTGTTGCAGTGCTGATGAGATACCATTTGTGGTTAGAGATCAGGAATTGCATATCAGTGGCCGAGTATACTGAACTGTGTAATGAAGCCATGTTTGTTTACATGCCTTTGTGCATAGCCTTTCATTGCATCTTTTTCAGCAGACTGGAGATCTCCTTTTGCCTAATATCTTATCCAGAATGATTGGGGAAACCTTGAGTGCCAGTCGCATGGAGCTGCACCAGGTTTACTGCAAAATAAATAAATGAAGGGAATATCAGGACACCAGCATAATGGAGAGCTATGCGGGAGAAAAAAATATCTAGAAAGAAGATCATATGAGAAAAGGCTGGGGATGTTTGGCTTCGGGGGTGGGGAAGTGAGGGGGATGAAGGTTTTGAACTGTTGTCGCAGGGTTGCATTAATGAAACAGTTTTCAAGAATTTGAAAAGTCTGTCAGAAGAAAGGGGAAACAGTAATTCATTCTACCTATCATTGGTATTGGAGGAAGGAATGTTTGACATCCAGAGCAAGGAGCCAGTGGAGGAGAAAGCAAATTTGCACTGAAGCAGGACATTAGCTTAATTGCACTAAAAAATAAATACATGAGGATCGGAAGAATTGCACTCTTGCTCCACCTCTTTTTTGCGGACCCCTCATGGTCAAAGCCGGCCACTGCCTCACCATTCCCCTCACTTCCCTACCAAGACCAAGGTATGCAGGGGCAGTGCTAGCCCCACACAGAGTTGTCCCCTACCTTGTCTTTATTTTATTTTTATTTTATTTATTCGATTTCTATACCGCCCTTCCAAAAATGGCTCAGGGAGGTTTACATAGAGAAATAATAAATAAATAAGATGGCTCCCCGTCCCCAAATGGCTCACATTCTAAAAAGAAACATAAGATAGACACCAACAACAGTCATTGGAGATACTGTGCTGGGGGTGGATAGGGCCAGTTACTCTCCCCCTGCTAAATAAAGAGAATCAACACGTTAAAAGGGGCCTCTTTGCCCAGTTAGCAGGGGTACCCAGTTAGCAGGGGTATTGTCTTGCCTTGCCACTCCCTCTTCCTCCTCTCCCCCTACCTCTTACCACCACCATTTTCTGTCAGCTCACCTAGCAGTAAGCAAATAGCTAGCCTGTTCCCTCTCCTGCATGAGAGAGAGATGCTGCTAGTGGGCAAACAGGTTCGACGCTGAACGTTTGAGGTTGAACCGAAGCACCCCCTGTTCGGTCCAACCGAAACCAAACCGAACCAACTCTGGCCGTTCGGGACAGCTGGTTCCATGCAGATCCCTATTCACTGCTGCCTGAGCTGGACAGGAAATGGCAACAGTATATCATGTGTCCTGGTGTGACCATGCAGCATATTGGCATCAGGTGATAATGGTGTGCTGTGTGGTCGGCATCAGGGCACTTGTGTGCTGGCCATTTGCTAGTCAGCTCATGCAGTGGTGAGCAGGTTGCTGGCCTTTTTTCTCTCTCACTTGTGTGAGAGTGGGAAAAGGAAGCTACCTGCTCATCACCATGTGACAAATGGTGGTGGCAGGAGGCAGGAGGAGAGGAGGATGTGGGAGTGGCGAAGCAAGGCAAGGATTGACAACAGGTCAGGGGGCCTTGGTAGCCCCTCTCCTTGGGCCAAGAAAATAAGAACAGCCTCTTAAAGCCATCCAGCTTGGTGACTGTCACCACATCTTGTGGCAAAAATTCCAGGTTTTAATACTTTTACTTTTGTTTTTATCTTGTTGGAAACCACCCAGAGACGTAAGTTTTGGATGGTATAAAAAGATGTTAAATAAATAAATAAATAAATAAATAAATAATCCGATCCCAAATGATATTCTATGCCTAAGTCCCTGTTCATAAATGCATTTACTCAGAAGGTACTCCCAGTGACTTCAGTGGGATGAACTTCCACATTGATGTGCTTATTTACTTTTAAGTTAATTTAATTTACTTCAGGGCTATTCTCACAATTAACAAAAATTGAGCTAGGAGAGCCTAGCCTGATTTTTGTTAATTGTAAGAACCACCAGGCTCACAGGCAAGCCCAGTGGTTCTTGAGCGGCTAACCCACTCAAGTAGCCCGTCCCTTAGCCCGGGTTTACGGAGTGAGTGCTCCTCAAACCTGGGCTATCTGCTTGTGAGTATGGCTCCGTGCTGTGGCTACTTGTGAGTAGACCCCCGACCAGGAGGCAAAAAGTAGCCTCCCAGCTCCAGGGGTCTCCCCAGTATGCCTTGCGCGCTCACGCAGGGCATACTGGGCCTTCTGGGGGCCGCGCAGCCCCCGCTCCTCCCAGCCCTCGCCGGCTCCTTCACAGAGCCGGCAATTGTGTGGGCAGCCAATCTGGCCGCCCAGGGCTCCCTGCCCCGTCGTCTGCGGGGAGAGCAGGCTTAGCCCATTCTCCCCTCAGTTTCAGCGAAAGTGGGTCTTAATGGATCGTGAGAACTACATCATTATCTCCTTCTTCTCTCCTTCCTCGTTTCAGGGTGGTACACTCTTAGACTCACCGCCTTAGACATCCATGGTGAATGTGCCAAGTGTGCAGAGGTACAGAAGCCATATGGCTATTTTCACTCAGAATCTTGTCTGATGACAATAGGCCACCTTAGAGGCAAGATGCCTCTCAATAACAGTTGCAAGGATGCAACAGCAAGAGAGAGGGTGTGCCCTCACCTCTTGCCTGTGGGCTTCCCAGAGGCATCTGGTGGGCCACTATGTGAAACAGGATGCTGGACTAGATAGGCCTTGGGCCTGATCCAGCAGGGCTGTTCTTATGTTATCTTCTTATCTTATGTTCCTATTTTTCTGGAAAGCAGTCAATTTCTTCAAAATTCTGGACATTTCCAAGTCTCCCTTGGACGAAGCAATGTGGTACAAAGTGTCAGACTAGGGTATCAGCCTAGGACAAAAAACAAACCTATTTATACCCATACAATGGTGAAAGTTACTTACTAAAAAAAATGGTGAGGATGTTGATGTTGAGGATACTTGATAATTTACAAAAGTGTTCAGTTGCCCTTGATATTTACTTGCAGAGTGATCAACATTCTTTGCCATTTCCCACTGGCCTCCTAGAACTCTTAAGAAGAACCAGTATAAGACAACATTTCTAATGTTCTGACATTTACAGTGACATATAGAGTCTCACCAAGACATAGAACCCAGGACATGGATATGCAAATGGGGGGTGGGGGTGGGACTACACTGAAAGAATCAGGCTTGGTTTTCAGTGGTTCCCATGTAGGGCAAAGAAAAAAAGTAATGGTAAAGTATGCCGTCGAGTCAATGTTGACTCCTGGCGACCACAGAGCCCTGAGGTTTTTCTTTGGTAGAATGCAGGAGGGGTTTAGCAATAGCACTTACATTTATATACCGCTCTATAGCCAGAGCTCTTTAAGCGGTTTACAATGATTTAGCATATTGCCCCCAACATTCTGGGTACTCATTTTACCGACCTCGGAAGGATGGAAGGCTGAGTCAACCTTGAGCCCCTTGGTCAGGATTGAACTTGTAACCTTCTGGTTACAGGGCGGCAGTTTTACCACTGCACCACCAGGGACTCTTTACCATTGTCATTTCCCACGCAGTATGAGATGATGCCTTTCAGCATCTTCCTATATCACTGCTGCCCAATACAGGTGTTTTCCATAGTCTGGGAAACATACCAGCACGGATTCGAACCGGCAACCAACCTCATGCTTGCTAAGCAAGTCATTTCCCTGCTGCGCCATTAGGTTGCAAAGAAAACAGATGAAAATCTGTAAATCCACAAAAAGGGGCAACACTCCCCCTCCCTCTAATGGGCATTTTGCTATATGATTGTATCAGATGAACTGACTGAGAAACAACCATAACAAAAAAATCACATTTGCTAACTCCATTTTTCATAAACCTTCAAAACTGAAAAACAAAACTGAGAACCCAGATTCCTCCTACAAGCCTTGAACACATGATGGCTATTTCCTATACAAACAAGCTTTGTCTGTGTAAGAAATTTGCCTACTATGGTTCAATAAGGGATAATCAGGAATAATCTCTCTCCTTGTCCTTTGCCCTTCCTATTATCTACACTCATACAGATGTGACCTGCTGGAACTCACCCTGCTCATTTGAGAGTCAACGGGACTTTGGTCATGACATATCTCGATGAGTCACACACGAGATATTCTTCTAAATGCTCTTTCTTCCAAAATGTTATTGGCTTGCATGATGGTTTAATTAGGATATTGTGTGCTTGAAGTAAAGTGCAGGTCACTCGAAAATCCACAGTACATCTGCATTTGTAGTGCTGTTCCTAACAGGGCAGGAATCCAGCCAAAAGAATATGATTGTGCAAACTGTACAGGGCTCTGATGCTTGATTAATACTAAAAATAGATCTAGGCTCTTAGGCCTTTTACAGTGTAAATCTATCTTCTTGAATAGCCCTTGATAGGTATAAAAAAAATTTGTTTCCTACACTCTTGGCACTGTTTTAAGTGTAATTCACACATGCACAAAAACAGACTTTTAGGGCATTATAGAGAGTAAGTGGCTGTCATTAATAGCAGCCTTGCATTGAGTTTGACATCCTCCCTTGATGTAAATCAAGGCAATTTATGTTGCTTCTTGAGATCATTATGTTCCTCTCACCTTCTCTGGTGACTGTCAGTGATTTGGACCAGGGACAGAAAAACCTAAAGCATCTTTATTTATCTATATCTATGTAAACCGCTTTGGGGACATTTATTGAAAAGCAGTGTATAAATATTTGTCGTATTAGTATATTCGTCATATAATCGCTTTGCTCATATGTCCTGACACATCCCTGTCTGTGACTCTGTCCATCTAGCTTGCCCCACTGTGGTTTAAACCAATCAGGATGTTTGCATTGCAGTTCTATGCTGTGGATAAAAGGGCCTCAGAAAGGAGTCAAGGGGAGCAGGGCTGAAGGGAGAATGTGTGCTTAGCAGGTTTGGGGCTGTGGTTTGTTGGGTCGGTTAAACAAGTACTCCCTTTCCCCCTTGTGCTCGGACTCAGTGGAAGGCATGAGGGAAATGAATTTCAAGGGGACTACTTTAAGGAATTTACGTTTGCTAGAGCTTGGAGGGTTAGATTATTTATCTACCCCACTTGCAGCAGAAGTGCACAAGAAGAGCACTTCTAATCAATATTGTCTGGAGACATGGAGTTAAAGTTCTAAGTGAAGTAGTTTATTTAGGAGATGCATCACAGAGAGAAGACTAGTGCCTAGCTGCTGACTACATCAATTGCCCCATTTTGAAGGCAATTGCCTGAGAATATCAGTCTAACAAAATGGAATCAGAGTAGAGAAACCATGGTCAGAGAGGGGATCCCCTTATTCTCAGGCCGCATTTGCACGTAACATGAAACTAGAGATCGTTTTGCAAACTGCATATCCGAATATGGGCAACCACAGTTTAAGCAAAAAATGGACCCAATGATTCCCTCCCTGAACTGAGAATTGTACCTTCGGTCTGCATAAGCTTTCGCTGCCTATTCCTCCGGTTTAGTGGAGTTTTATGTCTGAATGCTGGCATCGCAATTAGCCTTTTCCCCAAGGCTGAGAGAAGCCCTGAGGGGGGAAGCTCCTCCCTCACTCTGGCTGCTATTGGCTGTGTGGCTGACCTTTATGAAAAAAGAAAGCCCACAAAGCCAACTCCCCTGCCTCTTGGCAGTCCCACTGATTGCAGAGAGGATGCTCTCCAGTATGTCTGAATGATGAAAAAGTGGGGTGAGTGGGATGCAGAACTGCAGGTCTATTGGAACCAGGGTTCCACGTTGTGTACACGTCGACCACTATCTCTACCCCTAATGCCCCTAGTGGTCAATTGAGTTGCTGGTGCTAACCGTCGATGCCTTCAGGAGCGGCATCTCCAACAACCTGATAATGTCAGAGAGTCACTTCACCTTTAGCACAAACCCTAGTTACATCAAACTGGCTTCACCTCCAGAATAGGGCTGACATCCTAATTAAGAAAGTGCTACGTGAGAAGCTCTGGTGCAGCTGCTGTGTTCCAGGAAAAGGCAGCATTGGCACTCGTGTGGTTGGGGTGGGAGTGGATTCACCAGGTGCTAAGGAACACCAATGGGAGGGGGAGATTGCCCACTTTCCCCACTTGCCAGCTTCCCAGTTGGCCACTGCGTGAAGCAGGATGTTGGAGTAGATGGATCTCTAGCCTGATCTAGCAGGACTTTTCTTATGTTCTTAATTTCAGCAAACTCCCATGCCTTGGTGTAAGTCTCAGGGACATATTTTCATGTAGCACAGAGGAGTCTGTTAAAATGCTTTTAGGGGAGGCTGCCCCCCTCAAGATATTCCCCTCAGGGGATGAAGCCGCTCTGGGAAGAGCAGAAGGTCTCAAGTTCCCTCCCTGGCTTCTCCAAGATAGGGCTGCGAGAGATTCCTGCCTGCAACCTTGGAGAAGCCGCTGCCAGTCTGTGAAGACAATACTGAGCTAGATAGACCAATGGTCTGACTCACTATATGGCAGCTTCCTATGTTCCTATGTTCCTGTGGGACCACCAGTGCTGCACTAGTGGAACTCAACAGGAACACCAGTACCTCCTTGGTTAAGATGACAGCCCAAGACTGCAAACCATAGTTTGAAGCTTGTTTGAAAACCTGGTCTAGTGGTCAAGCACGAACCGCAACTGCTACTTCATATACTTTCATGCATATGATCTGCATTAAAGAGCAAGTAACTGATTCAAGGGAGGGCGAGTACAGAATCTATGGTTCCGACATTTAATGGTAAGGCATAGTCTGAACCAGACCTTAACATCAGCCATAAAATCATTTCTACATTCTATTTTGCAAAAGAATGTTCCTTTCGTATCATAGGCTTGACACAGCTGGAATTGGCTAGAATGTATATCTTTGAGAGCTGTTCGGGAAAACACATTTGTATTTTCCATATGACAAATTGGCTTTGAATGAGTTTGAGTTTCAGATTGCCTTTGGGGAAGAGTTATATTTAGGGAAAATATTATGGACTTTTCAATTCTCATGCTGGACTCTTAGAGAGAATTGGTGCATAAGATACTTTAGACAGACAATGAACGAAACCATATCCATATGTATCCTCCCTTGGTATGGATAAATTTTCAACACTAACCTATGAGATGAAGTGAGACCTCAGCAATCCTCTGTAATACGTACCATATCATATTCAACATGCCTCTGAAATTACTGAGTCTGAATACCCCTTCTGTCAAGGGCTATGCATATATCACCCGTGGAGTGAAATGAAATCTTTGAGTAGAGGTGTGTGTGTGTGTGTGTGTGTGTGTGTGTGTGTGTGTAATCAAATAACATTTCCATTTTTCTCCATGCACCCTCTTCTCCCTTCCAGTTTCTTTTCTTGTATTGTAGCATGGCTGGAAAGGCATGGATGTATTTGTGGGACAGACAGAGGGAGGGCGAGCAACAGATGAAGCTGTCCATTCCTTTTGCAGTTTAAATCACACACGGAGAAAACACATCTCTCAGTCACTACTAGTTTTGATGGCTGCAGGCTAATTCTAGGTTCAGAGGTAGAATGTACATTCAAGTTTGGCCAACCACGTACATGCTTGAACCTTGCCCTTCATGGTTTATTAAATCTAGTAAGGAGGAAATTGTTAACCTGGCCCAGCAGGTTCTAAACAGCTAATTGAGAGAGGGAGTGTTCCCAGCTTCATTGAAGCAAACTATTATTCTCCCACTCCTAAAGAAACCCAATCTGTCCAGGAATGTAAGCAACTATAGGCCTGTGGCCATATTCCCTTCCTGGGCAAGGTGTTTGAGAATGTTGTGGCTGACCAGCTTCAGACACTCTTGGAGGAGACAGACTATCTAGATCCATTTCAATCAGGCTTCAGGCCTGGCTTTGGAACAGAAACTGCTTTGATCGTCCTGTGGGATGACTTATGCAGAAAGTGAGATGGGGGAATGCAACCCTGTTAATTCTCTTGGATCTCTCAGCGGCTTTCAATACCATTGACCATGGTATCTTTTTGTATAGGCTGCCTGAATTGGGTGTGGGTGGCACTGTTCTGGAAGTGCCTCAAGGCCTGTTCCCAAGAGGTGGTGCTGGGGAACTCCTGCTCAACCCCTTGGCAGTTATGCTATGGAGTTCCTCAAGGTTCCATTCTTTCCCCTATGATGTTTAAGATCTACATGAAACCACTGGGAGAGGTCATCAGGAGATTTGGCTTGAGATGTTATAAATATGCAGATGACACTCAGTTCTATCTCTCCTTTTCATCAGATGCAGGTGAGGTGGTGACTGTCCTGAATCAGTGCTTGGTTGCTGCAATGACTAGATGAGGGTGAAAAAGCTAAGACTCAATTCAGACAAGACAGAAGTACTGCTGGTCGGTGGTTCCTCTACCCGAGTGAATGATGTTCAGGCTGTTCTAGATGGGGTTGCACTCCCCCTGAGGGTCCAGGTTCACAGCTTGGGGTGCTCATTGATCCAGCATTGTCACTAGAGGCTCAAGTGGCTTCCATGGCTTGGAGCACCTTTCATCAGCTTTGCCTGATATGCCAACTGTGACCTTACCTGGACCATACCTGGATGGAGATGGCTTGGCCACAGCTACTCATGCTCTGGTAACCACTCACTATCGTAAACCCACCACACTCAATGAGCCCTCTGTAATTTACAATGCAGCACCAGGCAAAGAGATGTCTCTGGTTACAATACTTCTTTCAGGTAGGTATGAGGTTTTCATCCAGCACCTGTAAAAAGCACAAGAGAACAAATCACTACCAAACAACAAGTTGAACCTGCATTCACCTACAACCAAGGCTGCTCACCAGATTCCAGAGATCTCAAGTCCAAGGTGTCCCAGAGGGAGGTATCAATGAGTCTGATGAGTTGTCTCCAGCAGCACAGCAGAGTGAAGCTGCAGAATTTATAGCAGGTTGCCAGCTGGAATCAATCAGTGGCCCACCCAGTCAGTTGCCTTCAATTAGTCTCGTGCGCACTGCAAGCAACAGCTGCCTCTCAACTCCCTGATTTGGTCATGCCATTTCTCGTAGGGGTGTGCAATTCGGGATTTCGGGTGATTCGGCTCGGACCCGAACCGAATCACCCCTGTTCTGTTTTGTGCCCGAATCTGGGTCACCCGAATCACCCTTGATTCGGTTCGGATTCAGATTTAATCCGAATCTGAATCCGAATCGATTCGGGGGGGTAAAAAGGGGCCCAGGGGCAAAATATTGGGGTGGGGTGGTAGGGCCCAATGGGTAGAGTCTACCACCCCAATTTCAGGGGGATTGGGCAAAATCCTGATTTTTGGTGAATTTTTAAAGTTTTAGTGACTTTGGGGCAGTTCGGGGGCATAGCATGGGACCTGGGCAAAAGGAGTGGGGTGGGGTGGTATTGCCTAATGGGTGCAGGCTACCACCCCAATTTCAGGGGGATTGGGCCAAGGGCTGATTTTTGGTAAATTTCTGAAAATTTCATATCTTTAGGGCAGATTGGGGCATATTGGGGCAGAAAGTGGGGCCTGGGGCAGAATAGTGGGGTGGGGTGGTAGTGCCTAATGGGCAGAGGCTACCACCCCAATTTCAGGGGGTTTGGACAAAGGGCTGATTTTTTGAGAATTTTTGAAGTTTTAGTGACTTTAGGGCAGTTTGGGGGCAGAAAGTGGATCTGCCCCAAAATAGTGGGGTGGGGTGGTAGTGCCTAATGGGTGGAGGCTGCCACCCCCATTTCAGGGGGATTGGGCAGAGGGCTGATTTTTTGAGAATTTTTGAAGTTTGGGTGTCTTTGGGGCAGATTGGGGGCAGAAAGTGGATCTGCCCCAAAGGAGTGGGGTGGGCTGGTAGATAGTGCCTAATGGCTGGAGGCTACCACCCATCCCCAATTTAAGAGTGATTGGGCAGAGGGGGGAATTTTGGTGAATTTATTTGTATGAGGTTTGTCTTCATAAGGTGAAGTGTGCTAAACTGATTACTTCCTCATATTATTCATAGTAAAGGAAAGTGTGAAAAAGTGAAAGTGGGGTCATGAGAGTTGTTTAATTGAAAAATATCTCATTTGCTATGATAGAATGAGAATTCACACCTCAGAAGTTTTTTCTGAGGTGTGAATTCTCATTCTATCATAGCAAATGAGATATTTTTCAATTAAACAACTCTCATGACCCCACTTTCACTTTTTCACACTTTCCTTTACTATGAATAATATGAGGAAGTAATCAGTTTAGCACACTTCACCTTATGAAGACAAACCTCATACAAATAAATTCACCAAAATTCCCCCCTCTGCCCAATCACTCTTAAATTGGGGATGGGTGGTAGCCTCCAGCCATTAGGCACTATCTACCAGCCCACCCCACTCCTTTGGGGCAGATCCACTTTCTGCCCCCAATCTGCCCCAAAGACACCCAAACTTCAAAATTCTCAAAAAATCAGCCCTCTGCCCAATCCCCCTGAAATGGGGGTGGTAGCCTCCACCCATGAGGCACTACCACCCCACCCCACTATTTTGGGGCAGATCCACTTTCTGCCCCCAAACTGCCCTAAAGTCACTAAAACTTCAAAAATTCTCAAAAAATCAGCCCTTTGTCCAAACCCCCTGAAATTGGGGTGGTAGCCTCCACCCATTAGGCACTACCACCCCACCCCACTATTCTGCCCCAGGCCCCACTTTCTGCCCCAATATGCCCCAATCTGCCCCAAAGACATGAAATTTTCAGAAATTTACCAAAAATCAGCCCTTGGCCCAATCCCCCTGAAATTGGGGTGGTAGCCTGCACCCATTAGGCACTGCCACCCCACCCCACTCCTTTTGCCCAGATCCCATGCTATGCCCCCGAACTGCCCCAAAGTCACTAAAACTTTAAAAATTCACCAAAAATCAACCGTAAACCGAATCACCCGAATTTTTTCTGCCCGAAATTCGGGTGATTCGGCTCGTGCCCGAAAAATATCGGGGGACATCGGGGGTGATTCGGTTCGGCCCTGAATCACCCGAAATTGTTCATTTCAAGCACAGATTGTTCTGTGCCCGAAATTTTTTGCACATCCCTAATTTCTCGTGCCTGTGTGCCCTGGGAGATAACACTGGCAGCGAGAGTTCCTCCAGGGATTTGACACTCTGCTCTGCCTCCTACACCAAGCCCTTTGTGAGTGCTTCCTTAGCCTTTAAAGCCCTAAATGGCTTGGGACTGGGTTATCTGAGAGAGCGCCTTGCCTCATATATCCCTGCCTGAACCTTAAGATCTTCTTTGGAGGCCCTCCTCTGAGTGCCCCTGCCAAATGAGGTGAGGCGGATGGCTACCAGGGAGAGGGCCTTTTCAATGGTTGCACCCCATTTATGGAATAGCCTCCCCAGTGAGGTTTGCCTGGCTTTGTCACTTTGTTCTTTTAGATGCCAAGTAAAGACCTTTTTGTTCACCCAGGCCTTTTAAATTTTGGTTTTCAGTTTAGATCTGATTTTTAACTAAATTTAAAATGAGTTTTTAAGCTGCTTTGTATTATATTTTGTATTTTCCTTTCCTCTTTTTTGTCTGTTATGATTTAATGTGTTATGTGTTTACTGTATGTTTTAATTCGCTTTTGTGAGCTGCCAAGAGAACAATTTGTTATGGGGTGGCTAACAGATAAAGTTTATTATTATTATTTTATTATTATAAAATAACAACAGTAGGAGCAACAGTAGGAGAGGTGCAGGCCCACACCTTCAACTGTTGCTTGTGGGCTTCTCAGAGGCATCTGGTGGGCCACTTGGGAAACAGGATGCTGGATGAGATGGGCCTTAGACCCAAGGAGAGCTGATCTTGTGGTAGCAAGCACGAATTGTCCCCTTTGCTAAGCAGGGCCCACCCTGGCTTGCATTAGAATGGGAGACTACATGTGAGCACTGCGAGATATTCCCCTTAGGAGATGGGGCTGCTCTAGGAAGAGCATCTACATGCTAGCATTCAGAAGGTTCCAACACAGGAACAGTATCCATCATCATCACAGATGAGGAATCACTGCTTTCACTGGGGGCAATGCTGGTCCTGCTGCCTGGTCCTTCTCATGAGCTAGCCAAGAGACAGCACACATTCCCCAAGGGGAAGGGGCTAGGCCCCACTTCCGCAACATCATTGTGCAAAACATAGAGCAGAGCCATTAGGTTTGTATGCATGCATGTATTTGTTTGTTTGTTTGTTTATTTATTTATTTATTTATTTAACCTATTTTAATACTGCCCAAAACTTACGTCTCTGGGCAGTTTACAACAACAACAAAAACCAGACAACATATGCATTAAAGTATTCCTGGTTGTGGCTGCCCTTTAAACCCGATCCCAGGTATCACTGCCCTGCCATATGTTGCTGTCCCAGTGCTCCAAAGGGGTTGCCCTGCTTATGTTGCCATTGCGACTGCATGCGCTAGTAGACATACATCTTCATTGCTTCATTTTCGGAGAGCAACGCATGTAGTGTCTGTTTTGCTATCCCATCCCCTTTTTCTCCTGATTGACAGGAGGAGGAAACAAGGGACAGACTGAGAAAAGGGTATACCCCTGTGCCCCTGTAACAGGAATTCCCTGTTGACTACAACTCCCATCATCTCCAGCCAAAGGCCATTGCAGCTGGGGATGATGGGAGTTGTAGTCAATAGCATCTGGGAATCCTTGTTACAGGGAACGCTGCCCCTGTGTGACTTTGCCATTTGACAGGCTGAGAAGCTTGAGATGAGATGTGGCAGTGTCCTTGTTGCTGGGCAACTGCTTTGTTGGATCAGAGATTGCGGGGGAGACAAGTGCTCAGAGTGGCGGCCAATGAGAATCACCACAGGCATGGAGAGGGCATGATCCCGGGTGGGTCCGCACTGCCCTCTCTATCATTATGTTTCCAGAAACTGCATGGAACCATGATAGTGGCATCTGCATTCGGACATAATGTTGGCACTGGAAAACCTCAGGTTACGGTGGCAAAACTCACTAGAAACCTAAGGTTCACACTGGAGTTTGGCAAGGCAAACCTCAGGTCTCTTTTGCCATGAAATCATGGATGCACAAATCCAGACATTCACATATTCAAACTTCTGCTCCATTAAACTGCAGTTTCACATTACATGCAAATATGGCCAATCTCTCTCTCTCTCAGTATGTGATGTTTTAGTTTCTTAATAAATATTTATTTGTTTTTCATACTCAGCCTACTGTCTCCAGATAAGCTCCTGGGCTAAATTTATTTTCCACCAGAGCATACTATGCTGCATAAGGATATTAATGCTTCTCCTCACACCCCTCAACTTAAACACACTACACCACATGTTTAACATGATGACATTTTCTCAAAATGAAAAAAAGCAAATAGTACAGATCCAGTGCAGCTGGGTATGGGGAGAATCTGAGTTATATAAATGCATGGGCAAATCCTTGCTGATTGCTGCTCCGTGCCGATAAATTGAGCCTATTGAAACTTTGGAGAGGAGGAAATGTCTGCTAAAACAGAATGATGTTGTGGAATATTAACCAGGAAAGTGATTTCAACACAATTGTAAGGAATCCCCAAAGCCTTTACTGGGCTGACTCAATACATACCTGCTGTGCGCATAAAACAAGCAGTCCATTCTTTAGAGAAATTCAATGTCATTCAAAGGCGATAAGAGCATGGTGCACCAAATAACATGGCATGGACTGTATTACTGAAGGACAGGGGTGACATGGTTTTTGCCCATAATGTTATTTGTATAACATTTATCTGACATTTACAGATAGATGCGATCTATATCATTCACTAGTGTCCTTGAAATGGAGAGAATATTAGTACCTTTATTTGTCGAATGTGGGTGGTACGGTGGTAAAGCAGCCGCTATTAATGCTGCTTTCCTGCAACAAACTGATGCGCCTCAGCTGAACATTTAGAGCACATTCACACAGCATCATCTTTGCATGTGGAAGGTCCTAGGTTCAATGCATGACATCTCCAGGAAGGGCTGGGAGAGACCTTTGCCTGAAACTGTTGAGACCCGCTGTCAGTATAGACAAAAGGGACCTAGATGGACCGGTTATAACTGACCGGTATAAGGCATCTTGTACCTGTCTTCCAATGTGTTCCTTTAAGCCTCCTTAAATAATGTTCCTTAAAGAATGTTCCCTATGAGATCACTAGATTTGTGGCAATGCAGGTTTCAGGCTCTGGTATGGAATCATCAACACTCAGGTACATGTAACTCTTCTGTAGGATTACCATTCATTCATCCATGCAGTTTAAATTTTGCAAATTATGAGATGTTCTGAGGAAGGAGATACAGGATTTTATTTGGGTCTGAGTTCATATTCTTCCTATGGGCTGCTTCACACATTGGGGCTCCTTCACACGACCACGTTCGCACATGGTCGAGTGGATGGCGGGGGAGGCAGGGTTCAACCTAACTTCCCCCAGACGACCACGTTGAGACCCTTCAGCATGCAAGTCACGCACCCACACAACCAGCACTGCCAGGAGTAGCACAGATGACTCTCTGTGCTTGTCCCAGGAGTGCTGGTAAGCAGAGGCAGCTGTTTACCAGCACTCCCGGGAGCAGCATGGGGAGTCATCAGTGTCCTGGCCTCCATGAATCCCAGAGTGCACTATGCACGAAGCGCAGGGCACAAGGGGATTCCCCCAGGGCACGGGCACTCTAGGCACCCATCTCTGTGCCAGTGTGAGCTGCAAGCACCTTGCATTGACACATGATCCTCGGCAGCTGGGTTAAGGGTGCATTTGCGCCCCTGCTAATTTGCACAATATAAGTGGAAAATCAGACATCACCAAGACCTGGCAATGGCTTAAGAATGGCAACTTGAAGACAGAAACAGAGGGTTTAATACTGGAGGTACAGTGCTGGAGGTGGATAGGGCCAGTTACTCTCTCTCTGCTAAATAAAGAGAATCACCACAGTAGAGGAGGAGAAAAGAGGCCTTGAAGAATATATAAAGGACAGTGAAGAAGATGCACTTCAAATGGTCAATAATGCAAAACTATTCAACACCAATGAAACAAAGCAGGCCTACAAGAAAGAACAAGTCAAGAACCGAGCAGAAAAATGGAAAAAATAAGCCACTGACCGTCCCCAAAGGGCTCACATTCTTTAAAAAAACCACAAGATAGACACCAGCAACAGTAACTGGAGGTACTGTGCTGGGGGTGCATAGGGCCAGTTACTCTCCCCCTGCTAAATAAAGAGAATCACCACGGTAAAAGATGCCTCTTTGCCCAGTTAGCAGGGTATACCCCTTGCCTTGTTAGCAAATGTTATTTTTTCTGAAAGAATCCTAACCAGTACATACAGAATTATTATGTTCCCCCCTCTGGTCTTAAGGGAAAACACTGAAATGTTTCCAGGCATTTGTGTGGCGGGGAAGGCAGGATGTTAATGGATTCCGTTTTCAAACACCTTTATTCCCTGTGATGACAGATAGCTGAGATGTTATTACGTTGCCAGATATTTTCAGAGGTTAACCGTTTAGGGACACATTTCGCTTGCAAATTGTCAGAACGATTAAGTTGCTGTGTTTGCAGGGAATGTAGCAGAGCAAGGAAAGCTTTGAGCTTGCCCTCTTTAACCGCAGAAGTAATCCCTAGGCTATTGATATCCGGCTGCCCTCGTGATAGGAGAATCTTTGTATCTGTACCAGAAGGAGAGAAGAAGAAACCCTCTCCTAGCCTCCACATAGCTGATTCACAGTGGAAAAGAAGGCAATGAGATGTCCCTTTTCCAGTTCCTTCTCCAACCAACCATCTGTCAGGAAAAGTATATCAGAAGACTGTGATGACTATAACCTTTTTCAGAATTAGGCTGAGAAAAATGAGAAGGGGCACAACACAGAAAGGGAAAGCTGAGCTGCTGAACAGACTAAATATAAGACAAGTTCAGTGGGTAACATGTACCATGTAGTCCTATCATGATCACTGACAAGTTGCTCAAGCAATAAGCCAGTGATAAGGATTGCGTACTGTTGGATGTGAAGTTATTAGCTCATAAATTCCCATTGGGAATTCCAGGAGGCAGAGGCTTTGCCTGTAGTGGAATGGCATCAGCTTTCTTTTATGGCTTAGTATGGTGGTAGCATATTTATTTGTTTTATTATTTATTTGTTTTTATTATTTGTTTGTTTGTTTGTTTGATTGATTTATATAGCACCCTTCCCAGAGTGGCCCAGGGTGGTTTACACTGAAACCAAAATGATATCACAGTTAAAATCAGTATCAATTAAAAGCAGATTAAAATTACAATTGAAACTGAGTATCATTAAAAGCCAGGCTAAAAAGATGGGTCTTTGAGGCTTTCCTGAAGGCCTCCAGGAAAGAAAACCCTCTTATCTCCATGGGGAGCACGTTCCACAACCTAAGGTTGACTAGAAGTCATGCTGTATCACCTGACTTGCTGATTTAATTTAGAAATCATCATTTTAGAGATAATCAAATTGCATTGCCCGATCAAATGAGAGGCACAAATTGCAGTTTAGGATTAGTATTGTGTTTTGTCAATCTTCAATTTGAATCATCACAGAAAAGGAAATCAGATACTTAACAGCCAGCACAGTTTTGTTTTTGTTTGTTTTTTAATGCGGTTGAAATCCCTACAAAAAACATTAACTTGGCTGACCCCACTGATTCTGGAGCTTTGGCTCTTGGCAGTCTCTTTCATCCATCCAGCCTAGCCCTGTGGCTTGTCATGTCCAACCATTTCCTTTGCCCCTTGGGCATCTCTAGATCAACAAGTTGCCTGGTGTGCATCAGTGAGAACTCCCCAAGATCACAGAAGCTGTTGCTGCCTCTCTGTTGTACTATGAGCCAGAAAATCTCCAGCTGATATGTCAATAGGAATGTGTATTCATTTTGGAGAAATGAAAAATTGAACTGACTTGGCCCCATTCATTTCAATTCTCATTGGTTACTGAATGAATGAATGGCAATAGCTCTGAATGAGTCCCAATGAATCACAAATGGATTCCCTTTTCATAACTGATTTGTGATTCATTTGTAACTCATTGAGGGGAGTTTATTTTTCCCAGTGGCGGCTCTGAAAGGAAGCCCTTCTCATTTGCTGCCTCCCAGGGCCACCATTTTGTTTTCCCGCAATGTCCTAGATGTGTTGTTCTGGGGCATTTCAGGAATCATGGCAGTCACAAGTGTGTATGTGTATGTGTCTATCCACCCCCAGCACAGTACTTCCAATGACTGTTGCTGGTGTCTATCTTATGTTTCCTTTTAGAATGTGAGCCCTTTGGGGACAGGGTGCCATCTCATTTGTTTGTTATTTCTCTGTGTAAACTGCCCTGAGCCATTTTTGGAAGGGCAGTATAGAAATTGAATTATTATTATTGTTGTTGTTGTTGTTTACACAGTCAGACAGGTATTATTGACTGGTTTGTTTTATCCAGACATCGAGGTCTTCCCAAGGACCTGGGATGGCTAAATTTTATTATCAGTGTTGTTGCTGTTATTTTAGATATCATCGCAGAATATAGGCTGTTCCCAGTAAAGTTGCTTTTTGTAATTGGCTGATGGTAATTTCTGTGGCCCCTATGGTGTTGAGGTGCTCTTCAAGTTGTTTTTGGGATTGCACCTAGGGTGCCAATTACCACTGGGATTATTTTGGTCTTCTTCTGCCACAGCCTTTCAATTTGTATTTCAAAATTTCAATTTGTAGATTTTTTAAAATGTTGTTATTTTTTTCTGTTTCTTTTTTTTCTATTCTGCTTTCCCCTGGTATTGCTATGTCGATTATTTCAACTTATTTTTCTTTCTTCTTGACTACAGTTATATCTGGTGCAGGGGCATAACTACCATTAGGCAAGGGGAGGCAGTCGTCTTGGGGCCCCACTGCCTCAAGGGGGCCCCCAGAGGCACATCACATGACTCCCCACCTGCCCATGTTGCACCCCCTATGAATTATGTTGAGTCTCTTGGAGATCATCAGGAGCCGAGAGTAAAAAAACTAGATCCAATGTGAACTAGATATTCACCATATTCATAATGGGGATGTGAGTGCACTATACTGTATATTGTGAAGTGTGTTTGTGTGTGTGTATCAGTGAGGGTCCCATTTTAAAATCTTGTCTCTGGGCCCCCTCCAACCTTGCTACGCCCCTGATCTGGTGTATTGTGTGGCAGATGTTTGTCTGTTTGAAGTCAGAAGTCCCATAATATTTTTGCATCTTCATTTTCTACAACATTTTCAATTTTATGGTCCCACCAGTTTTTGGCTACAGGCTATCATCATCATCATCATCACCATCATCATCATCAACAACATTTGTTTGCGGTGTCCGTTATTTTCCCCCACAATGCCCCACACTGACCCTACACTTGGCAAGTTGTTGGAAAACGAAGTGGCAATCCTGATAGGCCACTAATAGGAGCCCTGCTGCTTCTGCTGACAGAGGCAGTGGCAGAAAGGGAGAGGGAGGGGGAGGGGGAGGGAGGGGGAAAGAAAGAGAGGAAGGAAGGAAGGAAGGAAGGAAGGAAGGAAGGAAGGAAGGAAGGAAGGAAGGAAGGAAAAAATTGGGGTGAATAGGGTCACAGCAGAGGAGCCACTGCTCTCACCTTCCACTGGTCTCCGTGGGACCTTGCTCACCCCATACTGGACTCCACAGCCCCTGCCCTCTGCCACAGTTGCTGCCAGCTTGCCTCCCTTTGTGAGCTGTGAAGCCGTATAATGACATAACCACCTGGTACTTGTTATTGCTGGGGTGGGCTCATGCCAAAGTGATGATATCATTATACTGCATCATGGCGGGCAAAGGGAAGCAAGCCAATGGCGACAGTGGCAGTGAGCTGAGACCACAGAGGCCAGTGGCAGGTGGGTGGAGGGCTGTAGTGGGTGAGCAGTGGTGAGGGACCACAGATCTAGACATGGGCTGTCACCAATATTGCTAGGCCACTGGAAAATGCACATACTCCAGTTCAGAAATTAATGTTAGACATTCTCCTGGTTAAACCAGAATTCAAAAGTAATGGGATGTAGAGCACAGCAAATGAGATGAACAATAAAGGAAGGGAACAGCAGAAAACCTTCCATCCCCAGTACAGTCCTTACATAGTACAGAGCAAATATGCAGCTTGTGGGTATTGCTGGACCCAGCTCTGCTTTTCGAAGCTCAGGTGGATGCACTGGCCGGGGGTGCCTTTGTACAGCTTCGGCTAGTGCCCCAGGGGTGTGCCTTTCTCGAGAAGGCAGATCTGGCTACAGTTAGTTACCCACGCCTTAGTCACGTCACAGCTGGATTACTGTAATGCGCTCTACATGGGGCTGCCCTTGAAGAATATTCGGAAACTGCAGCTAGTGCAAAATGCGGCAGCTAGGAATTTATCTGGAGCTGCCTGTTGCAAATGTCACACCCATTTTGAAGAGCTGCACTGGCTGCCAATTTGTTTTTTGGTTCCAATTCAAGGTGCTGTTTTTGACCTTTAAAGCCCTTAATGGTTTGGGCCAGGGATACCTGAGGGACTGCCTGCTCCCAAGAGTTGCTCCCAGCTTGACAAGCTCATTTGAGGGGCCTCTGCTCCGGGTTCCGACAATGAAAGAGGCTCAGCAGTCATGCACGTGTGTGGAATGAGGGGAAAATGCCTTTTCTGAAAGCTGCTTTGTAATTACTTTGTTCTCATGGAATGGGAAAGTGTCTTTGCAATCCAGTGCCTTTGTAATTGTTCCATTCTCCATTTTCTGAGATAGAAACTGCTCGAAGTTTTAGGGCGGTGGTTCAGCCGAAAAGAGTGTGAGACAGAACTCAGGTTTGCACTGGTCAAGAAATGGTTAATAGGGTTTGTAAGTTGCCTTGCCTAATTGCCAGTTGTAAAACCATAAATTTGCTGACAGGCTAGAATGTGAGAAGAGGCCCCCCTTTCCTTGTATCTCCTGATAGCCAAGCCTGCAAAAGCCTGCAAAAGTTATACCTTCAAGGATAAGGGGGGACAGCTTGCTTATCAACATGTAGAGTAGAAATGCTTCATTGTACTAGAGGAATGTTTGTCTAATTAGCAATGATTATAATATTTGTAATATGACGGACAATGATGCTAACCATTGAAACGATTGGTCCCTCGGGGCTGAATGTTGACGCCCAGCTATGTAATTATGCCAAAGTATTAAAAAACTGAAACAAAGGCAGCTGCGCACGACTCTCTGGCAAGCCGTTAGGCACAGGGAGAAGCCACCAGCGCTGGTTTTGGAAAATAAAAGGTGATTTTGCTTCTTTCAATCATCCTTGTCATCTGGTTTATGGGAACTGGGTTCTCCAGGTAACACGTGGGACAGGGCCTTCTCCATTGCTGCCCCCAGATTCTGGAATGCTCTCCTGGTGGCTATTCACTCCTCAGTCTCCATCACAGTTTTTAGAAAGCCTGTGAAATCTTGGCTCATTATCCAGCCTTTTATATGATTGTTTCTGCTGCTGCTGCTGCTTTGTATTTTGTTTGGTTGTATGGTTTTGTATGGTTATGCTTGTATTTACAATATTTTTAGTCAGATCTATGTTTTTATATTTTTAGCGTAATATCTTAATTGTATAATTTTTATGGTCTTGTTTCAGTTTTTCCATGTGAACTGCCTTGAGATTGTTTTAATGAAAGGCGGTATAAGAATTTAACAATACATACATACATACATACATTTTTTAAAATTTCTGCAACTAAACATAAATAGAAATCCTATTCAGCCATGTAGATGAAGTGTCCTTGCAGTTAATTCTGCTGGCTGTTTCATTTTCCTGCCACTAGGTGGCTACAACACTGATTTTACAATTTCCTAAAAGTTTGCACATGCTCAATTGATGGCAAGGGCTTCACTGCCACAATTGCAAGACAATGTATGCTCTATGTAGAGTGTTCTGAGATTGTATCAGAAAAGCAATGCAAATACTCACTAGCCAACTGCTGGCTTGCTTGTTGCTTGGTGTACAACATGGAGCTCTCCATTTTCCCTACAACTTTTGTTGCTGCTGAAAAGTGAAGAGCATGCATGAAAAGGAAACATTGCTCCCAACTGCTGCTCCAACAATAACATTGCCCCCTATAGTTTCCTAGGCAGCCTAGTTGCCTAGGCAACCATCTGGAGTCGCCTTGTGCTAAGGCTAGGCCTGAGCCAGCAGCACTGACAATTTGGGCTATAATCCTAAACACATTTTTAAAGAGTAGCACAGTAGACTTCAGTTCTACTCATGACCAGCAATTGGATGCAGGACTGCAGCTAAATCTCTTTTCAGCTGATTTCATACTTGTTAATGAGTAAAGAGAAGAAACACATGGGCTGACACATCCTCTGCAGCCGTCCTGTGAAAGAAAGAAGGCAGTGGGTCCATCCATGTGTTGACGTCTTCTTGCACAGTGAACTGGGCGCAGAGGAGCAGAGGGAAGCGATTTCTGCATCTCTCCCCTCCCTCCCAAAGCCCTTGTATAAATATGTTCCTGAGGGCTGCACAACCCTTAGGGACGTATTTATGCACAGGGGAAACATTTAGGAGGGAGGAGAGAGATGCAACCCCCCCCCCCACCCCTCTGTGCTCAGTTTGCTTTCAAGAAGTCTTCAGCACATGCTCCTTGTGGACCCGCAGCCCTCTTTCCACTGCAGGAGGAGAGAATGTCAGCCATTATAAAGCCAAGAAACTTTATAAGGCTTTCACATGACAATTTGGGAACAACAGGCCACCTCCAGCCTCAGAGGCAAGATGCCTCTAAATACCAGTTTCAGAGGAGAAACAGCAGGAGAGAGGGCATGCCCTCACCTCTTGCTTGTGGGCTTCTCAGAGGCATCTAGTGGGTGATTGTGGGGAAAAGGATGCTGGACTGCATAGACCTTGGGCATGATCCAGCAGAGCTTTTCATATGTTGGTTCGCTTGGAGGGTGCGAGAGCTCCTACCCAGTAGCAGCAGACAACACACAATTAAGTCAGGCCCAGCATCCATTGCTGAAATTGGGAGTTTGAAACATGCAAAGTCTCCAAAGATCTAGCAGGCCTTCCCAGCATGCTTTGCACTACCAGCAGAGTGGAATTCATCACTACATCAGTAGCTGCTCTAAGACTGACTACAAAGGAGCAGGAAATGGACCCAGGCTTGCTGAAACAGCTTCACTACAGAATCATAGAGTGTGCTTTGCAGAGTGGCACTTCCATGATGGCAGCTCCTGTAGCTCTCCATTGTTTCCAGGCCTGCTGGAGCCTGGTGGCTGCTAGAAAATGTATATGGATCCACTGGCCAGAAAAGCAATGTAGGAGAGCAGTCCTCTCCTGCTACCTTGCTTAAGAGCAGGCTACAAAAGCTGAGCTACTCTGCTTTGAGGAACCTAGGCTGGAGGGATTTTTGTGAGTTCACACAGTCATGAAAACCAAAGTACAATGCCTCTTACCCTGATGTTGATGATTGTGTGAACAGGCTTATTGTGTGGTAGTGGGCAAGCCATATACAAATCCACGTACCATTAAAAAAAAATGCAGTGGGGATAGACAACATCACATTTTGAGACCTCTCTGAATGATGCTGTCATCCATCCAATTACATCACTTCCAATGGGATGTGCATTCTTACTCACAACTCAATGAGCATCTGCATCCTCAGTCGCTGCCCAAACTAGTTGACTACATGTCAGGAGCGGCCTGTGGACGCACCTCCGGGGGGGGGGGGCAGGGGGCGGTTTCTTCAAGTGTAAACGAAGCAGGTGCTCTGTGCTGCCCAATAGCCCCCGCTATGGGGAATTGCCTCTGCCACTCACCTGGCCACTGGCGGGGTGTGTGTGTGGCTCACCTCCGTGGGAGCCAGGTGAGTGGCAGAGGTGATTCCCCGCTGTGGGCGCTGCTGGGCAGCATGGAGCACCCACTCCATTTACACTTAAAGAAGCTGCCCGCCGCCCCCCGGAGGCACGTTCACAGGCCGCGCCTGCTACATGTATTTGGATTGGGGCAAGAAAATGTTGGCCTAATTGCCTTGGCAAGGAAGATACATTTCCTCTCCCCTCCTAGTACAGGCCCCGTGCAAACAATTTCTCACTTTTTCACAAAGGCTTGTGGGGAAAATGCCAAAATGTAAATGAAATGGGAACAGAGAGCAAAAAATATGCACTAATTGTGAGTTATGCTGCTCACTTTTCACTGAAAAGATTAGCATCAACTAACAGCAACTTGAGTCCTATTCACAGGCTATTCACGCGCGAGTGCAAAACCTGGCAGCAAACCTGCTTACCAAGCCTCCCTCTTAAACGAGGTTAGGAGTGTGAGAGGACTCATTTTTCTGATCATCTGTCAGTTGCGGCTGCTTGCATAACTGAGCCAAGAGCTCAGGAAGGGGAAGGGGGATTCCGATAATGCACTGCACACTTGCGTAATGCATTATGGGATTTCTGGGGCCTGGTCCAGCAGGGAATAGTCTGGGCATGCAGGGAGGGCACCTAGCAACGGCGGAGTAATCGTCTGTGGGGAAGGTAGGTTTGATCCACCTTGCCCACAGCTCACCCTCAAGCCCACCTTCCGTGAAGCCCGCCCTCACCACTCGTGAGAAAGGGCTCACAGACTATATTCACCACATGTGCCGTCTGTGTGCAGTGAATGCAGGTACAGATTTGTACGCACATACACGTATTCATACTTTATGTTCAAAACATGTACTTCCTATCTGTGCCCTGATTTTGAGGGGTCTGTATTCAGGATCACTTTTAAAATGAATGCAGGCACAGTCAGTCATTCACATAAAATGCATACATGTGTACAGACACAGAAATACACATGCAACATGATGCCTAAATAGGGCTTCAGTCCTGGAATGTGAACACAGTGATGCCTGGTTCTGACTGAAAAAATCTGACTAAATAGTATTCTATGTAATCACGGTGCGTGTGTATTTCTATACCAAAAGTTGGTGCCCGTAAAAGAGAAGAATCAGACAAATACTGTGCATATTTATATACCATTTTTCAACAGAAGTTCCCAAAGCGGTTTATATTGATAAGAATGAATAAATAAAATGGCTCCATGTCCCCATAGGACTCATAATCTAAAAAAAAAAAAAGAACATAAGATAGACACCAGGAACATCCACGGGAGGGGTGCTGTGCTGGGGACGGATAGGGTCAGTTGCTCTCTGCCAGAGTATTGCTACTTTTGAAAAGTGCCTCTTTGCTCAGTTACTGTAGCAGGGAAGAAGACCTTCCATAGACATAATCCAGCCAAAATAAAGCAGGCATTTTCTAAAATGCTGGCACCTAGTAACTGTAATGGAAAGGGTCAGGGAATGAGGTTTCCAGTTTCATGAATACAAATATTGAAAATAACGAGGAAGCAAAGGAGATCCTGTCAAGCCAAAGAGCAAAAAGGTGGCCAGGGGGATGAGGAAAAGGTCAGAGATTTATACATATATTCTTTATAAGGAAAACCTACCTCCTTTCTTTATAAAAGGACAACAGAAGAATCCACAAAGAACAACAGCTTCCCTCGTTGGAACATCACCTGTAAATTTATCTTTCTCACTTTGGGAGGAGGTTTCCACAGGCATCAAGAATATTTCTTGCAGCTGTGGAGCCTTAAAGCAATACCCTTGACTGGCCAGGACCAGCAATCTACTCAGCCCTTGAATTAACTTGCCGAACTTTATTTCTCTCTTCTTTGTAAAAGGACAAGAGAAAGATTCACAAGTGTGTCAGAAGGAATGACTGAATACCAAACTGAATGAATGAAAGGATCAGTCCCAAAGCACATTGCTGAATTCCGCTGCTTAACTCATGTTTCCAGTCACAAGAATGGGCAATTACACTTGCATGCAACTGTGTCTTATTATTACTCAGGTTTCCCCCTCTCCATTCTTCCTCTGTTACTTATCTATATCTGACATAAGAATGAAAGTTTTGTACGGTGAGGGCTGTCTTTTTTGGTTTGTGCTGGAAAATATGGTCTCGGGGATGGATCATCTGAACAGCTGCTCTATATATGCTCCAAATACTAATTTAAACTGGGAGGAAAACTTGGGTAGATTTTCCTCCCAACTTGCTTCCACACAATCACTTCTCGCAGTTTCCCTCTTACCTTGCTTCCACACAACAGAAAATTGGGAGCACACACAGCTCCCCAAACCAGGTAGCACACACTATTTGATTGTGTGACTGACCTCAGAATGTAACGTTTTAGATCCAGTCCTGCATTCTGAATAAGGTTTCTAACTGTTATTTAACTTTTTTCATTTAGGAGGAAATCATAGCCTTTTAGGGACACCATTGGTGTGAGGCCTAAGCCTGCTGAGGCCCATAACTGAGAACTGGACCTCAGAACCCATCGAAACTCATAAGTGAGTAGTTCCAATTCTCAGTTATGGAGCTGATCATCAGATTTAGGACTCACCCCAGTGGTGTTCTGAAAGATTGAAATTTACTTTTATAAGAAAAAGTGAAATAACAGAACTAGGGGACACAACTGAAATGTGGGCCAAATCTGGCCTCCACCTGTGAAGCTGGGTGATCAAAGAGGAGAACTGCCGTGCTTCTCATCTGGTACAGAAACTCTCCAGACATACAGTATGCCCTGCCTGTCATTGTGATGAGCACTTTGCTACGGACGGTCTAACGACATACTCGCTTCTAATATCAATTAATTCCCTTCTTGTGCTTAATTTCTAGTGAAGGTCAAAAGGAGTTTTGTGTTTGGAAAAGCCTGTAGGAAATGCAACCTGCTTTAGAGGTTGATTGTACAGACAACAACATGATCTGACTGACACTTTTCTGGAACCAAAGCACCTTCTCACATTAATATTAATTCTTCCTGTGTTACCTCCAGGACATGTTCAGACAGGCTAACGAACCTGCAAGTACAAAGAGCTGTGTGTTGGTGCTGGAGAGGGTGGGGGGAAGCAACGCTCCCACCCTGAGGGGCAGCTTGCAAAGCAAGTATGATGTTTACCGTGTACGCTTCAGTGCTGCATAGTGTTGTGTTCCAGCTGCTGTTGCTTGCTGACTGAGAGCTCTCTGGTAAAAATAGCTTCCACCTCTTGGGAAATCAGGATGTCTTCCCACTTATTGCAGACCCAACTAGCCTGGGGCATACTGAAACTTCCCTCTCTCCCCCATACCTCCCCAACTTAGACACAAAACACAGACGGAGACAGACGCTCCTGTTTAAAAAGACGTCCCTGTTCATACCACGAATGAAGATGCAGATTTAGGGATGTTGTGGCTACCTGATTCCCAGCCTCCCAACAGGCCTTCTTCATGTGAGTGCAAACATGTGAGTGCAAACACCATCAGCCCCATTCACATGTTTCCGGCGGGGACCCCCACCAGCCTTACAGACATTCCCTCAGTGGCTGAGGCCAGAGAGTCCCCAGCCGAGACACTGTGGGACCAAGGAGCCGGGCTAGAGAAGCTGGGAGAAGGGCAGGGGCAAGTGAGGGAGGAGGCAGCAGCAGACAGAGGCACAGCTGAGAGGGATACGGGTGAGAGCAGCCTGATATGGCAGGGCAGAGGTCCAATTAGCAGGGGCATGGGATGCATCAGTTGTCAGGAGGGATTTAAGGCAGGCTCGGGCAGTGAAGAGGGACAGTTGGAGGGTGAGTGGTGGAGGCCTCTGGAGAGCGACTGCCACAGTGACCCCAAGGAGTCTGGAAGAGGAGGACTTGGCTGAACTTCCCCTCAAAAACTCTGAGGCCCTGCCTGGGGGAGGTGAGAAGGAGAAGTAAACAAGAGAACGGCTGTGGACAGACCAGTGTCATGACAACATGTTATGTTCAATACTAGTGGAAGTGTACAGTGTACACCGGTGCAGTTATTCGGTACACAGTTGCAGTTATTCACACGTTCAGGTGAACACAGGTACTGCACTGCACTCCCTAATGGTACCACACATTTCAGGGACCTGTACCCAGGTTGACTTTTTAAATGAACAGTAATTCACACAAAAACACAGACAAGTGTCCAGGCTTCTGTATACTTGTACCACATAATGAGGTCGTTCTCACGGTCCATGGGGTTGGGACTGGGGAGAGCTGAGGAGATACCTGCCTCCCCCCCACATGATCCATGCCATTCCTGGGCTCCACTGTGCCGTGCACATATACGACCGGTGCTTCAGTGAGCCTGGCAGCAATTAGGAGTGGGGAGAAGGAAGACAGGCCTCCGAGTATTGCATAATGCACCACGCGAGCAGTGCCGTGTGCTGGGCTGCTCTTTTCCTCTGGCTCTATGGGTAAGATGGCTGCCAGCAGCCTGGTAGGAGCTGGCAGCAGCCCAACCTCCCACATGACCCAGGAGTGAGGTAGGAAGTGCACCTGCATAACCCTCCTCACTTTTAGCCTGGATAGAGAAGAAGGGCTATCCAGGGGAGGTGTGGTGGGATCAGCAGTAATCCTGATGCTTCTCATGACCAGCCCTACCAGAGCTAGCCCTGTCCTACCCAGGGAGGGCTAGTCGTGAGAATGACCTCAATGTCTGAATAGGGCTACAGTGGGATGGTAGTAACGTTAGTATGCTCAGGCACCTACTGAGGCCTACACCCCAGTGACAGAGTAAGCAGCTGACTGCCTAAGCAACTTGGCTGTCCTTCTGCTCCTTCATACCATCTGCATGCCTTCTTCCACTGAATATGACTATTTGCTCCATGGGCAGAAGTCATGTGTGCGTACTCGGTGCAAGGAGGAGCTCCTGGCTCTCAGGGAACAAATTCATTCCCTTGAGACCGAAGTGGTGGATCTGGAGAATTTCAGAGAGACAGAGAGGCATGTGGACAAGACCTTCAGGGATGTGATAGAGGCATCTCACTCCAGGGCTGGTTGCTGTCAGGGAGAATGAAGGTCTCTGGGAAGGAGGACATTGATCTGAGGAAGAGGGAAATGCTCCTTTAGAAGGGACTCCTTCCGTGGAAGATGAGCCCATGGGGTTCATATAGGATGAGCCTATATCCTCTCGCACAGGGGATACTCCTCCAGGGGGTGGGGGCCTCCTTGAATTTATTTATTTAGTGCATTTTTATACTGCCCCAACCCAAGGTCTCAGGGCGGTTCACAACAAATAAAAACAGAACATTAAAATCAATTAAATATTAAAAACAACTTAAAACAAATCAATAAATAATCCAAAATTTAAAAAGTTAAAAAGTTACACAGTTAAAAGGCCTGGGTAAAAAGATAAGTCTTTAGACACTTTTTAAAAGCTGTTAGAGATGGGGAGACTCTTATTCCCATGGGACGCATGTTCCAAAGTCTCGGGACGACAACAGAGAAGGCCAGTCCCTGGGTTGCCGCCAGACGACATGAAGGTAGCCACAGATGAGCATCCCCTGATGTGCACAGTGGATGATGGGGATCATGCAGAAGAAGACGCTCTCTTAAGTACTGTAGGCCTAAGCTGTTTAGGGCTTTTTATGTTATAACCAGCACTTTGTATTTTGCCCAGAAACTTATTGGCAGCCAGTGCAACTCCTGTAATATAGGAGTAATATGGTCTCTTTGAGATGACCCGGAGACCAACCTGGCTGCCGCATTTTGTACTAATTGAAGTTTCCGGACTACGTACAAAGGCAGCCCCACATAGAGCGCATTGCAGTAATCAAGTCTGGAGGTTACCAACAAGTGTACTACTGTTTTGAGATCATGAACCTCAAGAAACGGACACTGCTATCAACTGAAGCTGATAGAAAGTGCTTCTGGCCACTGCCTCAGCCTGGGGAACCAGGAAAAGGTGTAGATCCAGAAGCACTTCCAAACTGTGAACCTGTTCCTTCTAAGGAAGTGTGACCCCATCTAGAACAGGTAGATCAATATTGCTTCCCGAGTGATGACCCTGCTCAATAAGTACCTACGTTTTGTCTGGATTCAGTCTCAGTTTGTTATCCCTCATCCAGCCCATTACTGCTTCCAAGCAGGCACTCAGGGAAGATATCCCTTCTCCCGATGATGTTGACATGGAGAAATAGATTTGGGTGTCCTCAGCATACAGATAACACCAAATCTCCGGATGATCTCTCCCAACGGTTTCATGTAGATATTAAAAAGCATTGGAGACAGTATGGAGCCCTGAGCAACCCCATATAAAAGCTCATATTTTGAAGAGCAACAGTCTCCAAGCGACACCATCTAGGATCTGCCAGAAAGGTAGGAGGAGAACCACTGGAAAGCAGTGCCTCCCACCCCCAACACTCTCAGACATTCCAGAAGGATACTATGGTCGATAGTATCGAAAGCCGCCGAGAGATCCAAAAGGACCAATAGAATCACACTTCCTCTGTCAAGTCCCAATTGGAGATCATCCATCAGGCTGACCAAGTCTGTCTCCACCTCATAGCCCATCCGAAAACCAGTTGTAAATGGGTCTAGATAGTCAGTTTCCTCCAAGACCACCTGGAGGAATCACCCTTAGTGGGTGATTCTATCATTAGAGGTATAGAGAGGTGGGTTTGTGACCCATGTGTTGACTGCACAGTGACTTGCCTGCTTGGTGTGAAGGTTGCAGATATCACACAGCATCTAGTTAGGCTCTTAGGCAGTGCTGGGGAGGAGACAGCTGTCGTGGTGCATGTCAGCACCATTGATGTGGGGAAATTTAGTCGGGAGGTCCTGGAAGCCAAATTTAGGCTGATAGGTAGTGTATTAAAGTCCAGAAACATGGTGGGACACTGTTATCCCTGGATATAAACTCTATAGAAAGGGCAGGGAGGGGCACCTTGGAGGTCGGGTAGCACTGTATGTGAAATGTGAAACTGCCGACCTCCTTGCTAAAATATATAACTTTTCCCTGCAATCAGGCTCTGTACCATAGGACTGGAAAGCAGCAAATGTAGCACCAATTTTCAAAAAGGGATCTGGGGAAAATCTGGTAAATTACAGGCCGGTTAGCTTAATGTCTGTTCCCGGCAATTTGATGGAAAACATCCTCAAGGATAAAATTGTAAAGCACATAGAAGAACAGGCCCTGCTGGGAGAGAACCAGCATGGCTTCTGCAAAGGTAAATCTTGCCTCACATACCTTTTGGAGTTCTTTGAGATTGTCAACAAGTGTGTGGATCAAGGTGATCCAATTGACATAGTATAACTGGACTTCCAAAATGCTTTCAACAAAGTTCCTCATCAAAGACTCCTGAGGAAACTTAGCAGTCATGGGATAAGGGGACAAGTACATGTGTGGATTGCTAACTGGTTGAAAGAAAGGAAACAGAAGGTAGTGATAAATGGAGGGAAGTAAGAAGTGGGGTCCCCCAGGGATCTGTACTGTGACCAGTGCTTTTTAATTTATTCATAAATGATCTAGAAGTAGGGGTAAGCAGCGAGGTGGCCAAATTTGCAGATGATACTAAACTCTTTCTCGTAGCGAAATACTCCAAAGGGATCTTTCCAAGGGTGACAAAGTGGCAAATGCGGTTCAGTGTTGGCAAGTGTAAGGGGATGCACATTGGGGCAAAACCTCCCAACTTCAAGTATACGCTGATGGGATCTGAGCTGTCGGTGACTGACCAGGAGAGGGATCTTGGGGTCATGGTGGACAGGCCACTTCCAGCCTTGAAGGCAGGATGCCTCCGAGTACCAGCTGCAGTGGAGCAACAGCAGGAGGGAGGGCATACCCTCAACTCCTGCCTGTAGGATTCCAGCAGCATCTGGTGGGCCACTGTGTGAACAGGATGCTGGTCTAGATGGGCCTTGGGCCTGATCCAGCAGGGCTTTTCTTATGTTCTTATGTTCTAGTATGCAGGGGTGGTAAGAAAGGGCCTTTTAGAAAGCAGGGATACTCAGTTCACATATGGCATCCCTGAGAATGCATCTGGAAGCTCTGCCTTCACTATAAGATATTAATGAGCAGTGACCCCACCCCCTCCACACTTAAAAGTATTTGAAAAGTCAAACACTGTACTCAGAGAGAGATCCACTGGGGCACCTCAGAGTTCTCATCAGAGGAAGAATCTCTATGTTGTATGGTGTTTGTCTTTTCAGACAAATCCTGTAAGTGTGGCAGTAGGGAGTGGGGATTAAGAGTGTGTCAGTATGGAGGGGGGAGGCTTTCCAGCATGCTCTTGGGTCTATTATATGCAAGTAAAATCTACTGAATTTTAAGCATGATTTCTGGCTCCTGGTTAGACCATTAGTTTCCTCGAATTCTCAGCTTTTTATTTTAAGCTTAGCTCTAGCCCTGTTAGAAGTGGAATTAAGGAGAAAAGCATGTGGTTACTATTCCATTCAACCTCTCAAAGGCAGCTGAAGCATAGTAGACTGGCTGGGACTCAGGGAGGTTCACACAATGGCCGCATTTGCACATAACATGAAACCAGAGGTAAATGGGGCAAAGGTTGGAACTTCATTATATCAGAATGCTTGAAACTGCCTTTTCGAGGCAAAAGCAACCTGCAGTTTGCTTTGCCAAACTCCAGTTTGAACTGTTGGTTTGTAGTAGGTTTTGCCTCTCCAACCTGAGGTTTGGCCGTGGTAGCGTTACGTCAGGATGGGGACGCCACCATAACTGTAGTTTCATGCTGCTTTTTGAACCATAATAATAGAGGGCAGCCCAGACCCGCCCAGGAACATGGTAGTTCTATGCACATTGTGTCTCTCGATGGTCTCCTTTTGGCTAAAGCACCATGCCCCAACCATTCTCCTTTCTCTTCCTGATTCTGCCTGGCAACAGGGACACCATGTCCTCACATTCAGAGTATTTAAAGAGAAAACCCACTTTGGGGTTTTCAGGCTTTCTCCCACTTTGAAGGGGAACTGGGTGCCCTCCAGAAATATAGGAAAGTCAGGGACACTGAAAAGTGGAGAGGCATCCCACCATTGTCACATTACGTCACAGCATTTAAGCCATACTGGTGACCATCTGTGCAGAAACATGGGTGCGCACAACACACCACTGCACAGCAACACTGCAACCAAACAGGGCCCCCTCTTTAGGATTGCTGCACCCCCAATTAAGTTTGGAGTGTGTGTGGTGTGTGTGTGTGTGTGTGTGTCTGTTCCTTACATTACAATGCCCTTTGCCAGACAACCTAGTCTGGCAATTGTCTGGATTGCCAGACAATCCCCTGCTAACTGGGCAAAGAGGCACCTTTTACCGTGGTGATTCTCTTTATTTAGCAGGGGGAGAGTAACAGGCCCTATCCACCCCCAGCACAGTACCTCCAGTGACTGTTGCTGGTGTCTGTTTTGTTTCTTTTTAGACTGTGAGCCCTTTGGGGACAGGGATCCATCTTATTTGTTTGTTATCTCTCTTTGTAAACCGCCCTGAGCCATTTTTGGAAGGGCGGTATAGAAATCAAATTAATAATAATAATAATAATAATAATAATAATAATAATAATTAATAACAACAACCCCCAGTGAGGCACTACCTTGGCGTGGTTGTGGGGCTTGTGTGCTCTGATGAAGGTGAGAGCTATGCCAGAGGTCCAACCATACTGGACAGGTCTCACCAGAGGAGCCAGACAAAGAGTGCCTCCCCCATCAACAATATGGTGAGACGTAACTTTAATAAATCTATACCGGATCGGTCGTCGCCCGGGTCAACAAGGACCGCGCCAGATGCTATAGTCCCTGGACATCTGGTGGCAAGTGGGCAAAAGGACTCAGGATCTTCAGTTGAGCAACCAGGGCTGGAGACAGCAAAGTTACTGGAAGAAACGTCACTTAACCGGAAAAAATATACGAAAAATGCCAACAAGGAAATAATGATCTGCTATTACAAGTCTAGTCCAACTAGAAGAAGTTATTTAAAAAGAATGTACCAAATTTGGAAAGAGAAGCATCCAGACACAGAAATAACAGAACAAAGGCTAGCAGACCAGAGAAGATTCATAATAAGAAATAAAGTATTCACAGAAGTAGAGCTGGAAGAACTGCAAAGAGCAACACAGGCTCAAGATATGGAAGAAGAATTATCACCAACTGAAGCAGTTGCTCAGGCGCAGGTGGAGGAGGTATGGAAAACGAGGATGTCACTGTTGCTGAACTGTTTCAAAATCAAAACCAGGCAACCTCCCCTTTGCCTTCACCTCAAAAACCTAACTGAGCACATGAAGCAAACAACCACCCGGGTTCGACTTCCAGCTCTAAAAACAGTTGCCAAAAAACAACTTGCTCAGGCATTAAAAGATGTCAATGCTGCACTTGCAGAAATAAAACCAATAATTTGCAAGAAACAAACCAACTAATGTACAGTGGAGCAACAATAACAACACAAGAGCTCGGATATAAGATCAGTGGACCTGTCAAAAAAGAAAGCAGTACATCACCTAAATGGAAGATTAGATTAGAAAATAAAATCTCCAGGCTTAGATCAGATGCTAGTAAATTGAAAGATATGAAAGAGAAGAAGCTGAAGAATGAAAACACCAAACAGTATCTGATCCAAAAATACCACCCAGATTCAAGGAAAATTAGAGAAGTCCTGGGAATAATAAAGCAGCAAATAACAGCAGTGTCAAAGAAGTTTAGCAGATATGAAGCCAGAATTACACAACACAGGCAGAATCTCCAATTCCAGTCGAAGCAGAGACGTTTCTACCAAAGCATAGAAGGAGAAACTGCAAGAAACCTAGAAACACCAAATAAAGAAGAAACAGTGCAATTCTGGAGGAAATTATGGGACAATCCAATAGATTATAATAAAAAAGCAGGCTGGATGAAAGAGGTAAAAAATGTAACCAACAAATGCAAGATCTAATAATAACACCAGAATTAATAAGTGAAAGAGCAAAGAAAATTAAAAATTGGACTGCGCCAGGCGACGATGAACTGCATGGCTTTTGGCTTAAACACCTAACACGCCTTCATAAACAACTATCAAAACAGTTCAATCACATTATGAAAGGTGGTGATATTGAACAATGGCTAACAACTGGGAAAACTAATCTCATCATGAAAGACCCAGCAAAAGGTGCAGTTCCAAGTAATTATAGACCGATCACCTGCCTGCCAACCATGTTCAAATTATTAACTGGAATAATAGCAGATGAAGTGATGCAACACTTATTAACTAAAAAACAGCTTCCAGTTGAACAGAAAGGAAATTGCCCGAACACCAGAGGCACAAAAGACCAGCTGCTGATTGACAAAATGATTTTAGAAAACTGCAAGAGAAGAAAAACAAATCTAAGTGTTGCATGGATTGACTACAAGAAAGCCTTCGATTCATTGCATCACACATGGATACTAAAATGTTTAGAAACAAATGGTGTCAGCAAAAACATTCAGATATTTCTTATAAAAAAGCAATGAGCATGTGGAGTATACAGTTAAAAATCAATGGCGAGGCACTTGGACAGGTTAGCATTAGAAGAGGCCTTTTCCAAGGGGACTCACTATCCCCTCTGTTGTTTGTTATCGCCATGACCCCACTTTCACAAATACTAAACAAAACAGGCCTCAGATACCAAACATCTAAAGCATCAAGTCAAATCAACCATCTGCTGTACATGGACGATCTGAAGTTGTATGGAAAGTCCCAGTCAGAAATCGAATCACTGCTAAACACTGTCTGTATATTCAGTAGCAATATAGCAATGGAGTTTGGACTAGACAAGTGTGCTGCATTAATAATGAACAGAGGGAAAATAACAAAAACAGAAGGAATAGAACTGCCCAATGGAAGCAAGATCAAGAACCTGGAAGAGAAAGAATGTTACAAATACTTGGGCATTCTCCAGGCTAATAACATCGCACACACTGAAGTTAAAAGAAAAATGGGAAGTGAATACATCAGGAGAGTTAGAAAAATCCTCAAGTCCAAACTCAATGGCGGGAACACCATACAAGCCATAAACACCTGGGCTATACCTGTTATCAGATACACTGCAGGAATAATAGACTGGACCCAGGCAGAGCTAGAGACGCTAGATCGTAAGACCAGGAAAATCATGACCATCAATCATACTCTGCACCCCTGCAGTGATGTAGATAGGCTATACCTCCCTCGCAGCTCAGGTGGAAGAGGAATGCTCAAACAGTAGAGGAGGAGAAAAGAGGCCTTGAAGAATGTATAAAGGACAGTGAAGAAGATGCACTTCAAATGGTGAATAACGAGAAACTATTCAACACCAATGAAAGAAAGCAGGCCTACAAGAAAGAACAAGTCAAGAACCGAGCAGAAAAATGGAAAAATAAGCCCCTGCATGGTCAATATTTGCACAGTATAAGTGGAAAATCAGACATCACCAAGGCCTGGCAATGGCTTAAGAATGGCAACTTGAAGAAAGAAACAGAGGGTTTAATACTGGCTGCACAAGAACAGGCACTAAGAACAAATGCAATAAGAGCAAAAGTCGAAAAATCCACAACAAACAGCAAGTTCCGCCTTTGTAAAGTAGCAGATGAAACCGTGGACCACCTGATCAGCTGTTGTAAGAAGATTGCACAGACTGACTACAAACAAAGGCATGACAAGGTAGCAGGGATGATACACTGGAACATCTGCAAAAAATACAAGCTACCTGTAGCCAAAAATTGGTGGGACCATCAAATTGAAAAAGTGGAAGAAAATGAAGATGTAAAAATATTATGGGACTTCCGACTACAAACAGACAAACATCTGCCACACAATACACCAGATATAACTGTAGTCGAGAAGAAAGAAAAACAAGTCAAAATAATCGACATAGCAATACCAGGGGATAGCAGAATAGAAGAAAAATAAATAGAAAAAAATCACCAAATACAAAGATCTACAAATTGAAATTGAAAGGCTGTGGCAGAAAAAGACCAAAATCATCCCAGTGGTAACTGGCGCCCTGGGTGCAGTCCCAAAAGACCTTGAAGAGCACCTCAACAGCATAGGGGCCACAGAAATCACCATCAGCCAATTACAAAAAGCAGCTTTACTGGGAACAGCCTATATTTTGCGACGATATCTATAATAACCAACAGTATTGATGATAAAATTCAGCCATCCCAGGTCCTTGGGAAGGACTCGATGTCTGGATAAAACAAACCAGTCAATAACACCTGTCTGACTGTGAAATAATAATAATAATAACAGCAACAACAGCAACAACAACAACCTGGGCTGCTGTCCTGAAACCCACCCACCCCCGCCATAGGTAGCTTGGCATGGGAAAGGTGGTACCTGCACAAAAGCTGTGCAGCAACATAAGTTCCCATTGTCATGGACCCGGGCAGATGGCCAATGGGGTGACAATGCACCCACAGCAAGGGCACTCTTCTCTGGATGCCGCACGGAAGATTTTGTTGCTGTTAAAAGCAGAAGGTACAGCTAGGCATTGCTGTGCTCTCCCTGCAGCATTTTAAAATTAGTGTTGTGCTGTCAAACAGCCTCCTGGTTAATATGAGGGGGATGAATTCCTGTGGGTTGCCACCATTGGGGTGTGAAGTGTATTTTCAAGACCCTCTCATGGGTCCATTCTACATTTGAGAGTAAATGGGTGGGGGGTGTTAATACTGTGATGGGGGAGGAGGCCCCCATTAGCCTGCTGCCAAACCTCCCATCGTCCCACTATGCTCCCACTGTGCTTGTGGCTCACAATGTGGGGAAGGTTACGACTTTAGCACCAGCAGGGATGGTAGGATGAGGGGCTTGGTATGTGAGAGGTACCTTGTCCTGCTTCAAGATTAGTGCTCAGATGTAGAGCCAGATGTCTGTCCACGCCAGCTCAGACAGCAGCACACCCACTCCCACCCTAACATCCCATGTACGTGCAGTTCATGAGGGAAGGGGAAGTCTTGTGGCGATGAGACCTTCCCCTTGGAGGGCAGGGGCAGTGACTTCCTGGCATGCCTGCTCCCCTAGGCAGGTAATGCCAATGGATTGATTTCAGCCAAATCTTAATGCTGTTCTCCCTCTCCATACACCTTCCTGCAGCACTGCTGGTAAGAGAGGATCCTGGCCAGCCACTACCTACTGAGGAAATACCTGCAAGAATTGCCATGCCAGTGGATCAGCTAGAACCTGCCCCATGAAGGCCCATGACCAACGCAGAGCTCGTGGCCCAGCTATGCAACAGGAGGCACGTGGACCATAGGAACATAGGAAGCTGCCGTGTATTGATTCAGACCATTGGTCTATCTAGCTCAGTATTGTCTACACAGACTGGCAGCAGCTTCTCCAAGGTTGCAGGCAGGAATTTCTCTCAGCCCTATCTTGGAGAAGCCAGGGAGGGAACTTAGAACCTTCTGCTCTTCCCAGAGAGGCTCCATTCCCTGAGGGAATATCTTACAGTGCTCACATGTGGTCTCCCATTCAAATACAACCAGGGTAGACCCTGCTTAGCTAGTGGGTCATGTCATACTTGCTACCACAAGACCAGCGCTCTTCTCTAAAATGTATTGTAAAATGTTTGCTCGTAACCACTTTCAGGCCACCTGCTCATTTCTGCGTGAAATTAAGGGGGAAAGAATGAAGAAGATGGGCGGGTCTTACAAGAGCTCACAGCTCAGACAGTGTGGGCCTACGAAGAGGTCTCAGATCTTCTGAGGGAAGTGGTGGGTACCATGGAGCAGTCTGACACAGCAGCTGAGAAGAGGTTTGAGCAGTACACCACCTACCTAGAGCACACGGCTGATTCAATATCTAGAATCACCAACCAGCCATCACCTGTTCCCCCTCAACAGACACTGCTCTATCAATCTCAGCCCTACCTGCCCATACCTCCAGACCATTCCCAAACCACTCTGGCCTCTCAAGGTGCACAGAGGCAATTCGTTGCTCTCCTGCAGGAGCACCCACAGGCCCAGATACCCCCTGCCCCACTTCAAGGGACCTTCAGGGGTTCCACAGGGTGGGCATTTGCCATCCATGCCTAAGACATTCTTAAGACCAGGGGAGCCCTATGGGTCTCAATGCAGGGCCATCGGGAGTCAACCCCATAGCAAGGGCAACATGTCAGCACCCCTTTGCATGCAGAGCCCATGGCCTTTGTGTCAGACCCTCAACAGCAGATATCCCAGCATCCTTGGCAATTGGGAGAAGGCCCCCTGGAGCAGCCTCACAGCTGCCACCACACAAGGTCCTGAGCAAGATTTTTGACACACACCACCCCAAACCAGGAACCTGGTTGCAAAAGGGGACCAGGCGTGTGGTACAGTTCAACAGTTGATACTGTGGGGATCACTAAGCAGTACCTGGATGGAAGTCACATGGAAGTTGCACTGAGCCCCTTGATACAAGGATAGAAACAAATACATTAATTAATAGATTAGGGATGTCCCCAAGGCTATTGGTTGTGTGCAGCAGCAGCCTGGGTTTAGTGGTATATGTAGCATTATTCAAATACCATTACTGGGTGATAGGAATGGAGGGTGGAATACCTAATCCCAGTGCATGCCTGTAATGGTTAACCCAGCCTTTGACACAAAGCAAGATCAAGAAAAATGCTGAATCATCCTCTCTCTCGCTTTCACCCACAAAGGCTGTTCCTTTAAATTTAAACCATTTCTTTAGTAGCTCAAACATTGCCAACACACCCACTTTTTAACATAGTTTAATCCGCCCTCCCCCCGGTGCGGACAAAATTCCAGAGTATTCTCCTTCTCTTTAATATTAGAAAAGTACCCAAAACCTCCACATGCAAGCCTACACGTGATGAGAACACTTGGTAGTGTTGCTGAGCAATTAAATTTGAGACGTGTGTTGCACCAGAGTAAAACCCCTTTTCCTAAGTTAAAAATCCACTCAGAGGCAGGTATAATACAAAGAAAAAAGAGAAAAACTTTATTCAAAAATACTACAGACTGCTTCAGTCGGAGGCTCTTGCAGCCTTTAGTTACAGGTAAAAGACACTTTCAGTAGTTGCAAGAATACTTCAAAAAGCACCCCAATTGCAAGAAACAGGGATATAGGAACCTTTAAATGCCCCTTTAGGTTACAGAGACTTTTGCAGCGCCCTGGATGGACTTGGGCACAGGTTTAGCATTTCTTATGTTACAGATAAACAAACCTAGAACAATTGTAAGGATTTGCAAATCACACCAAAAGAAAGTAATCTTACACGAGCTAACAAACTGTTTCCTGGTTAAACCTTTCCAAAGCCAAAAGCCCTGGCTTCCTTCCCCCTTTGAATTCACCCTAAACCCAGGAGACAATTCAAGCTTCCTGCAATCCTGTCTCTCAAGGATCTGCAGATGTCCTCCCATGAGAGAATTCTCCAGGCTAGCTGTTGACCATGAGGCAGCAAGATTCCACCGCTCCTCACTAAGCCTTCCGCCCATCCTCTCTCATCTCCCACCTAGTTCCTTCTGCACAAAGACATGCTTCTCGTCCTGCCTCATGATCCTCTAGGTCCTGCCCACTGTATGCTGAATGGCTGATTCCTAGCCTGTCACTCAGGACAGGGTACATTTCTGGCTCACTCTTTACAGGAAAGGAAGTGCTGTTACTGCCTGAGCATTACAATGCTTAACCACAGTGAATGAGCACCAGGGTCTTTGACATCCTACTAAAGACTATCATTGCTCATACAAACCATTGGCCTGCATGGATTCCCAGTTGCCCATGCAGGTGTGTTGTGCACTACTGCACAAATCAAGATACTTGCCGTTTGTCACATATCTGCTACCAAGTAGGAAAAATCTATTGAATTATCACTGGGAAGATCTAATCTCAAATTCCTACTCAGTCATGAAGCTTGCTAGGTGTTTTTGGACCAATTGTTTTCTGTGTCTCAGTCTACATTATCTTTCAGGTTTGTTGTGGGAGAATAAGATGGAGAAAAAACCCATATACATCCCTCCTAAGCGCATTGAAAGAAGAGTGGGATGCATAAAAATAAAATGTAGTATTCCCCCAGTAATGGCTTATACTCAGAGGTCCAATTTATTTAACTTTGCAAAGGTAGAGGAGGTAATGGTAGTGTAGAAGTATCTCACAGACAAGCATCTCTCTGATTCAAAGCTGAAACTCATTTTCGAGTTAGGGTCAAAAGGTGCTTTTCTGTGAGCCCTCCCCAAAGCCTGCTTTCCACGGTCTTTTTGCAAAATAGGGATCTATTGCTGAGGAAGGGCAGGGAGTTGGCAGGGAAGAGCTAATAGAGTTGGGATTGGCAGACCCCTTTTTGAGTCATGCAAATATTTGGAGGTCAACACAAAGGGTCATGCATCTTTTCGTGTGAGGAGAGTTCGCATTCAAGGCCTTCCACTTGAACTTTGTCATGTCATTAATTGTATCAATTCTGTGCATGTATTGATAGTTCTGATGAGTCGTTTTCTTTTTCGGTTTTCCCCCCAAGTAGCAGGAGAGAGGAATTGTAGAGCTTCAAATGAAAGTGATCATAGGCAGAAAAGGGGGAAAATATGTTCTGCAACCTAGGAAGCAGATATCAGAATAGCAGCCCACAGTATTCTGTGCAGGTATGCAAGCTGCAGGTTTTATGTAAGTGCCCTCAGCAAGAGCTGGAATAACTTCAAAAAGCAGGTGTTTATTCAGAAAGTGCAGCAATGCTCTCCTGTCTTGTTGCATTAAGTCATATGTGACGCATCATGTTAAGTTACAGGGCATCATGTTGGTACAAACCGTGAAAAAGCCAAAGTAGAGTAACATGATGTGACAGAAAACATTTAGAAGGGGGGGAAAATACTCACTTATTTGGCTCAGATACTTTCTATCAGTATGAATCAGTGCATGTTGTCCAAAACAAAGCTGGCAGATGGAAGTGAATGGTTAAGGTTTTTTTGGTTTAAAAGCAACTGTACCTGTTGTCAATTTAGGATGGTCTTAGCAGAAACTCACCATATGCCTCTTATGAGAGTGATATGACCTTATGATATGACCTTAGCATGCAAGGACAGGGCAATGGACTCCAAACAAGAATATTAACAGTTTAATGAAACAGATATTACCAGCATCTGCGCCTCTAGTTTGTTGCCTGTCTCCACACCCTCCCTCCGCTGTTGCCGTTTTGTGGCACGCCCGTTTCTGCCTCCTTCTTCCCCCATCCCCGTCCTTCCCCACCATCTCCTTCCAGCTGCTGTCACCATTTTCTCGGCGCTGTTTCCCCCCGCCCAGCCACTGGCCAGCTATCCGGCAGCTCTCTGAACTCTCACGAGAGCTGCCACACATGGGATTAGCCACAGGTACGCCTTAGAGAATCAAATATATAGCTGTACAGAGAGGCAAGTGCAGACTGCTTTTCTGTGCTCTTGCTGCTGGCTGTTTGTTAGCCCCGCCTCTACTCCAGGCCTGGAATACATGTAACTAAAGCCCCATTCAAAAGCTGGCATGGATCAAGGAATGGATTAACCAAAAACACTGCACTAACCAGGCTTACATCACAGTGTGACATTGCATTTCAACCAATACCCACATCCTCTATTGTCCCAAACTGCTCACAAGTCACAACATTGTTACCCCCCTTCCACTTGATGCATGGCATGTTTTAGGAATGCTCCCTCTCTTTGGCACTCTTGGATGGGCCTTCTACATTGCTGCCCCAAGGCTTTGCAACATGCTCCCTTCTGAAATAAGAGCCTCCCCATCTCTTACAACTTTTAAACAGGCAGTCAAGACACCCGGGCTTTTAATTAGATACAGTTTTAATTGTTTGATTTTTAATAGTTTTAACCTTTTGAATTTTAAATTGTTGTAATGTTTTAACCTTTTTATTTGTTGTTTTTCTTGTACTGTTGTAAACCGCCCAGAGACTTGCGTTTTGGGTGGTATATAAATATGTGAAAAAGTTAAATAAATTTACAGATTTTAGCTGACTGCTAATATTAGCTGGTGTGGTGAAAATCTTCAGCTGCCAGCACCAGATGGGCGGCATTAAAGAAAGAGCCAGAAGTGCTGACTCATCACTTTTGAACATTTGCTCAGAACAAGTGCACCGAAGAGCTTATAAGTTGTGTCCACCACAGTGGAGAAGGTGAACTGTACCTTCAGATTTTCCTTCAGAGCCTAGCCCTACACCTTCCCCCCATGTTGGGGTGCTTTCTAGTAGCTGCTAGAAAATACTTAGACCGTGCTGAATCCCAGCCTCAGCAGTGCATTCTGAAAGGCTTGTGTAACCGATGCTAGACTGATTTTTATCATGCTAACAAAACAAGACAAAATCAAAATATTATTATAGGCTGCTAAAAGCCACTCTGTGGAGAGCTGAGACAGCCCCAGGAGCAGTAACACAGATTCCTCAGCACATAGCGCCTGGGATTAAATTTGGCATTCTGGTGACAGCCATGTGCCAAGGGAATCATGGGAGACTCAGATATCTGTCCTCAGTGCTCTCTCCCCACCCCCAAAGGCATCAGGTATAGAATGAGCTGGTAGAATGGAAAGTACCATTCCAGGCTGCCCGTGGGGGGTTTCTAGTTGTATATCCTCCTCCTCCTCCTCATTATTATTATTATTGTTGTTGTTGTTGTTATCACAGTCAGACAGGTGTTATTGACTGGTTTGTTTTATCCAGACATCGAGTCCTTCCCAAGGACCTGGGATGGCTGAATTTTATTGTCAATATTGTTGCTGTTATTATTATAGATATCATCACAGGCTGTTCACAGTAAAGTTGCTTTTTGTAACTAGCTGATGGTGATTTTTGTGGCCCTTATGGTTTTGAGGTGCTCTTCGAGGTGTTTTGGAATTGCACCTAGGGTTCTCACAGAATAATAATAATTATTATTATTGTTATTGTTATTGTTATTATTGTTATATTTACATTTACATCCCGCTCTTCCTCCAAGGAGCCCAGAGCGGTGTACTACTTACTTAAGTTTCTCCTCACAACCACCCTGTGAAGTAGGTTAGGATGAGAGAGAAGTGACTGGCCCAGAGTCACCCAGCTAGTATCATGGCTGAATGGGGATTTGAACTCGGGTCTCCCTGGCCCGAGTCCAGCACTCTAACCACTACACCACACTGGCTCTTATTTTATTTTTTTCTTATCTTTTATTATTATTATTATTATTATTATTATTATTATTATTATTATTAATTAACAAACAAAGCAAAACCCCCTGCAAAGAGAAAGTTAACACAACCAGGAGAAATGTTTCATCCTACCCTTTTTTGCCTATTTTGCTCTCTGTTTTTCTGCAGAAAGTTAATGCAGGATAATATATGTTCAGAAAGGTGAGGTCACCTGCCCACTGGCACTGATTCTTTTGCATGCATAGGTCATGCTCCAGAACGGTCCAAACCAAGATCCAAAATGGAGCTGCCAGCAGTACAGTGAAAAGTACTCCAGTATCAAAATATTTGTTATGGATGTGGAAACTATGCAGTACTACTTCCCAAAGTGGGCTATATCTTGAATGTATATTAAAATGTTAATATTCATCTATAATTGCCTTATGCATCTTCTAGGCTCCCCTGAAAGAATTACAGTGCCCAACAGACAAATGCTGGAATAATAAATTGAGTATAAGCAAATCCCATCCATTAGAAGGGTGCAAGTTTATGATGGTTGAAATTGGAAAGTATTCTAAGAAGTATAAAAGAAATGGATAGGAATCAGTCCTCACTTTTTCCTTCCATTAAAATGTGGAACCTTAACTTGATACTATATGGTGCTGTGAATTCTCTACTCATGTTGAACTGTGCCATATTGAAAGGACTCAGGATGGATTAGAATCATTATTCATAAATCAAACAGATGCCAGGCCCTGAAGGGATCACACTAAGGGTATTTTTTCACACTTGACACTTAAAGTGCCTTTGAACATTTCTCATGCTGTTTAAGTACATGTGTGAGTATTGTTAATGCTGGTCAGAAAGCAGAAGTGATCTATTTTGAAACCTATTCTAATCAACGTAGGGTGTTGTTTTTTAATTTGCATTATAGATATGAGAAAAGCAAAATACATTTTTAGTGTGATAATGGTCACATCTGCGAAAACCAAAGTTGCAGGAGAAATCAAGTTGGGAGAACAGGTGCATTGTAACAGTGCCTGGGTTCTAGAAGGATAGATACCAGCTTCTTTTGAAGAAACCAAAGCTAATCATTCTTGTTGTTAAGCAACTATGGCCCAAGGCCACTAACAGCAATAATTCCAATAGCCCGCTTACAGAAGTATTCATCAGTTTTCATCACCCCAAGCTGCAATAGGAAGCAAATGACCCTTCCTCCAAATATGAATTCTCAGTTTACCAAACAGTTTTGTTGTTTATTCTTTAAGCAGGAAGGAAGAAGAATCATACTTCATAATGCTTCACTGGTGTCCAGTTTGAAGTGGTTGTTTTGAACTGGATTGAAACTTCAGTTCCCCCCTCTCCTCCTTGCCCTCTTCACCACTCCCTGGCCTTTAACTCATTTAGCAGACTAGACATGGGGCAGGTAGGTACTTGGCTTTTTGCCAACAGAAATGGAGCCAGGGGCATAACTATAATAGGGCAAGGGGAGACAGTTGCCTGGGGGCCCAGTGCTTTGGGGGGCCCCCCGACACAAGTCACATGACTGACTCCCCCAGCCACGCACCCGCCCGGGCTTCCTTCAGTTGTATTCATCCTCTGAAATTCACTTAACACTCATCCTGAGTGTTAAGACCTGAAGCTACCAGAAAAAGCATGCCTTTCTCTTGTACCATTAAATGACTTGCATCGTCCACAATTTACAAAACCTGAGCTGAGCTTTAGGAGGGGTGGGGCATTTTAAAATCTTGTCTCTGGGCCCACTCCTACCTTGCTACACCCCTGAATGGAGCAGTGGCTGGCTACCCCAATTTCACTTCTAGAAAGACTCAATGAGGCGCTTCACACGTATTCTGCGGGGAGACTGGGCTTAGCCCACTCTCCCCGCTGATGAGCAGCCACTCGTAGCTGCTGGCTCTGTCATGGAGCTGGTGGGGGCTGCAAGTGGGATTAGCCTGCTCTCCCCACACACGAGCAGAGAGTCATCCCTGAGCAGTTGGATCGCCCCCCCCCCCCCAATTACCGGCTCCATCATGGAGCCAGTAGGGGTGGTGAGGTTCGGGGGCTGCCCGAAGACCCAGGATGCCCCTCATGGGACATTCTGGGGAGATCCCCTGAGGCCAGGAGGATTGTTGTAGCCTCCTGGTTGGGGGTCTACTCATGTGTCACCATGGCGCAGAGCCACGCCGCAGTAAAACACGATCAGTAAAATGGGGTTAGCAGAGTGAGTGCTCCATTAATCTTGTTGTAGGGGAGGGGTTCTCATGATGGAGGGCAAGCGGGCTGGGTTCCCTTAGCCCGATTTCTCTCCATTGTGAGAATAGCTTCAGTGAGAGTCAGGTTAGTGGATGTGTTTTTGACCACATTTTGTTTGTTCCCTATGCTCTTGGTTGATGATTTTGTTTTATATATACTGAACTTGTGAAGCAACTTTTAATTTAAATTGAACGAATTGCAAAGTAAAATTACTTGTTTATCTTTAAAACGGAAATCATATCTTCTGTTTTCTCCACCCCATGCCTTACCAATCTACCAAAGTTTGTTTTATGACAGAAGTTGCAAGGCTGTTGTGCTAGACTCACCCTAAAGCACAAAAGTCTACTTGTTGGTAGGGGTTAAACTGGTAATTGTCAGAGAGATCCGTGTTTCACTTTAGCAGCAGGTGGATCCTGCACATGTGGTGGTAAGTGGTAGGATTGACAGCTATTCCTCCACAGACCTAAAAAGGATGGAGCCTTGGGTCAAACTAGTCTAATAGGGCAGAATTAAATATATTCACTTTGGATCCATATAAGCCTTTGAAGCTTTGCACAGCCCTACTGTGCATGAGGTGCATAGTATTCTCCATTTTAAGCTTTCCATTTTCCAGTTAGACTTTGCATGTGTACAGCTCTGAAAAGAGATTCTGCCATGGTTCTGGTTCAAATTGAACCATAAACTTACTTTGGCAAGCCACTCCTCCCTCCCTCCCTCCCTCCCTCTTTCTTTCTTTCTTTCTTTCAAATAGACCACCCCAAACCTCCACCTCTGGGTGGATGTTTGTCCTCAGCTTGCAACAAGGGGGTGATAATTCTTCCTTGCCTTACTACATGTGAAGCGGCTTGAATATTTGAAAGTACGATACAAATTCCTATTATTATAGGAGTGCAAGGATGGGGGAGCATGTCCGTGCTTTTTGGACCTGCCTTTTACTTTCACACATTGGTTGGAAGAGCCTGTGTTCATACATTTATGCCTATGAAGTAACAATATGTTTGCTCTCCCACTCCATGAGTTTATATCTATGGATATGGTTACATAAAAAGTGCACCTGAAGATCATTATTGCTATGTATTGGGTGTATGAAGCAAGATGGTGGTGCCTATGTCATGTGGCATGCATTAACTCAATCTTACCGTGATTGGTAGGTCTTGGTGAGAATGCAAACGCGTGTCTTTGTTGGTGAAATGGTTTGATTCAAGGAACGCTAAAAGAAACACATTCTTCTCAAATAATCAGAGAGGGAAGTTTGATTGGGTCCCCCCCCCCCCCCCCACACACAGACACACTAATGGGAGAATCAATATTTCATATATAGCACGCTGCAGATATTGAGAGTGGCATGCTCTCTCTTTAGGTCAGCTTTCCTAATCAATCAGAAACATGCTTACTGGCAAGAAAGGCCATGTCTTTAATCAGACAATGGCAACCCTTAGGTAACCATCAGGATATCTTTGTTTTGTGCCAGATTTGTTTCTCAGATTTTTCTGGCATCATTTTCAGAGAGCAGAAATGAAAGAGAACAAAAAAACCATTCCAGTTCCAAAAGGGGAGAACTGAGGGGGGTGACAAATCATCAAGGGCACAGGGAAAATTAACATGGGGTGATTATTTATTGTCCCTCATAACAGGGGGCATTTAATTAAATTTGTCTGCAAATGGGTAACTAATAAACACAAGAACAAATGCTTAAGGACTGTTCCCATGACATAAACACAGTTCTTCTTGGGTCACCAACAAATATACCTGAGGCATCAACATGATATTGTTTGGGACATGAGATTCAGTTGGTATCTGCTCTTCTGAATGGGTTCTGGAATTTCTGTTTTTGTTGTCCATCTTAATATCATGGGACAGACAACACTATGTATATGTGCTGGCTGAAAAGCTAAATGCATGATGACTGTGCTTAGGAAACTAAATACTGTAGGATTCTCTACCATTTGGCATCCTCAGAAAGCCCCCGAGGTCATTCATGCAATCAAAAACTATATTCTACCTGAGTTTGGGAGCTGTGTATGCTCCCAATTTTTGGTTTTGTGGAAGCAAGGTAGGAGGAAATCTTGGGTAGAAGGGATTGTGTGGAAGCAAGGTAGGAGGAAATCCTGAGTACCTTTCTCTCTACCTTGCTTGGTTTGGGGTGGGTGAAAAGGCACCTTATTGGTGGTGGTGACACGGTAGGGGGCACCAGCTCCACAGCAGTGGTGCTCCCTCCCATACCACCGGTGCTCCCTCCCCTACCGGTGCTCCCTGAGCATGCCTCCATGCATGCTCAGAGGCCAGAAGCAGGCTGCCTTCTGGCCCGCAGTGTAGGTGGGGAGCACCAGCAGGGCTGAGAAGGGCCACCGCTACAGAACCATTGCCAAGGAACCACTGGCGTGCCGCCACCGCCACCAGTAAAGTGCCCTCTCGCCAACCCCTCAACCCCCCCCCCTTTTTACTTAGGGATTCCCCTTTGCTTGTATAGAGGAATCCGTTTCGGATTCCCCTTTGCAAGCAAGGCATTCAAATCGGGCCGAAATGGTTCGACAGCATGAACCGAATCGCCAGTGACTTCTAATGAACCGGTTCACGGACCTGCAGTTCAGTTAGAATTCAGCTTAAATTTGAACTGAACAGCCACGGATGGTTCCATGCACATGCCTAATCAACGATCGTAAGAATGATAAACCAACTAACCACTCATCTACTCACTCTGTAGCAACTGTACTATATTAGTACATGGTTTTTTTTTAAAGCAAAGGTGTTCTTAGACTAATCTTCCACACTAGCACTGGTTTCAGTATCTTGTTGGCTTCTTTGTTGTCAAATACAACCTTCATACTCAGCCCATACATTTAAAAGCTGACAGTCCCTCCACTTAGTCCACAATGCTTAATTTTATTTTATTTTTGGCAAGAGCTTCAGCTACATTGCTAATCATCTTGAGGGAGAAGAAAGACTCTACTGTAAACAGCTCTTCTTTCAGCAGCTTATGCAGTTCTCTTAACTCAGCCTATGGTTCAGAAACCAGATGTTTCTTTTCAGCAAATAGCATCAAGCCCCAGCCAGTGTGCTCTCCCTCTCTCACTGCCTGGCAGCAGAGGCCACTAGTGTTATGTAGATGTTGCATTTCACTGCAGCCATTCACAGAGAGCATCATATTCTTCTACAACTTCCTGCATGTTTTTGAGAACAAGTGATGCATTAGGAGACTGGCTGCTCTCCTTAGCCGCATTTGTGGAAGTATGCTCCACTGAAATCAATGAGGCTTACTTCTGAGTAAAGGTGTTTAGGCACAGGGGGCCATGTAACAATTTGACTAAAACATGAAATTGTCAAATATGAAATTGTTTAGTATATCACACCCATAGGGAAAGCACCAGTATATAAGAATCTGAACTCCAGTATCACAAGAAAAATCCTAAGATCCCCAGGAAATTGTGTATACAACTCAGGCGTGAAGCTTGTATTAAGCTACAATGCTGGGCCAGAACCAATATTCTGACTCAGAATTCTGATAGCATCAGTAGGCAGATGTCACTGAGATGTTCACAAGCTGGGTATTAGTAATTCCCACCATCTGTTATTACTATGTAGCATCTGTAGTCAGAGGTAAAATGTTAGTTAAAATGGAGGTTGCCTTATCATAGATGCCTGTGTAGTGTAATGACAGATATGTCTATTTTCCAAGTCTTTATGTAATCCATAATGCCATCATGGCATCCTGCAACAATTAGTTCCATAGATTAATTTAGTACTGTGAGACAGAGGCATCATTTGCATGGAACTGGCATTTTAGGAAGAAGAGGTTTCCTCAGCATGTCATCTGAATGCTTGCAACTCTGGCTCTGTGCAGTAACCTACCCTCGGTTTCACTTTTTAAACTCCAATTTGAACCCTCAGACTGCAGTTAGATCACTCTCTGTGACATCTGAATTTGAACAGGAGAGGAAGGGGGAGGGCGGAGAGGAACCGCGGGTCCACTGGATCCGCGGTGTGCAAATGCAGCCAGAGTGTATTCTTTTGTTTGCCTTAGGCTTGATTCCTATCCGTATAAGTATTCAGTTTTTGTATGCAACGTGTAGGAATGTATAATAATCTTTATTTGTTAGCAGCTCCATAACAAATTGTTCTCAGGGCGGCTCACAATAGAGGATTAAATTATACAGTAAAAACACATAACACATTAAATCATAACAGACAAAAAAATAGAAGAAAAGAAAATACAAAACAATGCAAAGCAGCTTAAAAACTCAGTCCTTACCTGGCATCTAAAAGAACAAAGTGACAAAACCAGGCAAACCTCAGTGGAGAGGCGATTTCATAAATGGGGTGCAACCACCAAAAAGGCCTCTCCCTGGTAGCCACCTGCCTCACCCATTTGGCAGGGGAAGATCTTAAGGTATGGGTAGGGACATATGGGGCAAGGCGTATAGCAATAGCCAGGAAGCTTGTGAGGGACTAGCAGCTGAAGCTCAATTTACATGTATATACTTTAAAAAATATATAAATATTTATAAATACATTGACTGACAACCAGACTAATGAAGCACCAGTATAGCACTAGTACTTATAAAGAGTTCCAGACTAATACTGCTCCAGTGCTTGTGGGGGGTGGAATTTCTACAACCTCCCCTTTCCCCAGAAGTACTCTGTGGCATCTGAAAACATGTCTCTGAGGACTGTGCCCTCAGGGACATATTTTGGGCAGCACAGAGTGCTTATGGGGGAAGGGGAGGTTGTCAAAACCTGTCCCCCACCCCACTGCATGGATGGTGGAGCTGAGTTAGCTGAACTCTTCACAAGCACTGTTTGCTTCTCCCATAACACCGTTGCTTTGTTAATCAAGATGTCAGCCATTCTTCCCAAATTCTTCCATCACGCAAGGAAAGGAGCATGTCAGATCTTCAGGCCACAGACTCAACAACAAATTCTATTTAAAAAAAAAAAAAAAGCAAGTCCCCTCTCTTGGTTTCTTAAAGAAAATTGTACACACTTGTTTGTGGCACTCTGAATGATTTCCTTGTTCATCAATGTCATTTAGATTCTGTTATATCTTCAGATCAATTTCTCATTGACTCATGCCTTGGAACTTTTCTGATTAATATGGAGCTTTCTATTATAATTCTAGCTGTTGAATAAACAATGCAAAAATCCTTTATTGACTCCAAGCCTCATTCTTGATCACACTACTTATTAAGAAACCAGCCTAAGAATTGATAATGAAGACATTGAAGTTGTGGATAGCTTCTGCCTATTAGGATTGACCATCAACAGTAAAGGATCCAGCGGTCAAGAAATATACCACAGACTAGCACTTGGTAGGGTAGCAAATGAAGGCCTTGGAAAGGATATTTAGATGCCGTGATGTGTCTGCACCTACACAGTTTAGAATCATTTGGACAATGGTTTTTCCCATGATGATCTATGGATGTGAAAGCTGGACTTTGAAGAAGCAAGATCGAAAAAGTATTGATGTTTTTGAACTTTGGTGCTGGAGAAGACTTTTGAGGATACCAAGGACAGCCAGGAAAACAAACAAATGGATCATAGAACAAATCAATCCAGGATTTTCACTAGAGACACAAATGACTAGTATGAACTATCATACTTTGGACACATTATGCAAAAACCCAGCTCCGTTGAGAAGTCCATAATGCTGGGGAAAGTTGAAGGAAAGAGGAGATGAGGACGACCAGCAGCAAGGTGTATGGACTCAGTCATGACAACAGTGAATGCATCACTGAGAGACCTTAAAGGCCAAGTTGAAGATAGATCATCCTGGAGAGAATCTATCCAAGTGGTTGCTAAGAGTCAACACCGACTTGATGGCACTTAATCAATCAATCAATCAACCAGAAGACACACTCTGAATCTAGGCATAATGCCAGTCAAGATGTCTCCAAAACTTTGCAGGTTCCATTTCACGAATGCTAGTTAATAGCTGGTTAATGGCTCTCTTGCTGATATTGTCTAAACCTTTTAAAAAGACATCTAAGCTAGTACCCATCATTCATGAGTCTTATGAAGATGTATAGACAAGAAGGTGGTTATAAATCTGCTCCAACAAAAAAACAACAACCAATTTCCAAGTATGAAGCTCAACTACTGAGTGTACTGTGTATTCTAATATTATTAGCGCTGTGAACCCTCATGCAATAAGAATATGAAGCAGCCTGGCTTAATTACTTTCACCAGTATTGCTTTTTTGAATAATGCCGTACATTTCTTTGGCGTTTTGTAAAATCTAGCTGGTAATTATATGTACTTAATTCATTTCTGTTTATCTAACACTACAATAAGATCAAAACAAAAAAGCAATTGGAAAGCAATGTCCTAGTTGAGTATCTATATTGTAAATGTTGTGATTTCTTTTTTCAGCTTTTATGTCAAAGTGTAGTATTTTAATATCATTTCATTCAAAATGCATCTGGCTGAGTTCCAGCACTATTTAAACTGTAAACAAAAAAAGCCTTGGAGGATGAGTAATCATACTTAAATGACACAAAAACCATTAAAATAATGTTCCCCCAAACATATCCAAATTAGACATTGCAAGATTATTTTCTTCATCTTTGGAGTGTCTGCCCAGATGGCAAAAAGTGCTGAAACCACAGATCTGAGTGGGAGGGCAGAATGTTTTCCAGAGAGATTCATCATGCAAGTGTCAGGAAAACATGCCTAATATTGGTGTAGGATTGAAAGACATTGCATCTTACACCTTATTTTATTCAAAGGCTTGTGCTCCAGATAATTTCCATTTGGAGGTATGTTTCAGAAGATTGCTCCGATCATAAGGTTGGGAATTCCCTACAATATCTCATTAGGGTTGACAAAGGAACTTATTCACAAATGAGAACAAATGAGTGTGTCAGCATAAGTTATTGTGGTAATATGGAAAGCTGATAATGAGATATTTTCAGAGCTCATAAAAAGGAAAAGCTAAGCCATTAAACTACTGTAAAATCATTTTATTTTGATACAGGAGGAAAACTGGTATTTTATTAAAGATGACATCCCTTCCTGATGCCCGTCTTTCTTTGGAACCAAAACCTTGCTCTCACAGAGTCTGAGGATAATTGTCTGAAAGCTGAAAGTGGTAACAAGCAAACAGTTTACCATACATTTTAGAAAGGAGAGCTGGTCTTGTGGTAGCAAGCATGACTTGTCCCTATTGCTAAGCAGGGTCTGCCCTGGTTGCATTTGAATGGGAGACTACATGTGTGAGCACCAGAAGATATTCCCCGTAGGGGATGGGTCCGCTCTGGGAAGATATTCCCCGTAGGTGATGGGGCCGCTCTTTCTGCTTGCATGCAGAAAGTTCCAAGTTCCCTCCCTGGCATCACCAAGGTAGGTTTGAATGGTCACTGCCTGCAACCATTCTCTTTGTCAAAAACCTTGGAGAAGCTGCTGCCAGTCTGTGAAGATGGACCAATGGTCTGACTTGGTATAAGGCAGCTTCTTATTCATTCATTCATTCATTCATCCATTCATTCAATTTCTATACCGCCCTTCCAAAAATGGCTCAGGGCGGTTTACACAGAGAAATAAACAAATAAATAAGATGGAACCCTTATGCTCTTATGTTTACCATGGGTTGGATTAACCATCATTTAATCAGGATAAATAACCAGGATTCAGTCCTAGTTTTCTATCCTGGTTAAATGCCAGTTAATTGGAGCAGTTTGACCAGGATTGCCTGGAAATTCTGGGCTCTCACAATCAGCTCCACAGGACTCACTAATCCTGATTAACCTTTTAACCAGGATCCTTGTGATTGTGTAAACCCAAGCCATGCAAAATAGCTACATCTTAACATATAAAAATGTGGTAAAACATAAACACATGTGGTACATTTTACCATGTAAAAATGCCCCCAGCATGTGTATAGATGACCAACTATCCCAGTATGAGAGAGTTCATTTTGGCAGTAGTTTGATCATCTCTATGGGCTTTCTGTTAGAAGCTGGTGTCTATAATACTGACCTCCTGTGATGGGCCAGCAGGGGAGCAAGGTTTTCCATCAACCTCTTGCCCTTATCTATCTCCCTGCCCTGATGTTCTTAATGGGATTCAAAAAAGCTTAAGGCTTATAAACAATTTGGTATGCTGCCCAGCACTGTGGATATTCATTCCCTATGGATGTCTTATTAAAATCCTATTATACTTAAAGAACCTCAGTATTAGCTATGGGAGCAACCCAGTAACATGATCCAGTAAGGACATAGCTAAGTTGAGGGGAATTCCAAAAGGTATAGATTGTAGTTAAAAAGTAACATTGAATTTATTTAAGGAAGCAATAGCTTTCATGGCACTTTAAAAGTAAAAGAAAGAAAACTTCTAAAAATGTCAAAGGCATGAAAAGAAGGGTGTCAAAAGCATACATGTAGCAGTGCAGGCTGTGATACTCGTTTAGCTGGGGTCAGCCAGTGTTGGGCAACCTCTTCTCAACTTGATTTGTAATTGGGCTTATCAAACTCAGCCATTTCTTCCAAAAATAGCATAGCTTATTCTAAACTGAGTTCTGAACTGCATGTTCCATCATGTGCCCGATGATATAATCAGGAATGTGATAGGGGTGTGCACAAAAACAGTTTGCCTGGTTTGGTTCAAATCTGAACTGGGCTCAAATGAACCAAGCAATTTCAGTTTTGGCACCCCGGACAAGGTAACCAGCTCAACTTGAATTCGATCCAGTTCATGCCCAGTTCAGGGGTGCCAGGGATGGTTCTTTAAATGGCAGACTTAACACCTCTGAGGCTTTCAGGGGGTTGCTGCTAGATGCCAGTGGGCGGGAGGGTGAACCACCGGAGGACACACACACACACCGCAGCAGCAGCACCCCCTGAGGCCATCAAACCCAGTGGCAAGGTTTTTTTTTTTTTTTAAATTAACTATAGAAGCCCCAAACCGGCCTCAAGCCAGCCTTGGGCGGTGTTCAGCAAGATCAGGGGGTTTGGGCCTGGTTTGGCTCAAGGTTGAGCTGGTTCACACATCCCTAGAATGTAATGGGGTCTGAATGCCTCCTCCCTGGACACTGCCCTCTTCACCTCTCACATCTGCTCTGTTTTTGACAATGAGGAACAGGAGAGGCTTCATGAGACAAATTGAGACAGACAATGAGGCTATTCTCGTGGTCATACGAAACTGGGCTAAGGGAGCCTAGCCTGATTTCATATGCCCGTGAGAACCACCGGGCTCGCAGCTGAGCCCAGTCTCACAAAAGAGGGTCACCTGCTTAAACAACCCTCCCCTAAGCCCAGGTTAGCGGAGCGAGTGCTCTGCTAACCCAGGCTCTATGATCATGAGTTGCCACGCACCGTGGCAATTCACAAGTAGACCCCCAACCGGGAGGCTGAAATTCAGCCTCCCAGCTCGAGGGTCTCTCCAGCATGCCCTGTGCACTTGCGCAGGGCATGCTGGAGCTTCCGGGGGCCATGTGACCCCCAAACTCCCCAGCCCCCGCTGGCTCCGTGATGGAGCCAGCAGTTGTATGAGCGGCCACTGTGGCCACCTAGAGCAGACTGACTGCTCATCTGTCGGGAGAGTGGGCTCCAATCATGAGAAGAGCCTCATTGGATTCTTGGAGGTGGGGGGGAGTTTGGGTCACCACTACTACTACCCCCTTCACTGATAGTGTGCTGCTGCTCCAACTGCCCAGTGTACACTAAGCACCTCTGCTTGAGAGGAGGAGGGAAAGGATGTCCATGCCCATTCAGAAAACCCCTGCTCCTTCCCCCTTACATGCCCAATTCTCTCACCTTTCTTCTCGTCTCCACATGAAATGAGGGATAAATAAATACCTTTGCCAGAACATGTACAGTGGCATCACTGGGCATCAGCTTTGAGGGCTAGAGTGCCCATTCTAGTTTTTTTGAAGCATTGTTTTTCCAGGTTTGTCCACTAGCTGATATCTCCACAAGGAAGGAAGTTACTAGGGGGGTGTGTTTCGTTTCGGATACAAAATGTTTTGTGCCCCAAACAGGCCATTTCGACTATTTTGTAGCCAAAACAAAACACCCAATGCTCAAAACGGAAAATTTTGTAGCCGAAACAAAACATCCCTGTTCCAGATACAAAACATTTTGTTGTTTCGGCTGTTTTGGAACTCCAAAAATCAGCTTTTTGCCCAACTCCTCTGAAATTTGGGTGGCAGCTTCCACCCAGTGGGCACTACCACCCCACACTCACTAGTTTTGCCCTGGGGCTGTTTGTTTTTTTAAAATCCAAAACGTTTCAGATTCGGATTTTGCAATTTCAAACAAAGAACAAAATGGGGGGTGTTTCGGATTTGGGCCAAAAAACCCCCACAAAAAAACCAGGAAAAAAACCCGCACACGCCTAGAAGGTACTGGTAGTATGGCACCATGCTGTTTTGTCTCTTTCTCTTTCCTTCTGCATTTGCCCCTGTTGTACTGCTGGGAGAAGTAGAGGAGGAGCAGCACAGGGGCATCAAACAGAAAACAGAGTTGTGTGACACTAACAGCAGGAGCTGCAGTTGCAGAAGTGACACTCTGCCACTCACTAGGGATGTGTACAGAACTGGTTCCATGCACTCCTGGGAGGGCAGGGCGTTACTTTAAGGGACAGGGAGGGTGCGCACTGGCCATTTGCGTGGTGACACTTAACGAACGGGGCTGCAAAAAGGAACACTGCAGCCCCATGCCCATGCTTATTGGGAGAGTACCAGTGGGGTGAAAGTGGCGGGGCAGGATGGGCAGGTAGGAGGCACCCTCCGTGTTCCTTAAAGTAACCCCCCCACACTCCAAACCAAATCAAACACCGGCATTTCAAGTCGGTTTGGCACTCCAGAAGAGGTGCGCCAAACCGGTCCTGTGCACTTCCCTACCACTCACTGCACCCTCTATCTTGTCATACCAACCCAGAAATAGCAGCTGTGAAAGACAATGGTGCCTCTACCTGTCTGTTCATCACACCGCATTGTGGGCTGATGGGCAGCAGCAACATGAAGAAAGTTATTTGCCATTTGTAGCTTGGAGGATTATTACAACCAATGAGATTCTATTTCAATGATGGTTAAAAGATGGTCCACCTCCGCTTCCTCCTACTCATGCAATCCAGGACACCAAGGAGGAGGATCTCACCATGTGAGAAGATGCAGTACGTACATCTTTGTATAATTTGTATTTTGTATAATGCCAAAACAGGGCCTTTGTCTTTTGCCCATGAAAAGGTTATAGGCTACTAGCCTAATGTTTGTTTTCTCTGATGATTTCAGCATCTGCATGCTTCCGGTCCATACCAGCTGAGATGTAATTAGCAACAGAGATTAACCTTTGGCTTATTAGTAAAAAGTGATAGCCCATAAGATCATGCAGTGACCTGGACAATGAAACATTTAACTTTTTATACAAGAGCCTCTGATCGTGCTAGGCTGATCTCACAAACAGTAGCAGCTGTGCAGTTAGTTCACTCACAACTCCCCTTGAGGTAAACAGGAGAATCCGAATGTGCTGAACTATACACCTCATTAAAACAGTCCTATTTAAAAACCAAAAAACCAAAAACTCATTTCTCATTGTAATGTAGAATTTGTAAGTAAGAAAGTATTCTGAATTCAAAAACATATCTATCTGTCTTGCTAAAAGTGACTTTAGGCCTGTGAAGAGTTTCTTCATCTTCATCCTCTGTCCCCCTAATACAACTCCACTGCCACCAATCTCTAGTTATCCTTAATATAAAATGAGTTATCCTGGTTTGATAGAAACTAGCTGACCTGGGCGCAGAGCATCTGTGCCTCTAGTTATCCCCTCCCCCACTCATTCCTGGCCCTCCCCCATCCCACTTGGCTCTCTCCACTCTTCTCAGCCCCCCTCCCTGATTCTTGGCCCTCCTCTCCCCTTCCCTCCCCCTCAGCTCTTCCCCCGTTCTTGGCCCATTTCAGCCACCACTATCCTCCCCCCTGCTACCTTCCCGTCTCCCACCGCCACTTTCCCCAGCACCACTATATCTTGCCCGGCTGGCCATCCATTAGCCTGCCCATTTGCTTTTCCCTCGGCAGCTTGCTCACTAATTCTTGTGAGAACTGCCACGCATGGGATTAGTGACGGGAACATTTCAGAGAATGATATATAGAGAAGATTAAAGTTATCACTAACATTAAACCACCCTTGAGTCTCACACCTGCTGCAGTAGGTGTTAATAAGGCATGGATGTGGTTTCAACCACACGTGAAATATAAAACTTTAAGTATTTATCTTAAAAATGAACTTTATTAAGTGAATTCGCAGTTTTTCAGACAAGTGTTAAAGATTGGAGGAAAGTGGGGCAGGAATTATACTGGCACAATAGTGCCAGTATAAGTTAAGATGGAGAGTATTTTCATCAATGTTGCATCATTATAAGTCTTGAAATCATATTGCTTATAAAATCAAAGCCATTTGTCCAATCTTCCTGGCCATCAGCAAACATTCACTAGGTGACAAGAGACACCACACCTCCCCTGCAAATATGGTGAAGATCTGTTAGAAAATAGCATACATAGAGCAGTTTAAAGTTTTGAACAGGAGTTTAAAGGATTGGTGAAATTTTTGTTTGGACTAAGGAAGTGGTATTTAAATGAGATTGTAGTCCTTTTGCATAGTTTCAGAATTTAGAACGCCTGCCAGAAAAGTGCCATTTGTATAAACCTCTGGGGCCCGATCGATGGTTATTTCACAACTGATCCTCAAATTTGCATTTTAAGAGGCAGACAAATGCATCTTGCCTGCTGAAGGAGTCAGTGCAGTAGGACTTCTGAGGCTGCGGTGCACACCGCACTCCCCACAACCAGCATGGCGGTCTTGCAGTGTGCAATGTCACCAAGGATATGGCCGGCTTTCCTACTGGCCACTGCCCACTGCCACTGCTCCTGCCCGGTGCAGTGTGGAGCACCTCCCCCGGTCTCATGTGTACCCCTCACCCGGTCTGCCACATGCCGCAGCCTGAGCCCGGGCAAGCCAGTGTTCCCTGCCAGCTGCCATGCCTCCAGGACTCAGATGGCCTCTACACGCTGAACTAGGTGAGGCGTAAGTCTGCCTGCCTGCCTGCCTGCAGTGTGTGTGTGTGTGTGTGTGTGTGTGTGCGCGCATGCGTGCTGTGTGTGTGTTTGTCTGTCTGCCATGTGTAAGGTCGTTCACATGACCAGGTGTTCGGGCGGCAGGCAGGTGTGGGGGAAGACTGGTTGAACTCACCTTTCCCCCAGACAGATTTTTCACTGTTGCTGGGAGCATGGACCATGCTCCCAGATGATCTGCACTGTGTGGTGCAGCGTGGAGCTCTGGAGGCCAGGACAACAATTCCCAGCCTCTGGATATCCCACAATGCATCGCACAACTAGTGGGATTCCACTGGAGGATTCTCCCAGCAGATGGGCAATCTAAGCTCCTGTCTCTGTGTCTGCTGAGGCTGAATATAGCCCCAGTGAACAAATTGTGAACATGCTCCCGGAGCCCCGATTAAGGGCTTGCTTGAGTTCTTAACCCCAGCTGAGAGCCGGGCTTAAAAGCTGGGCTAGGCGGCGCTGCTCTGCTGGAATCGGGCCCAATCCTGGTGGCTCTCACATGCAGCCTAACCCAGGCTGGGCTTCCCTACCTTATCTATCATAGGAGAATGGACACTGTATTATATGCCTGAGACCAGGGGTAGGCAACTCTGGCTCTCCAGATGTTGAACTACAACTCCCATCATCCCCAGCCAAAATAAGGCATTGTTAGGTGTTGTGGTGATCCATTAAATAAGCATTCTGTTTATGGAATGGACTGAAGAAGTGCAGTTTAAATGCAGACCTACAAACTTGCAGTGGTTGCAGGCCATCATTATAATGGCCAGTCTACTTCCTTATCTATTACCCTCCTCACATTTTGAGGGTATTCACATGACCGTTCTAAAGCGGGCTAAGGGAGCCCAGCCCGCTTCGAGTGGCCGTGAGAACCGCTGGGAGCTGTGCGACTCCCAGTGGTGAGCCTGCTTAATTCCACGCCCTTAAATGAAGTTAGTGGAGCAATTACTCCGCTAACCCATTTTGGCGATCATGAATCATCACGGCACAGCGCCTTGTCACAGCGATTCCTGAGGAGACCCCTGACCAGGAGGCTCCAACAAGTCTCCCGGCCTTGGGGGTCTCCCCAGCATCCCCACACACTCATGTGGGGCATTCTGGGACTTCTGGGGGCCAGGTGGCCCCCGATCCCCACCACCCTTACCGGCTGCATGACAGAGCTGGTAATCGTGTGGGTGGCTGATCTGGCCAGCCAGGGCAAGCTCCGTGTGTGTAGTCTCTTTGAATGTAAACTGCTACCTAGTTGCTTGCTTTCTCTTTGATCAGTTCCATTAAAAGGAGACAAAAAGTCTTTCATTCTTTGTGTGTGTGTGTGTGTGTGTGTGTGTGTGTGTGTGTGTAATGCTACAGCACAATTTAGAATGTCAATTTAGTTCTGATGTACTGTATAGAACTTGCTGGATAAGTTAAATCTGCATCAAGCTGGCAGAAGATGGGCTGAATTCAAAGAGAAGGGTTAAAACTTACTTAAATCTGACATATTCTAAGGCTGCTTTACTTGATCATTTAATCTGAGGTCTAACAGTGCAGGATTAATTATCCTATCCTGATTTTAATTAAGGTTACCCAGTATTTATTGCTCTGCCATTCCACAGCTAGAACTCTGTTGTGTGTTCCAGCCTCCTTGTTCCACCAGATGGAAACAGGACATTACAATACATTACCTTTCATTCAGCTGCCAATATAAGTTTGTGATAGAAGACCAATTTGCAACACTAGTACAATCTATGTGCAGTGTATGCAGTTACAGATCCATACACAGATACAGTTCATCACATATTATGTTTAATGCAGGTACAGCAGTATGTTACCTATCAAGCATTGGAAGTACTTGTACTCTGGTTCACTTACAAAATAAACACAGGTACAGTCATTCCCACTGAAATATGCACCTGTGCACAGTCATCTGAATACAGGAATTGCTTAATAGGGTCGTTCTCACAATCATTAATAGGGTATGAGATGCATCCTACTTAAGTTTGGAAGCTGTGCCAACTCCCATTTTTAGCCTACTTTCCTTAAGGGAAAGTAAGCTTATGAGATCACCCAGCAGTGTGTGTGTGTGTGTGTGTGTGTGTGTGTGTGTGTGTGTGTGTGTCCCTCCCACCGCACCGACTCAGCAATGCCTGGACCAATATGAACCAGATTGGGTACAGTTGTAGGGACACACAGGGAAACCTCAACGGCATCGTTTGTGATGGTGTCACCCACCTGGATTCAAGATGGCAGACACGTGAACATTTGGGGTGCAAGTGGGCTAATTTGTAGACCGTCTAACCAACTTGAACCAAATTTGCTACACCTATAAAGACACATAGGGATGCCTCAATGACATTGTTTGTGATGTCGTCCTCCACTCCAATTCAAGATGGCAGAAGCGTAAATGTTTGAGGCACAAGTGGGCTAACTTGTGAACTGCCTGACTGATTCCCGTTCTCACAATCATTAATGGGGTATGAGATGCATCCTACTTAAATTTGGAAGCTGTGCCCACTCCCATTTTTAGCCATTTTTGTGGCTGGGTCTGCAGAGGTCGGGGGAAGTTTTCAATTACCAACCCTTGATAGTGCTTGTTTGATACCTCAGCCTACAGTGAAGAGCCTGGGCATGATTCTTGATGCCTCTTTGAATATGGAGGCACAGATCATGGAGGTCACTCGAAAAGCCTTCTTTAAGTTATGCCAAATATGGTGGCTGGCCCCCTATCTGTCCCCTCCGGACTTGGCCACTGTGATCCATGCGACAGTCACTTCCAGGTTAGATTATTGCAACTTGCTTTATGTGGGGCTGCCACTGTGCTTAACTCAGAGATTGCAACTGGTGCAGAATGCAGCGGCCAGGATCCTTACTAAGGCACCTTGGTGAGCACATGTGACACCTTTGCTCGTTCAGTTGTACTGGTTGCCAGTTGAGTCCCAGGTTAAGTTTAAGGTATTAACCTTAACATTTAAAGCCCTACACGGTATGGGCCCTCCATACCTCCAAGACTGCCTGGTTCGATATGTCCCTCTCCAGGTCCTGAGACCAGCCACAAGTAATGCCTTGGTGATCCCGGGCCCTAGGGATATTAAATTGCAATCAACAAGAGCCAGAGCCTTCTTAGTGGTGGCCCCGACTCCATGGAACGGTCTCCTGGATAATATCAGAGCTCTCCATGATCTGTTGGCCTTTTGTAAGGCATGTAAGACTGAAATGTTCCACTGGGTGTTCGGTCGCTGAGATAGCTGGTTGTAGAGTGATCTTGTAATCCTTGGTTATTATGTCATGTGGAATTTATGAGGCTATGTAAGATATATGTTTATGAAATTGTGTTGTTGTGTATGTTTGCTTGTAAGCCGCCCTGAGTCCTATGGGAGCAGGGCGACATATAAATCTAAATAAATAAATAAATAAATTTGAACCAAATTTGGTACAGTTGTAATGAATAACACATATGGACACTTCAGTGGCATAGGTTGTGATGATGCCATCCACCCCAATTCAAGATGATGGATGCATGAACGTTTGAGCTAACTTGTGAACTTGCCTAACCAATTTGAACCCAATTTGCTACAGGTGTAGTGACACATAGGCATGCCTCAATGGCATAGTTTGTGATAATGTCATGGAGTCATCCACCCCAATTCAAGATGGCAGATGTGTAAACATTTAAGGCTGGAGTGGGCTAACTTGTGAGGATGGTAATTATCAGTTAAGATAATGAAAGGAAAGTAGGCAGATTAGTTTTTATCAGAACAACTTGTCTGCTCATCTGTGAGTAAAAAGCAAGGAGGACTCCATGCTACCCAACAGTTATATGCAGCTATATGATGAGATAGGAGGAAAATGGGATAGGTAAGGCTCCTTCCTAGGCCAGTCCAAATTCAGAATTCATCCTACTCTTGCTCTAACCATCAACCATTCCTTTTATTGCCCCACCCACTTACTGGGTTGTGACAGTGGCAATTTTTGACTGAGTGGCAATTTTTCCAGACCTTACAGGAAGGGGAGCTAAATGAGTGAGTGGGAGAGGAGTAGATTTCCATCGAATCATTGAATGTTAGAGTTGCAAGAGACCTTAGAGATAGACTTGTAAAAGAATATTCTCCATTACATTTAATAGAATGGGCAGCATAATTCTCTGAAATATTCTCTCCTATGCTAAATAATGCAGGAGTATATTCTTTTACAAGTCTACTTAGAGGTCTTCTGATCTAATTCCCTGCTCAGTGCAGGTCTTTGCGGTAGCATCCTTGACAGATGACCATTCAGCCTCTTTTTGAAAACCTTCAGTGAAGGAGATCCCAGTACTGTGTGAGGCAGACTGTTCTTATGTCAAACAGATCTTACATTTAGGACATTCTTTCTGAAGTCCTTCCTTGTCATTTCAACCCATTGCAATGCCAACCCAAATTTCAACCCCAATTCTTCCCCCAGGAGCAACAAAGAACAAGTCCACACCCATCATCTGTGGCCCAGCCCTATAGATATTTGAAAAGGGCTCTCATATCCCACCTTATTCTTCTCTTCTCCAGGCAAACCACACCCACTAACCATTCCTCACTGGCCTTGAGGAAAATCCCACAATCGCCAGGGTGGGCTTGGAGGGCATGGGGGGAAGGCCTACCTACCTCCTTCCTAGATGACCAAATCATCCAATTTTGGCGCACCTCTCACACGCCCACATGTGCAACCCTGTTCCATGCAGCTCTGTGAAGCATGGAGCAAGGTGGAGGGATCTGGGGCTGGAACTTGTTTTTCTGGCATCTGGATATCCCATAATGCAACACATGACATGCACATTGCATTCGGGATTCCCCTGCCAGATGAGCGCTCTGTGTGCCTGTCTCTCTTTGGGCTGAACTCAGCCGAAGGAGACACACGATACCCGGTAGCCAGGGTAAGGCTGAAAGCACACCCTTAGCCTCAGCTAACAGCTGGGTTTCTTAAGAGGGTTAGGCGGGTGGGGAGTGGAGATATCCATGAGGATCCCATTGCTTTTCATGACCAGCCTCACCCTGGCTGAGCTGCCCAGGCTGAGTTAGGCTGGTCATGAGAACATTGACTTTGTTTTCCAGACCCCTCCATCTTTCTTGACCTCCTATGAACCCACTCCACTTTATCAACATCCTTCTTAAAATGCATTTTTCAGAACTGGTCACTGTACAGTATGTATGTATGTATTGTTGAATTTCTATCCCACCTTTCATTAAAACAATCTCAAGCCCGTTCACACAAAAGTTAAAACAAGACTATAAAATTGCACAATGAGACTATTAGGTAGAATATAAAAACACAGATCTGATTAATAGATTAAAAAACAAGCACAATATAACCATAAAAGATACAAAGCAGCAGCAGTATAAACAATCCAATAAAAGCCTGGGTAAAAAGCCAGGATTTCACATGCTTTCTAAAAACTGTGATGGAGACTGAGGAGTGGATGGCCACAAGGAGAGCATTCCAGTCTAGGAGCAACAACTTATATTCCAAGTGAGGTCTGACAAGTACGGAGTCTTGGCTTGGCTTTTTCATATTTGACCCTCAAGTTAGGAGAAGCCCTCCCCCTGAAGCCCTCATTCTGGAAGGAGCTGCTCAATCCCATATACACACCACTCCTGTAATATCATAAAATAAGTATATAGATTTTTATTTCATCTAATCAGTCATCTCACACTATGCATATAGCTTATCATTTAGGTTCTGATTTCCATGAATAGCTTTGAATTATTATGAAAACTAATCAACCAAATTATACCTGCCGTGAAGGTTTCCCTATATTAAGAATTTGAAGACTGGTTGATGTGGAGTGTAAATCCTGAGCAGCCAGTTCAGAGAAACTTGCATCCATCTGTTTACTGAGCAACTATGTTTGGACCTTTCCTCTTTTCTGTATGAAAACCTCTCTCTGGAGATGGCGAGCTAGGAAATAATGCTCTTAGCCAAGGTCTCGAAGACAAGAATCTTGGCGAAGCAACAGAAGTATTAGAGAGAGAGTCACTTGGGAGGCTACAACTTGGCCTTCATGCTCTTAAAAAGGAGCTCTGAGGATAGATCCAGAGATCTCGAAGAACATATCTGAGGCCTTTTGGGATCTGGAAAAATCAGCTGACTATAAACTACACATTACTAGAACCGTATGTGACCATGGCTTTTTTTATCATTAAAAAATGAGAGGACCCTATTTGCATTGGGACCATGGTTTGCCGAGGGGGAGGGGTTTTTTTAACCCTTTGTTCCACTGCAGTTCTAATCCAGAGCTCCCCATTCCCCTGATCTGGACCAACAGCCCCTCCCCATGGCTACTATTTATGGTGAACCCACCCCACCCTACCCCCCCAGCCACAGAACTGCTTAGTTTTGACCATTACATTCCACTCAAGGCCAGAGGGGGAGAAAATATCCAGTGCATTCACCATACTAGACTGTCAATATTCCAGGAAGACATGTGAACTCCCCTTATGTAGTTATGCTAGATCTGTTCCAGTTTGTGACTCATGATGATGTAGATAAGCTGCTTGGAGAGGTGCGGCCTACTACCTGTTCTCTTGACCCTGGTCCGGCATGGCTTATACTATCTGGCAGGAGGATTGTTGTAGAAGGCCTAGTAGATATTATAAATGCTTATCTGAGGGAGGACAGGATGACTTCCTGTCTTATTCGACCTCTTCTGAAGAAGGCTACATTGGATCAGAGTCAGGGGCGCAGCTAGGGGAGAGGGGGCCTGTGTTCATCCCTCTCTTGGGCGGCCCCCCAGAGTGAGGGAGATAATGAAGAAAATAGGGAGGGGTGGGTCTGGAGGGCCCTCAGGAGCTAGGGGCCCGTGTTCTTTGAACCCTTTCGCTCAATTATAGCTATGCCCCTGATCAGAGTTAAGCAACTATGGGCCTGTCTCCAACCTACCAAGGCTAGTCAAGGTAGCCAGGGCCTTCCAGGTCTTGGAGGAAATTGATTATCTACTGGCATTCCAAATTGGTTTTCAGGTGGGCTATGGGGTGGAAACTGTCTTGGTCAGCCTTATGGATGATCTCCAATGGAGAAATGACAGACGGATTGTGACTCTGTTGGTCCTTTTGGATCTCTTGGCGGCTTTCAATACTATTCACCATAGTATCCTTCTGGACTATCTGAGAGGTATGGAAGTGGGAGGTATTGCTTTGTAGTGATTCTGCTCCCACCACTTGGGCAGATTCCAGATTGTGTCACTTGGAGAAGGTTGTTCTTTAAAACATGAGCGTTTATATGGCATCCCCAAGGGCTCCATACTGCCTCCAGTGCTTTTTAATATGTACATGAAACCACTCAGTGAGGTCATCAGGAGATTTGGTGCAGGGTGTTATCAATATGCTGATGACACCGAAATCTATTCCTCCATGTCAACATCATTGGGAGAAGGCATAACCTCACTAAATGCCAACCTGGAGGTGGTGATGGGCTGGATGAGGGATAACAAACTGAGACTGAATCCACAGAGGTACTTCTTGGTACTTCTTGTGCAGGGTCGGAACTTGGGAAATGATTTCAATCAGCTGATTCAGGATGGGGTCACACTTCCCCAGAAGGAACAGGTATGCAGTCTGGCGGGTGCTTCTGGATCCTGATCTCTCCCTGGTGTCACAGGATGATGCAATGACCAGAGGTGCTTTTTATCAGCTTTGGCTGATATGGCAACTGCGTTATTCTTGACCTCAGAATAGTGGTACATTTATTGGTCACCTCCAGACTTGACTACTTCAATACGCTCTATGTGGGGCTACCTTTATATGTAGTCCTGAAACTGCAGTTGGTCCAGAATACGGCAGCCAGGTTGGTCTCTGGGTCATCTGGGTCACCAGGCTAGTCTCTGGGGGAACAGGTAAGGGACCATGGTGGGGAAGTGGAGTGGCTGTGGTCTATAAGAATAACCTTTCCCTTACCAGGTTCCCTGTTAGAGTGTTGGACTATATCGAATGTGTGTACTTAAGTCTGGGGAACAGGGATAGACTGGGACTTCTCTCGGTGTACCAATCACCCCGCTGCTCAACAGAGTCCCTAACTAAGCTGATGGACTTGGTCTCGGACTTGGTCTTGGAGTCCTCCAGGCTTGTGGTGCTGGGGGACTTCAATGTCCACTTTGGGACCAATTTGTCCGGGGCAGCTCAGGAGTTCATAGCAGCCATGACAACTATGGGCCTATCTCAAGTGGTCTCAGGGCCGACTCACATTGCTGGTCACATGCTTGATTTGGTCTTTCACTCTGATCAGGGTGGTGTTCCGTGGGTGGGGAATGCTGTGATTTCCCCATTGTCATGGACGGACCACCATCTGTTTAAGGTTGGACTCACAATCACTTCCCACCTTCACAGGGGCGAGGTACCTATTAGGATGGTCCCCCCGAGAAGGTTATTGGATCCAATAGGATTTCAAGAAGTCTTGGAGGAATTTAGTGTTGGCTGTGCCAGTGATCCTGTTGTCCTGGTGGAGAATTGGAACAGCAAACTCACTGGGGCAGTAGACATGATCGCTCCTAAGCATCCTCTCTGACCCGCTTCAAAACTGGCCCCTTGGTAAATGGAAGAATTACGGGGGCTGAAGCAGCGAAGTAGACAACTGGAGCCCAGGTGGAGAAAGACTTGGGTTAAATCCAACAGATTGCAACATAGAGCTCATTTGAAGACCTATGCTCAGGCGATACGTGCAGCAAAGAAGCGATTCTTTTCTGCCTGTATTGCATCCGCAAGTTCACATCCAGCAGAGTTGTTCAGGGTTGTGAGAGGGCTAGAATGTGCCGCTCCTCCCTGGAATCAGAATCCGGAACCATCGATTACCCGCTGAGATGTGTTTAACAAATTCTTTGTGGAAAAAATCTCTCGTATTCAGGCCAAGCTAGACTCCATCTCCACAATTACTTCAGCGTCTGATGTGGAGGTGTCCAGCGATTCCTCTTGTGTGATTAGGTTGGATCAGTTCCAGTTTGTGACTCCTGAGGATGTGGACAAGTTGATTGGAACGGTGTGGCCTACCACATGTTCTCTTGACCCTTGCTTGACATGGCTTATATTAGGTGGCAGTGGGGTCATTGCAGAAGGTCTAGTAGAGATTATAAATGCATCTCTGTGGGAAGGTAGGATGCCTCCTTGTCTTAAGGAGGCAATTATTAGATGGCTTCTGAAGAAGCCTACCTTGGATTCCACAGAGTTGAGCAACTATAGGCCTGTCTCCAACCTTCCATGTCTGGGCAAGGTAATTGAGAGGGTGGTGGCCTCCGAGCTCCAGACGGTCTTGGAGGAAACTGATTATCTTGACCCATTTCAAACTGTCTTTCAGGCTGACTATGGGGTGGAGACTGCCTTGGTCAGCCTGATGGATGATCTCCAATTGGAAATGGACAGAGGAAGTGTGACTTTGTTCGTCCTTTTGGACCTTTCGGTGGCTTTCGATACTATTGACCATAGTATTCTTCTGGAGCATCTGAGGGGGTTGGGAGTTGGAGGCACTGCTTTGCGGTGGTTCTGCTACTAACTCTCGGGCAGGTTCCAGATGGTGTCCCTTGGAGACTGCTGTTCTTCAAAATCTGAACTCTTGTATGGTGTGCCTCAGGGCTCCGTATTGTCTCCGATGTTGTTTAACATCTACATGAAACCGCTGGTAGAGATCATCAGGAGATTTGGTGCACGGTGTTATCAGTATGCTGATGACACCAAAATCTATTTCTCCATGTCAGCATCATCAGGAGAGGGCATAACCTCCCTAAATGCCTGCCTGGAGTCGGTGATGGGATGGATGAGGGATAACACTGAGGCTGAATCCAGATAAGATGGAGGTACTCATTGTGAGGGGTTGGAATTCGGGAGACGATTTTGATCTGCCTGTTCTGGATGGGTTCACACTTCCCCAGAAGGAATAGGTATGCAGTCTAGGGGTGCTTCTGGATCCAAGCCTCTCCCTGGTTTCCCAGGTTGAGGTGGAGGCCAGAAGTGCCTTCTATCAGCTTCGGCTGATACGCCAGCTGCGTCCATTACTTGAAGTGAATGACCTTAAAACTGTAGTACATCTCCTGTTAGCCTCCGGACTGGATTACTGCAATGCACTCTATGTGAGGCTGCCCTTGTATGTAGTCCGGAAATTACAGTTGGTCCAGAATGCAGCAGCCAGGTTGGTCTCTGGGTCATCTCGGAGAGACCATAAAGCTCCTGTATTGAAGGAACTACACCGGCTGCTGATATGTTTCTGGGCAAAATACAAGGTGCTAGTTATAACCTATAAAACCCTAAACAGCTTGGGCCCTGGGTATTTAAGAGAACGTCTTCTTCGTCATGAACCCCACCGCCCACTGAGATCATCTGGAGAGGTCCATCTGCATTTGCCACCGGCTCATCTGGTGGCCACTCAGGGATGGGCCTTTTCTGTTGCTGCCCTGAGGCTTTGGAATGCACTCCCTAGTGAAATAAGAGCCTCCCCATCTCTGACAGCTTTTTAAAAGTCTCTAAAGATGCATCTGTTCACTCAGGCTTTTAATTAATATTGTTTTAATGGTTTTAATGCTGTTTTAAAATATTGTTCTAAAATTTTTAAATTGTTGTAATGTTTTAAACTTTTTGTTTTTGTTTTAACTGTTTTACTTTCTGCTTTTATTTTGTTGTAAACCACCCAGAGACGTAAGTTTTGGGCGCTATTAAAATTTGTTAAATAAATAAATAAATAAATAAATAAATAAATAAATAACTTGATGAGACCATATTACTCCTGTGTTGAAAGAGCTACACTGGCTGCCGATAAGTTTCTGAGCAAAACACATGGTGCTGATTATAACCTATAAAGCCCTTAACAGTTCAGGTCCTGGGTATTTAAGAGAATGTCTTCTTCTTCATGAACCCCACCGCCCACTGAGATCATTAGGAGAGGTCTGTCTGCATTTGCCACCTGCTCGTCTGGTGGCTACTCAGGCACGGCCTTCTCTGTTGCTGCCATGAGGCTTTTGAATGTACTCCCCGCTGAAATAAGAGCCTCCCCATCTCTGACAACTTTTAAAAAGGCAGTTAAGACAAATTTGTTCACCCAGGCTGTTAATTAAATTCATAGTTTTTAACAGTTCTAAACGTTGTGCTAAATTGTAAATTGTTTTAATGTTTTAATTTGTACTGTTTTTATTGTAAACTGCTAAGAGACATAAGTTTTGGGTATATGTGAATTTGTTAAATAACAAAAAAATTATTATGTCAGTTGGTCACAGTGGTGATCTGGGATGCTCTGTGGGAGCATGTGCACAGTTGGAATCTTTGGTTTTTGGCTAAATGACATCAGATTGATTGTGATAACCATCCCCTGGTATCATTCTAGAAAATATGTTAGCTGCCAGTAGGCTCAGAAATGTCTTAGTTTCACAGGCCCACCTCCATATTCACCTCATAAGAATATGTTGTAGAAAATTGGAAGTGCATTTTGGATCAGCACTATGAACTGTTTTCATAATCAGCACATATTGAATGTTTGTATGCATGTACACACAGACATGCATGCTATCTATTACAATCAGTTTTAAAAATTGCAATCATAGTTTGTCTCCTGTACCTACTTCCCAGTGTAAACCTAGACTTCATTGTGTTTTTCATCCTTGTCTTCAACATATTACCTAGAGGTAAGGTCAACGGATTTCAGCTGATCTTCCTTTCACAGAAGTGTGCTAAAGGATCACAGCTCTATTTGTACTGTGTTAAACCCATAATAGAGGGGAAAGAAATCATATTTTAAGCACAGGGGTTAGTATAAGTAATCTCTTCAAATGCAATTCTCCAAGCTAAGCAGGATGGAGCTGAGGATAGGATTTGGCTCTTCAAGTAGAATAACAATACTGTACATCTAGGATACTTGACTACAGGCATAAAAAGGCAGAAGGTTACACAGAAGAAACAGCTCAACAAGTTTAAAATAACTTCAGGCATCCATACTGTAGGAGCTCACTCACTCCAGCTGCCTAGATTTACAATTTACTAACTGGATATTTTGCTTTCATCCTTAGCAAATCTCCATTCCAAATTCTGTTCTGTTCTTTCTTTCTTTTTGCCTTTGGGGGATACATTTGGGATTCCTCTAAAAATGCTTTCAGTGGTTGACATGTTGCACAAAGCAATATTAGTGTTTCTATTTCCAAGCCACCAAGGCTGCTGCGCATGTGAAAGCCAGCCCCAGCATGGTTGCGCAAGAGTGCTGCTGTGCAATTATGTAAAACAGGGCACAGGCCCTTGTTCAGTGCTACTTCCATTGGTGAAGACAATCCAATGCACAACGACCTGAATTGCACCATCACTTTCCAGACTAATGTGGGATATACAGGGCTATGTGTGTGAGACTGTATGCAGGGATGTCCTATGCAAATATTCAGTCCTTGTGGAGGTACCAGTAGACCTATACATAGAAAAAGCAGAGGCGGAGCCACCATTGTGCGAATGCATTCAAAGAACCCGGGCCGCCACCAGTCAGGGGCCATGAGCACCCCCTGTGTCTGACGTCAGGAACCGCTTGGAACCAAAATCAGCCCATGCGACATTGGCAGTGCAGCCAGAGTGACTCTCCTGCCTGCTCCTGGTCTCACTGCCAATGCAGAGGGGCCAATCGATCTCCCTCCCAAACAGGGCCGCGTGGCCCCATTTGGGAGGGAGATCAGCTTTGGCAGCAGCCAGAACATCTCTCCCTGCCTTTAAGCCCCTTTAAGGCAGGGAGAGTCACTTCGGCCCGCGCTGCCCAACACAGCCCAGTCTGATCTGTCTTCCAATCAGGGGCGAGCGGCCCAGTTTGGGAGGAAGGCCACGCCCCTGCATCTGACATCAGACATGGGGGCGTGGCTAGTTTCCCCCCCTGCATCAGATGTCAGACATGGAGGGTAGGGGGACACAGCAGCAGCCACACATGGGCTGCCGCCAGCCTCCCTACACTTCAGAAGACAAGAGTACCTAGATGACAGGCTGGAGAGCTCAGTCTTGCTTTCTGAGCCCAAATGCAGCCACTGTGCCCCAACCAGCCCAAGCTGAGGACTGTGAGGACTGTTTAGTTTGGATTTGGTTCTGTCCAAATGGAATTGTAATCTACCTTGGAAGAAATGAACCTTGGCCAAAAAAATTCTGAATTGAAAATAAATCCAGGTGATCTTGTCTATTTGAAAGAAACTGGACTTGGCTTCAGGCATGCTTGTACTGTAACTGTGTACTGATACTTAGTAACCTTTTCTCTTTCTCTTTCCTGTTTATTTCCCTTTTGGTTTTCAAATAAGTAAACGGATCTTGTCTGGAGCCTTGGAGACACAGAATCACTTCCCCTTCCCCTTTTTCCCTTAATGAAAAACAGCAGATTTTTGTTTGATTTGCAATTGGAATCCCAAAGACCCGATTTTCAAAGTTGTTAACAGTGAGAGGCAATGGTTATGAAAAGTGTTGTGTTCATTGCACTTTACTTTCTGTCTCTTTGCTATTTTTCTAAGCAGTATTCATCAAAAACTGGCAAATATTCTCAGGATGAAGCAGATCAGTTCTTATCTGTTTCACTCTAGGTTTCCAAGAAAAAGAATAAGTTCTAACAGAGGAAGTTCCTAGCAAGGTTCCCACCCAACAAGCATAACTACTTTTTTCTGCAGAAAACTTGCCTTTTATCCTGTATCCCAACTCATCAAAATGTATTTTTTCCAATCTACAGCTTGTTTTCTTGTACCTTATCCACCCAGCCCTCCTACAATGCAGCCCCTGTGCAAATGTAACCCGAGAGCTACAAATCAAGACAAACATCTGCTTCTGTTGCGGGGGGCGGGGGGGAGCACTTGCAGTGGGTTTAAGACACTTGCACATGGCATCATTCCATGACTTTGAGTCAGAACATATTACTAAAAAATGGCCTCCCTCAGGCAAGTAAGTTTATTGATTTATCTCTTGTTTTATTTCTATTCCGTTTTCCAAGAAAATAATCCCAAAGCACTTCACAATATAATTAAAACAATGCACAATTAAAATGCAAAAAGATATTAAAAATAAAAATAATATACTGTATCTCTATTTAAAATTTTATAAACCTATATAAAACAGTAACACATAAAACACAAAGCAGCAGCAGTAAAAACTGTACTCTCATATAAAAGCCTAGGTGAAGAGCCATAGTTATACTTGTTTTCTAAAAACTGTTATGGAAGCTGAGTGGCTTCCAACTGGGAGAGCATTCTAAAGCCTGGGGGCAATGACTGAGAAGGCCCTGTCCTGCTTACTCAACAACCAAGCCTCTCTCACCATCAGTACATGGAGCGGAGAGCCCTCCTATGATCTTGTCAAGCAGGCAGAGACCCCTGGGAGCAGGTGGGCCCATACCATTAAGGCCTTTAAAGGTCAAAACCAGCACCTTGAATTGGACCGGAAAACAAATTGGTGGCCAGTGCAGCTCTTTCAGAATGGGTGTAATATGATCCCCTCCCTGTAAAATTCTAGCTTCCGCATTCTGAAATAGCTGCAGTTTCCAAATATTTTTTACGGGCAATCGCACATAGGGCCTGTTACAATAATCTAGGCATGATGTGACTAAGACATGACCAGATCTGCCTCCTCAAGAAAGGAATGCAGCGGGTGCATTAGGTGAAGTTGTGCAAAGGTACCTCTGGCCACCGCCTCCACCTGAGCATCCAAAAGCAGAGCCAGGTCCAGCAGTAGTCCCAAGTTGTGCACCTGCTCTTTCAAGGGGAGTATAACCCTATCCAGAACCAGTTGAATCCCTTTAACCTGATTGGCTCACCTACTGACCAAAAGCACCTCCGTCTTGTCTGGATTCAATCTCAGTTTACTAGCCCACATCCAGCCTATCACTCCCTCCAGCCCCCGATTCAGGACTACTGCCTACCTAGGATCAGGTGACAAAGAGAGATGAGTGTCATCTCCATATTGCTGACATCTCAGTCCAACTCCCCGAATGACCTCTCCCAGTGGTTTCATGTAGATGTTGAACAGTATGGGGGACAAAACTGAACCCTCAAGCCAATGGCCAAGGAGCTGAGAAATAGTCCCCCAGCACCACCTTCTGGACCCTTCCCCCAAGAAAGAACCACAGCCACCCCAGAGCAGTGCCTTCAATCCCCATACTTGAGAGACGGTCCAGAAGGATACCATTGTCAATGGTATTTAAAGCTGATGAGAGGTCCAGCAGAACCAAGAGGGACACACTCCCCCTGTCAATCTCCCAGTGTAGGTCATCCACCAGGGCAACCAACGCAGTTTTAGTCCCATATCGAGGACAGAAGATAGATTGAATTGGATCTAGATAATCCATATCATCCAAGACCCTCTGCAGCTGGGATGCCACCACACCTTGCCCCAAAAGAGGAGGTTAGAAGCAGGTCCATAATTGTTCTGGTTGGAGGGATCAAATGAGGGCTTTTTAAATAGTGGTCTCACCACCATGTCCTTGAGGCATAATGTCATCCTGTCCTCCCTTAATGAAGCATTAAGGGATAGCCCACTCTATAGCCCTTTCTACCCAGTTTGTATTCCGCTTTGCAGATAAAGTCGCTTGTATCCATGCCAATTTGGACACCAGAATTTTGGCAGATGAAACTTGAATAACATCTGGTCCTATTGTGTTGGAATATTTTCAGTTGGTGCAGCCTGAGGATGTGGACAAGATCCTGGGCAGTGTGCAGAGCACATGGCATTCCCTCCACACTGCCCAGGATCTTATCCACATGCTCAGGCTGCACCAACTGAAAATATTCCAACACAATAGGACCAGATGGTACCCAAGTGTCATCTGCCAGATCTGCCAAAATTCTGGTGTCCAAACTGGCATGGATACAAGCGACTTTATCTGCAAAGTGGAATGCAAACTGGTTAGAGTGGGCAGCCGGTGCATGGTTCATCCCCCATTACACAGGGGGATGTGTGATATATCTATATATATATCTATCTTTGCCACCGCTGCCCCACCCCTCTACCATGAAGTAGTCCTGAAAACGAGTTCTAGCCTGTGTTTGGTTAGATTCTTCAAGACTCTTCCTCTAGCATTGTTCCAGCCATCATCGGAGTTGTTTCATTGCCCTAAGCTCCAAGGAAAGCCAAGGAGCAGAACGGGCTCCACCAAGCCACAGAGGGTGTTAAGTGTTTGAGCAAGAACCCTGGCAGCATCAGGTCTCAGCTGCAATGTCTCATAGTGGCCACTGCGGGGGGTTAGGGTCATGGATAAAAGTGCTGGACTCCTCCCCTCTTTGTTCTTCCAGTGTTAGTCTCCATCTTGTCTCTTCAGAGATGGCGGCTTGTTTAGTCTCTCTCCCCTTCAGCCTTTAACTTAGCCTTCCTATCTTTTGTAACTTCTAAACAAACCCTTATTGTTCTTCACACTTAAAGAACTGTCTCCAGAGCTCTTGCTTGGCTGAATTTCCCCCAAACTGGCTTTGCTCTGCTAATTGAACTGTCATTCTTCCCCTACATTTAGAAGTGATGTGTCAACAGCCCGGGCTGTCTCCATGTTCCAGAGATTCACTAGAGCCTTGACGGAGTCACCAGCTCTGGACACTGGAAACTCCCCAAGGGCTGTCTGGAAACCAAACAGATACATACGCCTCTGGTGGTGGATCATTCTAATTGGTCACTGATTAGACAGACTGGTGTCTGACTCCCTTGTCATGGACACATCATGACAAGGGAGTTATCTGTTCATGGCAAGGGAGCTATCTCAAACTCCCTCACCGCCAGATCATTCATTTCCTGGTCAGCAAAAAAACCCCAACAGATCCAAAGTATGTCCTGCCATATGGATAGGGCCTGATATCAATTGAGATAGGCCATAGCAGCCACAACGTCCTGAGCTACCCCTACTGGGGGGTCTCAGCATGGACATTGAAGTCCCCCAAGACAATAAGTCTGGGGGAAGCCAATGCCACCTCTGAGACCACCTGTGTCAGCTCAGGTAGGGAGTCTGAAGTGCAGCAGGGTGGTTGGTAGTACACCAGCAGAATCCGCAGTTTATCTTGGAGGCCTACCTTCAAGGACAAACTCTCAAAATCTGGAGATTGCCTAACCAGGCACTAACCAGAAAGGGGAAAGGACTCATGATAGATGACTGAAATGCCCCCTCCCCAACCCTCAAGGTGGAGCTGCTGCAGGATCAGGAAACCTGAAGGACAACGCTGAGAGAGACCACCCACTTCACCGAGCCAGGTCTCCATCACACATACCAAGTCAGCATGCTCATCCACAATCAAATCATGGATGAGAAATGTTTTCCCATTTATTGATTCATTCACTCAATTACTCAAATGACATTTGCTCAAGTTACCTCTGCAGGACATAGAGATATTATAGAGGCTAGCCGCTGGACAAATATTTGCTAATGTTGCTGGACATGAGAGTTTGCTTACTGTCAGGAGGCCCTTTGCAGTGGCATCCCTGTGGTGACTGTAATGTGTACTCTAGTTTTTGTTATAATGTTTAAGCACATAATCAGAAATGTAAATAGCAATGACAAAGACAATTAGAAAAGATCTGATAAGCCCTAATTCAGCTACTTTGGGTCTCAGTTCTCATACCCCAAGGCTACTGGCAAAGGCCTTTTGGACTTTTTAACAGGAGGGTAAGAACAATCCCTATTCACACAATCAACAAGGTAGAAGAAGTCTTCTACTGAGTGGTGGAACATGGGGAATGGTGGCCCAGGTTCACCCCTATACCTGGTGGCACTGTCAGTGATCCCCCTTGTCAAAATGTGCACTCATTTGGCAAACACCAGCTGAGAATGAGCCCCAGAAGCCTCATGTGGCCCTTTCAGGGCCCTGGATGTGAGTCTGACAGCTCCCAGGAGTTGGGCAGCCCAGGTTCTTTGAAGTCCTCCATCCTATTATGACTCCACCCCTGCTCTTACCCTAATTCGGGAGCTGTGCACGCTCCTGTTTGCCAAGTTGTGTGCCAGTTAAAAACAAGGTTGGCATCTAGGAGCTTGATCATGCACTAGCCTCCATCTAGGGAGGACCATTTTTCTTCCTACCTTGTTCTGAAGCTGGGGACAGAATCTGAGTAGGGCACACTGAGCCTACCCAGCTGGGGCTTTGCTCATAATGAAGCTCCCAACCTCCAACCTTGTTATTGACTGACACATTTTCAGAAAACAGCTGTGTGCACAGCTCCCGAATTAGGGCAGGAGGCATCTCCTACTCTAATGCTGACAGCGTAAACTGCCCTTATATGCAATGATGATGTCACTTACCCAGGTTGGTATACAAATTTGTCCAGCTTGTAATGCAAATTTATAATACAATTCAAGCATCATTTCCTCCAGAAATTGTTTTCTGACTCATAAAGTTATAGGAGATTTTGAGCATGCACGGTCAGAATTCAGCAGACTTGGTGCCTAAAGCCAGATGCTTTGTAGGTTCCTTAATGTTAACTGATTTATTCTTGATGAAACTTACATTGAGACCTTTCCCACAACCTGTGGGATAGGGCTTGAAGGGGCAGGGAAGGAAGCCTCAAAAAGCGCACCTCCCCCGCAGATGACTACTACTACTAATAATAATAATTATTATTATTTAATAATAATAATAATAATTATTATTATTATTATTTAATAATAATAATAATAATAATAATAATAATAATAATAATAATACTCGATGTCTGGATAAAACAAACCAGTCAATAACACCTGTCTGACTGTGTAAACAAGAAATAATAATAATAAAATTCTGGCATCCCAGGTCCTTGGGAAGGACTCAATGTCTGGATAAAACAAACCAGTCAATAACACCTGTCTGACTGTGTAAAATAATAATAATAACAATTCGATTTCTATTCCTTCCTTCCAAAAATGGCTCAGGGCAGTTTACACAGAGAAATAATAAATAGATAAGATGGATCCCCAAAGGACTCACAATCTGTTCTTGCTGTTGGTCTGGCTGCGGAGATCGCATGCCCAGATATGCAGCTGCCTCCTTGTGCAGCTTGGAGGGTTGTGGGCCAGGATGCATTGCCTCAGCCCTTGGAACTCCCATAATGCACTGTGCGTGTGTGTGGTACATTATGAGGGTTCCCCCGATGCCAGTCAGGAGCCTTGCAGTTTCCAAGAATCTGGGCCAGGTAGGCAGAAAAAATGGGGCTAACCCCTTAACCACATTTAAGAGGTTGGCTAGCTTGGTGGATTTGCCACCAAGGTGCCGCTGGGATTGGGTGCAATCCTAATGGTTCTCACAAGCAGCCAAGACCAGGCTTGGCTTTGTTAGCCCAGTTTTGCCTGTGCTTGAGAACAGCTTCACTGATTTCCATGAACTATTTGACAATCTGCCCAAACAAGCATCCTCTTGTTTGGTGAATATCTTCCTTATCTCGGTCAATCAATTCTCTTTTTGTTTCCAGAACTTTCTCTTGTGCCCACCTCATTCCCAAAGGGTAGCACAGTAATGCATTTGGTGCATCACCATAACCATGCATGCTCCAGTATTAGGAGTCCAGAGAAAATGTAGGGGAAGCAGAAAGAGCTTTTCAGGATGCAGAGTGATTTCAAATTGTGCTGAGGAGAGTTCACCCTGTATGGGCTGTGAACCACTTTGCTTGCCAGTAAATGAAATGTCTGTGTCTTTTCTCAACGGTCATGTGATGAATGAAAATTGTTTTCTTATTCTGGAATACAACATCCTTTTAGAATTCAGCTGATCAGCAGTGGAATAGTCCTTGCATGGTGGAGCACTGCCCTTCACTAAAGCTTGTCAGATAGAGGCTGGGCCATCATCTGTCACAGTTGCTGTGGGAGATTCTTGCACAAGGCATCTTGGAGATCTTCTAGAAGGTGGGCTGGAATATCTCCTAGATCCCTTCTAACTTGTAAATGTTTATATTTCTATGATATACAGAGAGAGAAAATTAATGGAGTTGCTGATGAGGTGGGACTGGATGAGGGGAGGAGGAGGAAGAAAGACGGTCCTAAGAGAAAACTGATGAAGGCAAACTTTTCAAGAACAAGTTACTGAGGTCTTTCACGCAATCAAAACCGGTGTTCTACCTGGGTTTGGGAGCTGTGTGTGCTCCCAGTTTTCAGTTGTGTGGAAGCAAGGTAAGAGGGAAACCTGGGTAGAAGTGATTGTGTGGAAGCAAGGTTGGAAGAAAAGCTACCCAGCTCGTCCTCCTACCTTGCTTCCACATAATCACTTCTACCCAGGTTTCCCTCTTACCTTGTTTTCACACAACCAGAAATTAGAAGTACACACAGCTCTCAAACCCAGGTAGAACACAGTTTTTGATTGTGTGAATGACCTCATGTTTGACCTTATCCTGTGAAAGATAATGGAGAACTTCTTAGCATCAGTGAGAAGAGCTCCTCGGAGTTCTGAGGGGAGAGCGGGTTTGCCCAATCCTCCCCACAGATGATCACTTACCTTTCCCTGCATGGGCAGATTGCCCGCCCAGACAAGTGGCGGCTCTCCTGTAGCCTGCCAACAGCTCACCCAGCAGCTCCAGGAGCCGGGTGCAGGGAAGAGCCGCTGTGCAGTACCCCATCCCCTGGAGTTGCAATAATGCACCATGTGAGTGCACAGTGCATTACTGGGATTCCTCCCCCCCCCCCCCCGAGAGTGCCCGGCTTGGCTGCAAACAGCCATGGCAGACACACACAATCAGAAAAATTAGGCCAAGGGAGCATTTGCCCCCTTAACCTTATTTAAGCAGGAGGCTTCACAGGCAGGTTTGCCGCCATGTAGCCAGGATCGGGCCCGATCCTGGTGGTTCGCACGAGTGTGCAAAATTGGGCTATGCTCCCTTAGCCCAGTTTAGCTCATGTGTGAATAGCCTCATAAACTTGATCACCTTTAATGTCAGGCTTGCCGGCTATTTTATGGTCAAATAACAGATGGTGTTAATAATGTCACTGCACGCACACCAGGGGCTATTTTCATTTGTGAATAGCATATGCTTAGGGTCCCAATCTGCATACCAACCACAGTGGGGGGAGCGGGGGGGGGGGCTGTAATATTTTGACCCCACTTTGGTTCCAGTCCAGATTGGCTGGTCTATGGGAGCGTGTTTTCCCCTGTGTCAAATAGGACCTGGGGTGTGGATTAGGACCAGAACAAGGACAAAGTGTTATAGCTCCTCTACACCTGCTGCAGTCCTGATCTGGACTGGACAATGAGATGCATACATTTCCCAAAGAAAGCAGTCCTAGCTTGCTTGGAATTGTGTTACCTACGTCACGGGTAATTCGACCCTTCAGAGCAGTGCCGTTCTATTATCTGCAGGGGTACGTCTCCATCAAACCAACAGAACTGCAGATCACTCCTACACACTCTGCACTTAAACCCCCCCCCCACAATTCTAGAAATGCAAATCCACGCACGCAATGACATGCATAATCAGGGCAGAAATACAATTGGGGACTAAAAATGGGTCTCCTGCACCTGGTGACAGGAAACAAAGACTGTCTCCAGAAGTGGAACTTTTAAAAAGTGTAATTCTTCTTTGAACCTTGGTGGAATATCCTAGATTGCACAGATTAAAATGACAGCTTGTTCTTCTTCTGCCCAATCAGAGATACCTTTTCGAAGGGGTTATTAAAGAATTTTGTTGGCAGTCTCTCAAAATAGAGTACATCCCCCCGCCCCACACCACCACCACCCCAGTTTAGCACCTGCATTGTATTCCTCACTTCTTGGCTGCATCCACTGTCTGTTCTGCTATACTGAACTGTCAGTCACTTACTGCATACGTTTCCTCTATATGACAGAGTGAGCAAGACTATTTGATTTTCAGTCATTTCTCATGTAGGCTCTGAAACCTTGGGGCAGAATTCCACCATCTGTAGATTGGATTCACGGACAATGTGACTGCTCCAAAGTGCCTTCTAGTTCTGGGTCTCATCATTACCACAATTGTCAGCGCCTCTCTAGCTCCTGGCCATACAGCATCTGCTCCCAGACTCGGAATGTATCTGCCACTAATTAAGAAGAAGCGCTCCTTTTCTCCAGCTGACCTAGTTCATCCCTTCACTTAAGTGGCTGGCATGGTTGGTGGCTGATTTGCTACAGGGACACTCCTAAATCTGTTCCACTTGCTTAAGGAATTGAAGTCACAGGGTGGAACACAGAGGGGATCATATGGGTTGCCTTTGGGCTACAGGAAGCAATTGTACCCCTATTGTCCATTATGTTGAGTTTGGCAGCCTATATTTATGATTTGTTGATTCATGCCATTCTGGCTTTCTTCAACCACAGGGGATTGAGAAATCAATTATTTCTCACTATAGGCAAAATAGTTGCAGTGATCTTCCGTGTTAGCAGGGATCACTGTTGGAAAAAAGCGAGCACCACTCTATTGTTTTAGGGCTCTTGCATGCATTATTCAGGGCAAAATGAGGTCTGCTACTGACTGTAATGGACGCACAGGTAGTCCCAGCTATTACTATGGAAATCCTATTACTATCCTATTACTATGGAAATCCTATTCATATTACCGGGAAATCTAGGACCAACAAACGGAAGTACTTTTTCACACAACGGATAATCAACTTGTGGAATTCTCTGCCATGAGATGTGGTGACAGCCAACAACCTGGATGGCTTTAAGAGGGGTTTGGATAACTTCATGGAGGAGAGGCCTATCAACGGCTACTAGTCGGAGGGCTGTGGACCACCTCCAGCCTCAAAGGCAGGATGCCTCTGAGTACCAGTTGCAGGGGAGTAACAGCAGGAGAGAGGACATGCCCTCAACTCCTGCCTGTGGCTTCCAGCGGCATCTGGTGGGCCACTGTGCGAAACAGGGTGCTGGACTAGATGGGCCTTCTTGGGCCTGATCCAGCAGGGCTGTTCTTATGTTCCTATGTTTGCAAAAGCATATTTCTCAAAATCACATCTAACAAGTATCAACATTCGGTATATACTTAGAACATATTATGCCTACACATACAAATGTAATGTGAGAAGAAGCTGTCAGAGATTGATTCCCTTCAAGGATATATTTTGTGCCAGTTTTAGTCCACATTTCACTTCAAGTGAATTTGAGATGAATGTAGAGCTGAGTGCCCAGGCCAAGCACCTGAGGAATTTTGAGGAGTGCTGTAGTATCTCTATACAATGGTGATACAACTCAGGAGAGTTTCCTTTACCAAAGATGATGCAAAACTCAAAGTTCTTATTTCTGACAATTTTGTGCCAGTTAAAGGTGGAGGAAATTCTAATGGTTTTTCTTTGAATAATTGTGTGGAACATAGGAAGATAGGAAGCTTCCTTCTACTGAGTCAGACCATTGGTCCATCTAGCTCAGTATTGTCTACACAGACAAGCAGCAGCTTCTCCAAGTTTGCAGGCAGGATTCTTTCTCAGTCCTATCTTGGGGATGCATGCCGGGGGTGAGACTTGCCCCATCCCCTGAGCAGAATATCTTACAGTGCTCACACTGCTAGTCTTCCATTCAAATGCCAACCATTGTGGACCCTGCTTAGCAAAGGGGGTGATTCATGCTTACTACCACAAGACCACAGCTCTCCTCCTTTTCTCTGTGCCTTTTAATGTCTTATTCAGCTGATTTAATATACCTTCTTAGGCTTAACATGTATTTGAGTACGTACAGAGGCAGTCTGGAACATTTTGTTGCCTTAGGTGAAGGCCAATATAATGACACCACGCCCACCATCTCTTCTACTGCAAGTGAGATAACCACAGTATCCTCAACAGTTTACTGGAAATGCTTCACCTCTTTGGGCAGCAGCAACAACACTTAAATAGCATTTTCCCTTTTGATTGCTCTGGGGAATGATTCCCATCATTCTTTTTCAAGGGAGAGGGGGAATGACAACTCCTATAACCTCAGTGTGAGCCATTTTAAAAAATAAAAATAAAAAAATCCTGGAATGATATGTGACCATGACCTGCAGTTCAGGCAACCCACCCTTCCTGCCTGCATTCCAAGGAAAGTCCACACCCTGCACAAATTTTGCCAAAACTGCATTTTCACCACCTGCAAAGCAGGTGGAAAAATGTGACGGGATGTGTAGGTCAGCACTACTGTGAATATGTCATATAATGAAGCTTTTGGTGAGCCCGGGGACATTTTAAAAAACCAGAAGCTTCTTCTTCCTTCATTGCTATCCTGCCATGGGATGTGGTGATGGCCACTAACTTGGATGGCTTTAAAAGGGGCTGAAACAAATTACACAGACTTAGTACGCAGCTTGGGGGTATTGCTGGACCCAGCTCTGCTTTTGGAAGCTCAGGTGGAAGTGGTGGCCAGGGGCGCCTTTGCACGGCTTCGGCTAGTGCGCCAGCTATGCCCCTTTCTCGAGAAGGCAGATCTGGCCACGGTTACCCATGCCTTAGTCATGTCACAGCTGGATTACTGTAAACTGCTCTATGTGGGGCTGCCCTTGAAGAATATCTGGAAATATTTAAGAGAACGTCTTCTTTGCCATGAACTGCACCGTCCATTGAGATCATCTGGAGAGGTTCGTCTGCAGTTGCCAGTGGCTTGTCTGGTGGCAACTCAGGGATGGGCCTTCTCCATTGTTGCCCTGAGGCTTTGGAACACACTCTCTGCTGAAATAAGAGCCTCCCCATCTCTTACAACTTTTAAAAGGACAGTCAAGACACATTTGTTCACCCAGGCTTTTAATTAGATACTGTTTTGATTGTGTTTTAATAGTTTTAACTTTTTAAATTTTAATTCTTGAAATATGTTAATCTTTTTATTGGTTGTTTTTATTGTCTTGTAAACCGCCCAGAGAACTTGCATTTTGGAGGTCTAGAAATGTATTAGATAGATAGATAGATAGATAGATAGATAGATAGATAGATAGATAGATAGAATAGAATAGAATAGAATAAAATGCAGCTAGTGCAAAATGTGGCAGCTAGGGTTTTATCTGGAGCTGCCTGTTGGGAGCACATCACACCCATTTTGAAAGAGCTGCACTGGCGACTAGTTTGTTTCCAGGTTCAATTCAAGGTGCTGGTTTTGACCTTTAAAGCCCTTAACGGTTTGGGCCCGGGATACTTGAGGGACCACCTGTTCCCAAGCGTTGCTGCCTGCTTGATGAGGTCATCTGAGGGGGCTCTGCTCCAGGTGCTGACAATGAGGGAGGCTTGGTTGCCGTGCACGCGGGGCAGGGCCTTCTCTGTTGCTGCCCCCAGACTCTGGAATGCTCTCCTGGTGGATAGCATTCGCTCCTCGGTCTCCATCACAGTTTTTAGAAAGCGTGTTAAATCTTGGCTTTTTACCCAGGCTTGTATATGATTCTCTCTGCTTCTTCTTCTTTGTTTTTTGTTCTGTTTTTATCCTTGTATTTTAAAACTTTTTAATCAGATTTGTTTTTATTTTTTTAGCTTAATATTTTAATTGTGGCTTTTTTATAATCTTGTTTTTAAATTCTGTGTAAACCGCCTTGAGATTGTTTGAATGAAAGGTGGTATATAAATTTAACAATAAATACATTAAAAAATTAAAAAAAGTCATGGAGGAAAGGTCTATCAGAGGCTACTAGTCTGGTAGCTATAGGCCACCTCCAGCCTCAGAGGCCTCTAAAGTTGCAATTGCAGGGGAACAACAGCAGGAGAGCAGGAAAGCTTTCACTCCCTGTCCGTGGGCTTCTTGGAGGCATCTGGTGGGCCACTGTGTGAAACAAGATGCTGGATTAGATAGGCCTTGGGCCTGATCCAGCAGTGCTGTTCTTACATTCTTATGCTATATTCCAGGTTTGCTTTTCTCTTCCAGTCACCCATATTTATTTTTCTTTTAAAAAAAGATATAAGATATAACAACCAGGTGCCCTTTATACAAACTGAGTTGCCTAGAAGCATGTGCACAACGGGCTGAAGCTGTATCCAGCAGTGTCAAAATCATAACCATTTTAACTAAAAATGTTAAAGAATACTTCAGAGCTCTGGCAGCAAGATGGGGAAAATGCAGGTGTTTGCTGACAATACACATCTTCATCTGGAGCTGACCTACCTCTGCTGTTTTCTTACCTTCCGTTTACTACTTCTAAGTGTAAAGGTTATATATCGACAGAAGCAAACAAAACATGACACCCTACCAGAACATCACAGAACATCATGCTCTATTAAATATTTACTAGCAGAATACAACTGCCTACCTTCTGGACTACTGTATGGAAAGCTGCAATATGTGAGGAAAATGTACTTCTAAATGAGGGAGGATCAAAGTTTGTGCTTTTGCCTGCCTGAATTTTCCAAAATACCTTTAACAAAGATAGAGGTGAGCCAAGCGTGAGATTTTCCAGTGTAAAACTGGAGGGAGGAGGACAAAAGCTGATCTCAACCAGCCCCCAGGATTGTGGTTTTTTGACTCTGTGAGTTTTGTAGTGGTGCTACCTCTCCTGCCAGTGGTGATGTTATTGCTCTTCAGGGCAACTGGAACCACCCTTTTTATTTCCCATAAGTCTCCTCAGAAGAGCACTACATGATGATGCACTGTAATTCCAGGGGATTATGGGAAATCAAAATGGAAGCCACTTGCTGCCCAGAAGAGCACCATGCCACTGGCTGTCTTCTCCTTCCTTGTTTGATGTATTGTAAGCAAAAGCAAAGTGTGCCATCAAGTCAATTTCAATTCCTTGGACCCACGGAGCCCTGTGGTTTTCTTTGGTAGAATATAGGAGGGATTTGCCGTTGCCTCCTCCCATGCAGTATGAGATGATGCCTTTCAGCACTATAGCGCTGCTGCCTGGCATAGTGCCAGTGGGGATTCGAACCAGCAACCTTCTGCTTGTTAGTCAAGCATTTCCCTGCCGCACCATTAAAAGTGACACAATTTGAAGTATTGGAGCAGTATTATTTCTTGTTTACACAGTCCTTCCCAAGGACCTAGGATGGCTGAATTTAATTGTCAATGTTGTTGTTCTTATAGATATCGTTGCAGAATATAGGCTGTTCCCAGTAAAGCTGCTTTTTGTAATTGGGTGAGGGTGATTTCTGTGGCCCCTATGGTGTTGAGGTGCTCTTCAGGGTCTTTTGGAGCTGCACCCAGGGCGCCGATTACCACTGGGATTATTTTGGACTTTTTCTGCTATTATTATTATTTCTTGTTTACACAGTCAGGACAGGTGTTATTGACTGGTTTGTTTTATCCAGACATCGAGTCCTTCCCAAGGACCTGGGATGCTGGAATTTTATTGTCAATTGTTATAGATATTGTCGCAGCATATAGGCTGTTCCCAGTAAAGCTGCTTTTTGTAATTGGCTGATGGTGATTTCTGTGGCCCCTATGGTGTTGAGGTGTTCTTCAAGGTCTTTTGGAACTGCACCCAGGGCGCTAATTACCACTGGGATTAATTTGGTCTTTTTCTGCCACAGCCTTTCAATTTCAATTTGTAGATCTTTGGATTTTGTGATTTTTTTTCTATTTATTTTTCTTCTATTCTGCTATCCCCTGGTATTGCTATGTCGATTATTTTCACTTGTTTTTCTTTCTTCTCGACTACAGTTATATCTGGTGTATTGTGTGGCAGATGTTTGTCTATTTGTAGTCGGAAGTCCAATAATATTTTTACATCTTCATTTTCTTCAACTTTTTCAATTTTATGGTCCCAGAAATTCTTGGCTACAGGTAGCTTGTATTTTTTGCAGATGTTCTAGTGTATCATCCCTGCTACCTTGTCATGCCTTTGTTTGTAGTCAGTCTGTGCGATCTTCTTACAACAGCTGATCAGGTGGTCCACTGTTTAATCTGCTTCTTTACAAAGGCAGCACTTGCTGTTTGTTGTGGATTTTTCTACTTTTGCTCTTATTGCATTTGTTCTTAGTGCCTGTTCTTGTGCAGCCAGTATTAAACCCTCTGTTTCTTTCTTCAAGTTGCCATTCTTAAGCCATTGCCAGGTCTTGGTGATGTCTGATTTTCCACTTATATTGTGCAAATATTGACCATGCAGTGGCTTATTTTTCCATTTTTCTGCTCGGTTCTTGACTTGTTCTTTCTTGTAGGCCTGCTTTGTTTCATTGGTGTTGAATAGTTTCTCGTTCTTGACCATTTGAAGTGCATCTTCTTCACTGTCTTTGATATATTCTTCAAGGCCTCTTTTCTCCTCCTCTACTGTTTGATGGACTTGCAGCATTCCTCTTCCACCTGAGCTGCGAGGGAGGTATAGCCTATCGACATCACTGTGGGGGTGCAGAGCATGATTGATGGTCATGATTTTCCAAAAAATACAAGCTACCTGTAGCCAAAAATTGGTGGGACCATAAAACTGAAAAAGTTTATTTTCCTATTATTGTTGTTATTATTATTATTTTACACAGTCAGACAGGTGTTATTGACTGAGTTGTTGTTGTTGTTGTTGTTGTTGTTGTTATTTCTTAATTTTATTAAAACAATACAAAATTGATATAGCAGTTTCCAACAAAAAAAGTTGTTAAAGTGATTTATATAGCAAAAGGAATGAGAAGATAGTTTCCGCTACCAATGGAGCTCACGGTCTAAAAGGATACACAAGAGAAACACCATCAACAGCCACTAGAAGGGGCAGTGTGTGTGTAGAGCTGAGTAGGCGCAGTTGTTCTCTCTCTACTAACATGTGAGTTTCCACTTCAGGAGGCGTCTCTTTGCTGGGTTAGCAGATAATTCAAAACAATTCTTGCTTTCCGCCCATACTGGCCCTTTAGTTAGTCACATATCCTGGCACCTATGGTCAAAACTGGCTATTTAGTTAACTGTTTCCTTCTTCCCATCTTTATTACTGGTCCTTTAATTAGTAATTCCCTAGTAACTTCTGAACACAAATAGTCCTTTAATTTGTTGATTACTCCTTCCAAATCCCCATGATTGATCTTTAGTTTAACCACTGTTCTGATTGCAGTTGTTAAATCAGAATAATAAAACCAGTGAAATCAAATAAATCATAAATAAAACAGAAATCAAATTAAACCATAAAGTTATATCAAATAAATTAAAACCTGTGGCTGTGGAGAGCAGCTTAGCCCACTCTCCCTGCAGACGATCAGAAGGCAGTCCTGGGTGTCCGGATCAGCTGCCTACACAACTGCTGGCTCCATCACGGAGCCAGCCAGGACTGCAGTGATCGGGGGCTGCTTGGACCCCGGAAGTTCACGCGGGGCATCCTAGGAAGATCCCCGAGCCCGGGAGGCGGCACACGATCAGGAAACCCCGGTTAGTGGAGCACTTGCTCCGCTAACCTGGGCTAAGGGGAGGGCTACTTTGGCAGGCTAGCCACCAGAGAATCACTGGGCTCACCCATGAGCCCGCTGGTTCTCACAGTGAGGAAAAACCGGGCTGGGCTTCTTTAGCCCAGTTTCCCCCCATTGTGAGAATAACCTCCAAAAAATAATTAAACTGTGGGACTACTGAGGCTACAGATAACCTAATTAAAGAACCCATTGTGGCCAGAAGGTACCAGGACACTACTTTAACAAGTCACCCACTACCATAGAAATGCTTCAATAGTTCCTTGTCAGGCCACACTGGACCAACTTGGTATTTAAATTCATACAAAGACAACAAGAAATGGGAGAACCAGAAGAATTTTTTCATTGTGTTGCAAACATTTGGCCGGAACAATGGCTCGGTTTTCTTGTACTAACGGGGTGCAAATTATGTTAATTTTGGAGAAACCAGTGAGTGTTGCAGCAACTATGATGTCTTATGTAGACCCCCTGAGCTGTAGCTGTAGCTCAGTGGTAGAGCATCTGCTTTGGATGCAGAAGCCCCTACCCCCACCCCAGGTTCAATCCCTGGCATCTCCAAGTATGGCGCTGGGAGACTCCTACCTGAAACCTTGGGTTGCTGCCAGGAGAGCTGGGAGAGGAGACCTGGTCTGGTGGTAGCAAGCATGACTTGTCCCCATAGCTAAGCAGGGTCTGCCCTGGCTGAATATGAATGGGAGACTTGATGTGTGAGCACTGCAAGATATTCCCCTCAGGGGATGAAGCCACTCTGGGAAGAGCAGAAGGTTTCAAGTACCCTCCCTGGCTTCTCCAAGATAGGGCTGAGAGAGATTCCTTCCTGTAAATGTGGAGAAGCTGCTGCCAGTCTGTGAAGACAATACTGAGCTAGATAGACCAATGGTCTGACTCAGTATATGGCAGTTTCCTATGTTCCTATGGGTGTCATGAAGGGGTGGCCCACGGGGCACGGGCACCCAGGAATTGCTCAGAGCCCTGAATCTCATAAACCACCTCCCTCCTCATGACCTTTTCTAGAAAAGAAGTGCAGCAGTGGAGGTACCTGCACAGAGCATGGGAGAGAGCTCCTACCTCCCCTGCTAACAGAGCAAAGAGGTCCCTGCTAACAGAGCAAAGTGGTGGTTCTCTTTATTGAGCAGAGAGAGAACAACTCGCCCTATCAATCCCCAGCACATTGTCTCTCCAGTGGCTGTTGCTGGTGTCTATCTTGTGAGCCCTGTGGGGACAGGGAGCCCTTTTATATATTTGGGAACTTTTGTTGAAAAGCGGTATATAAATATGGGTCATATTCAAAGCCTCACCTAGCTCTCTGCTGCTTCCGCCTTCATAGGTATTCTAATACTAAAGGCAAAGTGTGCCTTCAAGTCGGTGTCGACTCCTGGCAACCACAGAGCCCTGTGGTTGGCTTTGGTAGAATAGAGGAGGGGTTTACCATTGCCCTCTCCCGCACAGTATGAGGTGATGACGTGAGTCTCACGATCGGTGAGACTCGCCCAGAGCGGGTTTGCAGGGAGAGCAGGCTTAGCCTGCTGTCCCCGCAGATGACCGGAGGGGAAGCCCTGGGTGGCCGGATCGGCCGCCCACACAACTGCCAGCTCCATCACTGCCAGCTCCATCACTGCCAGCTCCAGAGCATGCTGGAGAGACCCCCAAGCTGGGAGGCTGATTTTTAGCCTCCCGGTTAGGGGTCTCCTCATGACTTGCCATGGCGCGGAGCTGCGCTGCAGCAACACACGATCCGGAAATCCTGGTTAGCTGCGTGCTCACTCTGCTAACCTGGGCTAAGGGGAGGGCTTCACAAGCAGGTTACCCGCTTTGAGGCAACCGGCCTCGCCTGCGAGCCTGGTTGTACTCAAGTTCCACTAAAATCAGGCTAGGCTCCCCTAGCCCAATTTTAGCTGATCGTGAGAATAACCTTGATGCCTTTCAGCATCTCCCTATATCGCTGCTGCCCAATAGAGGTGTTTCCCGTAGTCTGGGAAACATACCAGCGGGGATTGGAACCAACCTCTGGCTTGATAATCAAGTGATTTGCCCACTGCACCTAGAGACTCCAAAAGAAAGGTAATTACTCTTGTGTGGGGTGGATGATTGAGTTTTATTATCCAAGTGGGGCTGCAGGCCCAGGGCCCAGATATTTTAGGTACCTAGCAATGCCCATGAGAGCCGCTGCCAGCCAGGGTGAACAATACTGAGTTGGTTGGACCAATGGTCCGACTCAGTATAAGGCAGGTTCCAGTCTTGCTATGACTTGAACTGTTTTCTTCTGCCAATTTTAAAGAACCAGTGAGTTCTTTAACATTGAAAGGAAAATTGGAACTTTCCTGGAACAATTCTAACAGTGCCTAAGAAAATGTGGGTTTTTCCTGCTGCTGGAGCACCCTCACTGTGAGTACCAAAGAGTGCTCCAGCAGTGTCAAGACCATCTTAAATGATCTTGAGGGTTTCTCTCATAGTGGAGAGTCACTCTCCTGATAAGAATATACACATTTGAAACCTGCCTTGAACCAAGATCCTTGGGCAATTTTCTCTGCACAAGGAAATAATGAGTGGACCATTCAAAGACGGAACCTCTCTCTCCCTCTCCTTCTCTCTCTCCCTATTTCCCATTTCTGTTTTTCACTCCCTTGTCAGTCTGGCAACTTGTTTTTGCCTGGAGCTGGAATATCGCTCATTAGCAGAATGGCATGGGTACAGGTGGCAATGTCAATTCAGCTTATGAGTTCTCCATCTCCTAGTTAGTGCTGCAACTTTGGGATAGCGGCTGAGCTTTAAAAAAATTTTTTAATAAAGTGAAAGCAATATTTGTTGAGTTCATATGGCAAACAAGCATGGGTTGAATGCATTTACAAAAACAAACAATGCTAATTGCTTCAGGGCAAGTCTGGGGATTTTTCCACCTGAAACCAACATCAGTTTGTAATGAAAACTCCTACAATTTGTGGTGCACAGATGGAGAAGCAATCATTTTCCCTTCTTTCCTTCAGAATCCAGTGGAGAAATTGAATCCAACAGGCAGACACCTACATTTGAAAAAGAAAAAGAACAACACAGCACCCTTGGGAAATAAATGATGATTGAAACATCTCCAGAGAATTAAGTTGACCCCCATAGAAGGTGATCTATGACAAACTGTTTGTGGAACACATCTGGTTAATGGATTCAGAAATGGATGGTATTTTTCAGTTCACAAATAATGCTCACTCTTGGGAATGCCATGAGAACACTTCAGGGTTTGTATTCAATAATTGTATGTATTTCATTTTTATTTACACCATATTTTTAGCTTAGCGAATCCTTTAAGCTTGAAATGGATAACTAACAATAATGTATTAAAACATATGAGGGAACAGAACAAATACCTGTGACTTTCATTTCCTCAGGTTAAAAAATGCATATTTGCAGTACTATATAAATGTCCCAGATATAAGCACTGTTTGGGGAACAATTATTATAGGTGGGTGTTAAAAAGAAATAAGTAGTGACTTTTCTTGCAAAGTATTTCACAGAAAGCTTATTTATGTAATTGGAAAGGGTGCACAATAAGATGACATCCTTTACAGAAGTTCAGCTTGCCTTTCTTGCCTACCCCAATAATAAATCTAGTAGTTTGGTGTTCCCATCAAACACTGGAAGAAAAAAAATCGCAAAAGTTTTTTTTAAGTATCCTTGGAACACTTGAAGGGTGTTCAGCCACTGCTCTCCTTTTCCTTCCACCAAGTCAAAAAGCTTTCGTTTAGTAAGAGGGAGGTGGTAACTGATGGAGGAGGGATCCCTGCCATATAGCCAAGGGTGGGGTGGGGGACAGAGGGGCTTCTCAGCTACGTGAGACATCTGTATGCAGTTAGAGTTGTAGGGCCATGATTCCCAGCTGCAAATAGTGAGGTGGTGCAAGCCCCAATTTGAGTCAGGGATAGGAGTGTGCAGGATCTTTATGCCCTATTGATTTCTATGGTGTGAGACCATTCAATTGAAATTTGTGGGTGCTGGAAAGATACGATATACCTGAAAATACCTGGTGTGGGTGGGCAAACAGCAACTGATTTGTTTAAATGCAAGCTGTGTGGTTGTGACCTGTGGGTCTTTGTCTTAGCCCAACTCTAGTCCCTTGGTATGGAGGAGAGGAGGTTTGTTTCCACCCTTATTCTCCTCTGGGACAAGTCTGTTCAGAAGCCTCACTCCTCTCCAAGATCCAAAGTAATCACTCTCTTCATTTTCTCCTTTCCTTCTTGGTGATTTCTGGTTCCCCCCACCCTCATCTTCTACTTTCATGAGAGCTCTTATAAGCCAGCCACTTCCGTATACCCTCTTCTTTGTTTACCCCTGCTGTATTGCTATCCAATTGCCAGAACATCTCTGCCTCCCTATCCCCTCTCTATTTCTGTGCCACTTGCATTGGGTGCCATAGTGGTCAACCGGCCATGCAGCCTGGAGCCCAGAAACAGGGGTTTTCTACTCTAAGATGGCTCTATTGATTTCAGTGAGATATAGAAAACCTCTTGCCCAAGGGTCTTCAGCAGTGGGTTGTTGTTTGCCCTCCATCAGGCAAATTTAGGCATGTAGGTCTTTATCTCCCATTGATTTTGATGGTGTGAGATCACTCCATTGAAATCAATTGAGCATAAAGAACCTGCACATGTGGAAATCAATGGGGCACAAAGAACCTGCATGCCTGGAAATGTTATGCCAGATAATGAGAGTGCTTTGGACAAGTGTTCAAAGCAATATACAAATAAAGTTGTGCCATTGAGTCGGTGTCGACTCCTGGCGACCACAGAGTCATGTAGTTGTCTTTGGTAGAATACAGAAGGGGTTTGCCATTGCCATCTCCTGTGCAGTATGAGATGATGCCTTTCAGCATCTTCCTATATAACTGCTGCCCAATATAGGTGTTTCCCATAGTCTGGGAAACATACCAGCGGGGATTTGAACCGGCAACCTCTTGCTCCCTTAGCAAGTTACTTCTCCACAGCACCATTAGGTGTCTCAAGGGTATACAAATGCTGAGTCTTATTTTAACAGGGAAATGAAGTCCGTGTATGCTTTCTCCAAATGATGAGTCAGAGCTGCATTCCTATGTGCCACCCTTGTATTTCCAATTATGCACAGAGGTCTTGCCTGAATACCCATTATTGTAGATCTTGTACAAAAAGGAAATAAGCACTACATGTTTGCCCCCCGCCAGGTATATCTATGAGCATCAAAATGCCAGGAAGAGTTTAGCAGTTCACAGAACTTCCTTGGAGCCAGATGGATGAACTGATTTGCAAGAGAAACCACATCTTTTTGAAACATAGAGTAAGAACTAACCCTCAAGATTCCATCTAGGAAACAATAATTGTTTGTCATTTATTAAGTCATGAAACAAACTATAAACCAGCAATCATTCCTAGCCAGCTTTCACTCATTTCAACTGGGCATGAGCAGTGCTTGGTTGCTGGAGTCCAAAGCCAACAAATGTAAACACCAGTTCATATTCATGGCATATTAATGTGCACATAGACAGCGAAAGGCCTAAGGGTCACCATTACCAGTGTTCATTTAGCAGAAAGAAATCCATTAGAAATACCGTACATGATTTCCCAACTTTTCCGGAGTATGACATTTTCATTGGTAGCTATGAATGTTTTATTATCATGATTAGTGATGGTATTGTTCCAAAAGAAGGTTGGAAATGATAAAAAGAATGTGCATATATAAAATAAAAAGAGCTTCTGAAATAATAACTTAGTATATTTGATCTTTACCCAATCTAATGAGGGCTGGAGGCAGGAAGAAAATATAATTAGAGAGAAGACTTGAAAGTAGATTGTGTTTGCTTTCATAGAATCCATATCTGGACTCTCTCTCTCTCTTAAAAAAAATTATGCCTCTGAAAAACATGATGAGGTCATGCACATGACTGTCTTCAGGTGGAGAGGGCGGGTGGGGTGGAAGGCATGGTTTCACCTACCTTCCTTCCAGAGGATCTCTGGAGTTCCTTGTGGACATGCCATCGTACATCCATATGATCAGCGCTGCTCCATGCAGCATGGATTGCTCATTCTCCTGGCCTCTTGGAGTCCCCAAATGCACTGAGCAATGAGAGCAGTGCATTGGGATATTCTTCTGGGAGTCAGGCACTCTAGGCACCAGACACTGTGCAACCTGAGCATACACATAATCCTGGCTAAAGGCCAGGGTCAGAAGTAGGGTTAGGCAAGGCAGCAGCTTTGGGATCGGTGCTGCACAGGAGTAGATTATCTCAGGCTGGGCCACCATACCCTGAGTTAGGTTGCTCATGAGAATACCTTAATGTGTAACTTTTCGCTTAATTGTGTGCATTTTTTAAAAGCAGTTTGGTCTTCTAAATAATGGATTGAGCTCCCATCCAGGGCATCATTTATGTCACCCCGTCAATCAATTGGCAGGTCATACAGATCTGCTGAGAGCAGGCTGGGAGCAGCAAGGATGCAAGACTAAATCAGTTTCTCCTTATTTCTTTTCCCCAGGGGCCACTCTTTCATGTAATGTGGAACCATGGGTCCAATAGACCCTCCTCCCCTGCTCTCCTCAATGAATTGGGAAGTGAGACGGCAGAGAGGTGGGAAAGCTGGCTGTGTGGGTGTCCTTGTTTACTGGAGGACAACCTGTTCCACTGGAGTTGAGGGAGGAAGTTCCTCCCTCAACTCTGGTTCCAGCAGCAGCTGCGTGTGGTTCGAAATTCAGATGTATTTCAGGCTGCCTAGAACCTCGGGTTGTGGTGACAAAACTTACTACAACCTTAGGGTTCACATTGAAGTCCCAAATCTGAAACTTTGGTTTCATTGCGGCACGTTATCCGGGTTGCACGCATTTGGACATAATGTCTGCAGCAGAACTGCAGGCCCATTCAACTGCGGTTCTGTGTTATGTACGAATGCGGCTAAACAGATTGACTTTTATTAGAGAATGTTTAGCAATATGGTTTACAAAAGCAACAGTGAATAGAATTTTCCGATAAAACACGGCCGCGTACTAACGATACTACTCTTGATCTTAGCCAAAAGGCTTCAGTTCTAAGCCTCGAGGGCTGCTACAGCAGAGTGAACAAAAGCTACACTTGGCCTGACTTTCTTTACCATCAGTGATGTCCTTGATATTCATTATCTGTATTTTAACTATTACAATGCTCATGCTATTGTAACATTTTCTTCCAAGGCTATGGTTTCTGAACTGTTAAGCTATCAAAGTGTGCTTCAGTGTTGTAAAATGTGAGTGACTAGAGTTTTCAGGACTGTAATATTAAGCACATTATTGGTCCTTGTGATCAAATAACTGAGGTTCAATCTAATAAGGTGGTTGATAGTTTAATGGATGATTCTCCATCTGAAAAGGAAGCCTTGCCGGCAAGGTCTGGGAAGCTCCTGATTAATGCGTGCCAAATAATTGAGCTACAATCTAACAAGGCGGTTGACAATCAAATTGATGGCCTCTTGCCTGAAGAGGAAGCCCTGTTTGTAAGTTTTGGAAAGCTCCCGGTTAATGAGCAAATTGATATTGTAACCAGATTATCTCATTTAAAAGATGCTCTGGTTAACAGAAGTCTGAATAATTGTGTTATGCAGGGAGGGTTTCAGCCCTTTAAGGAAATTTCCTTGGGTGTAACACAACCTGTAATCACCCCCCTGGTTGATAATAGGATGGATTCTGCCCCTTTAGGCCTTTCAAATCAATCTGATGAGATTTACCATTCAGATAATGCCTGCAGGGAGGATGATCATGCTGCCGAGGATTCATTGATAGCTATGCAATGACAAAGTAAAATAGGGCTTCTAACATGGAATATATTGGGCTGGTATTCTTCTGTAACTGATCCCTCTTTCAGGGAGTTTCTTGCTAGCACTGATATTATTCTTTTACAAGAAACTTGGACATTGGATGACCTAATCCTTGATGGCTTTTTGTCTGATACACTCAAAGCATCGGCCGTGGTAGATGTAAAGGTGGTCTGGGTGTTCTTGCTGCCACCTCATTGTGAGCCTCTTCAAGACTCCTCTCTTCTCTTACACCATTTGCTATGGCTGTCTTGATCTGATTCACTTGTTATAAACTGTTGATCATTAATATTTACCTTCCTCCACTAAACAGAAAATCGCAGATTGGAGCGGTCTGGTCTGAATTGGAAAATTATATTGTAGATCTTTTATTTGCCTTTTTGGATGCTTTTGTGGTAATGGGGGGGGGGACCTGAATGTGAAGATAGGTCCAGATGGTTTTACCTTATATTTACAACAGAAGTCCTACCCTAATAGTTTAGGGGTAGATGAACTCCCTTTTATTTGTTCTTCTAAGGATATGAAATCTAACCATACAGGCTTGTGTCTAAGTCGTATGGTTTTTAGAGTAAATTTCACTATACTGAACGGCTCACCCTGCCGCCATATTGACTATTTCATTTCCTCGCCTTATGTGGAGAGTCTGGAGGTTACCCCTAGATTTAATAGCGATCATTTACCTATTTTCCTTTATCTCAAGTCCCCTTTCCTTCACCCTTTTCCTTCAGAGTTCCTCCCTGCCACCCCTGCCCCTGTTGTTGTCTCCCGGGAATACAAGTAGTAGAAGCTGGCACCACGCATGTGCCTGTTGCAGCCGCCGGCGTGCACGCTGCATATGTCACAATGACGTATGCGGCATGTGCGCAACGGATGTGCATACTCCAACAGGTGCATGCGTGGTGCCAGCTTCTACTGCTTGTATTCTCGGGAGACAACGACGGGGGCAGGGGCGGCAGGGAGGAACTCTGCCACCCCAAAAACATTTTAGCAAAGTCCAGCGCTGGAGGGGGAAGAGCAGCGGAGGGGGGTTAAGTACTACCCCCCACCCTTAAAGCCACACACACACGGACCGCCAGACCGGCCGAATACAAGACCGGTCTGGAGGCTTCTTGCATTGCCCCAGATCGGTCTGTGCACACCCCTACAATTAAGACCTGGCAAAGTGCCAGGGGAAGATTTTATTTCCCCAGAGGCAATTAAAAACAATCCAGAATGGTGGGCACCAATCCTGGCCTCACTTTTCACTTACATAGATAGGACTGGCCAAATCCCCAAAATGTGGAAGGTTGCAGTTGTTCCTATTTTTAAGAAGGGTACACATGCTAACTTGGCCAATTATAGACCCATCAGCTTACTTAACTTCATTGGTAAGCTTTATGCAAAACATTTTTATGATAAGTTAAAGGATTGGCTGGATCACGAGAACCTTCTTGCTGATGAAATGGCTGGCTTTAGGGAGGGTCGATCTACTACCAATCATTGTTTTGTATTGCAACATCTTATTGAGAAATATTCCTCCCCGGGTATGACCTCCTTATATGCTGCCTTTGTAGATCTGAAGGCAGCTTTTGATTCTGTTTCACAAATTAAGCTTTGGGGAAAACTGGGGACTTCTTCCATAGACCGTTGTTTGTTATGCCTGCTGCAAGCACTATATTCAGACACTTCTCTACCGCCTTCAAGGCCTTCTAACCTTCAAGGGCATCTAACGAGTGCTATTGTGACTCAGAGAGGTGTTAAGCAGGGCTTCATACTTGCTCAACTCTTATTTAATTACGACATAAATTATATGGTGGCTCAATTGAGCCTTTTAGATTTCCACCCTCCTAAATTTGCAGGGAGGCATATATATATCTTGCTTTATGCAGATGATGCAGTCCTCTTGGTGAGGACTTCGACTGGCCTCAGAAAAATGCTGAGTGCATTAAGTCTGTACTACAAGAAGGAGGGTTTGGAGATAAATTTTCAGAAAACCAAAATAATGGCTTTCGCACGGAAACCTAAGATTCGCACTTGGAGGATTGAGGGACAACTTTTTGAGCAGGTATTATTTTTAAAGTACCATGGGGTAGTTTTCATTGCTGGGGGCACTAGAAAGGCCCGTGTGGATTATGTAGCCTTCAATGCTCAGAAAAGCTCACTCACCATTTTACAGTACTTGCAATCAAAAGGTGGCTATCACTTACCAGCAGCTTTTAAACTATTTAAAGCCAAGTCACTGTCCCAACTACTTTATGGAATGCAGTTGGTTTTGTTTTTGTTTTTCCTTTCAAATATAGCAACTCTGGAATGTGTGCAGTCAAAAATTTTGAGAACTGCTCTTAATATCCCAAGATCTGTTTCAAATGCTGCTACCCGTTTGGAGACTGGTTTTATTAGAGTGGAGGCCAGTGTCTGGATTACTATACTTCATTACTGGCTTAAACTAATTTATCATCCAGTTGGCCAGGCTCCCTTAATTTAACAGGATGATTTTGGCTCCAGGTGGATCTAGTCTATTGAGGCTAAAATAGCTACTTTGGGCCTCTCTGTTACAATTTTGTCCAAGCTGGGTTTTGATCAGGCAAGGTTGATGGTTAAACAATGAGTTTTTGACTTTGAACGGCAAAATAACCTTGGGAAGGTCTCCAAATTTTGCACTTCAGAGGAAAGAAGATATCTAGTCTCTGCAATAAATTATTTTACTTGGTTGGAAAGCTTTTACCTTGGCTCACTGCCACTGTTTACCCTCGGCAGTTTTAGAAGGGCGCTATAGAGGGGTTCCATTTGCTGACAGACTTTGCCCTTGTGGGCTGGATCAGATTGAAACTATTGGACATGTTTTATTATTCTGCCTGTTCTATAAGGATATTCGTGAATCTTTCATCACACCCTTGCTTTGGAAATTCCCCGGTGGACAGGAGCACTTTAATTGTTCCTTGTTGCTTTTGGACTCAGAGTGTTTAATTACATCTAATGTGGCTAAATTCTGTGCTGCTGCCATAAATATATGTCACTGGGTGGTTAATAAGGACATTTTATTGTTTTAATTTTTATTATCACTATGTTCCCGATTTTGTTAAATTTTTTAATTAATTTTAATTTTAACCTGTATATATACTCTATTTACTGTTGTATAATTGTAACCATTTTATTTTGTTTTGGCTTGTGGCTGTAACATTAAAGAACCTGAGCTGGGCCAAACAGATGATCAGCAATATCATGATTTTTTTATGGACATATGAAGCTGCCTCAGACCGAGGCATCTATCTTAGATGGATCTAGTTCATCTATCTATCTATCTATCTATCTCTATATTGTCTACACTGATTGGCAGTGGCTCTTCAGGACTTCAAACAGGGGTCTTTCCAGGCTGTACCTGGAGATACCAGGGATTGGACCCAGGACCTTCTGCCTGGCCTTCCATGGTTTTAACATTGTTTCTAAGTATTTTTAATTGGTTTTAAATAATTCTGAATAGTTTTAAATTTACATCATTACTGCTTGTAGCTTTTTTAAAATGGTGTTTACCTTTGGTTTTTATTTATTTGCACTACCCAGGGCCTTTGTATGGGGCAGTATAGAAATGTATAAAATAAAATAAAATAAAATAAAATAAATCATAAATAGCTGTCATATACTCTACATTGAGGTACAGTCTTTCCCTATGAAATATGGTTATGGAAGCATGGCTTGTGCAGCTGGATCAGGTGAAAACCTGAACATGCAACACTCATGGTTCCTTATCCAGCTAATACTGGAGCATGACGTCTTCTAAATATGCATCTCCCCAAGGTAGACTGGATAGGACCCATAGAATCTTCCCAGCTTTTCCACTAATATAATATAGGTGGAAAGTGGTGTTTAGCTTAGCTTAGCTTAATCATGTGCTGTTATTTGTGTTTAAAAGAGTATTTTCACAGTGAAGTCCCTGGGAGGTGTTTTTATTTCATCTTTGTCAAGTGATCAAATTTTATATTGAATGGGTCATCACCTTGTGAAACCTGTTGTCTACCGACAAAGGATGAATGTTGTATTCTGTCCAGTAACCTTTTTTGTTTTGTTGTTTAGAAGTTTGTCCCAGTGAAGAGAGAGTTGTGGGTGGAGTCAGAAAGGAAAAGGGAAGGGAAGGAGAAGGAGAAAATGGAGTTTCTGAATAAACACTTAAGAATATGAATACAACAAATATTTATATGCCACTTTTCACAAAGGTTCCCAAAATGGTTTAAATAACTATAAATAAATAAATAAAATGGCTCCCTGTCCCCAAAGGGCTCACAATCTAAAAAAAGAAACATAAGGGAGACACCAACAACAACCACTGGAGGGTTTGGATAGGGCCAGTTGCTCTCCCCCTGCTAAATGAAAACACTTTGAAAGGGTGCCTCTTTTGTTCAGTTAGCAGTTACAGATATTATTGTGTTTGTAAGGGAAGACGTTATAAAACAAGAAACAATGTTTAATATTCAATAGGAATCTTTTTCAAGGGGAAGTGTTGATGTGGGGAAATCGTTTGTATGCATTTTTTATATTCCACATTTAACATATCCGCATGACCAGATATTAGCTACCTCTTCAAAACTCACTTCAGAAATGATCCAAGCGCTTTGCCAAAAAAAATCAGAACTCAGATCATTCTCTGAGTCAGTATGAAGCAACTTGGAAGACATCCTGCCTTTGTGCCTCCCATCCTTTATTTACTAGTCTTGGTGGTGGTAATAGCATTTCAATAGCCCTTGGGGAAGATGGCAAATTCCAAGCACCCTTATGGCAACATGGCCACCAATCTTCCTGCCCCACCCCCTCTGGAGCATCCCTGGCTAACCAGAGGTCAGATGAAAAGCCTCCCTCCTCTCCCCCACAGTCCTCACAGTCCTGTCCTCATTCCTGCTGCTACTTCCACCACTGCTATTGCTCCTGAGACTAATATGTAAAGGGAAATTAGCAAGGGAAAGAAACCTGAAGAACTTCTCCAAGATTAGGTTTAGAGAAGAAATTCTCAGGGTCCTGGGATTTGCCTCACGTTGTAGGGTCGGCTTCTGAGCCCCAAGACTTATTTGAGCTCAGAGAGTTTTGCCAACATTCTTACTAATGATAAGTTTCTCAAACTTGTTTTTGCGGATTCTGCGGATTGTCTTCTGATCATGACACTCAGGAAAAATGCAGGGGTGGGGGGATAAATCATGCAATGTGGAGCAATCTGTCTCATGCAATGGTGGGCTCTCTTTCTATAGATGTTTTCACACAGATGCTGGACAGACATCTGTCAGGGATGCTGTGGCAGTTTCCTGCACTGAGCAGGGGGCTGGACTGGAAAATCTCTACGGTCCCTTCCAACTCTAAGATTTTCTGCTTCTAAATACATGTCTCCATATACCATTCTCTATTTTCTTTTCAGAGATACTCACCATACTCCTGGGTTTTTCCTTGACTGAGTGAGCATGTCAACAGAACAGGGATATGTAAAGCTTCCCTGGTTGCTGGTATAATCAAATTGTTTTGAATTCTCTCCACATCCTTCAAATGATTCACTTTAAGAGGAGCTTCCAGATTTCCTTTGAACTTCAGAGTGAAGCTACACATTGCACAATTCCATGTAACTTTTCTTTAACTTTTATTTAAAAACAAAACAAAACTGAACAACAACCGTGGGAAGCCTCAGTTGTGAGTAGTAGTGACTGTGGGTAGGGAGAGGGTGTTTAGCCCATTCACTACTGGTGTTTTGGCATTAAGAATGATGCCAGGCTATTTTATTCCCAAAGGAAAAAGAGATAGAAACTACACAGATCCCGCTCTCTTTTTCCCTGAAGGGGAAAAAACAGCTGGGGAAAACTTTGAGTGGAAAAAATGGCCTGAAGAGAACAGATTAAGGAATGCTTCACCATGCACCAGTCTTCCACTCAAGGTTGCTTTCCACTATGACTGCTTTTCATATTAAAAACATTGTGGGAAGGTCACACAGAACTTGATGTAACATTGAGAAGCTATTCACATGCATATTGATAAATGGGCTGTAGTGATCAGCCTCACAAGACAAGTGAACCTTGTCTTGACTGACAGGCTAGTGAACTCCAGGGCTCAGCCAATCAGCACACCACATGGGTGGGACCTAGAGAGCTGTTGCCAGGAAGAAGGGAGTCTTTGAGCCTCATGATCCATGAGACCTGGTTTTGTCCGGTGAGTGGGAAGAGAGCCCTGGGCAGCCAGATTGGCCGCCCACACGATGGTCGGCCCTGAGACGGAGCCGGCAGGGGGTGGGGGGAGCAGGAGCCGCGTGCCCCTCGCAAGCCCCAGTATGCCCTGCGCAAGTGAGCAGGGCATACTGGGGAGACCCCCGAGCCGGGCGGCTGCTTTTAAGCCTCCCGGCCAGGGGTCTATTTGTGAGTAGCCGGCTACTCACAAGCAGTTAGCCCTGGTTTGTGGAGCGCTCACTCCACAAACCCGGGCTAAGGGGTGGGCTACAGGAGTGGGTTAGCTGCTCCAGAACCACTGGACTTGGCTGCGAGCCCGGTGGTTCTAACGATCACAAAAATTGGGCTAGGATTTTCCTAGCCCGATTTTTGTGATTGTAAGAATAGCCCCTTTGTTGGGAGAAGCTTGGCTGGAGGTGCACAGGAGGACATGTGGCCATGGAGGTTGGCTGCAGGAGGATAACTGCAAAGCCTGGGGAGGATTTACAGGAGGCTTGAAGTCTCATCAGGAGATTGGTGAGTTCAAGGAAAAGGGAACTTTAGTCTAGGAAAAGGTTTGTTTAGTCAGATTTTGCGTTAGGGATGTTATATTTCTTGGATGTGTGTGCTCTGCATATTCTGGATACTGTTCTATTATAGTTTACCTGCAATGTAATTGAAATAAGAAACACTAACCTACACTCAATATACCCAGGGCGTTCCAAAAGCCCCTGTAAACACTTAAGCGTGCATTAAGACAACCTATATTTGTAATCCTATTAAGTATTCATAACTGTATCTAAAAGCTGAGAAAGCCTCAGTTGGAAGCAGTCTGTAGTAATTGTATAAAACTGTTTTAAAAAGTTCTTTTCTTTTTACATGTGACTCTGAGTTGGTTTTTAACTCAGGAAAGGGGCGGAGGCAAAGAGAGATTTCTCTGGTGCAAACATGTGCTCAAACATTCCATAGCGATCAGTTTTTTCACCTTGTGTAGGCTTACATGTGGAAGATTTTTGTACTTGTGCAAGAGCCAAATTAAGAGAGTTTTCTTTCTTTCTGGGTTATTTCACCCCAAGCCCAGAGAGTTTCTGTAGAAGTGGTGGTGTTGGTGGCAGCATTCTAAACCTACTGATAATAGGGACATAGGGACATAGGAAGCTGCCATATACTGAGTCAGACCATCGGTCCATCTAGCTCAGTATTGTCTACACAGACTGGCAGCAGCTTCTCCAAGGTTGAAGGCAGGAATCTCTCTCAGCCCTATCTTGGAGATGCTGCCAGGGAGGCAACTTGGAACCTTCTGCTCTTCCCAGAGTGGCTCCATCCCCTAAGCAGAATATCTTACAGTGCTCACACATCAAGTATCCCATTCATATGCAACCAGGGCGGACCCTGCTTAGCTAAGGGGACAAGTCATGCTTGCTGCCACAAGAGCAGCTCCCTCCCTGCTATTGGCAGAGGCTAGCAATAATCTGGGCGGCTGATCCAGCCACCCAGCAACATGGCTGGGATTGTCTGAAGGGAAGGGACGCTTTTGTGGCTTCCTCCCCTAACCTCATCCAAGCCCATTCTCCAAATGTGAGAATGGGCTCGTAGTTTCAGCCTAAATTCAGGCAAAATCTAGTGACAACCATGAGAATTCATGGAAACTAGGGATGTGCGAAACGTTTCAGGTACAGAAGGATCTGTACCCAAAACTGCCCATTTCGGGTGATTTGCTCCCAAAATGAATCACCCTCTTGACCCCCCCCCAAATGTTTTGGAGCTGAAACGAATCACCCCTGTTTCAGCTCAGAATTATTTGTAGTTTCAGCCCTCCATTTTGTGACCGATAACGTGCTTCTGAGTGTGGATTCTCTGATAGCAAATGAGATTTTCAATGAGACACCATGAATTCACTCTCATTTGCTATCAGAGAATCCACACTCAGAATACCTCAGAAACAACAGAACCCTGTACCCCATGGGTTAGCAACCCATGGCGGTGGTTGGCATCCTATGTGCACTACACCATCACTCGCTCTGGGCCACCCCAGCGTCCCACAGGTGCACTTATGGGGCTGCTGAAACCTCCATTATACCTTATGGGGAAAACCCTTAAAGACGTGTGAACTGCAACAAATCACCAAAAACCAGCCCTTTGCCCAATTCCTCTGCAATTTGGGTGGTAGCCTCCACCCATTAGGCACTACCGCACCACACCACTCTTTTGGCCCTGGGACCCATTTTTTTTGATCCAAATTGATTTGGATTCAGATTAATTTGGATCTGAATCAAATCTGGGGTGATTCGGATGGGTCAGATTTGGACCCAAAAATAAAACTGGGGTGTTTCGATTTGGATCCGAATCGAAACACTGAAAATCCAAATTGCACACCCCTAATGGAAACCCACCTGAGGATTGTCAGCAGTGATATCAGAACTTATCTGATTCTAAAGCTACATTTTATTGATTTATTGATTGATTTGATTTGATTTGATTTATATACCACCCTACCAAAAATGGCTCAGGACGGTTGAGCATATATTAAAAATGCTGAAGATGTTTTGCCTTGGTTTGAAATCCCAAATTCATCAAACATTTTAATTTAAAGGAACTGATGGTAACAATAGTGCACATCTCTGGATCATGCTGAAAATGCTATACATATATTAGCAAAGGAATATGTATATGCTGTACATATATTAGCAACGGAAGCAAATTTGTCTCATGTATTAAACATCCTACCTATATTCCAAGAAAAGGGTGTCTTCCAATCTCGTCAATTTTTCTTCTTCTGTTTTTAACTTGATGATACTGGGAAACTGCTGAAGATAATGTGTGTCACCCCCTCCCTTATTAATCTACAATCAGCCTGTGTGTTTGGTAATGAAGGATTACAGCTAAATTGCATGCATTTTTAATGCTTCCAAATGACCCTGATGTTTAGATTTGTTTTGAAAAACCCACAACCCCCCGTATTCCATGCTCAATAGCTTAGGATGTTATAATCTATGTAAATGTATTTATCCCACTTTTTAGCAATTCTCCTTGCAAAGATGTCATTTCTCTAGAATTTTATTGAATTAATCATGACAGAGTTAGATCAGTTTCTGAAGAAAGCAGAACATTATGTGTTTCCTTTATTTGATTTATACAGTGACACTCACCACCCAGGTATTCAGTGCAATTAGATATTCATTACTTTTTAAGAGTTCTAAACAAGCAAGCAGTAGCTTCTATTTAGTGGCAGTTTCAGAGCAACAAGAAGAGCTAATATGAAGCATTTAAAACAACTCATCTCCTCCTCTACTGAGGTTTCTCTCCACCTCTAGAGTGAGAAACTGGATGAAATCCAGATCGGATGGGGGTGTGAAACAGCTAGACACAATCAGAGCTGGGCTCATGCTTGGGTACCAGATGAGGGTACAAAGAGGGGTAGGCAGGCAGGGCACCACAAGATGAGGGAGTCTGTGCTGCTACTCAGATGATTTGCTCCGATTGTCAGGCCAGCATGGAGGCAAGAGTTGTATAGGGCCTGATGTGTCTCCATTAAGCCAAGAGATCAGCTGACTATATCCAGGCCCTGAGTCACCAGATTGAACACTGAAGCCTGGAGGTTGTCCTTGATCCATAGAGGTCTTATCTGTGGACTGCTGAAAAGCCAATGAGCCCTTTCTCATGATTGGTGAGAAAGGGCTCAAAGGGGTGAGGGGAGGAAGCCTTGAAATGCTTACCTCCCCTGCAGAAGATCCCTCTGTCCATGCTAAATGTGGAGATAGCACACCCAGACATGCAGGTGCCTCCTCAGGCAGCATGGAGGATCGGGGGCTGGGATGCATCACCCTGGCCCCTGGAACTTCCATAATGCACTGTGAGAGTGCACAGTGCATTATGGGGAGTCCCACAGTCTCCCAGCTCCAGCTGAAAAGCAGCCAAAACTGGCAGACGATCACAGACACCAGGCTAAGGGAGCGCTCACTCCCTTAACCTGGTTTAAGCTATGGGCTCTGCAGGTGGGTTTGCCACCACCATGCCAATGGCAGCTGCTTGCCTCCCGCTACTTCTCACAAGCAGAGCAGACTTGGTATTAGCCCACTCTTGTCTGCTCGTGAGAACAGCCTCAAGTTGTGGCTGACCCAAGAGTTAGCTACAGGGAATCCTGCGTTAGGACCAGGATCTGGTTGCATGCAGAAGGTCCCAGGTTCACTCCCTGGCATCTCCATGTAGGGTTGGGAAAGGATCCTGCCTGAAACCTTGGAGAGCTGCTTTCAGTTGGTGTAGATGATACTGAGCTAGATTGACCAGCGGTCTGGCTCGGTATAAGATAGCGGCCTATGTTTCACCACCTGGCTTTGCCCAGCTGCCATTCTTCCTGGCTCAGGGTGGTATTTTTGAGATTGTGATCAATCTTGAATCATATCTCGCTTTAGCTATGACTGGGGACAGAGCAAGGTGGTTAAAGGGAGCACGAGGTAGCTTCAGGAGTATAGTATCATTGATTTAATGAAGTTGTTCACTGTAAGCAAGAAAACACTTCAAATGTTTTGGGCTAAGTGAAAGGCTCATAGAAGCTTCTGTTGGTGATGAGGGATGTTCATTTATTGGGAACTCCACCTGAAAATATGACTGCTCCACCTAGCAGGAAAGGCTGACAACAGTCCCATCTTGAAATGCTGCTGCTTTTACTACTACTACTACTACTACTACTACTACTACTACTACTATGAATATTTATATACCACTCTTGGGGAAATGACTTGATTAGCAAGCCAGAGGTTGCAGGTTTGAATCCCCATTGGTACATAGGAACATAGGAAGCTGCCATATACTGAGTTGGTCCATCTAGCTCAGTATTGTCTTCACAGGTTGGCAGCGGCTTCTCCAAGGTTGCAGGCAGGAGTCTCTCCCAGCTCTATCTTGGAGATGCTTCCAGGGAGGCAACTTGGAACCTTCTGCTCTTCCCAGAGCGGCTCCATCCATTAAGGGGAATATCTTACAGTGCTCAGGGCAGCTCTGCTTAGCTAAGGGGACAAGTCATGCTTGCTACCACAAGACCAGCTCTCCTCTCCAGACTAAGGGAAACAGCTATATCAGGCAGCAGCGATATAGGAAGGTGCTGAAAGGCATCATCATCTCACACTGCACAGGAGACGGCAATGGCAAACCCCTCCTGTATTCTACCAAAGACAACCACAGGGCTTTGTGGTTGCCAGGAGTCGGCAGCGACTCGATGGCACACTTTACTTTTACTTTCAATCAAAGTTCTCAAAGCGGTTTACATGGAAAAATAAATAATACATGAATAAGATGGCTCCCTGTCCCCAAAGGGCTCACAGTCTAAAAATAAACATAAGGCAGATACCAGCAACAGCCACTGGAGGGATGCTGTGCTGGTGTGGGTTGGGGCCAGTTGCTCTTCCCCTGCTAAATATAAGAGAACCGCCACTTTAAAAGGTGGCTCTGTGCTGAATTAGCAGGGGCTAATTTAATTAAGGTCATTCACATGACCAGCCCTACCCAGGCTTGCACAGAGCTGGCTAGGGCTGGCTGTGTGGAGTGCCAGGATTGGTCCAGATCCCAGCGATAACCCATTTTTGTCCTTGGAGAGAGGTGAGGGAGAAGGATGCACGCATGCCTCCTCCCTCAGTCCTGGTTCATGTGGAAGCACAGGCTGCCTGCAACCTGAGTCTCCATAGTGCTGGGCAGAAAGAGCACCTGGAAACTCACGAGATGTGCAAATTTGGCAGGATTCCTTGACCTGCAGTGAAGTTCTACTCACACCATGGAACTTCACTGCCTCTTCCTTCCCATTGCAGCTCCTTGTAACCTCAAAAGGCACTTTGATGGCTAGAGGACAATCTGGAAAAGCTTAGCATGTAGGGTGGGTGATGGACCTGGGAAGAATGAGCAGATATTGGTGATCCCTCTTTGCATGCTTGCAATGGCCTTTCACCCATTTTTCACTCAGCAGTCTCTGTATCCCACCCATTATTTACACCAACCTACGTATCTATATACCTAGATGGAAAGAGCAGCTCCATCTTTTCAAAGAGAGGTACACACAGTTCTACTCCTGTGAACAGGGAAGCCCTTGAGGTCAGGTGATCTATATGTGAGTCATGGAGCCCTGGTGCCCAAAATAAATAGCTGGATCATGGTGTCTGAGTTTAAAATTATTGTGCCAGTATATCTTATTTAAAATGATTTTTATTTAATTATCTGTCTTCTAAACTTATATTTCATCTTCCTAAAAATGTATCTTTTCTATAGATAGAAAACTGGACTGTGCTTGTTTTCCTGTTTGGTTACAAAATCCTGACTCAAGGTACTGGAAAATGATTTCCTCAGTATGCATGAGCAGATATATATCTCATCCCTTTGTACTGTCATGTTGCTAGTCTAACAAGCTGAAAATACGAGTGTGAAAGGAGGAGACATTTTGGGATCAGAGAAACAGGCAGCTAATTTATTAGTAAGACCTACTTCCCTGACAATCAGTAAAAGCTGGATGTGACCCCATTGGGGATATTTTTTTACTTGGCAGATGACGATTCCCTTCTCTTTATGATACCATTTCCTGCTGTCATTGCAATTGTCAATTATCTAATTGGATAACACAATGTTCTGATGCAATTTATTGTTACTTAAAGCACACATACTCAACTGTCTTGTTTTAAGAAAGCATAACCAGGGGGAAAGACGGAGCAGTGATCATGCTCTCCTAGAGTGACACAAAGTAAAAGCATTCTCCAAAGCCCTGTTCAGACATGACACTGTATGGGTGTACACACGTGCATGTTTTTACGTTCCCCACACAGAGGATACAGATGGGAAGTGTACTGCTGTAATTGCATCCAAGTTAGCAAGTGAATACTGACTGTACATGCTCACCGACTGTATGGCTCAGTATTATGTGAATAGGATTAAAGTACCAGTTACATGGACATTAATTCTGAACTGTATGGGTGAGAGAGCAGGGCCAGAACAGATCCCATATAGGTCTGTTCTAACCATCTCCATCTCCTGTCAGACAATAATGGCCTGCACATCTGGATGGAATCAAGTTTCTTATAAAAGTGCAAGAGGGCCTCTAAATGATATGAATTGCCTGACTGCTTGAAATATTAGCCCCCAAGAAACACCATATGAATGCATGAGAAAGGGGACAGTGTGATTGTCTGTGCCAGATCCCCTTGAACGATCAGATGTGTTTTATAACTGCTTCCCTTGTAAACACAAAGAAAACGTATGCCTGTTTAATTAAAACTTTATTCAGAAGCAACTCTGTTTTCCCCCCTTCTCCTTTCCCTCCATTTTCAACTCCACTTCCCACAACCTCTACAGGATCCCCACTGGGACAAATCTCCAAACAACGGAACACAAATGATTACTTGGTAGAATGCAAATATGGGAGAACTCCTGAAACCAACTTTCCATGCAGGAGGAAAAGCTTAGACGCTTAGTGGCAGCTGTGGCCAGGAGTTCTTTGACACAACTAAGGCTGGTGCATCAACTGCAACCATTCTCTGGAGAAGGCAGTACCATAGTCATGTATGTAAATAAGTCCAGACTGTAACAATTCTGTGACTCTGGCAAGTGTTAGTATCTCTCTCTTCAACCCCGAGGAACCAACCTTGCCTTGAGGTTTACTATAAAGCTATAATCCGGCCTGAGTGTCAATTATTGTGACAAAATATTTCAATGCTTTTACAGTGGCAGTCGGTATATTTTCCAGCTCTGAAGTCAATGGAGAGTGTTTACAGCAGATCTAGTAAAAAGCAGCACTGCAATTACAATGCAGCTGTAAAATATACAGTTAAGGGGTATTTTTTGCAAATTATATCCATTCACGTCATGCCCAACAGGTGGTAGCTTTTAGCTATATCTATAAAATCTGTTTTGAGGAAAGGCTGCTCAGTGAGTCCCAAAGGGCAAGTTTAAAGTTATAGTCCTCCAAAAGGAGTCTAGACAAATTCCTGCTGCCCAGCTTGGTTAATAATAGATGGAAGGAGGGAGGGAGGGAGCATGATCTAGGTCCTGAAGCTTTATTTCATGCTGGTTAGCTTCAAACTCTATGCATGATTTTCACCAAAAAAGCTACAAATGCAGATCCAAACCATGTGTGAGAAGAAAACATAGTAGTTGACATAGTAAACATAGTAGCTGATTCTCACGATTGCCAGGGATGGGATGGGAGTTTGCGGGGGAGGGGGGGCTGCTCTTAACCTACCTTCCCCCCAAATGACCAAACCATCCGTCATTGGCTCGCCTCCCGCACGCCCACACGGGAGCCCTGCTCCATGCAGCTCCATGAGGCACAGAGCAAGACAGAGGGATCCAGGGCCAGAACTTGTTCCAGTCTCTGGATATCCCACAATGCAATGTACAACACACAAATTGCATTGGGGATTCCCCCATCAGATGGGAGCTCTATGTGCCCATCTCTAGGTATCCTTGGGATGAATTCAGCCCAAGGAGACACACGATACCCGGTCGCTGGGTTAAGAGTACAAGCTACCCCAGCTGGGTAAGGAACTAACAGCAGGGTTCCCTAAGAGAGTTAGGTGGGTCGGGAGCAGAGGGATCCGTGATGATCCTGCTGCTTCTCACAACCAGCTTAACTCTGGGTTAGGCTGGTTGTGAGAACAGCTTCATCGTGTGCAACGTTATGTGCACCTTGCAATGTAGCATTCACTCAATTGTGCAAGAGCACACTTGTACCCATTGCAAAGACTTCCCAAATACAGTTGTGCAACAGCCAGCAACTGGAAATCATGGCCAGGAATTCTGCAACTGTGTTCACTATGTCAGCCAATGAAAACAGAGATGGCATTTCCCAGCTCCAAAGAATCCGGGCCCTGAGCTTAGCCCTTCAAAAAGAAGCATGGAGGCGGAGGGGACGTAGTGGAGTTGGGAAGGAGCAAGCTATGACCAAAAATGTTTTCTGCTACTACCAACAGGTAGCCAGATGGTTTAGAGCAGAGTTTCCCAACCTGTGTGCTCCAGATGATGCTGAACTACAGGTCCCATCATCCCCAACCACTATTTATTGTGGCTGGGGATGATGGGAATTGTAGTACAGCAACATCTGCAGTACCGCAAATTGGGGACCCCTGGTTTAGCAGCAAGGTGCATGAGAAACCCTGGGGAGGAGTGCTAATGGGGCTATTCACACGATTAGCAAAAATCGGGCTTGGAGAGCCTAGCCTGATGTTTGCTAATCATAAGAACCACCAGGCTCGGCTGCGAGTCCGGTGGTTCTTGAGCAGCTAACCCACTTTGGTAGCCCGCCCCTTAGCCCGGGTTTGTGGAGCGCTCCACAAACCCGGGCTATTGGATTGTGAGTAGCTGCGGTGTGGCTCCGCGCCATGCCTACTCACGAGTAGACCCCTGGAGGGGAGGTGAAAAGCCGCCTCCCAGCTCTGGGGGTGTCCCCAGTATGCCCTGCGCACTTGTGCAGGGCATACTGGGGCTTCTGGGGGCCGCATGGCCCCCGAGCTCCCTAGCCCCCACCAGCTCCATTTCAGAGCTGGCAATCATGTGGGCGGCCGATCTGGCCGCCCAGGGCTCCCTCCCCGCTCATGAGCAGGGAGAATGGGCTTAGCCCACTCTTCCCGCTCACAGCCCCAAACCAGGTCTCACAGATCGTGAGAACCAGTCCAGTGAGTGATAAAGCACTTTGCATGAGAAGGTCCAAGGTGAACCCCTGTAAACTGAGCAAAGACATGTCTTAAAGTGGGATTCTCTTATATTTATCAGGGGGAGAGCGGCTATTGCTGGAAAAGAAACCTTATGTTTCTTTTGTGAGCCCTTTGGTTGTGAGCCCTTTGGGGACAGGGTAGGGAATCATCTTATTTATGTCTTATTTGTTTTTCTGTGTAAAGCACTTTGAGAATTTTGTTGAAGAGTGGTATATAAATATTTATTATTACTTGTTTACACAGTCAGACAGGTGTTATTGACAGGTTTGTTTTATCCAGACATCGAGTCCTTCCCAAGGACCTGGGATGCCAGAATTTTATTGTCAATGTTGTTGCTGTTATAGATATCGTCGCAGAATATAGGCTGTTCCCAGTAAAGCTGCTTTTTGTAATTGGCTGATGGTGATTTCTGTGGCCCCTATGGTGTTGAGGTGCTCTTCAAAGTCTTTTGGAACTGCACCCAGGGCACCAATTACCACTGGGATTATTTTGGTCTTTTTCTGCCACAGCCTTTCAATTTCGATTTGTGGATCTTTGTATTTTGTGATTTTTTCTATTTCTTTTTCTTCTATTCTGCTATCCCCTGGTATTGCTATGTCGATTATTTTAACTTGTTTTTCTTTCTTCTCTACTACAGTTATATCTGGTGTATTGTGTGGCAGATGTTTGTCTGTTTGTAGTCGGAAGTCCCATAATATTTTTACATCTTCATTTTCTACCAGTTTTTCAATTTGATGGTCCCACCAATGTTTGGCTACAGGTAGCTTGTATTTTTTGCAGATGTTCCAGTGTATCATCCCTGCTACCTTGTCATGCCTTTGTTTGTAGTCAGTCTGTGCGATCTTCTTACAACAGCTGATTAGGTGGTCCACTGTTTCATCTGCTTCTTTACAAAGGCGGCACTTGCTGTTTGTTGTGGATTTTTCTACTTTTGCTCTTATTGCATTTGTTCTTAGTGCCCGTTCTTGTGCAGCCAGTATTAAACCCTCTGTTTCTTTCTTCAAGTTGCCATTCTTAAGCCATTGCCAGGTTGTTGTTGTTGTTTTTAGGTTCAGTTCCTGATATCCAGGGCTGGCCCTCGCATATCTTTTGCCTTGACCAGCCTTTCTGTTATCTCCAGTTAAGATGGGGGAAACCATTTGTCTGAAACGCTGCTGAGAGTCAGTGCAGTCAGAGCATCAGACCCATCATCCAGCTAGGTTGATGAAGAGCCTGACTCACGGCAGCTTCATATATTCAGAATGCCCACAATCAAGAGGACCCACATCAAGTTGTGGGTGTAGAGGAGACAGAAGGACATTTGAGATCTGTAACTTCCTCCAAACCTTGTGTTCTTGGCATATTGTAAGCAAAAAGGCTAGAGTAAACTGAGATTAGTCAGTTCAGACGTCATGACCAATCTCAGTTTATTTTAACCTAGATAGGAAGTAGATGCATGTGGAGGGATGGGGGGTACATGCCTGTGGTTCAGACAGTGCACAGAGTCTAGCTTTAACCAAGGCTCCACATGACAGCTGAACTGGCCCAATATGTAAGATAAGCATGGCAAATTGATGCCCATATCCATGGAGAATCAGTTAGCCAACACTTCCTCCTTTTTTTGCTGTAGGAGGCATCAGTGAATGTTTTACTATTGCATGACACACACAATTCTCCCCAGGGAATTCCGACAGCCTGTATGATGTCTTAGTCACAGGGTCATGCCAAGAGTGGAGAGATATGAGTTCAAATTCCCAATCATCCATGAAGCTCAGTGTGTGATCACAGGGCAATCACCATTTCCCAGCCTAATCTACCTCACAGGGTTGTTGTAATGACAAAAGGGTTTTTTCATGCCCATTGTCCTGAGCTCCTTGGAGAAAGGGCAAGATATAAACATGACAAATAAAACATTAAGGTTGTTCACACAACCATTGCGTGTAGGGCTGGGTAGGGTGGGGTGGAAGCCAGGGGCACACCTACCTTCCCCACAGGACCTCCTTCCCCTCCTCGCTGCACCACTTGTGTCAGTCATTGGGTTGGGGGACCTGGCGATTGACCAGCCCGCACAACTAGAGTTAATGCGATGATGGGTCAAGGGACATCAAGGCAGCCAGCATGGGGCAAGCAGAATGAGTCACAGCTTCAGCTCGTTTAGGAACATAAGAATAGGCCTATCTGGTCCAGCCTCCTGTTTCACACAGGAGGCCCCACCTGACGCCTCTGAGAAGTCCACATGCAAGAGATGAGGGTATGCCTTCTCTCCTGCTGTTGCTTCCCTGCAACTGTGGCATTTACCACCCTCCTGCCCCACCTGGATGGTATGATCTACTGTAGTAGATCATATGTGCCTGCTCCTTCATCATGGGAACAAGCTCTTCAGACTATGGAATCAAATGAACTTGTTTTTAAATATTTCTGGGTTGTTGTTTTTTCCAGACAGAACATAACACAATAGTCAGACCCATCCAGTAATCTATACAGAAGCTTTGGGAAGGTCTGCTTTTTCCCTCCAAGGACCAATTTTTGTCATTCTTTTTCAAGTGGGGGAACACAAGCTAGGCTTTTTCCATGCCTTCCAGCAAATAACTTTCCCCACGTCACTACTTATAACCGTGCTAGCTTCAACAAAATCATTCCTTAGCTAGATCGGCTACCCTAGAGGTTAAGCAAGAGGCAGATAAAAAGATATTTATATATTGCAGGTGTGGCTCACTCATCCACAGAGCAAAGCCTAGCAGGTCGAGGCAGCTGGTCTCTCACAGTTTTTTATCCTCTCCAGCTTAACAGGCTTATTCTCCTTTCAAACACACACACTGTCCACACACTTAGCAATCTTTCAGAGCACCATATAAGACACACCTGAACAGCATAAGGCCTGGAGGCCGGATCTGCCCCACAGGGACCTTTTTGCTGTCCTGTAGGAAGAAAGGTCCTGCAGCAACAGCAGAAGCCAATACATAAATCTGATAAATAATAAATAAAGCTAAGAAGAGCTCTTGGCCTGTCCTGTGTCAAGCAGCAGCTCAGTGCATTAGCCTGCCTTAAACCAGATGTTCCTCACCTACCTTGCTACTCCTACACTGGGCTGGAGTGCACTAGCACCACCCCTCATCCTTCTTTCCCCTCACCTTTCCCCCTGACTCCTCACCTTTCACCCCCTTGCTATCATTAGGTTTCAAAGAATTAATTAATTTTATTGTAATAATTAATGTGCTGAACATTGACCTCGTCCCTTGTATGCCAAGTCATGGATTGTTCTGGCCCACCAGAACATTTGAGTTGTGCACTCCTAATATAAGGTAACACTGCATCTTAGTATTCAGCTGATCAGTAGAAGACCTCAGTGACCATACACACATCATGCCGATGCAATCATGCAATGTTAATATTGCATGAACACATCTCCCAAAACACATGATAGGGATGTGTGAATTGGCTCAAGCTCAAGCCGGTTCAACATGGAACTTGGCTGGCTCGAGGGCTTGCCCTCGAGCTGCGCCAGACCTGGTTTGGCTCAGCATGGAGCTGAAACCCACCACCACCAGCTGGTCCAGGGGTTCTAACAAAAACTTTTTTTAAAATAACTCACTGCCACCAGGAGTGCTGCCATGGCTGTGGGGGGGGGGGGTTCTGGTAGTTCATCCTCCCCCCACTGGTCTCCCCCTGATATCAATCTGGGATCACGCAGATGGCCAGTACACATGTGTGGCGGCCTCCAAAATGGCCACCGCCAGCACAAAGAGGCCCCCAAACAGCCCATAAACAGCTGAACCAGGCCAGATTGAGACTGGGGGGACCACCAGAGACTCCCCCATGGCCGTGGCAGTGCCTTCTGGAGGTGGTGAATTCTTCTTTAAATAAATAAATGGTTAGAACCCCCTTGAATTTGAGTTGCACTGGGTGGAATTTTTTTGGGGGGGGGGACATGCCCAGTTCCGTTTGAGTCCAGTTTGGATTCGAACCGAACCAGGCAGACTGGTTTCATGCACTCCCCTAATAGACAGAGATCATAATATGAAGACTGAAGAAAACTTTGAGCTTGTTCTCATGGAGAGAAGTTGGAGGGAAGGTACGATCCTACTTGCCTGCTCCCAGATTATCAGAGCCTGCTCTGGGCTTTGCCATTCATGCACCCCCACAAATGGTGCAGCAGTGATCTCCATCACTGAAATAGGGAGCTGGAGCATCCAGATATACCACAATACATTGTGGAAGCAACAGAGAGGCAACCTTCAGTATTGCAGCAGTTCTACTCTGCCTGGCCTCACTTTCCACCTCATTCCATGGTAAACATAACCGCTGGCAGCCCAGGAGCAGTTTAAATCATGCCAGTGCTGCAGATGACAAAAAAGGGGAGGGGCTCTCTTCATGTCCTAACTCAGTTTTAGCCTGGGTAGCCCATCTGGGCTACTCAGATGCTGCTCAGGTATGGAGCTGCTGGGTTGAGAGGGCTCCTGCTGTCCCAGGCAATCAGAGATTCCTCCTACCCAGAAATCTCTGCTTGTGAGAACAGCTCCTTTATCTGGGTCTATGAAAAGCAGGAATGTCATGCTTCAAAGAAAAGAAGTATGACATATGTTTGCAGACATTGGACTGGAACAAAGGAAACTGGGAAGTTAAGATTGATTGATTGATTTGATTTGTATACCACCCTTCCAAAATGGCTCAGGGCGGTTTACAATTAAAACAAACCACTAAAAAGTAAAGAGCTAAAACAAATTAAAAAACATTTTAATTTAATTAACAATTTAAAAACATTTTAAAACAACAATTAAACAATTACAGTGATTAAAATCCCGAAATCGGGTTTTTAATTTTAAAATAAACCAGATATTAAAAAACCCCAAATTTAGGAAGCTGAGAAAGCTTGGGTGAAAAGTTGGGTTTTCAGGTATTTTTTGAAAATTGCCAGAGATGGGGAGGATCATATCTCAGCAGGGAGCACATTCCACAATCTTGAGGCAGCAACCGAGAAGGCCCGTCTCTATGCAGACACTAAATGAGTTGGCGGAAACTGGAGACGGATCTCCTCAGATTACCTCAATGGGCGGTGGGGTTCAGAATGAAGAAGACGCTCTCTTAGATACCCAGGGCCTACGCCGTTTAGGGCTTTGTAAGTTATAACTAGCACTTTGTATTTTGTCTGGGAACCTATTGGCAGCCAGTGTAACTCCATCAGTAAAGGAGTAACATGGTCTCTCCGAGATGACCCAGAGACCAACCTGGCTGCCATGTTCTGAACTAACTGAAGTTTCCGGACTATGTAGAAAGGCAGTCCCATGTAGAGCACATTACAAAAATCAAGTCTAGAGGTAACCAACAGATGTACCACTGTTTTGAGGTCATTGATCTCGAGAAACAGGCGCAACTGGCTTATCAGCCGAAGCTGATAGAAAGCACCCCTGGCCATCGCCTCAACCTGAGAAACCAGGGAGAGGTGTGAATCCAGAAGTACTCCCAGACTGCGAACCTGTTCCTTTTGGGGAAGTGTGACCCCATCTAAAATAGGTAGATCAAAATCGTCTCTAGAGTTCTGACCCCGCACAATAAGTACCTCCATCTTATCTGGATTCAGCTATGCTGGCCTTCAGCTGAAATAAACAAGTACAAAAATATCTGGATTCAGCTTCAGTTTATTCTCCCTCATCCAGCCCATTACTGCTTCCAGGCAGGCATTTAGGGAGGATATGCCAGCTCCTGAAGAAGCTGACATGGAGAAGTAAATCTGGGTGTCATCAGTGTACTGGTAACACCCAACTCCAAATCCCCTGATGATCTCTCGCAGCGGTTTCATGTTGATGTTAAAAAGCATTGGAGAAAGTACGGAGCCTTGAGGGACACCATCCTTAAGCTCAGATTTTGAAGAGCAACAGTCTCCAATCGACACCATCTGGAATCAATCCGAGAGGTAGGAGTGGAACCACTGAGAAACAGTGCGTCCCACCCCCAACACCCTCAGACGTTCCAGAAGGATACTATGGTCAATAGTATTGAAAGCCGCCGAGAGATCCAAGAGGACCAACAGAGTCACACTTCCTCTGTCCATTGCCAATTGGAGATCATCCATCAGGCCGACCAAGGCAGTCTCCACCCCATAGCCTGCCCGAAAACCAGTTTGAAATGGGTCTAGATAACCAGTTTCCTCCAAGACCACCTGGAGCTGAGAGGCCACCACCCTCTCAATTACCTTGCCCAGCCATGGGAAGTTGGAAACAGGCCTATAATTGCTCAATTCTGAGGGATCTAATGCAGGCTTCTTTAGAAGAGGTCTAATGATTGCCTCCTTAAGACAAGGAGGCATCCTGCCCTCCCTCAGAGAAGCATTTATGATTTCCACCAGGCTGTTTACAATAACCTCCCTGCTAGATCAAACAAGCCATGTTGGACAAGGGTCAAGAGAACAAGTGGTAGTTCTCACTGCTCCAAGCAGCGTGTCCACATCCTCAGGAGTCACAAACTTAAACTGATCCAGTCGAATCACATAAGTGGAGTCGTTGGGCACCTCCAGCTCAAACATCAAATTAATTGTGGAGTGTCCATCTTGGTCAGCCTGAATCCGAGAGATTTTATCTGTGAAAAACTCTTTAAACACATCAGAGCAGGAAACTGATTACTCCAAATTCTGCTTCAAGGGAGTCGGGGGGCAGATACTAATCCCCTCACAACCCTGAACAACTCCACTGGATGTGAATTCTCAGAGGCAATACAGGCAGAAAAGAACCACCGCTTTGCCGCACATATTGCCCGAGCATAGATCTTTAGATGTGCTCTATTTCGCAATCTGTCAGATTCGAGTCGAGTCTTCCTCCACTTGTGCTCCAGTCACCTACCTTGCCTTTTCAGCCCCTGTAGATCTTCTGTATACCAAGGGGCCAAATCTGAAGAGGGCACGCTTGGGAGCAATCGTGTCTACTGCCCTGGTGAGCAAGTTGTTCCATTCTCAACCAGGGCATCAATAGGATTACCAGCAAAGCCAACATTCAATCCCTCCAAGACTTCTTGGAATCATAGTGGATCCAATAACCTCTTCGGGCGGACCATTCTAATGGGCCCCTCGCCCCTGCAGAGGTAGAAAGTGGTTGTAAGTTCAACCTTAACCAGATGGTGGTCTGTCCATTACAATCAGGAAATCACAGGAGTCCCCACCCACGGAACACCACCCTGATCAGAGTAAAAGACCAAATCAAGCGTGTGACCTGCAATATGCATCGGTACCACTTGAGATATAATAATAATAATAATAATAATAATAATAATAATAATAAATTCGATTTCTAGACCGCCCTTCCAAAAATGGCTCAGGGCGGTTTACATGGAGAAATAATAAATAAATAAATAAATAAATAAATAAATAAATAAATAAGATGGATCCCTGTCCCCAAAGGGCTCACAATCTAAAAGAAACATAAGATAGACACCAGCAACAGTCAATTATGCCCATAGTTGTCATGGTCGCTATGAACTCCTGAGCTGCCCCGGATAGATTGGTCCCAAAATGAACACTGAAGTCCTCCAGCACCAAGAGTCTGGGAGACTCCAACACGAGTTCCGCAACCAAGTCCGTGAGCTCAGTAAGGGATTCCGCTGGACAGCGGGGCGATTGGTACACCAACAGAAGTCCCAATCTATCCCTGGTCCCCAATCTCAAGCACACACATTCAATATGGTCCAATAGCCTGACAGGGACCCTAGTAAGGGAGATGTTATCCTTCTAGACCACAGCCACCCCACCTCCCCGCCCAAGAGTTGTCCAACACTTTTCTTTTCGTGTATGCAAAAGTGTCTTGGTGGGGTCAATCTGATTATACATATCAGAGAATCATAGAATGTCAGAGATGGAAGGGAACTTGGGGAATTCTAGTCCAGCCCCTTCTCTGCACAGAGCACTGCTACTGCAGTGTTCTTCATCGTAAGGCCTGGGGTCCAGTGGCAGCCACTCAACTACCCTAAGGCTGCATTCAGACATAAAGCCAAACTGGAGGCAAACATGCCAGAAGTTCACGTTTGTGGTCATCCAAATGTGTGAAACCATCGTTTGTCTTGCAATCATGGCTTGGTTTTCACTCCCATACCTGAATTTGAACCTTCAGTTTGTAAGGAGTTTCACTGCAGAAATCTTAGGTTCCAAAGGGCCATTGTTTTGTCCAAATTCTGCCATTGCTTTTAAATGGGTTTTGTGCTGTGGTTCCTCCCAAAACCATAGAGAGGGAAGCTCAGAGCAGCCCAGAAATGGGTCAGCTCTATGCCAAGCATGTTTCTTGCTGGCCTCCTCTTGGAGCTGTTGCCCCACCTGCTGCCATCTCCTGAGGTTTCAGCAGCGAAATTCACTACAAACTGAAGGTTCAGATTCAGGTTTGGGTCAGCTCTATGCTGACCGTGTTTTTTGCTGGCCACCTCTTGGAGCTGTTGCCCTGCCCCCTGCCATCTCCATCTAGGAATCCACCTCAGGAATTCTTTATGATATTGTACTCATCTGGCATAAAAATTATTGTTGTTATTATTATGCTATTTACACACTGGACCGCGTCTCACGATCTGTGAGACCCAGTTTGGAGCGGTGAGTGGGAAGAGTGGCCTAAGCCCACTCTCCCTGCTCATGAGCGGGCAGGGAGCCCTGGGCAGCCGAATCGGCTGCCCACACGATGGTCGGCACCGAGACGGAGACGGTGGGGGCTGGGGAGCTTGGGGGCTTCACGGCCCCCGGAAGCCCCAGTATGCCCTGTGCGAGTGTGCAGGGCATACTGGGGAGACCCCCAGAGCTGGGAGGTGGCTTTTTGCCTCCCCTCCAGGGGTCTTCTCATGAATAGGTGCGGCGTGAAGCCGCTCTGCTGCTACTCATGATAATTAAAACCAGGTTTGTAGAGTGCTCCCTCTTAAACCTGGTTTTAAGGCAGGGGTTCTTGAGCTAGGTACCCACTCTAGAAACACCAGGCTCGCAGCCGAGCCCAGAGGTTCTGATGATCGGGAAAATTGGGCTAGGGTTTTCTAGCCTGATTTTCCCCGATCATCAGAATAGCCCCACTGTCTACCAGATATTATTGACTGGATTTGGTACTTTGATTATTGGGCCCTTTCCAAGAGTATAGGATAACTAAAGAAAAATTATCTCCGTAGTATTCATTCTGTCCCGAGTAGTATGGCCTTCTGTAGTTGATGTGTTGTAATTGTATTAGTGCCCAAGGTGCCAAGATGGTGTTCAAGTTCTTTTGGTACTGCACCAAGGGCACCACCAAAAGAACTTGAACACTATCTCGACACCTTGGGCATCAATAAAATTACAACACATCAACTACAGAAGGCCACATGTTGGTGATGATGGTGATGATGATGATGATGATGATGATTCCTTAATTTCTATACTGCCCCATACAAAAATGTCCCTGGGTGGTTCACAATCACAATGTGTAGATTAAGTTCATGGGGGATGCAGATTGGATGGAAATGATATGTCCACCGAAGCAGTCCGTTTGTATGCTAGATTGGTCAGTCTCATGGAGAAAATCTAGCCATCTATTTTTCAGTGGTTGGAGCTATTCTGACGATCGGGAAAAATCGGGCTAGGAAAGCCTAGCCTGATTTTTCCTGATCATGAGAACCACCGGGCTCAGCTGCGAGCCCGGTGGTTATCGAGTGGTAAACCCACTCAAGTACCCCTGCCCTTAGCCCAGGTTTGGGCTCCCTGGTCATGAGTAGCTGTGGCGCAGCTCCGCACTGTGGCTACTTGCGAGTAGACCCCCAGAGGGGAGGCGAAAAGCCGCCTCCCTGCTCCGGGGGTCTCCCCAGTATGCCCTGTGCCCTCACGCAGTGCATACTGGGGCTTCCAGGGGCCGCGTGGCCCCCAAGCTCCCCAGCCCCCACCGGCTCCGTCATGGATCCGGGAATCATGTGGGCAGCCAATCCGGCCACCCAGGGCTCCCTGCTCGATTGTCTTAGCGGCTTAGCCTGCTCTCCCCGCAGTTTGGGTAAAAGCAGGTCTCATGGATCGTGAGACCTGCCTCATTGTCTCTCAAAGTGCTCAGTGTGCTCAGTGATGGGTGGAGACTATGGGGAAAAATACTAAACAACATAAGAAAAGCTCTGCTGGATCAGGCCAAAGGCCCATCCAGGCCGACATCCTGACTCATGGAGCTGCCAAGCAAGTACATCTGGGAAACCTGCAAGCAGGGGAAAGAGGGCAACCTCTCCATTTCATTGCTGTTCCCTAGTACCTGGCATTCAGAGGCATGCCCCCCCCGCCGATACAATAGCTAATAACTATTCAATGTCCTATCCTCCATGAATTTGGCTAATCCCATTTTAAACATGTCTAGCCACATGCAGCGGCAGCGAATTCCATAGTTTAACCAAACCTTGTGTGAAGAAGCACTTGCTTTTTTTGGTCTTGAATCTCCCACCATTTAGTGTCAACAGGTGACCTTGAGTTCTAATATTACGGGGAGGGACCATAAGTACATCATACATCATTTATACATCTCTATCATATCCTCTCCTTACCCACCTTTCCACCATAAATTTAAAAAGGGCCACCACAGGGGAGTTGCTCCAAACCCCTGATCATTTTGGTTGCCCTTTTCTGTACCTTTTCTAGTTCTACAATCTCCTTCCTAAGGAGCAGTGACCAGAACTCTGAGCATGGTATACATCATGAAATGTCTTCCAGAGTGGGTGGGGGGAGCCTAGAATGTCTTGCTGGACTGAAAACATCATAAATCAACAATATATTATTAAGAATGAACATAAATTAAAACAACCCATGCCAATTATCACATCCACTCCTATATCCCTGGTATGTATAATATAAGCTTTTAAAGTGATTTTTAAATTTTAATGTGTTTTTAATGTGTTTTTATCTATGGTTTTTATCTTTTTATTAATTTTAAATGTGTTATATTTTGTTTTAATTCTGTACACCGCCTAGAGATTTTTATACTAGGTGGTATATAAATTCAATAAACAAACAAACAAGCCTCAGAGGAGAATAATTTCCTTTTAACCTTAGAGGCAATGTGAATATGGGGTATGCGCTGAAAGGTTCTGGTTTCACTTGCTTAGGGGGCAGTTCTCACAATCGCCCTGGGTGCTTGGAGAAGGCCTGGGGCGGGCAGGGGGAGGTTGCTTTCAACTTAACTTCCTCCCAGACAACCAAGCAGGTCACATCTTCGGCACGCCTCCCGCACACCCACATGGGCAGCCCTGCTCAGAGTTGCATGGAGCAGGGCAGAGGGATCCGGGTCTGGAGCCCCACACCACAACATGAAGCATACTGGGGATTCTCCCATCAGATGGGCCCATCTCTGAGTCTACTTGGGCTGAATTCAGTCCAAAGAGACACACAATCCCTGGTAGTCGAGTTAAGGGTTAGGTGGGTGGGAAGGAGAGGGATCAGTGAGCATCCCACCACTTCTCATGACCAGCCCCGGGCAGGGTTAGGCTGGTTGTGTGAACATCCTCCATGTCTAAAGCTCTTTTCTGTCACTTTGTATTGTAGAAGTTGTTTTGTACCTCTTTAAGGTTCTTAATTAGTGCAGTTGTTTAATTGTTGTTTTAAAATGTTTTTAATAGTTAATTGTTGTTATATTGTTTTTTTAAAAAAAATTGTTTTTGCTCTTTACTGTTTTAATGCTTTGTTTTAATTGTAACCGCCCCCCCCCCCCAAGCCATTTTGGAAGGGCAGTATAAAAAGCAAATACAGTGGTCCCTCGACTTACGTAATTAATCCGTTCCGAACGCACGTTCGGAGGTCGAAATTTTCGTAAGTCGAAGAGCGCACCACGGAGGTCTGGAAACATTCGTAAGTCGAGGAAACCGCATCTAAAAATTCGTAGGTCGAGTAAGCTGAATCTAAACCGGCAACTACTTCCGGTCTTTTTTGTCGCTCGTAACTCGAAAACATCGGATGTCGAGTAGTTCGTAGGTCGAGGGACCACTGTAAATAAACAAACAAACAAACAAACAAACAAATAAATATTGCCTTGGCTCATTCCCCCGCTGCAACCACCACTATGAAATCAAGAAAGTATTAACATGTCCTGGAAGATCCCATCTCGTAGTAGCCTGGTGAGATCGTTCTTGTGCCCATAGCTCTTACTCATTTGCTTTCTATGTGGTTCTGAGTGTTTATTTCCTTGTGTGACATCACAGGTTTTCTGAACAACTCTTTATTTTTGGCTCTTCATTTTTGGAAAATAACATGTACAACCATTGTTTTTATGCCTGTTTGGTGTGATAATGTGGATCACCTTTATTAATCCTTTGCATATGCACTTTTTCAATACTGGAGAAGTATCATCATTTCCTTTCTCATTTAGCACTGTGAGTCATGTCTATTCCTGTGCCCTGATGCTATTGTTCTTACAGAATATACTTCTTTCTATTTTAACATTTTATGCCTGCTTGTAAGCCAATAAGAGCAGCTATAGTACAGCTCAATGTCCTATGCCCAACAGGGGCCATGTTTAGATGCTTTGGTATAGTAGCTGACATAAGGGGACAGGATACACTAGTGCAATGAGAAAGCAGCCACGCAACTCATGAGGAGACCCCTGACCAGGAGGCTGAAAAGCAGCCTCCCGGCTCGAGGGTCTCTCCAGAACTTCCCAACTAACTGCACCAGTGAAGTGGCAGTTCTGGACACCCACGACCCTTCCTCATGAAGCCCTCTCTGCCACCAGAAAATATGGCCCTGAGGGCTGCACAGCCCTTGGGGACATTATACTGGTGGCACAGAGGGCTTCCTAGGAAAAGGGAGGATATCAAAAATTACGACTTCGCTGTTGCACCCAGTGGCAGCACCAGGAAAAAATTGAGGGGGAGCACAGAAGGGGCAAGGTGCATAACTGATTGGGCGAACTAAGTCCCACATACTGAGGTCATTCACACAATCAAAAACTGTGTTCTGTCCAAGTTTGGGAGCAGTGTGTGTTCCCAATTTTCAGTTGTGTGGAAGCAAAGTAGGAGGGAAACCTGGGTAGAAATGATTGTGTGGAAGCAAGGTAGGAGGAAATCTTGGGTAGCTTTCCCCCCTACCTTGCTTCCACACAAGCACGTCTGCCCAGGTTTTCCTTGCTTACACACTACCAAAAATTGGGAGCACACACAGCTCCCAGCTGGGTAGAACACAGTGAGGCTATTCACATGGTCCACTGAAATTGGGCTAGGGTAGCTTAGCCCAATTTCAGGGGACCGTGAGAACCACCAGGCTCTCAGGCGAGTCCAGTGTCCTCCAGGTGGTTAACCCGCCAAACTACCCCTCCCCTTAAATCAGGTTTGTGGAGCGAGCACTCTGCAAACCATTTTTTAAATCGTGAGTTGCTGTGGCATGACTTCACATCACAGCAACTCATGAGAAGACCCCTGACTGGGAGGCTGAAAAGCAGGCTCCCGGCTTGGGGGTCTCTCCAGCATGCCCTGCGCACTTGTGCAGGGCATGCTGGAGTTTCTGGGGGCTGCAAAGCCCCTGAACTCCCCAGCCCCTGCCAGCTCTGTGACAGAGCTGGCAGTCATCTGGGTGGCCACTGGGGCCACCCGGAGCAGACTGACTGCTTGTCTGCAGGGAAAGCAGGCTATGTCTGCTCTCCTCGCAAACCCCCTCATGGCTCTTCTCACCAATTGTGAGAAAAGCCTCACTTTCTGATTGTGTGAATGACCTCATTAGATATCTGAAACGGAAATGGGGTACAGGTGGGGAGGTCACTACTTTTCCATTTGAGGGGGTGCTTGCCCTCCCCGTCCTCTCTCTGGAGCTGCCTTTAGTTGCACCATTGCAGTTAGCTGGGAAGTTCTGTTAGGCTGTTCTCTTGCTGTACATTGGTGCATCCTTGCTCTGATTGCCAGTCAGTTTCCTGAATATCCCTGCCACTACAAGGTGCAGTTATGTTAAGTATATTAGGGTGCCCTTCTTTCTCATGTTTGTGTCTGTGCACCTCTTCCTTTCCACATTTCTAAAATCTTTTCAGGCATTTAGAGGAATATCAGCTTAGTAGACATAAGTCTTCAAATTGATACAGGGACTCAAAGCCTTGTTGAATCCCTTGTTTTCAAATTTTATCCTATGACCGAGGTCAAACAAGGTTTGTATAAGCAACAAGTAAAAGGACCACTGTAATAGACAAAGAGGCTCTTCTCACGATCGGTGAGAGGAGCCTGGGGAGGGTTAGCAGGGAGAACGAGCGCGCAGGCATGCTGGAGAGACCCCCGAGCTGGGAGGCTGCTTTTCAGCCTCCCAGTCGGGGGTCTACTCGTGAGTTGCTGTGGCACGGCTCCGCAACTTACGATTGAAAAGCCTGGGTTAGCGAAGCGCTTGTTCCGCTAACCTGGGCTTAGGGGAGGGTTGTTTTAGTGGGTAACCCGCTTTGACTCAACTGGGCTCGACTGTGAGCCCGGTGAGTCTCACGATCAGTGGGAAGCGGGCTAAGACTTATGTTTGGGTGGGGTATAAAGTTACTAAATAAATAAATCATGAGAATAGCTTCAAGGAGGTCATTCACACAATCAAAAACTCTGTTCTGACCAGATTTGAGAGTTATGTGTGCTCTCAATTTCTGGTTGTGTGGAAGCAAGGCAAGAGGAAAATCTAGGTAGATGTGATTGTGGATGTCTTCCTCCTACCTTGCTTCGACACAACCAGAAATTGGGAGCACACCCAGCTCCCAAACCTGGGTAGAATACAGTTTTTGATGGTGTGAATGACCTCAAGGATTTTTTTTTACTGTGATTGTGATTTTGATGGGTTGCCAGTAGCAATAGGCAGATCAGTTTGGAACTGGGTCAGCAATCATGGGCATCATTTGAAAATGCTGAACCACCAAGTCCAACCATGGGTGTTTTTCCCCCTCAAGAGCTCTAAATTGGCTAATCATGTTGGGTGCAATTTATCATTTTCAACCTCCTCTTAACATTTCATCTATTTTTTGTCCATGTTGTGAACTGTAATCATAGCTCAGAAAGAGATATTTAAGGCTCTAAGGAGTTGTGAGCGAGCCCAAGGACACTTCAAATCCTTTATTATTTATTTTATTTCATTTTCGAGATTTATATACCACTCTTCAAAATGGAGACTAGTATATAGAAGTAATAAAACAATACAAGTGTAACCCAATAATTATCAAAGACAGTAGACCACAATAAAGATGTAAGCATTATAGTTAAAATACTCAATAAAACATCAGATTTTAGGGTAATCAGACAATGAGGCTTTTCACACAAGCGGTGTGAAGAGCCGTAAGGGGTTTGGCGGGAGAGTAGGTGAAGCCCACTCTCCCCGCACACGAGTGGCTAGCCCGCCCACACGATTTCCTGCTCCATCACAAATCCAGTAGGGGCGGTGGGGATTGGGGCCCTGCATAATTTCTTCATTCCTTAGGAACAAGGAACAGTGCAACCCGTGCTTATATGACCAAGTTTGATCTCCTCATTATCCCTGCTAGGTTTCGAACATGCCGTCAATGTCAAATTCTTGGTGCAGAACTCGACACTCAAGTTTTTGGTACAAAGTTCTGCATGAAGCAACAACCCAAACTGTAGCAAAGTATTGTTGGGAAAACGAAGGACATTTTACACCAATGATGGAATGCATCACTAATGTAATTCATAAAGGGTAAAATATTACATCATGAATATGCAAGGGATTTATAAATGACTGCATTTACAGATTGATACCTTTGGAATTTGCAAGTTACATTTAGCTATATTACAATTCACCATAAATGTCTTTCATAATAAATATTTCTCAAGTAAATTTTGGAGCACTTTTAATATTATGTTAAAAAATGCAGGGCCCTAATAAATATTTCTTGGGGCGGGGGCATGGTTATATCTTAAGCTGCAACTTGGTTTCTAGTTACAGATTTCTTGAGGGGGTGGAAGAAAAGATGGAATTTGAGAAATATTACTTAGAGAGAAAAATATACTGGATTGGTTAAAAATCCTGTGAAGCTTGCATACCTAAGGAGAGTTTTATTAAATTTAAAAAACAACAACAACCTAGCAGTGATTAGTTGCAATACCCGATGGATTGGGTTGCACCATAAGTTATTAAACCTGAAAACACATATAGCAATACACTGATAGTCTCCCAACCAAAAGAAATACACCTGGATTAAGATGACGAGTTCCATCTTTTGGTAGAATGGCTAGTGCAGAGTACTAGCTTTGGGGAAATATTGAACAACTAGCCAACCCCGCACAGAGCATCTGTGCGGTGCTTTGGGGACAGCTGTTTTCCCCTCCCTCTTCCTCCTGCCCTGGTCTCTCCTCTCTTCCCCTTTCCTTCCCCCCTCACTCTCCAGCCCTCCTCCCCTCCCATTCCTCCCCCCACACAGAGCTGTGCGGGCGGCCAAGAATGGCCCCGCCGCCACTTTTTCTCCCTCCCATCTGCCTGCTGCCACATTTCTCTCTGTCCTCCCACCGCCTCCTTCCTCTCCATCCGCCTGCCGCTGCCTTTCTCTCCAGCCGCCCGCCACTCTCTCCGTTCTCCACCCGCCGCCTTTCTCTCCGTCCTCTGCCCGCCACCTTCCTCTCCGTCCTCTGCCCGCTGCCTTCCTCTCCGTCGTCCGCCCGCTGCCTTCCTCTCTGTCCACCGGCTGCCTTCATCTCCATCCACCCGCTGCCACCTTCCTCTCCCCCCACCCCCCACCGCCTTCCTCTCCCCCCTTCGGCCGGCCGGCAGTCACTGCTGGCACTTTCTTCCCCCTCTCCTCCTCAGTCCTCACTTCAGAACTCTCACAGCCTGTCCTGAGAATTCTGCTGCCAAATCCTGGGCACACATGTCCCACTCACCCCCTCTGGCTCCAGGCCAGGGCCAGTCCTTCCCACTGCCTCCCGCCTCCCAGCCCAGACTGCAGCTGAGACAGCCCCTCCTCACAACAGCCGGGCCAACGCCCAGCCAATCAGGTGCCTCCACCGACCAAACAGAGCTCAGCCAATCAGGTGCCTCCCTCGTCGGCACACATTGTCTTGCCACATCTCCATGCTGGCTGGCTAAGAGAATTAATTATAAAGATACTTGACTCTGGCTGGATTGCACATCTGATAACAGAGGCTGGTACTCTATTAATATAGATACATATGGGTCTTGTTCTCACAGCCATAGGGGGATGAGCTGGAGGGAGAGCACACACCTACCTTGTGCCTCCCAGATGACTAGAGTCTCCTTTGGGCTCTGCAACTTGCATACCCAGAGAAACAGGGCATCAGTGATCTCCATTGCTGATATGGGGAGCTGGGGCTTCCACATATATTTATTTATTTATATTTATTTATTTATCAGTACTGGATCAATGAACGCCCCCAGACTGTGAACCTGGTCCTTCAGGGGTGGGGGTGGTGTGCAACCCCATTTATAGCAGGCTGAACATCATTCTCCCGGGCAGATGAACCACCAACCAGTAGTACTTCTATCTTGTCTTGTTTGCATCTCAACTTGTTCACCCTCATCCAATCCATTACTGCATCCAAGCACTGATTCAGGACAGTCACCACCTCACCTGCATCTGATGAAAAAGAGAGATACAGCTGAGTGTCATCCTTATACTGATGACACCTCAGACCAAATCTCCTGATGACCTCTCCCTGTGGTTTCATGTAGATGTTAAACAGCATAGAGGAAAGAATGGAACCTTGTGGAACCCCAAAGCACAACTGACAGGGGGCTGAGCAGTAATTCCCTAACACCTCCTTTTGGAAATGGGCCTCAAGGTAGGAGAGGAACCACCTCCAACCAGTTCCCCCCCCCCCCAACTTGGCCAGTCTATCCAAAAGGATATCATGGTCAATGGTATTGACAGCCACTGAGAGGTCAAAGAGAATCAACAGGGTTTCAGTCCCCCTATCTCTCTCTCTCTCTCTGCACAGGTCATCCCAGAGGGTGATCAAAGCAGTTTCTGTTCCAAAGCCAGACCTGAAGCCTGATTGAAATGGATCTAAATAATCCATTTCCTCCAAGAGTGTCTGAAGCTGGTCAGCCATGACATGCTCAAGCACCTTGCCCAGGAAGGGTATATTGGCCACAGGCCTATAGTTGTTTACATTCTCAGGGATGATAGGAGTCCCCAACGATGTAACTGAAATTTCCAGTCACACCTGCAGCTGGTTTTCTGCCTCCCCACACCCACTTATCTACATTTGCTGTCCTTGCGTTCAAATATCAGCTGTCGGGGCAAATAGCAACTTCTTGGTGGTCAAGGGAAAATGTTTACCATCACCTCCATGCTGCAGTCTCAGTGCTGGTGGCCACACCTCATAACAACTATTTATAAAAGGAAACTAAATATGGAAGGGCAAACTATTCATTTAATGTAACATGCTGCTTTGCCCAGCGTTCAAATTTGAAATGTATGGATTTCCCCATCTCCATTCCATTATCCTTCCATAATTCTACTATGCTCCTGGTTTTATTCAATAAAGTGCTGAAATTGTCCAATAGTAAACCTAGATTTCCACATGTGACCTTGAAGTCGCATGGGGAACAATTTAGAGAGGCACTTGCCATCTGGACCACAGCATGGAAGGAAGAGAAGTTATGGTGCTCCATGATGCTGCATGAGGAAGATCTTCTCCAGGACATATATAAGGTTACAGTACAAGTTACCCTTGCTAACTGGGCAAAGAGGCACCTTTTACTGTGGTGATTCTCTTTATTTAGCAGGGGGAGAGTAACTGCCCCTATCCACCCCCAGCACAGTACTTCCAGTGACTATTGCTGGTGTCTATCTTATGTTTCTTTTTAGAATGTGAGCCCTTTGGGGACAGGGTTCCATCTTATTTGTTTGTTATTTCTCTGTGTAAACCACCCTGAGCCATTTTTGGAAGGGCGGTATAGAAATCAAATTAATTATTTTTATTAATTCTTCTTCTTCTTCTTCTTCTTCTTCTGATGATGATGATGATGATGATGATGATGCAATATGTCCTGTGGAGCAATAGTTGTGCTGCGATCTTGGGGCTCAGTCTTGTGGAATGAGTGTTGTGCAAGTTGTCAAGAACTTCTGATGCACAAGGAATAAACATACCTTGCTTTGTGGAACATATCCTTAACCTTGCACAACAGCATTTATGCTAGTGCAACACTAGTCTGGAAATGAAAGTTCTTGATGTAGCTGAACTCAGCTGTGCAATGGCTTTGTGGAATTGCAGTGTCCTTCTGTAAACGCACCATTGGTCAGGAGGTTGGCCAGTGTATTTAAGAGGACACCTGCCATGTATATTTTAAATATATATAGACACACAGACAAATACAGGAGGACCTCATTATTCACGGGGGTTCCATTCTGAGCTAGGACCACAAATGCCAAAGCCATGAATACCGAGGCACTGAGGCAATGGAAATCCGGGGGTTATCTTCCCGGTGCCTGGTGGGGGGGACCCAAATGCCAAAAAACCCTTCTCAAATGCTAAAATAAAGGGCCCTACCATTCCCTCTTGTCCTTCTACAGTCCAGAGATCCCCCCCGCAAGGCCCAAAGTCCCAATTTTTCTATGAAAAATTGCAAGGAAAAAGGAGTTTTTAAAAATCGAAATGAATCACAAAATGGCTCCTCGTCACAAAATGGTGGCTGGAGATGACCTCTGAGGTCACCTCCAATCCACAGATATGCAGATTTAATCCCTTTTAAACCTTTCTTTTAACCTGCATATACCAAGGTTGGGTGTCTATTACCCAACCACGGATACGTGAATCCACAGATGATGGATCTGAAGATATTGAGGTTCTACTGTAATTTAATATATATGCTGCCTGGTTAATTGGAGCAGACTTTTTAGTCAATCAAAACATTTTTGATTGATGAATCAAGCCATTTAATTGATTTAAGGTTGCCCTAGGGATTATTATAGCTCATAAATAAATAAGCAAGGAAATCATAGTCTGAATGGTATGCTAGTGGCAAACTACTAGTGCAGATGCAATGACAACATTTTAATGATGTGCTGTATCTTCACACAGCATGAGTCCATAGAGTGTGTCAAGAATGCAAAACATAGATTATTTCTGGAAAGTCAGTTTTGACACGCAGAGTGTATTTGTCTTAATTATCACTAACGTACTTGAGAAGTATGGAGGTAAGAGGCAGATTGACACTGATCCCTCTCAAAATGGCTAGCAATGTGAGGAAACGCCAGGAGATTTGCCGAACAGCCCTCAGTTGTCCTCCTGTTAAGAGACAATTTGCATTCAGAAAAGGGAAGCAAGTTCATCTAATTATGGTATGCATATGAAATAAGAAAACAAAAATTTGCCTGGTAATCTTCACATTGCATGTAAAAATGTACATTGTATTCAACTTGATCTTTCTTTGGTAGGGAGGGCAGACATTCAGCTTACTTTGTAAATATTTTTTTAATCAATGCTGATTATTTTCAACAAAGAAAAGTGACACACACAAACTGAAAATCTTATTCACCTTGCCTTAGCTTTTCCTGAAGATTAGTGGGTGACAGTGAACTCGGTGCTTTAGACCTGCATCCTTTTCTTGCTTGCTAATGCAGGTGGTAGCCTGATTGACAGACTACAGGACATGAGTTAGATGGTGGAGAGTTCTTCCTTCAATTACTTACTTTGTCTCACAGTCCATCATTGCAACTGTTACAGCTAAAGCGAGGGATTTGTCCAGGCCTGGTACTCCATATTTTTAAATTATCCTCTCTAGGGGGCTTCTCCATGGTGGTGGTGGTGTGTCTGTGGAGGTCCCCCCTCCCCTACCGTCCTTCCTTTTTTGTAAAAATTGCCTAGTTCGGGCTTCTTAAGCCCTTTCTGGTCCTGTCCCCGAGTGCAGCAGCCATTTTGGAGGCTGCCATGTCTGCACATAGGACCCTATGTGGCCTGGGTCATGACCTGGCCATGCAGGGTCCCACTGTGCAGGAGTGGTGGCCTCCAAAATGGCCACCATGCCAGAGAATAGGCCCAGAAAGGGCTGAAGGTGCCCAAACCAGGGAATTTTTACAAAAAGGAAGGCCAGCGGGGGAAAGGGGGACTTCTGTGGACCCCCCTAGCTACCTTGGTGAAGACCCCTGGAAGGGGTAAGTTAAAACAAAGGGGGAAAAATTAAAATTGTTCAACGAACCCTCAAATTGCAGGGTGGTGGTGTTTGTTTGGGGTTGAGCTGAACCAGGCGTGGTTCAGCTTGATCCTGACCCTTTGAACTGAACTGGTCCAATATCATACCAGTTTTTATTCGAACCTGTTTGCACATCCCTACCATGCTCAACCCCACACCTCTCTTGCCACGCAGCAATAGAGGAACAGGAAGGTGGGGAAAGGGTTTTTATCACTTTCCATACCTGTGACTCCTCCTTTTCAAGCTTCCTAGTTACTTAGGAAAATGGAGGAGGATGGAAATGATGACCAGGTTGAGTGAGGATTTGGGCCGAGAAGGCCCTCACCATACTAGGCTGCCACTGCTGCAGCAACATGGCATTACATGGCACACATCCTCATGTATGCTCCAATTAACAATCCAGTTGCCAAAGTCGTCTTAGCAGCATTCTCCCACAAACAGCACATCTAGTATTATTAAGCATTCAATGCCTTTCAATACCCTCATTCAATACCTTTCTTGTTCCTTTGGTTCAGTCTGCCCTGCATTCCACTCTTCTTCCATTTTTATGAGGATGTCTAGGAGAGACTAGGAGGATGTCTAAAATTAATTCTAGAATGGGGACATCCTTCGTTTGCAGTAGCTTCCAGTTCCTTCCGCTCATTTGCATCTTCTCCCCCAGCATTATTATTAGCCCACTAGTATTTTTAAGCCCATTATAATAACGGGCGCTAGCTTTCCCTCCCCCCCCCTTTTTTGTGTGTGTTTCTTTTTGTCCCTTCGGGGGTTTTTTTCACTCCCCTCGTCTCTCTCTCTCTCTTTGTGGTTTTTGCTCACTGTCTCTGGATCTATGTTTTCCTGCACCCTCCCCCCCCTCCTCTCTCTTGTCTTGTCTGCTCTCCTTTTTGCCCCTGTTTCTTTGACTTTTTGCCCCTGTTTACTTTCCTCTCCTTTGCCCCTTTCCTCTCCCTTGCCCCTTTTTTACTCTCTCTGTTTTGTTTTCTTGTTCTTCGTCTCCCTTATTTTGTTGTTACATACGTATGAGGCTATGAGGCTATGTTTTGTGTAATAAGTATTATTTATTTTTCTTGGTTTCCCCCCCTCCGCCATTATAGTATTTCTTTATACACCACATTCTTGGTGAATATTTGTTCTGAGTCTGGTATTAGTCTTCCTTGTTCTGGCCCTTCCAGCACCCTGACCACGACGTCTTTAAAACTTTGCACTCTTGATAACGCGACATATAATTGTCCGTGGCTGAACACGGGTTCAGGCAGATAGATTCCGACCTTTTCCAGGGTTTGTCCTTGTGACTTGTTGATTGTCATTGCGAATGCTAATTTCACTGGGTATTGTCGTCTTCTTAAGGTGAATGGCAGGTCCGTGCATGTTGGTGCCAAATCTATTCTTGGGATGAAGACCATGTCTCCCTGTGCTGATCCTGTAATTACTTCTGCTAGTATGATATTTTTTTCCAGGTGTGTGACAATCAGGCGGGTTCCATTGCATAAGCCTTTTTTTGTGTTCAGGTTTCTTAGAAGCATTATGATTGCGCCTTCTTTCAGGGTGAGTGTATGTTTTGGCATTCCTGCAGGTGTTTGGTCATGTAGGAATTCTGCTGGGTAGTTTTTGGCATCTTCCTCAGTGGTGTCATCTATGGAATCTGAGCTGAGATAAGTTATTGGTTCACCCTCTAACATGCGGAGCACCTGGTCGTTGATGCTGTCTACATCACTGTTTTTTTGGGCAAAGGATGGATCTTTTTGCTATGTCGTGGATGTTCCGCACTTGTATTTTTTCTCCGAAAATTTCTTTCACGATATCTGTTCTGCATATGATGCTTGATGGGATCTCAATGATGTTTTCTTGTAATCCCTCAATGTGTGGTGTCTCTCCATTGCCTACTGTGATTAGCCACTTACTGAATTCTGGGTCTTTTGATCTTATATTGTTGTGAAGTCTCAGGATCTTGAATGTGTTCCACAGTGTATTGTTTTTTATGCAGGCCTCTACAATATGGGTTTGGGTCCCATGCGGTACTACGGGAAGTGTCTGTCGGAAATCTCCTCCAAGTAAAAAAAGCTTACCACCCATGGGTTTGTTGTTCTCCATGATTTCCTTCATCAGTTTGTCTACTGTTGTTATTGCTTGAGTGGGTGCCATCGTTGACTCATCCCAAATGATTATTCTGGCTTTTTTGATGTTGTTTGCATCTTGGGAATTGAGGCGCATGTTAGACACGGAGTTTTCCAGTATTGGTACTGGCAGTTTGAATTGTGAGTGATATGTTCTGCCTCCTTGTAGAAGGTTGGCTGCTATCCCTGTGGAGGCTACAGGGAGCGCGAGTTCATTCTGGCCACGAATTGTGTTGAGGATGGTTTTGTATAAGTATGTCTTTCCACTGCCTCCTGGTCCATCCAAAAAAAAGCAGCGGTGTTCAAGCTCATTGTTTTGGCTAGCTGTTAAAATTTCTTCCATGGCTGCTCTTTGGTCATCATTGAAGGTTGTTGACATATGTTTTGCTGTTTGGTTTTCATAGGCTTGGTCGTATGTTTCTGTAAGGTGCTCGGTATTATGCTTGTTGTATGTCAGGCTGTAGTCTGTGCATCTCTTTCCATGGAGTGTTAAAATTTTTCCAATTTCCTGCAGGGCGAGGTCACGGCAGACTGTGCATTCTTTATTGTGTTGTAGATGTTTATGGGCATAATCCTCGATGAGGTAGTCTTCATATTTTGTAAATAGCTCCTGCATGTTTTGGAGGGATGCAAAGACACAGATGTAGGCGAAGAGTTCTCTGATTTGCGTGGGCATGTTGTACTGTGCTGCGTCTTCAAGTGTGCTGTCCCACACTGTTTCATCGTTTATGAGTCCTCTTGCTTTTGCTGCTTCTTGGAAAGTTGGGTATTCTTTTCCATCCACGCTTCTGAGGTTTCCATAGGATGTTGCTCCTGACACATGCAGCAGTAGGAGGCGCAGGCAATAGCGCTCCTGGTCTGTTTGTAAATTTGCAGAATACATTCTGCCAATCATTTTTTCTGCCCCACGCTGTCTAATTTTCCATGTGCTGTTTGCTTTGTCAAAGACATAATATACTGGGATGTCTGTGTATAATATGTGTCTTGCCTTCTCATCTTGCTGGTTTAATTTGAACCATGCTGTCAGTTGTGTTTCACGGCTTGCTGCTCTGTCGGTTGCTGCGCCAATGTCTTCTGGGTTGAAAATTACTGCTTGTTCGTCTGGGAGATGCACTGGCAGTCTTTGTACTGTATGGGATTGGTAATGCATCTCGAATCCATTTAGTCGCCATGCTGCCTCTGGCGTGCTGACATACCTTGCATCCATGTAGGTTGTGATCTCATCATGGTTCAAAGTGTCTGGTTCTAGGATTTCCACTTTTGCGCAATCATGGCCTTTGTATACATATTTGAATAGGTATTTGACACTTCTGACTGATGCACAGACTTCGACATTGATGTGGCAGTTATACCTTAGGGTCAGAAATGGATTATAGGGCACAACCCATCTGTTATCTATTGGTTTTCCTCTCTGTGTTTTGCTGTTTCCAGAGTTTCTTCTTCTGTATTTGGGGTATCCATTGATGTTTGCAATAGTCTGGTCTTGGTACTCTTTTGGGAATTCTTTTGTACATTTTTCATTCGACATACATGGCGAATGTCGATTGTGAGTACCACATGGACCGTGGATCATATGCTTTGTTACTATTGCATGCAGACGTGGTGTTGTTTCAATGTTCGGGATTTCTGCAGATACTATGTTATCGATGGATGTTTCAGTCTTTGGCTTATAGTGTTCAGTTAGGATGAGCAATATGTGGGCATGTGGCAAGCCTCTTTTTTGGAACTCTATGACATATACAATGGCTGTTGGTGGGCCAAATATATGGTTTTTGCAGATGCCTTCAATTAGGGATCTAAGTTTCAGGTGAAAGACTCTTGCCACTATATCTGGTCTTGCTGCAGCATTTTGGCCCTGTTCTAGGTTGTCTTCTATTTCATTCCACTTTGGGTTGCATGTCATTGTAATGAAGAGGTCTGGTTTTCCGTATTTTCTGACAATAGCCATGGCATCCTGATAGTTCTGTAGCATATTTCTGGGGCTACCTGCAAATGAGGACGGCAAAATAAATGTCTTTCCTGGGAGTTGGCCTGTTGTATTGGCTGTTTCGTTTAAGTGGTCCATCAATCCTGAGTATTTTTCAACTCGCAATTTTGGTTGATTGTGTCGGATGAAATTGAGTCTATTGGCCTCTGTTTTTACATATGCATCAACCATGTATTGCTGCGTTAGGCGGCCTGCATTTAGGAAGGCGTTAAAGTTGTCTCTGATGGATAAACGGTGGCCATAGTACTGCATCTGGGTGACTCGTACTCTCGGTGAACATGGTTGCTTTGATAAATTCTTTAAGGCTTGTGGCCTCAGTTGTAAAGGTATGTCTATCCCCCAGCTTTGTTCTCCATTGGGGAATAGTAATGGGTATACCATGGGTTCTAGGTTGGGATCGAGGACACTTATTCTTTGTGTAATGTTATGGTCTGGGTTGCCTGCTCTAGGTTTACAGTGAATTAGTAGGTCTCTTTCCAGTGGTGGCTCTCCGTCATTGTTTTTGAATATAAATGCGACCTCATTATGCTGGGGTGCATTGTAACGTCTTTGGTCATTTTCTCGGTCTTGGACCATGGTCATGGTTACTTCCCTAAGTGCTTCGCCTGTCTGTTCTGCGTCCTCTTGGCACTCTGTTTCTACTTGGTGTAGCATCTTGCAAGCCTCAGCAAAGGGATTGTTTTTTGCAAAATGTGTACTTAGAGCTTGCATAAGTTGTGGGTTGATTTTTGTGTTGGATTTATTATGTAATCTTCTTTCTGCGGCCTCTGTGGGGTCTAAGATGTATAGTTGCGCATATTGTCTGTCTTGGCCCTGCTGTGGGTGCAGTGTGCCTGCTCGGTGGCAAATTGTGCCGTGTATTCGGAAGCAGTACGGCCCGTGGCCTGGTGGTGGCACTATGTTTGCTCCCATGGAGGCAAATGCTAGTGCACTGTTTATAGATCGGACATTCTCCATGAAGTTCTTGCTGTTTTCATGTTGTCCCGTCATCAGGTGCTGGATGAGCGGGTCGGTTTTAATAGGGGCAAGGGTCACTTTTCCCTTTGAGCAGCACTGTGTGAATTTCCGGTCTGTGGGTCTTTTTCCTTTGAAATGTTTTGCATTGCAGAATTCACATCTCTGGTCTAAATGTCCACATGTGTGTGGTTGGATGTTGTCTTCCGGGATGTTTGCTGTGTTGTTTATTGGTTTTGTTGTGTTTATTGCTGCACATATCAGTTGTTGTTGTTGTTGTTTATGTTGGCTTGGGGCTTTTATTTCTTTTCTCTGTTTTTTTTTTTTCTGTCTGCGTCTTGTTTGCGTTGTAATTGTTGCTCCTCTGGAGTCTGGCTTGCTCTCTTTTCTCTTCGTCTTTGAACATTTCTTTGATGTTCTTTTTTTTTCTCCTCCATGGTTTTATGTGCTCTTCTTTGTTTCTCTCCTGAGTTTTTTTTATTTTTCAGCTGTTCTTGGTGTTCTGCTGTCTCCCTCTCTCTTTGTTGTGTGTCTATGATTTCATGTTTCCGTCTTTTGGGTTTGGGTTCTTGGTCCTCTCTCTGTGTTATGTCAGTGTTTGTGTTCTGCTCTAAATTTGGACATGTGTGTGTGGCAATGTTGTTTTTAGTTTTTATTGTTATGTCATTTGGAGATGTTGTTGTGTTGGGGTGCACTGTCCTGGTCCCCTTTTTTCAGGTTTGTTTTTTGACGTTCTAATTGTTGCTCTGCAGCAGTCTTTTGCCTTTTTCTTGCTCTTTCTGCTTCTGCGTATTGCTTTTGCTTTAGTTTTCGTTCCTCTGGACTCTGCTCTTCTCTTCTTTCTCTGTGTCTTGCCTTGGCTCTGTCCTTTCTTTTTTGAATCTCCTCATTTGATCTTGTTGCGCATTTTTGTTTTTCTCTTGTGGCCTTATTTTTTCTATGCTGCATCTGCTGCGCTATTATTTCTTCCTCTATTGTTTGGTTGGCTCTGGTTTGTTTTGGTTCTTGTGGTTTGACATGTTTGTCCTGTTTCTGGTTTTTGTTGGCCATATTTGTTCTTTTTTGCTGGATTTTGTGTATTTTATATTTGGCTTATGTGTAAATTTTCTTTCTGGGTTCTGTAATGCTTCTGCAAGATTTTATTTTATTTTATTTTATTTTATTTGCTACTTCCTTGGCTGCTGCTTTAGGCTGGTTTTTTTTTTTTAATAGGGTGGTTTTCCCTTCAGAGTTTTTTCTTGGTGTACTCAGCACAGCAGTGTCAATTTCTTTCTGTTTGGTTTTGGGGTTTTTTTTTTGTTTTTTTTATATATATAATTGTTTACTTTGTTAGTGGCTTGCCGGTAGGCAGAGTCAGTCAGGATGTTGGGGGTGGTCTGTATATGCTATCTCTTGCCTCACCTGAGTGTGTCAAGACTGCCTTTTTCTCAGTCTTGGCAGCTTTGAGGTATTTTGGTGGAGTAGGGCTATTTGCAAGAGTTTGCAGCTCTTTCTCTTCTCTCTGCTATGTTGCTCATCTGCTGTGTGCTTATAGCACTGTAGGAGTGATCTGTTGGCGACCGTTACTCTGACAGTCGGTGGGTGCGCGTGTAAATAACGGGTTTCCCCCCCTCCCTGGCTGTGGGTGGGGGACTGGCTTTGATTGGTTTGTTTTTATTGGGCGGGGGATGTGGGGACCGCCAGTGGCCGCTGCTCTATTTAGTGTATATCTTTTGCGTTGTGTTGTATGTGTGTAGGGTATTGTGCTTTGTGTCACTATTTGTTTTGATTTGATTTATTGGGGTTGTGGTGTAGTGCTTGATGTAACTTTATTTATTTATTTTTTGGTTCCCGGAGCTGTTCGTGAAGAGGAAGTGAGGAGCTTGTGAAAAGAGTTCCTCTCTATGAGTTGCTGCTGCCCAGTCTGTTGCAATGGATGTGAATGACGCAATAGGCGTCCTTCGTGTCCATACCGGCAGTCTAGGCAGAGGCTTACCACAGGGAGGAGCTCTTTCTGTAAGCTCTTCCCTTCTTCTTGGAGGTTGTCTGTTTGTTTGCTCGGTGCAGTGGGTAAGTTGGGTTTCGGCAGCTGGTTGGGCGGGAGGGCGATAGGCGGGGGCGATGCAGTTTGCAAGGGGTTTTTGATCCTTAACCTGTGGGGGGGGAAGCGGGGGAGTTGATTTTCGGCACCTTGGAGGACGAGTGTGCGAGGACTATTCCTCTGGTGCATCTTGTTTTGTTTAGCGTGGCAGGTCTCATTGGCGGCTTCGCCGCCCTCTCGCCCGGCTTCCCCGCTCTTCTTCTGTTAATTGGCCGCCTTCCCCATCCTCCTTTTTGTTTTGTTCGGCTTCCCCGTCCTTATTTTTGGTTTTTCCCCGTCGCCATTGCTCCTGGCGTATTTGGGGCGCCTGCCTCTGGCCGTCTCGGTGTTGCCCGGATTTCCCGTCCTACTCATTGTTTATGCCCTGCCGCCATTGCTCCAGGCGTTTACGGGGTGGCCGTCTCTGGCCGTTTGGCGTTGTTTCGGCCGTGCTGTTAGTGGCCGAGGCGGCGGCAGAGCTCCCCTCCACAGAACACCAGGCTTGGTGCTCCCCTCCGCCGCTCACCCGGCTTCTTCTGGGCGGCCGTTTTTTGGGCGTCCAAGATGTCCGCCGGGTGCTGGCGGTCGTGTCTCCCTTGCCCTGTTCTGGGCCTGCGCTTCGCGCAGGCGCAGAACAGGGCAGGGAGGCACGAACACACGCTTGGTGCCCGTCCACGGACGGACACCAAGCCTTTTATTAGAGAGGATGTCTTTTTATATTGTGTTTCTTCTTGAAGAAATCCTTGGACAATTAGTCTTAACAAAAAATGCACATTAGGGGTGTGTGTGTGTGTGTGTGTGTGTGTGTGTGTGTGTGTTCATTTGTATGTGTGTCTATATACAGGTATGTAAGAGAGGGAGAGTGTGATGAGGGGATTTGATGTGTATTTACTAAGGTTTCTTTAAAGTTTTTACTTTCTAATTTCTCAACAGGCTCTTGTTACACTACCACCATATGGTCTCTATATAATCAGAACTTTCTTTATAGGGGTCTTCAGGTTTGGTAATGCAGTGATGTAGGTGTGGAGGTACAGACAAAGACATGTTCCTTTTATTTTTCAGAAAAAAATAAAGATTTATTAATTTACAGATTCTGAGGTTTTCTTGTTTCACTACTTAATAAGTCAGCTAGTTCTCTTGCTTGGTTTCTTTGATAGTATAATTTACTTTCAGTTCCTTCTGGTATAGACACTTCTATGGATCTTGTTTTACACTCCCCCCCCCCGCCCCCAGAGCTCATATATTAGAATTACATCTATGTTTATTTTTATGTAACCTTCCCTGGTTCTCCTTAAACCAGACTTCTCCCTGGCTGCATCTCAGACACACACTCTCTGGCCTCATTTACACATAACACGAATCTAGAGGTGGAGGGATCTCCAGTTTCAAAAAATGTTTGTCCAAATGTGCGCAGCTGCAGTTTTGTCAAAAAATTGACCCGAGGTTCCCCTTCCGGACTGCAGAGAGGGAGCTCTACTGAACATCCAAATTTGGACAGGGGAGCAGGGGGAGCAGTACCACATGTCTATTGGACCATTGATTCTGTGTTACATCCAGAGGCAGCCATTATGTCTTCACAGTACACCTGCCAGGTACAAATACCATTTTCATGAGTCCTGGATTTATAACAAGTTCATTTCCAAGGAACCTCTTTAAACCCCTATTCCTCTTTAAACTTATTTCACTCACAACCCAACCCGATTCTTGTTACCTCCAGCCCCCTTACTAGCCTGTCTGACAGATGCTTTCACTCTGTGAAGCTTCAGCTCCAACTGACATTTTCTAGCTGAATTCCAACTGTTCTGACTGCTCTCCCCACTAGAGGTTTCCCAGACTCAGCTGCAGGACTTGTCCCTGCCAACTAGACTTAGGCCACATTTGCACATAATGTGAAACTGGAGGTTGCCGAAACCGCAGTTAATTATTCAAACTGTGAATTGCATAACAAACGTTCATCCAACCACAGTCCAGCAACATCCATTTTCAAGGCAGGAGAGCCCCTCTTCCTGGTCTGCTGAGCCTGCATCCCAGCAAGCTCTGTAGTGCTTGCATCACCAGACTGTGGGGAAGCCATCAGAACATCTCCAGGGTGGCAGCCATTGGCCATGATCTTAAAGGGGGTGTGCCGAGCACAATCATGCCTTTTCAGTATGGTCTGCCCACCCTTTGCAGGGGAAAGGCATTTAAATCCCTCTAAATGCCATGTCATGCAAGCCCTTCTTCCGCTAGCGATTGCACCGCCACCCTTAAAATAAAACTGTCCCAAAATAAAACTGTCTTGTACAAACACAATTTCTTGTGGGGGGCACTATTTTTCTGTTGCTGGAAATTGGGCCTCCCCTCTCCCCTGATTCCCTGCAGCAGCAGATATGCATACAGTCAACAAAGGTTCGAACCCAGGAAATTTGAATGAGAGTAAAGTTCTGTCCCAATGGACAGCATCAGAATCTCCTTGGGGTGTGTAGAAGGCTTCCCTGGAGAGGAGGGGCCAGAGTGTGGTTTGGTCTCCCCGCTCTGCCAGGGTGAGGTATTGCAAGAGCATCCTTGGTCAGAGTGGGCCAGATACCAGATTCTTTTGCCCTCCCTCATATACATATCCCCTACTAGGAAGTCATCATGTTCCCTTCCCTTTCTTAACAGGCAACAAAAGCAAAAAAGAAAAAAGATGGACATGTTCAAATGGGCAGATGGGCTAGCAGAGGGCATGCTTTGACTGCTTCTTCACAGCAGTTGCCAAGACAGGGAGAGCTGTTGCCAGGGTACCCATCCCCCAGCTTGCTTTTATAGAGCAACCTGGCTGGGCGGCACCCACTGTCTGGCCCACATGCGTGTCTCCATAGTCTGACAATCTCATGCAAGAGTGGTCCGTGGGAAAAGAGATGTCATTGCAACTTATTAGTGATTCAGCCGAACACCCCCCAGACGGTTCTTCCCATGAGTTGTGAAGGGGTATACTCATGGCCTTACACTCTCAGGAGTGAGCGGTCCTCTCAGGATCAGCATCCATCATCATCACAAAGGAACCACTCTCTTTACTGGAGGCAATGCTGGTCCTGCTGACTGGCCCTTCTTATGTGTAAGCCTAGGGGCTGCACACGTTCCCCCAAGGGGAAAGGGCTAGCTCCCTTCTTCCCTAACATCATTGGGCCAAAACATAGAGCAGAGTCATTCAAAAATTCCTGGTTGTGGCTTCCCTTTAAATCCAGCCCCTGGTATCACTCTGGGATGTTGCCATCCCAGTGCTCTAATGAGATTGTCCTGTTTATGTTGCCACCTCGAGGGCATGTGCTTGTGAGCATATATCTTTATTGCTTCATTTTTGAAGAGCAAAGCACATAGTGCCCATCTTGCCACCCCGTCCCCTTTCTCTCCTGATTGCCAGGAGGGAGGAACAAGGGACAGAGTAGGAAGATGGCATGCCCCTGTGTGACTTTGCCATTTGATAGCTGACAAGGTAGTGTCCCTGTTGCCAGGCAACTGCTTTGTTGAATCAGAGACAGGGGGGTCAGGCCAAGTGCTCGAAGAAGTGGCCAGCGAGAAGCGATGAAGGCATGGAGCAGGTGCATTCCCAGGCAGATCTGTGCCACCGTCTCTATGATTATGGTTCCAGAAACTGCATGAAACCTCCGTTACGGTGGGCTACACCAGGCTAAGGGGAGGGCTACAATAGCAGGCTAGCTGCTTGTAAGCCACCGGGCTTGCCTGCAAGCCCAATGGTTTACATGATCGGAAAAGTCGGGCTAAGCTCTCCTAGCCCAATTTTTTCTGATCGTGAGAAAAGCCTCAGGCTCTTCTCATGATCTGTGAGAAGAGCCATGAGGGGGTTAGCGGGGAGAGCGAGCTTAGCCCGCTCTCCCCGCACATGAGCAGGGCAGCAGCCCTGGGTGGCCGGATTGGCCGCCCACACAACTGCTGGCTCCATGATGGAGCTGGCGGGGCCTGGCGGGATTGGGGGCAGCATGGCCCCCGGAAGCTTCAGCATGCCCTGAGCAAGTGCAAAGGGCATGCTGGGGAGACAGCAACACACAAGTAAAATAAACCAGGTTTAAGGGCAGGGGTACTTTAGTGGGTTACCCGTTGAAGAACCACCAGGCTCGCAGCCGATCCCAGTGGTTCACACCATGGGAGAAAATCGGGCTAGCCTCCCCATCGTGTGAATAGTCTCAGAATGTGGCTGTTTGTGTATGAGTTTGTGTTTTTCACAACTGGCTAGCCCCAATCATATGGTCAATATAGCTTTCATAGATTTCTATTTCTATTTTTTATTTTTGGCCTTTGTAAAGGAAAGGCTTGCAAACATGCAACAGAACATACAAAAACGAGACCATGAGTAGTGTATTGGGACCTGCTAGGTGCATTGTAGGATATCTGGCAGCCTGGCTTCCTCCCCGCCCCAATCACCAATCACATTGCCACCATGCCACTCATTTGGGAGCATGGACAGTGGAGTCCTGTTCAGGCCCTGATCACCTGGGAGAAGGCAGGTAGGCTCCTGCCCTCCTCCCACACTGACCTCTGTGTGTTCGTGAGAATGACCTTATTGTTTAGTAAAGGGGCAAATTCATGCTCGCGACCACAAGACCAGTTCTCCTCCCCATATTATCTATTTTGCTAATTTTGAGTCGAAATAAAACTATCCCTAGCTTCTGGAGTTTAACGGTGTTCCATTTCTTCAGTATGTATCCTGGGTTGAATTTTCAGTCAGTAATAGTAAGAATTCACCGTATGTAGCAGTTTCTGCCCAGGATTTGGGATGAGATGTGCAGAGATACTGCTGTCTGCTGCATGCTGACATACTCGCAACGAAGCCCTAATCTGCAGTTTGCTGAACAGCCTCCTGCAGCCTCCAATTACTAGTTCAGATATTTGAAATTGGATCAGGGATGGCTTTTCTGACCAGAGGAGAGGACAATTATTTATTATTATCATTATTTGACGTAGTCAGCCACAGAGTAGTCAGCTGTTTATATAAAAATTAGTCTACCATACTTGGTTTAATTATAGCTTGTGCTCAGAAAGGGGATACTGATCCACAAAATTATACTTCTGTGCTTAATTTAACTAGGTATGTGAAATGAATTGCTTTGGTGCACATACAAGGGCAGCATGAGATTCCCTTAAGAGGAGGCGGGCAGGTCCTGCCTGCCTGTCCTCCAAGCCCCCGCCAGCCCACCGCGGTGCTATTGTTACGGACAGACTTCTGTGCAAGCGGCAGTTTGTGCCGCTTGTTCCTCTAAAATGCTGCAGCGCGGCGATGGGATGCATCCTTGGCATCCCTCGTGCGGCATTGGCATGTAAATAGCATCAGCACATACATCAACGCCATTTGTGGGGCCAGCATCCTGTGGCCCTGCAAATGGCTTCAATGCATGCGCTGATGCCATTTACGTGCTGATGCTGCATGAGGGATGCCAAGGACACATCCCATCGCCATAGCGCGGCATTTTAGAAGAGCACGCAGCACAAGCTACTGCTTGCACGGAAGTCTGTCCGTAAGAATAGTGGCCCGGTGGACCGGTGGGGGCTTGGAGGATGGGCAGGTAGGACCTGCCTACCTCCTCTTAGGGAACCCGGTGCCCCGTGCCAAAATGTTTTGGTGCCCCATGCCGAAATGTTTTGGTGCCAGGGAGCTGAAGCATTTAGGTGCCTCTCCAAAGAGGCACCGGAACGCATCTGACACACCCCTAAAGTTTACTACAACAAATGTGCAAGATATCCATTCACTCAGATTTTTAAACCTTCCTTTTTTCTTCAAGAATCAAGGTAGCTTACAAGAAATAAATGTAGAGGATGTAAAAGCAGATCCCACTGAGAGATGCATCTGGTGGGGTCCTTCTGCTCTTTTGTACACTCCTGAACCTAGAAATTTGGGACATTTGGGACAAGACAGACTATCCTGTGGTTTATTTTCTTTTCCCCCCCATTTAAGCCAAATGTAGTAAAAATTAGGGTTGTGCAGTCATATTGGTCCAACAGGCATGTCAGACACGGCTGATATGCCCTCTGTTGAACATTATTGGAATATGTTTATATACAACAGCAGGGAGCCTGACAGTCAGAACCTCCAACTGAAGTCCGCACATTCATGTCTGAGCTCCACTGGAGTTCTGACATGCCTGTCAGACTCAGATTAAATGGCCAGCATGCTGTCTCTTACCTGTGCAACCTGAGAGTCACACAGCCCTCAGGAACATATTTTTAGGTCCGATAGATGGCTTCTGGGGGAAGAAGAGATCACTGAATTTCACACACACACACGTCTGGAAAGTGCCATCTGAAAATAGATCTTTGAGGGTCATGCAGCCCCCAGGAACATATTTCCAGGTGCCACAGAGAGCTTCCAGGAGAAGGGAAGGTCACTGAATTTCATACACACACACACATGTGCAGCATTAGTCTGTACCTCTATAGAAGCATTGCTGGTGCATCCTGTTTTACAGATGCTTCATTAGTCAGGATGTCAGCAGCTGAGGGCAGACATGGAATCATAGAGTTATGAGTCAGAACCAGAACAGTCCCAACAGAAGTGTATCCAGCCTCTGCTTGAAGTCCTCCAGTAAGGGAAAGCCCACCCTTTCCCCAGGTAATTGGCTCAGTTTTCATACTGCTCTTGCCACTGAGAATCTACCCTCCTGTCACTTAAGCCCATTAGATTGAGTCCTCCTGCAAGAACAGCAGAAAACAAGTCTTCATCCTCTTGTATGTGACAGCTCTGCAGGTAATTAAATTGTGCAATCATGCCTCCCGTTTCATTCATTACTCTTCTCCAAACTAACATACTTATTTCCTGCAGCCTTTCCTCATATGGCTTGCTTTCCAGACCCCCTACTACTACAACTACAACAAATGTATACTTCTTCAAATATTTATATACTGCTTTTCAACAAAGGTTTCCTATGCAGTTGACATAGAGAAATAATACATAAATCAAAATGCATCCCTCATCATCTTTGTTGCCCTCCTCTGAATCCACTCCAACTTGTCTACAGTACATCTTTCTTAAATGCAGTGCCCAGAACTGGACACAGTATCCCAGATGAGGTGTGAAGCACTATTGCTTCTCATTCTTTGGAAACTGGTTCTATTAGAGCAGCCTAAATTTGCATTATCTTTTTTTTTAATTATTGCATTATCTGCACCGCGCTGCTGACTCATGTTCAGCATGTGACTGACTGCAGTCCAAGATCATTATCACATGTGCTACTTACTACCAAGCCAGATATCCATCATTTTATAGCTATGCATTTATTTATCTTTTTCCTTAGTGCAGAACTTTGCATTTTTATCTGTTGAATTACATTTTGTTAGTTTCAACCGCCCTTTTTATGCATGCTACCAACATCATTTTGATGAATTCCTGTCTCCTGCAGCTTATCCCTCCCAGTTTCCTGTCATCCGCAAATTTGATGAAGATTGCCTCCATCCCTTCATCGAAGTCATTTGATAGCAATTCGGTGCAGTACCAGGGCCCAGGCAGATCCTGGTAGTACCCCACCCGAAACATCCCTCCATTTTAATAAGGAGCAATTGACTATTATTTTAATAAGGATTCTCTTTGAATTCTCTGTATTTATAAGAAGCCCTTTAATGAGGAGCCACCATTTTAATAAGGAGCATCTTTAAATATGATTTTCTAACCAGCTGTGAATGCAGTTGACAGTATTATCATCTAGTTTAGTGATCTTCACTATTTTTGCAGCAGGGGACTCAGCTGCCGAGAAGGCTCATTTCATGTAGTGTTGAGGAAGGGTGTAGCAGCGCTGGCCTCAGTGGTGGGAAGGAGAGAGAGACAGCATGTTAGGGGCAAGAGGAGGAGAGAAACAAGAGAGAGCAAGTGCTGTGGCTACAGCACCACTGGCAGAAAGATGGGGAAAGCATGTGGGGCAGGAGGAAGGGGAAACAAGAGAGAGAGAGAATGTACATTAGTGCAGTGGCCATGGCAATAGCAGTGGTATGAGAGAGAGAGAGAAAGCATGTGTGGGGCAGGAGGAGGAGGAGGAGGAGAGAGAGAGATTGTGTGTGTGATGGCTGAAGGGACTAGAGGTGGCAGGGGAGGGGAAAGGTAAGCCAGGGGTGCCACTGGGGTCTGTGTAGGTTGCCAGTGGCACGTGGGCAGTGCAATGAACAGTGATCTAGTCTGCATTTGACCAATTTGTTAAGCAGAACGTTATAAGGAACTTTGTTAAATGTTTTGCTGAAATCAAGATAAATTATGTCCATAGCATTCCCACAATCAACTAAGCTATTAATCAGAATTTTCAAAAAAATGAGATAACTTTATTCTGGGAGGAGTAATTTAGGGATGTGCGTGAATCAAATTTTCAGATTCAATTCAAACTTGAATTAAAATTGGCCAATTTGATTAGAATCTGAACTGACCCATTTTGGCACATTTTTTTTTTTTTTTTACTAATTAGGGCAACTGAATGGTTTTTAAAGGCTGCTAAAATGTCCTTTAACTGCTGTTGAATCAATTCAAATTGATTCAAATTCGAATCTGGCCAATATGATTTGGATTCAAATTGAATTACCCCTTTCAGGGGTGATTCAATTCAAATCTGAATAATTCAAAATGGCCAGATTCAGTTCAAATAGATTCAAATTCAAATTGATTCACACACCCCTAATTACTGACAAATCCATATGTCTTCTACAAATCACTACATTGTTACCAAGATGCTTACAGATTGACTACTACATAATCTCTTCCTGGTATCAAAGTTAGCTTGTCCAGTCATGTAGAGGATTCCTAGATCCTCTGTTTCCCCTGCTTTTAAGACAGGGACAACATTGGCCCATCTCCAGTTTTGTGGTGTGTTCCCCATTCTCTAGAATTTCATAAAGATGAGAGACATAGATTCTTAGAGTATGTCAACAAGTTATTTTAGTGTACCCTAGGATGCAATTTATCTGATCCTGAAAACCTGAATTTATTTAATACATGTTTCCTGATCAACTCCTTATCAATCTTAAACAGCAATTCCTGCAAAATAAGAATTGCGAGGTTCTACCTCCTCTTTGTCATCTGTTAATATTTCACCACTCTTACTGAGCAGCAGGAGAAATTTCTCCTTTCTCTTCTTCGTACTTGGAAGATACCATAAAAAGCCCTTTTCGTTGTTCTTAGCACCTCTCACCAGTCTCGGCTTAAACTTCCCTGACCCTGGCTGACATCCAAATGAAGCACTTGTGCAGTGAGCAAAGTTGTGCTATTGCAAAGAGATTGCAACATTGTGCTAAAAACCCAGGGATTTCCATAACAGTGCAATCATGCAATTGTGCTGTTGCCCAAAAGTTCTATTCAAAACAAATGGGAAATTGGACACTGTTGTGCAAGCCCAAGCATGCTTGCAGTATTACATCACTAGTCTGGAATGCAAGCTCCTGACTCAGCTCAAGTAGCTAGCACAACAGCATTGTGCTAGTGTGACGCCCTTCCACAAGTACTTCACTAGTGAGGAGGTCAGCTTCTGCCCATACCCCTGAAAGTCTGGGCTACCCGTCTATGTTCATCCTTTTTCTATTCTTCCATTTCTTATATGTTTTGTTTTTTCCCCTTTTTGGGTCATCATGTTTACCTTTTGAGCAGCCATATTGGTCTACTATTTTTCTTTCTCATCAGAATTGTGTGTATCTGCACGTTTGGCTTAGGAACTCTTACCCACCTTGGGATCCTTTCCCTGTTAGTTTATCTAACCACAGTGCCTCTTTTTGCTTACTAAAATCATCCACCCCCATTGAAATTCAAGGTATATGTTTGACAACATTCACCTTTAGCATTCCATAATACCCAGAACAACACCATTATAATGTTCCCATTACTTAATTGAGCAACTCTTTCCTATAGGTTAGGACCAAATCAAAGATAGCCAGTCACCTCATTCCTTTTTTAGCCTATTTGCCTTAAGGAAAATAAGCGTATGAGATCACCCAGCTTTCTGTATGTGGGGGGTGTGTCCCTATCAACTTTGCAATGCCTGGAATGATTTGAACCAAATTTGGTAAAGCTGCAGGGACACATAGGAACACCTCAATGGCATAGTTTGTTATATTATCCACTCCAATTCAAAATGGTGGATGCATGAATATTTATTTATTTATGTATTATATTAGGGATGTGCACAAATTGATTTGTTTCCATTTTTACCCAAATTGAATCAACCCCAATTTGTTTTAGTTCTGAATCTGCCCCCTCCTCATCCCAGACTCTATTTGTACCTGAATTTTCTGAATCTGAATCCAAACTGATTTGGGGCAAAAAAAAAGGGGGGTCCTGGGGCCAAAAGAGTGGGGTGGGTGGTAGTTTCCAGTGGGTGGAAGCTACCACCCAGTTTTCAAAGGAATTGGGCAAAGGGGTGATTTTGAAATGGTTTTTGAATTTTATGCATCTTTAAGCTTTTCTCCATAGGGAATAATGGGGATTTCAGCAGCCTTAGGTATAACTCCTTGGGGGTGGGGGGCACCAGCATGGCCCAGAGTGGGTTGTGGTGGGTAGTAGTGCCCAATGGGTGCAAGAAAGCTACCACCCAGATTTCAAAGAAATTGGGGAAAAGGGTGATTTTTAAAGAATTTTTGAAGTTGGCATGTTTGTCATTGAATCCACTCTCATTTCTCACCAGAGAATCTAATCTCAGAAGAACATCTCAGAAATAACAAAACCCAGTGCCCCTGGGCTTTTCGTTTTGCAGGTGGTTGGCACCCTAAGTGCACTACACCACACCCTTCTTTGGGCCACCCTGGTACCCCCCCAAGTGGAGTTATGGGGCTGTTGAAACCCCCATTATTCCCATGGGAAAAAGTTTAAACATGCACAAAATTCAGAGATTCTTTAAAAATAATCCCTTTCACCAATCTCTTTGAAATCTGCGTGCTAGCAGGCACCCATTAGGGCACTACCACCTGACCCACTCTTCTGCCCCGAAACCCCTTTTATGTTCCGAATGTGCCCCAAAGACATGCCAACTTCAAAAATTCTTTTAAAATCACCACTTTGCCCAATTCCTTTGAAATCTGGGTGGTAGCTTCCTTGCACCCATTAGGCACTATCACCCACCGCAATCTGCTTTGAGCCACCCTAGTGCACACACCCCCGGGGACTTATAACTAAGGCTGCTGAAATCCCCATTATTCCCTATGGAGAAAAGTTTAAAGATGAACCAACTTCAAAAATTCGTTAAAAATCGCACCTTTGACCAATTTATTTGAAATCTGGGTGGTAGCTTCCACTGATTGGGCACTACCACCCAACCCACTTTGGCCACAAAATTTAGGTCTGAATCTCCAAATTTTTGAGGTCTGAATCTTGGTTGATTTGTTTTGTACGTGAATCTGGGCAATTGAGGACAGGGGTGATTTGTTTTGGCTACAAATCACCCGAATCAGCCAGATTCGGGTAAAAATCATTTTGTACCTGAATTGTTTCACACATCCTTGATTTATATACCAATGCATAGTTTTTAATTAATAGTTAAAATCAAAACTATATAAATTAAACAATTAAAATTATTTAAACATTAAAAACACGAACATTAAAATCATTTAAAACCAGCATTAAAAATGTAAACCATTTGAGGCACAAGTGTGCTAACTTGTGGACCACCTAACCAATTTGGACCAAATTTGGTACAGCTGTAGGGACACATACGGACACCTCAAAGGTGTAGTTTGTGATGACGTCATCCACCCCGATTCAAGATGGTGGATGTGTGCATGTTTGAGGTGGAAGTAGGCTAGTGTTTGAACATGGTAATGACCAATTAAGTGATAATTAATTATAGTGAAAGGAAAGTAGGCTGATTAGTTCTTACTAAAACTTCTTGTCTACATTCGGAACTAGGAAGTTATTAGCAAGGCAGGTCATAAAATTTGGAGGAGATTTGATGATTAGAGTTTGCCTCCCAGTAGATATCTGGGTTGTGGCGGTCCCCCATTAGTTTGCTTCTTTGAAGCATCTCTAATTTACTTTAGGAAAATATCATCCACATCCTCTCCTTGGTATGGCTGTCTCTAGCAGTTTCCAACAACAATGTTTTTGTTTGTTTGTTTCAGCATTTATTTTTATCCAAATGCACTCCACTGGGCTATCATGTTAACTCTCTTGGATTTCTGTGCAGGTGTACACATTTTTGACATATAATACTACTCCCCCTCCATTTTTGTTACATCTATTCTTTTAGAAAATGTTAGATCCTTTACATTCTAATTCGGGAAGTCATACCATCTCTTCTCACGTATGCCTCCCAAGCTGCATTTACCCTCCTGTACTAGGAGTTCAAACAGATCTTATTTATTTCCCATACTCTTCTTCTTCTACTACTGCTGCTGCTGCTGCTGCTGCTGCTACTACTACTACTACTACGCATATTTATATACCACTTTTCAACCAGTTTTCAAAGTGGTGTACACAGAAAAACAAATATAAATAAAATAGTTTCATATCCCTAAAGGGTTCACAAACTTAAAAATAAAAACATAAGGTAGACACCAGCAACAGCCACTATTATGTTCCAGAGTTTCTGCAGCTATGTTATTGTGGGTTTATTAGGCAATCTCACAACTTCCCTTGCAGCACCCAATTCCCCAGCTTTTGTAATTACCTTTGCACACTTGTCTTCATCTCCCACAGGATTTAGTTTAAAGCTCTCTTGGACAAGTTCATCAGGCTTCTGCCAAACACAATTCAATTAAATTCACATGAATTATAACGTTTCTTCCAAGTGTCCTTAATCAAAGCTAAAAAGTCACAATAGGGAGAGTTACAATTTTTACAAATCTGCACAGTTGCAATTATTTTTACTACATTCTTCACTTACATTTCGTTCTAATAGCCTTAACATGTCCTAGAAAGAAAGACATTTTCTATTCATTGGTGCAATAACACTTACGATAAATTGATTTGTTACTATTATTAATGTTATGGGCTTCTACAGAAATGTCAGTGACGATGTTCATGTCACCTAATGGGCATTTTTATTCATTCCTCAGAGCCACCTCCTCAATAACCTCCTCATAGATCTATATTTTAAGATATCATCTTATTCATGCCTTTGGTCAGTATTTAAAATAAAGGGATAAGTCACCAGCAGGTGCAATCTGTGACAATTAATGACTGATTAAGCAATTATAATAGGTGCTAGATATTTTGCACTGTTTATGTTAATGGCACCAAGGCAGCTGCATTTATGTAAGCTACTACACAGTCGATAAAGCCACATTTAAATTATTTTATTTGCTCTCCAGCTTCCAACATACTCTGTTATTTAGAGCAATTTGTATAACAAGATTAAAAAAAAATCCATGAATTAAACCAATGGTTTTAAGCCCTAAATATAATGATTAAGTAAGCTTAAAGTAGCTGCTTTAGTCCAGGGAAAATCTTGGGTTGAATTCATGAATAGAGTTACAAACCACACACATGCATATATGCATAAAGCATGGAAATTGTACCGTATTATAGTTGCCAGGAAAACTTGCAGGCTGACCCCAGAAATGAGTTTCAGCATTAATCCCTCTTCACAGAAGAGGAGAGTTTTGTGGGCACACCAAGGGCATGTTCACGTGACTCACTGCAAATGGGTAAGAAGTCCAGGAGAGGCAATCAAAAGTTCCCATGGCACAAAATCTTGTGCTGCGACATGGAGAATCTAATACAGGTTAACCCAAAGTGCTTCTTAACTTCAGTCAAGTATAGTAATAAGTAAAATTTTAATAGTAATTTAGACATTTAATTGTTTTTTGTATTCCAGTCTGTACATATGTTATCTTTTTTGCCTCATTTTGCTGGCCAATTACTGAGATAAAGTTTTTGTTCTATTCTCAGTTTCCTATAGTGCATGCACTTCTGTACAGCATGTCATCCGAACCCACCCAAGTCTGGTTGGCCACCGGACAAACCAACTTGTCACTGAGGACTGTAACCAAGGCTGACAAAGTCCATTACTTTGTACTATATATTGTTTTTATGCTTGAGTTTTAAAATTTTTAATCAGATTTGTTTTATATTTTTAGCTTAATATTTTAATTGTGTCATTTTTACAATCTTGTTTTTAAATTCTGCTATAAACCACCTTGGGATTGTTTTAATAAAAGGCGGTATATAAATTTAACAATAAAATATAAATAAATAAATTACAATTCCCCCTCCCAGACCTCTTACCAGCTTTCAGCAGGTTTTGTGAGCCCCCACACATTATTCTCTAGCTCTAATTTAATACAAGAGCTGGAGAATAATTCCTTGCTTACTTCCCTTTGCAGTTCCTGCTCCTCCAGCCCCTGGCCATTTCCCGCTTCCCTTTCCGCAAAACTGATCCACACAGTGGGGCGGCAGCAGCTTTTCTGCCACAAGAAGGGGAAAAGAAGGCAATCCAATCTCCCTTCTCTTTCTGATGCACTGTACTACTACACCAGAGGGAGAAAGAGCCCACGAACTGCTCATGGATGTAGTTTTACCAAAATCTCCTTTCCCCAAGCTATAATTCAACACAGCCACCGGGAACTTTTCCCTCTGACATATTAAGTTTGTACACGCGAACAAATAATTGGGTGGGGCGGAAGACTGGCAGGGAGGCAGGCTCCTGAGGGATTTTGGTCTCTTTGCTTGGCCACTCGCCCAACACATGATCGGTGCCTCAGCAAGCAGGAGAGCAGGGAGCCGGAGGAGGAAATCCTCTGGCATCTGCCAATGCACCACGTCAGGAACGCAGTGCATTGAGGGATCCTCCCTCAGCCGGGCACTCTTGCTGCCCAGCTCTGTGTGTGTGTGGGCTGCCTGCAGCCCATGCACACACATGATCCCAAACCTGGGTTTAAGGGTACACTGATTTAACCCAGGTTAAAGCTTGAGGTAAATTCCCAGGCTTGGGACCGATGCAGCGCCGGGTCAGGCTCGTTCCTGGTGGTGCACACAGGCGGACAAGTTCAGGCTGGGCTGTCCAAGCCTGGATTTGGCTGCCCATGTGAATAGCCTCATTAGCTAGCATGGTGTGCTAGAGAGCGAATGGAGGAAGAAACTGGATTGCCCACCTTTCTCCCTCTAGAAGAGGGTGGGTTGCTGCTATCATGGCTGCCTGGCTGAATAGAGGTTTGTTTGTTTGTTTTTCCTGAAAGGAAAGAGGGAAGATTTGGGGTGGATTACACATGGGCTTGCAAAATAAGCCAAGCTATTTTCTGAATGTTTTGGAATACAGTTCAGTTTATTTCTGAAACAGTACAATGTGGACAGCAGAAGCATACAGTGATACAGAACCTATAATGTCTTTTTCAAGTGGCAGTGGTTTCAGACTTTCTAGTTGCATGGGACCCTATTTTTACTGACTGTTCAGGTAAGGCATCATGAAGGCATATGATGCAGCAAGCGTGTGAAAGCTATCAGGCCTGGGTCTGGTCAGTGCCTGTCTGGGAAGTGAACACTTGGTACACAGCCTTGACTTCCATGATGGAAGAAAGGATACAAATGTGTTAAATAAGTAAGCAAACCCCTGCACAGCTGACATTGCAGAGAACTGAACATATGAAGGGGGCTTATATTGAATGATATAAATAGACCATTATTTTCCACCATTTTCCCTGACTGTGCACGTCCCTAACATCTTAGACAATGGCCTTCCTCGGGCCTGCTACCTAAGTTCCTTTAAATGAAGGTGCTAGCAGAAATGTGGACTTTGTTTTTCATGTTGGGATTTCCATTCATTTTTGTAGTGACAACTTCTTTCATTTAGTTTTGATTTTTAACTCATTAGTTTTGAACACACACATACACCCCAGATTTCATCATATCCATTGGTTTTTGTTTTGCAGTGATGGAGCGTACCTTGCAGTGTGGCAGAACAATGGGCTCCCCCCCCCCCGTTTAAACTGTTTAACCAGAGTTTTGGAGCACCTCCTGGTGGCTGCCATGCATTTTCCCAGAATGCCCCAGAGTTGCCATCATTCTGGGGACAAGTTGTGACTGTCAATCATGCTGCCATGTTTTTCCCCTCCCCAAACATTTGGGTCAATATGATTAAAAAACAGTGTGGTAGCCACCTGGAGGTAGCTACCCAATGCTCCATATCAACTTTAAAATAGCAAAAAAGGAAAGGAAAGATTGCCTACAGCTCTACAGCACTACAAGATAGCCTCTCCAGCATCTACGTTACAAAAATGAGCAAAATGGTAGCCCTATTCACACATTATGTTCAACACTCATATAAGTATATCCAGGTTCAGATCTATATACAAGTACGTTATTTACATGTTGGACACAGGTACAGCAGTGTACTTCCTATCTGCGCCATGCATTTGAGGGGCCTGTATCCAGCTTCACCTTTAAAAAGAATGTAGGTACAGTCATTCACACAAATGTATGCATGGACAGATATCTGAATCCAAGTACAACATAATATCTGGATAAGGCTAATGACTGAACTGAATGGCACATATAACATTTGGTTAATTCACCCACCGGCATAGGCACGTAACGAATGAACATTTAATCAAATGGGCCCAGTTTGGTTCCGGTTATTTTTACATCAATTCCAGAATGATTGCACATGCTTAGATCCTAGGTTGTTGAAATTGGGATTATCTGCATGCCAAGTATATATATAATGCCCCACCGCCCACTGAGGTCATCTGGAGAGGTCGATCTCCATTTGTCTCCAGCTTGCCTGGTGCCACACGGGGCGGGCCTTCTCGGTTGTTCCCCTAAGATTGTGGAATGCGCTCTTTACTGAAATATGACCCTCCCCATCTCTGACAATTTTTAAAAATCATTTGAAAACCCACCTCTTCACCTAAGCTTTTTCAACTTTTTACATTGTTTAGGTTTTAATCTGTGTTTGATTTTAAATTATTTAAATTGCTTTAAGTTTTTGTGTACATTTTAAACTTGTTTTTAGGTTATTGTTAACTGCCCAGAGACAGAAGTTTAGAGTGGTGTACAAATCTGGTAAGTAAGTAAGTAAGCAAGTAAGTAAGTAAGTAAATATGGTCCTTCCCCAAATGCTGGCCAGGACCACATTGGGCCTTATCATTTCCTCAGTGACCTGAGAATAGATTTGATTGATGCTTTAATTTAATGATATTTTAATTAAAGAATATTGTTACTAGGTGGCATAAAAATTCTGAAAGAGAGATTTTATATCTGCTTCCCATGTAAACACCAAGCAATCTTGCTGGTTTAACTAAAACTTTATTCAGAAACAATCCATTTTTCTCCTTCTCCTTTCTCTCCCTTTTCTTTCTGATTCTCCCCAACCCACTCTCTCTCTCTACAGGATCCCCACTGGGACAAACGTCCAAACAACAAAACACAAAAGATAACTAGATAGAATACAAGAGACAGATAAATGTTGTCAAAACTCACTAGTCTCAGACCCCAAAATAAACTTCAGGTATTTATAGCACCTGTCTCAAATAAGAGGTGAATATTATAAGACCTTGAACAACGAATCAGCTTCAATTAAAGATCAAGTCAAGAATGTATGGCTTACACATTCAGCTGATGCTTTTCATTTATGCTCTTATACTTGCTTGGTGCTGATTGTTCTGTGCTACTCATCATCATCATCTATATATTATTACTATATTACGTGTATTATTATGTATGTAAATTTTGGTCTATGACCATAAATAAACATGATGATGATGATGATGATTCTGTCCTACTCTTGTGGTTTTAATATGCTTTATCCATTTTAAGGATTTTATTCACTGACATCCAGTCTAACATTGCATGCACTGAAAAATGTTTCACAGGCACAACACGAAAGGGGCAATTTCCCCCAATCTTCCTTTCCCTCTGCAGCCTATTATTCCTCCTAAAAATATGTCCCTGAGGGTCTCATAACCCACAGAATATGACTGATAATTTTTTTAAAACCCAAAATAAATTCTTCAAGGCTGTGTATTAAGGTCACATACGTTTATCCATGAGACAATTTTGGTGTGATGTTACAAGATAATATGAAAGATGGGTCTTTGCTTTTATAAGCAAATTTTTAAAAAATATTTAATTTTATCTTAAATCTTAAAGATTTCAAAGAGGCATCTATATTTTTGGTAATATGTACATGTAGCTACATTTAATTAACTAATTGCTTAAAAGGCAGATGTTAATTAAAATATATATAATCTGCAGATAGCCCTACTAACATCTAAATTTCTATGTGAAATCTCAGTCCTCTTTGCAACACCCATACAACTCAAATAAGAGAGACAGAAAATAATCTTGAAATACGGATTAGATGGAATAATATTGTGCTCCTTTCCACCAAGATCATCACTCAAAAGGTATAGTTCATTCTAATGATGTTCAAACTGGTTCCGAAGTTCACTATAACCACTTGAAGCCATCTAACACTGGTCAGCATTTATCCTTTGACAATTGCAAAGCAGACCAGCTTGTGCATTTTGCTGACATTTTAAGACCCAGTTACTCATTTTTAATTAAGATGTAACCTAAGCAGCTGACTTTAAATTGCTCTTCCACTGTTAAAGCCTTTGCTGCATATGACCTCTGCAGTCATGGAAACGTGGAACTTAAAGACATAGAAAAAGTTTTCAGAATGTTCTTATATCACATTTACAACTTTAAGAGCAGTTCCTGGAACCATTATTCACAATATTCATATACTGTGTGGAATAATTGAAGTTATAAATGTGACACCTTTTCCCTTTCTATAATGGTCTGATTAGTCCACTACTCAGCAAGTTATCCTACTATTGTCCATACAGCCACTTTGAACTCCTACCTCAAGCCTAAGAGAACATATTTCATATAGAATTAGAAGGTTTTACATACAGCTGTATTAAAGTCCCCATTAAAATTTCATCTAAAGCAAAATTTGAAGATAATTTTGGAAGTGAATTGAAAGCAAAACTGGAGGTATCTCCTCAGACAGAACACTGAATAATGGGCCAGTTTGGATGAATGCGGTTCTCACCCCCGCACGATTTATGCTTAAGGCAGGAACATGCCAAGAATGTACCAGCTGGGACATCATTCAAGGACATGTTGACACGTTCTCGGCACATCTTTTAATCAAGTGTGGGGATGATATATGTGCTGCAGAACCCTGATTAAACAGGGTCCAGTCTACATGCACTGCATGTAGAGGGGTGATTCAGATGATCATCCCTTACACATGAGTAAAAGGATGTGCCAAGAATACGTCGTCATGTCCTTGAGTGATGTAGGAGCAGCTGTGTTTGTGATGAGAGTGCAGTCTTATGGAATGAAAAAGGGGAGGCGGGATGATGTTCATCTGAACCGGCCCAAAATTTTGAGAAAAGGCCCACCGGTCCTTCAAAAGAAAAACATGTTGATATAAGCCCAAACTCTTTTGAATTAGAGTTTAGTCTTGTTTTTTTGTGAGACATCCAAGGTGGATGAATATGCATAGAGGGATGACCTGGGTGCATTTCATTGACTGTCTGCATAGGGTGCACCAAGGGTGTAGCCATAATTGAGTGGATAGATTCAAAGAACCCAGAGCCCCCAGCTCCTAAGGGCCCCAGCTCCAGCCCTCCCTATTTTCTTCATTATCTCCCTCACTCTGAGGGGCCACCCGGGAGAGGGGCAAACATGGGTCCCCTCTCCCCTAGCTATGCCCTGGGGTGCACACACGTACAACTATACACAAGTAGATTCCCTCTCCTGATGATTGGAAGTTGGAACCCTACTTTCCTAGGATTCTAGATTATGTGGAGAGAACCCTATATACACCATGTGTATGTTAACTGAAGGAGATTGAGATGGGGGAGATCTCTCTGTGTGAAGATTTTCTTATCCCTAGAGACCTCTTTTTCACATCCCTAGAGCCCTAATCAGATATGCAAAAGAGAGGAATGCTGTACTTGGGCAGAGTGTGCTCATAAGCTCTACTCCAGCACTGACACACTCAGAAGCCTCACTCACATGCTGAATGGTTACAGTGGGGCTATTCACACGATTGAAGAAAATTGGGCTAGCCTCCACTAGCCCGATTTTCTTCAATCGTAAGAACCAGCAGGCTTGCAGCCGTGCCCGGTGGTTCTTGAATGGCTAACCCGCTCAAGTAGCCCACCCCTTAGCCCGGGTTTGCGGAGCAAGTGCTCTGCGAACTCGGGCTATTGGATCATGAGTAGCCGCGGTGCGGTGCGGCACCATGCCTACTCATGAGGAGACCCCCGGAGGGGAGGAAAAAAGCCTGCTCCGGGCTCAGGGGGTCTTGCCAGCATGCCCTGTGCATCCCCGCTCTGCCCAGCCCCCGCCGGCTCCGTCTCGGGGCCAGCAATCGTGTGGGCAGCTGATCCAGCTGCCCAGGGCTTAGCCCACTCTCCCCGCTCACCCGGAGAAAGCGGGTCTCACGGATCATGAGACCTGGCTCAGTCTTTCTCTGCAGAGACAAATGCTGTAAGCATGAAGAGATTCTTTCTGTAATTACAAGGCTGGGAATCCCCAGCCTTTCAATCACAAAAGAATCTCTTAATGCTTTCGGCATTTGCCTCCACAAATGCTGTAAGTGGCTAACATACTGCACAGCATCCTGTGGGTGTTGTCAGCATCACAGGAATGGCTGCGTGCTCACGGAATTGCACAAGAGCAATATTGAACAAACTAGCCAACCCGCACAGAGCATCTGTGTTCTCTTTGGGGCCAGCTGTTCCTTCCTCCCTCCTGCCCCACTCTCCTTCCCCCTCCCCCCTCCTGCCCCCACACTCTTCCCCCTCTTCCCCTCCCTCCCGCCCTACTCTCTTGCCCCCTTGCCTCCCTCCCCCCTGCTCCTCTCTCCTGCCCTCCCCTCCCCCTCTCCCCCTTGCCCACTCTCTCCTGCCCTTCCCCTCTCCCCTGCCCAACTCTCTTGCCCTCCCTCACCCTGCTCCTCTCTCCTGCCCTTCCCCTCTCCCTCCTGCCCCTCTCTCTCTTGCCCTCCCTCCTGCCTTACTCTCTTGCCCTCCCCCTCCCCCCTACCCCACTCTCTCTTGCCCTCCTGCACATTCCCTTGCCCTCCCCCGCACTCTTGCCCTTCCCTCCCCCCTCTCCCCGCTCTCTCCTCTCCCTTTTACTCTCCTTACCGGGTGGTGGGCAGCTGGCCAAGAAGGGCCCCGCTGCCCCTCCTCCTCCTGGGTGGCGAACAGCAAAGTCTGACCACCTGGTTCCCTCCCACCCCAGCCTCCCATGGGCACCTGGCCTTGGCGGCCAGTCCCGCCTCCGCCTGGCTGAGAGGCGCCTCCATGGCTGGGCCCAGCACCTCCGTGGCCTGGCCCCCCACCATGGCCGAGTGCCACCTTTGCAGCCGGGCCCACCGCGCCAAGTGCCGCCTCCACAGCCTTCCGGGCCCACTGCCGCTGCTTGCCAGCCTCTGTGGCTGGCCTCTTCAGGCCGGCTGCCTCTCCCCCACCCCCACCTTCAGCCCCAGTCTCTGGGCGGGGAAGGGCCCAGGCTGCTGGGCCGAGTGCCGACCTCTGCAGCCAGGCTCACCACCTCGCCTCTGTGGCCAGGCCAGACCCGCCACCACTGTTGCCGTGGCCTGGCCCGCCGCCAGCCAATTCTCCTGGGTGTGCCAGCCAATCAGGCGCCTCTGTCACCCAGCCAAACAGGCTGGGTGCCGGGACGCACATTTGAAGGCACACCCAGGAGAAATAAATATATAGATGCTGGGGTTTCACAGTGCAGTTGTGCAATGGTAAAGCCATTATTTCCAAAGGCCATACTATTGCACAACTGCATTCATGCTATTCTAGCAGTTAGAGCATGCAGCTCCCAGAGTGCTGACAATGTCCATGGGACACTGTGCAGTATATCAGCCACCATGTGCTGAGAAGGGGTGAGACCTCTGAGTGCATCAGCACCAGGGAACACTCTCCAAGATGCTGTACTTGACTATACAGTCCCCTTTTTTGAACATCTGAAGAGGACTACAGTTCCAACCAGAATTTGTCCAGACTAATGGTGCAGTGAGAAAGTAACTTGCCTAGGGAGCAGGAGGTTGCTGGTTTGAATCCCGCTTGTATGTTTCTGAGACTATGGGAAACACCTATGTTGGGCAACACTGATATAAGAAGATGCTGAAAGGCATCATCTCACACTGCACAGGAAACGGCAATGGTAACCCCCACTGTATTCTACCAAAATAACATGGTTGCCAGAAGTCGACACCAGTTCAATGGCACGACTTTACTTTAGCATGTGTAGTGGTTTATTTTTTGCATAGAAAAATTAAGTGACATCCAAAAAGGCTCTCCACACAAGCAGTGTGGAGGGCCTGAATGGGTTTTCCAGGAAGAGCGGGCTTGACCTCCCCGCACATGAGCAGGAAGCCCTCCCTGGGCAGCCGGATCGGATAATGCTCTTGGGTGGCTGGATCATCCGCACAGATGATTACCAGCTCTGTCATGGAGCCCACTGGGGCAGCGGGGGTTGGGGGCCTCCTGACCCCTGGAAGTCCTAGAATGACCCATGCAAGTGCGCGGGGCATTCTGGGGAGCCCCCCGATGTTGGGAGGCTTTCTGTAGCCTCCCAGTTGGGGTCTACTCATGAGCCACTGTGTTGCAGAGCTGTACCGCGGCCACACACAAGCAGTTAACCTGCTTTTTTGGGTGCTCCTGTGCCCCAAACCCAGATTAAGTAGCAGGCTACCCCAGAGGGTTTGCCACTGCACTGCCACCGGGAGCTAGGCAGCTCCCAGCAGTTCTCACGAACAATGACAATTAGCTCCCTTAGCCTGGATCCCACTGCACATGAGAATAGCCTCAAAGAGTTGTTAATACTGTAACTCAAATGCCATTTCTTAGAAGGAGTTTCCCACATCCCCAACTCTGGATAGTTTGGCAGTGCATGACAGATGGGTACAGGATTATTATGGCTTTGGATGCCTAAGAAAACTGGATAGAACGCTGTAGCTAATGAGCATCAGTTCTGACAGCAGCATGCCTCTGTCTCACACGGAATTAGCTGGAGCCAGCTTTATGGTTATGATAAAAGACACACACATGAAAACAACACCACATTTTAACTTCGATGCAGGCTATTTGATAAGAGAAGTAATGTTTTAGCCAACAGATATACCTGGGATGCCCTTTAGGTCAAAGCTTAGAAAGAAAATGTTTCAAAAGCACCTATAGAGAATGATGCCGCACATCCAGGCGCATCTTGGGTGTGGTTTATTTGCTCTAGCCCAGCTTCAAATGAAGCATGAGGCATTTGGGGCTCATGGATCAGATAAGGTCCCAGGCCATCCAAATTAATTAAGCATGGCCTGAAGGCTGTTTTGCAGCCATGTGCATTCCAGGACCTTATTTGGCATTAGAGAGTCACCCCATCGCTTGCCCTAACAGTAATATAAGGTTTGAGTAGTTGGCTTTGTGGGGGGACGGGGAGAAAGTATAATACACATCTCTTGAATCATGTCCACACTACATTTGTATGTACATCAGAGGTAAACATAAGAACTAAGATGTACATCTAAGACACTTCAAGTGCGAAGAACCCAGAAACTTTGGAACAAAAGTTAAATTTCTGCTCCACTTTGAGCCGTCGAGGAGGCGGGGGGAGATTCAATGCAATGTTGCTTTTGGTTCAGGTCCGAGTTGACTCTCTGTTTTATACAGAAATATTCATATACCACTTTGAAAACATTTTTGTTGAAAGTGGTGTGTGTGTGTGTGTGTGTGTGTGTGTGAAGGTGCAATGTGATGACATGACCCTAAAGGTTAGTATCCATATTGAAATAAGTTAGCATGATTTCTAATTAGGTTTCTGTGACTTCATGTGGGTCCTCCCCAAATTCCCTTCCTCATTGCTCTTACTTTTATATGCTGGAGGTATGCTGCTGCCCTGCTCCAGCAATTTTGGCAAGAGTGCCGGCGGGGCAGGGGGTGCTCCTTAAAGGTAACCCCTCGCTGCCCAACTGGCCAAATGACAGACCTCCAAACCGGTTTGGCAGTCCGGAAAAGGACTGCTGAACTGGTTCATGCACATCCCTAGCAGATTCCTCTTCTCTCCTCATGCTGCTTGCAAGCTTTGAGAGGAGAGGCTTGCAAAGCTCACAAGGGTCAGATTGGTCCTGAAGAACTGCTCTAACTGTGGGGCAAGGGCATTTTCCCAACCAGCTGGGGCTCCAATATTTCCAGAAGGGACTGCTGTACCTTGCCCCATGAAAGGACCATGTGGTGGGGATCTGCCTCTTGTTATTCCACAGTTTAGAACATCGACTTTAAGAAAATGCTATCCTTGGGTTATAATTCAATACATGCAATAAAGAGTTAATAAAAGTAAGGTTGAAGGGTAATTGACACAAGGACACCAGAAGCATGGCAGAGATAAAATGTTCCACTCTTAACTTTGTCTAAAGTTTTCTCAAATCCAACAAGATCATTTGGAACTTGATTGATGATACTCTGCCCTGAAATGCACAAACACTGTGATTGCTCCCCATTGACTTGGTTGTGCCCAATCTACTGAAAATGGAAAGGGCAACTTTTACTGAAAAGTTTCATGTATTTAATTAAATTAAATCTAGACATGCATAGACTGTTTAAAGTTCAAAGCAGCAGGGCCAATCTGTAAACAGGAGCTATCAAAGCAGACAACGTTCAGACAATAGCAGAGACAGCAGGGGACAGCTTGTAAAGGAATATAGTAGGATGCTAAAGTATTTCTGTCATTGGTGGACTTCCTATGTCTATACAAAGATTGGTAAGCAAGCTTTTCCCCGGAATATATCTTGTGGCTGATGAACGAAGTAGGTGTTGCATAGATATGCATGTAAAAAAAACAACCCAAACTTCTGAAAGATTTCTTTGTTTCAGAAAAACTTCAAGAAGGGGAAGTGTGAAGGAATGATGTGAAGACCAGCTCTCTTCTTAGTTCTCAATTCTCCTCTCAGCTCTTCTCTCAAGGGTTCAATTTCTTTTAGAAAAGCTCGACCGGCGCTAGGGAAAGTGCCAGTGGGAATGTTTGCCAGTGGCAATGGTTGCCTCCACATGGTGCAAGGGGGGCTGTGTATTTAGCTTCAGCCAATGTTTTGCACAGGTCCAATAAACAATCAGCCAAGGGGCCACACTTACTGTAAGGCCACCATTGGCTCCTGAGCCTTACAATGAAGAACAATGACACGGGGTAAAAAGTGGTGGGAGTTGGGCAATTTGAAGCAAAGGAAAGCGTTAAGCATCCCCTTCCTCCACTGCTTCTCCATGTCACATTGTCCCCTGCTGAAGCTGTTTTATCTTGGGTGGAAAGGGGGGCACTCCAGGTTTGCTTATACCAGGCCTGCATAACATAAGGCCCGGGGGCTGTATCTGGCCCATAGGAATGTTTTTACTGGCCCCCAGATCCTACAGCTACAGAAGAGTTGGAAACTGCCTTACAGTGCCATCTATTCTGTTTACTCAGAAATATGACCCACAGTGTACCCAGTGAGCCTTCTCCCATATAAGTATGCTTAGGACTGCAGCCTGAAAGCTGCAGCAATTTAGGGAGAGTAGAGGACTTGGCATTTGTTTGGGGCCAGCATGAAAACAATGTTTTCATATGTTCTGGCCACTATCCTTGGCTAACACTGTGGGTCCCCTGATGAGGGGAGAAGATCCACAAGTAACTAATAATTGATTAACCTCAGTGTTGTAATGTACTGAAAATTGGCCTTGGCCCCTGCACACTAGGGGTGTGCAAGTCGGCTCAGTTTGAGCGGGCTCGACATCGAGCCAGTTCGGCTCAATGGGTTCAGAGTCAAACCAGACCGGCATCAGCCAATCTGAGTTTGAACTGAACTGGGCCTGGTTAAAACCGAGCTGGTTTGGAACTCTACTGGTTAAGGGGAATCTGGTGAGGATCCCGCTTTACCAGTAAAGAGGGCTGTCCTAAGAGTACAGGAGGCAGGAGGGAAATAAGTAGTTAGTTACAAGTGCCACAGCTGGCAGCTGTGGGGCGGTGGTGGATCCCCAAAAGTAGGCAGGGTTCGAGCCTTCCTCAGCCCGGTTCAGGCCTCTGTGCATGTGCGGAGGTCAATAAAATGGCCTCCACGCATGCACAGAGGCCCAAACTGGGCCACCGCCAGCCCTGCCTACTCTGAGGGAGGCTGGCAGGGGTGGGAGGAGCCGCTGCTGCCACCCACCCTCCTGGACACCACTGTAGCTGCTGCTGGCAGCACATCTAAGTACCTACTTACTTCCCCCCCACCCCCTCTACCATTAGGACAGCCCCCCAATTTCCTGGAAAAGGGTAATCCTCCCTGGATTCCTATCTATCTATCTATCTATCTATCTATCTATCTATCTATCTATCTATCTATCTATTTATTTATTTATTTATTTGACATATTTCTATACTATCCAAAACTTGTGCCTCTGGGTGATTTACCAGTAGAGCTCTGAGTAGGTCAAACTGGTTTGGTTCAAACCTGAACTGGCTCCAGTTTGACTGGGGGCAAAAGCAAATTGGGCAGACTCGGCACGAATCCCATCTGGATTTGAGCTAAGCTGGCAAAACCAGTTTTGTGCACACCCCTAACACACAACACTTCTATCTACACAAGCACATATTTACACACACTGAAATATTTACAAATATACATTATAGCAGTCTCGCTGCCCTCTCCCTGCAAGTCAACTATGTACAACAAGCAACGCAACACACATCAAAATATTTACATGTCATTTACACAGTGCCACACTGACACAAACTGCCTAGTGTCTGTCTGTGTGTGTGCCCACAGCACCCTGAGTACTGTGGTTAGGTGGAACCAGGGGCTAGTTCAGCATCAGGTTACGCCAGTGTGTGGTGGGGCGTGTATCCAATTGCCAAGTCACAGCACTAGCGAGCACACTGCGACTTGGCATGACTGAAGGAGGAAGAGGGTAGGGTAGGGATGAGCAGAAGCTGCTGCCAGACAGGTGACCAGCACCATGGGTCAACCATGGGCCAATCACATGACCAGCTCAACCTCTAGCTCATGGTAGCCCAGCAGGGGGACGTTAACCTTGAGGAAAACCAGCTGCTCAACCAAGCCAGAGTCCAGCCGGGACCAAGTGGGTGTTACCATGTTGCCAGCACGAGAAAACATCCACTTGCTCTGGACGCTGGTTGGAGGGCAGGAGAGGAGGCGCACAGCAATCACCACCATGTCCGGCAAGACTTGGCTGTGGGATGGCCAGAACTGTGTGCAGTCCATCTCTGGGCCCTCTTCCACAGGCTCCTCCAAGTACTGGGCAATGCATTGAGCAACACTGGTGAGTCTGGTAGGCCGAGCCTTCTACAAACCAGGCAAGGTGCCAAGGCACACCCACTTAAACCATTGGGCTGATTTAGTGGGAGGAACTGCCTGTTGCATTGGTACTACTTTCTGGGATGCCACGCCACTGGACTGGAAGAAAAGGTTGAAGCTGAAGAGTCGCCCACTCTGCTGCTGCTGGGTGTGGGCCGTGCACGCTTCGGGGGGCACACCATCACCACCTTCCTGGTCTCTGCCGGTCCTAGTGACCTCCTCTTCCCTAACTCTATCGACCAAGTGGCCCCTCCACTGGGGCAAGTCATTGGCACAAATGACATTGTCCTTGATGGCTGGGTCACAGAGACAAGCCAGGACATACTCCTCCCTGTCGCCCAACTCATCAATCAGCCTGACGACAACCCCAACCTATTGGGGGGAAACCTTTTTTAAAAGAAACCCTATTTAAAGAAAACCCCTTTTAAAACAAGCTTACCCATCCACTCCAGCCACAACAATACAATACAAAACAATGCAATAAAATACACAATGGGGGGGTAACTAAGTGACAACCTATTAAAAACAAGAAACAACCTGCGAAAACAAGAAACAACCTGTAAAGAAAAAAACAAAGAAAATTTACCTCCCCACACCCAAACACAAAAGGAGGCTCTATATAAGGAACACTAAAGGGGGGGAAGGGGACAACAAAAAGTAGTCACTTACCCCCTCATTGTCATGGAGATCTTCTGCCCCCACACTGGTCAGGAGAAAAAAGAAGGAATTCCAGACCAGTGGCAGGTTAGCACAACAAAGGCGGGCAGGCACAGCCGGGGGGCGGGGGAGTAGGACAGAATGAAAAGTTTTCCAGCTATTTCAGCTGCCCCAAAAAACAAATTAAAAGTAAAAACACTGAGAAAATAAATAAATAAGGCAGGTGGGGGGAAAGCCTGTGGGAGTGGGGATGGAGAAGTGGTAGAGGGGGGAGGGAAGGAACAGCGAGGACAGAGAGGTGCTAGACTCTGGAGCAAGCGGTGTGCTAAGCACAGCAAGAAAAGGATTAACAAAGAAAAGCACCTGCTCCAGAAAAAAGCAAGAGGAACCCCCCCCCCAAAAAAACCCAGAATGAAATAAAAACAACTGGCCGTGGCTGCTGAGCTGAGCAGGAGGACTCTCTCTCTCTATCTCAACTCAGAGAACAGATTTAAAAGCAGCAGCCACCAAAAGCAAAAAAAGGTGAGGGGAAGGGGGGTCTGGGTTAGGGAAATGGGCCATAGAGGAGGGGAAGGGGCAGAGAGGGGGGAAGAGGAGGGGGCCCAGAGGAGGGGGGAAGGGGCAGAGAGAGACACACACACTCACTCACTCAGGGGGGGGGAAGCAGCAGAACAAACACACAGCAGAACCAACACACACCAGGGGGGAAAAGGTTTAAAGCAGGGGAGAGAAGAGGTGGGGAGAGAGAGAAACAAGCAGAAGGGAATAGGGGATTGGGAACAAAAACGCAGCAGTCTGCCAAGCAGACTCTCACCACACCAGCAGCACCAACAACAGCAGGCCAGAAGGAAGCCAAGCAGCAACTGATTTTGCTAGGCCAGAGCCTTGGCCTCTGATTTGAAACTCGCTCCTTTGGATTTGAAACTCCCTCCTTTGGGAGCCCCCACCTTGCCCTCCCCCCTGTCCAATAGGGTGCCAGTTCTCGAGGTCTAGCACAGTGCACAGCCCACCAGAGAGCTAGACTCATCTGGTCAATCAGGGAAGCAAGAGCTCAGCCTATGAAATCAAGGAACACAAGTCACACAAAATAGAGGGCAACATCTAAAATGGCCTCTAGAACCTTTGAACAGGCTCGAACAGGCTCAAACCGAACCTGGCTCAGTCGGTTCAAACTCGGACTGGCATTGTCAGTGCAATGCCCTGTTTGATCTGAGTTCAAACCAAACCAGTTCAAATTCAAACCGGTTCGAATTTAAACTGGTTTGCACATCCCTAATGTACAGGACATGACCACAGCTCTCTGCAGGTAAGTAACTATCTTTCACATGCAGAGCAGCGAATGAAAGATGATAGCATTCCTGAAGCCTACCAGCAAAACTCCAGCAAAGATGGGATTTGAGCTCCTATGTAATATTTTCTAATCTAGGTCCACCTATAATACTCTAGCACAGTTGATGGCTAAATGACAGCCTGCAGGCTGGATCTGATGCTGTTCCTGCCTCTCTAATCAAACTTCAGAGCTCCATGCTCAGCATTTTATCTGATTTCCCCATCTGTGGGTGATTATCTCACAGCCAGGGGAGGAGCAGCAGGTATGGAGATGATAGGAAATTCTCCTGGCCAGAGATAAGCAACAACAGAAAGCATTTGCCCCTTACAGCCCAATTTGCCATATGAGAGAAGAGCTGCAGGGCAGCTCCTTCCCTGACTGTGAGTTTCAGAGTAGCTTTTGAAGGAGGGGAATGAAGGTGAGTGAAGTGCGATTACAGAAGTGTGAAGAACTGAGCAAACTGCAGGCAAGTTGGAAGATGAGGAAGTGTGCTGGTGAAGTCTTGTAGGGCTCTTAGTGGAATGTACTCATTTCACATTATACCAAGCTGAACTGGAATGCCTAGAAAGAGTTCATAAAGGACATGGCAAACAGCCTAAATCTGCATTGGGGGAGTGTCATTATTATTTTATGGCAGATTGACATATTGTAGTAATAGTTTTATTATTAGCAAATAATCTAAAGTCTAGAAATCTAATTGGATTTTTGAAAATACATTTTCAAAAAAACCTTTGACAGAAAATAAATCACATCATCATATACTCCATTAGTTAGCAAAATGTTCTTTTTTTCTTCAAGTCTGGTGTCCAGCTATAGCCCTATCTATCTATCTATCTATCTATCTATCTATCTATCTATCTATCTATCTACTGCCTGGTATATACATCTCTAGGTGGTGCACACAATCCAAATTATAATATAAAAACAAAAACAAACAATTAAAACACTTTCACAGAATAAAAACAATTAAAAACAATTCAGAGTGAAACAATTAAAATAATGCCACTGGATAAAAACAATTAAACAGTTTAAAATTTATTTTAATTAAAAGCCTGAGAAAACAGATGTGTCTTTTTAAAAGCAATCAGAGATCGAGACTGTCTTATTTTGACAGAGAGTGCATTCCAAAGCCTTGGGGCAGCCACTGAGAAGGCCCAGTCCTAAGTCACCCCTGGACGAGCCAGTAGGAACTGTAACTGAATCTCCCCAGATGATCTTAATAGGCAGCCGGGTTCCTGACAAGGAAGGCAGTCTCTTAAGTACCCTGGACATAAGCCATTCAGGGCTTTATAGGTAATGACCAGCATTTTGTATTTCACTTGGAAACATATCGGCAGCCAGTGCAATTCTTTCAGAATCGGAGTTCCATGGTCCCTTCATGTTGTCCTGGAGACCAACCTGGCTGCTGCATTCTGTACCAGTTGTAGTTTCCGAACTATGTACAAATTAACTGACAGATAAATGCAGTGCTACAGTTGTTTTGGCCCAGCCTGCTGTAGCTGAGAGGGGAATTTGGTGACAGTGACTTCAGCTATAAATAATCCCTGGAACAGATTCTGACAATTCTGGAAGCAATACAAATTCTTCGTGACCTAAAATGAGGAGAAGGATTGCTTCTACAACAATCATCTGCCTGCCTCAAACCTTCCCCTGAGCGTCTTATAGTTCATGCCATGGTGCCTTCATAATGGCTTTAATTAGCTCATTGGGGATTTGAAAAGAATAGTATATATAAAAAAGGCATGGTATATTTCCCATATTACACATTTAAACCTCATATTCACAAAGGAAGAAATGTTTATCGGGGTTGCATTCTGAAACACATGTCCACAGAACATAGGAGAAAATAGGTATAATACTCCTCTTCGATATATAATTGCTATAAAAGGGATTTTATGGATCTTTTCCTCTTCCCTCTTCCTGAGCTTGGTTTAACACAGGTCTGCACAACAACAACTGAGACACCAAGCCAAATTTAGCCCATAAATCATGTATTGTAGCTGGCTCCTCTGTTTTGAGACAGGCAACCATCTTGTTTATTATTTATTTAGTTTTCTATGTAAACTACAACTCCCATCATCCCCAGGCACACTCATTTGTGCCTGGGGATGGTGATGATGGGCATTGTTGTTCATGTGTAACTATGAACGATATGGAATAATATGGTACAGCTGCCAAGGATGGTTAATAGGCTAATCTTAAATATTAAAATAAATTAATATTAAATATAAAATTGGGTGTCCACACCCTACAAGTACAACTTACTTGTACAGCTTACTTATCCCCTAGTGGATCACATGAAAATATATTGGGTAGCAGGACTGAAGAGGACTCTCTCTGTTAATTCTTATAATTCCTGTGTTATAGGATGGTTTTCATCTTAGAAAGTTTGGAGGAAGTGAAGGAAAAGGATAATAGTGCTGGTTGGGGGTCTGGATGGAGTGGGTAGGCTTGCATATAAATATTTATTAGCTTCACTATTCAAGGTAGTCATCACTTGTTAGCTCAAACATGGAGGATGGTTTGCTTGTTATTTGAGATAGGAAGTTCACGCAGCTTGTGACAAATAATGCTGAACACTGCTCATCAGTTATATCTGGTGGCCTACAAAGAGCTTGGTAACCCCCACTGCATCCCCATTTTGTGCTTATCTGGGCCTGCAAGTTACTTGGTGCATCAAACACATGGTAAGATATAATACAAGATCAAGGAGCTTTGTCTGGATTGCTGGGTTGTACATTGCACAGACCAACACAAAGAGGCAACTTTCTTGCATCAGCTTTATCTTAATGGTATCATGTCCTTCTGGTACATATCCTGGCTGAAATCCTGGCTTCTGAATTATTGGTGCAACAGGAGAAGCACCAGTGTAGCTCTAATGCTTCTGAAGAATTCCAGACTAATATGCACCAGTGAGTGTGTGTGTCTGTGTTTCAATGACCTCCCCTTCCCCTAAAATCACGCTGTGTCACCTGAAAATATGTTTCTGAGGGCTGCACAGCCCTCAGGGATTATATTTCTGGGTGGCTCAGAATGCTTCTTGGGGAAGGGGAGGTCATAAAATTTTCCTTCACTGCTAAGCCAGCAAAAGAGCTGAGTTAGTTGAACTTTTCAGAAGCACTGATGCTTCTCCCATTACACTGCTTCAGTCGTCAGGATGTCAGTCAATGAGGCAGTTCACACGAGCAGTCCTATCCGGGCACAAGTAGCCCTACCCAGGTCAGGCTGCTTGTGGGGAGCACCAGGAACAAGCCTGATGCCAGCACTGCCCCACCCGGTAGCCTGAGGTTTTTCCCCAGACTATTACCCAAGTAGAAGCCAAAAAGAGGAAGGGGGTGATCTGGAGAGGGGAGAGTAGGAACGATCCTGCCTTCCCATGCCCACCTCAGCCCCAAAACATAGGTCATGTGAACGACCTTAATGTATTGTTCTCCTAGAAGTCTCCTGTGTGAATTCTGATGTCAAATATTCACTGAATCTCCACTGAATATTCCATTAATGGGTATAAATATTTAATATGGAAGACATTGAGCCCATTCTCACAATTGGAGAATGGGCTTGGTTGGGGTGAAAGGAGGGAGCCACAAAAAGTGTAGTACCATGTTTTGTTTTGTTTGTTTATTTATTTTTTTATTTGCATTTCTATCCTGCTCTTCCTCCAAGGAGCCCAAAGTGATGTACATAGTTATGTTTATCCTTACAACAACCCTGTGAGGTAAGTTAGGCTGAGAGATAAGTGGCTGGCCCAGAGAGTCACCCAGTGAGCTTCATGGCTGAATGGGGATTTGAACTCGGGTCTTCCCTGTCCCAGTCCACCACTCTAACCACGATGCCATGCTGGATGGCTGATTTGGCCGCCATCTTCTTCTGGTAGCAGGGAGGGAGCAGCGAGGTTGGGAGGTTGGGAGGTCCCCCGAGCTTCCATAATGCACCGCATGAATGTGCAGTGCTTATTGGGAGCCTCCTGATGCCAGTCGGGAGGCTACTTGGGTGTAGGTGCCACATGAAGCTGCATAGCACCGACACATGAGCATTTAGCTCACTTTTTGGGTGCCCTCACACCCCAAACCGAGACTAAGCATCAGGCTTCCTAAGTGGACTTGCCGCCGTGCTGCTGCTGGGAGCTGTGCCCCTCCCAGTGGTACACATCCACACGGAAAACTGGGCTGGGCTTCCTTAGCCTGGTTTTCGGTGCACGTGTGACTAGCATCCAAACTCTTATCAGTCCACTCCCAGTTATATTTTGTTCTGATCATTTACCTAAACAAAAAATAACAAGCAATTACACTTGTACCAAAGGTGATCAAATTTATTTCATTTTATCAGCTAGATATTTTGCACAATCTGATATGCCCTATTTTGAGCGGATGTTAATATAAGCACAGGGAAAAGACATGAAAAGGAATTCTGATCAAATTTTATGTCCCAGTTGGCAGAGCTAAATCATACAATCCATTTGGGCATCAAGATTACCATAAACGAATGCCTACAGTCAGAACCCCCAAATCCATATTTTAAACATTGAAGTAAATAGCCTGGTTTCTACATGTATTAAGCACATACCAGCTCCTTTTATGATGATTTACTCAGAATTCTTAATCTCATTATGAATTTAGCTTTCACTCTAAGCTCTCATTCAGGATAAATATATCTCCTCACTGACTGTATGCCTGGTTTAACGGAATGGTAAGTTGCTGAGCTTCTTCATTCTGTTTGCAGCGTTGTCAGTTTGTAACACAGTGAGGGTGATTCTCACGGCCAGCCAAAACTGGGCTAGAGGAGCCCAGCCCGGTTTTGGCGGGTCGTGTGCTGTAACGGGAGCTGTGTGGCTCCTAGCAGCAGGCTCGGTTAAATGCCATTTTTCTGATCGTGTGTCTGCTGCGGCTGCTTGCAGCCACGGCAGACACACTCTAGGAGGGGGTGCACCAGGAATGCTTGCAGCCACGGCAGACACACTCTAGGAGGGGGTGCACCGGGGGGGCAAGGTGTCCCATGGCAGTGCTTCCCGTCGCCCAATCCCTTGAGCTGCCGGGTGAAGTGCAGGCAGATGGCAGGAGAACTGCTGCTCAACTGCACCACTGATCCGCCTGTGCAGGGAACCCCCTCGGATCATCTGCAAGGAAGGTAAGGTAAACCCTCCTTCCCGACAGTTAAGCCCTCCTCACTGATTGTGAGGAGAAGAGCTTCAGTAAGTCCACTGAACACAGAGATTCCGGGGTGAAATTTGTTGTACCCATTCAGAGCACAAATGTATAGGAACCATAGGAACAGAAGAAACTGCCTTTTACCGAATCAGACTGTATGTCCATCTAGTTCAGGATTATCTACCTTGACTGGCAGCAGCTCTCCCAGCTTTCAGGCAAAAATCTTTCCTAGCCCTATCTGAGAATGCCAGGGATTGAACTCAGGACTCTCGGCATGCACAGCTGATGCTGTACCACTGAGCTACAGCCTTATTCATGTCTGGTGGATGTGGATAAACCATATGAGAAAATTCTCTGATGTTTATCCTTGGGAAGAATACTGGAATTCTTTTTGAATTGCCATTTCTTCTCGGGAGAGTAGAAATGGCAAATTTAAATTCCTCATTCAAATGTAATCCTCCTCAGATTTAAAATTCTCATTCAAGGAACTGTGGCATTCTCCTTCAGATTTCACTTTTTTTGGAAATGTTGGGCTGAAGAACAGTTTAAATCCCCAAACCATTTACAGATGTGGAGTGTGATTACCTTCCTTGAAGCCTGAGAACATAGGAAGCTGCCATATAGTGAATCAGACCATTGGTCTATCTAGCTCAGTATTGTCTTCACTGACTGGGAGCGGCTTCTCCAAGGTTGCAGGCAGGAATCTCTCTCACTCCTATCTTGGAGAAGCCAGGGAGGGAACTTGAAAACCTTCTGCTCTTCCCAAAGCGGCTCTATCCCCTGAGGGAAATACCTTACAGTGCTCACACTTCTAGTCTCCCATTCATATGCAACCAGGGTGGACCCTGCTTCTCTAAGGGGACAAGTCATGTTTGCTACCACAAGACATTGAAATGAAAATGGCTGCATATGTCCAGGACGTCATTCTGCACTTGAATGATGAAATCCAGGTTACAAAACCCATGCCCACTTTAAGGAGGGCCAGGAAAGATGTGAAACATAACACAATGTGGTATCCCTTTAGAAGAGTGCAATATAAGAATGGAAATAATTGTGCACACTCAGGACATTGTTATATGAGGAGAAAGCAAGGCTTCTCAAACAATGTAATAAATTAAAATAACGAGCATTTTCACATTGATATTTATAGCAAGCAAGCAAGCTAGGCTTCTACCTGTTTCGTGAGCTAATATAGGGTTGCATATAATGTTCTTTTATTTTGATATAAAGTTTTGATTTTGAAGCTGAAAATATGGGGGTTGGGAGGGGCTGACATATTTTTGAAAAGCCACAGAATGGTCACAATATTCATGCTTGTTCACTATGGTGCATTTCACATCCCTTCCTTTGCATTAGCCTCATATATTTTGATAGAGTATCTTCTTTACTTGGTTTTGTTTCTTACAATTAGAAACTGACTAGAAGTGGCTAAACTCCAACAGCAGCCTTTATAGTCTGATAGTCACCTTTTACCTAAATTTGTCTGAAAGGAAGAAAAATTATGTAGTGAATGTTGTGAAAGATGAAAAATTCCGGAGGAGGAGGAAGAGGAGGAGGAGGAGGAGGAAGAGGGGTAGTGCAGGCACAAATAATTGATTATTTAATACCAAGACTGACAGGTGAAAACTGGCTTATTTCCAGCCAGGAATATAGAAAAATGTCTGAAACTGAAGACACTCCTTGGACCATCATTCCCCCCCGCCCCCCATGTGGAGGAATCTGCCCTTTGCCTTCATGAAAACTGGTAACAGCATGATTCTTTTGCTCCCCTTTTATATTTTTGGAATGGATGGGCATACAGTTATGAAATCTGGAATCCATGAAGTATGAATTGGCAGGACTCTGGTCAATGCCCTGATTTTTGGTGATTTTTTAAAAAAAAAGAAATAAAAAATGGCTATAAATGGTGAAATCTGGCTTGTTTCAACCCAGAACGTTACAAAACATTCTGGATCTGAAGCCCTTCCTTGGATCATCATTTTAAAAAAAAATCAGATTCAGATTTTACTGATTTTTACCAATTTGGGTGTAATTTCAGATACAATCTGAATTTTGAAATATGAATTTAATTATTTGTGGTTCTCTGCTAATTGAAACCTGTTGTTTTTCTGATAGATCTGCTATATCAGTATAGTTATTGCCCTGTGGAGAAGAGAACCTGAATGGCAGATGAGAATATTAGGGATGTGCATGAAACTGAATTCCATGTACAGCAGGATCCTATGTGGGTTTTGTGGAAGGTTAAAATTTGTTAAAAACTGCCCGCTCACCCATTTCTTTTGTGGGTTGGGTGGTAGGTAGCACACATCATACCCTACCATACAACCCACTTTGGTGTCCCTAGGAGCACAATGAGGTGTTTCAAATTTCCTCATTCAAATTTCCTAGGAACACAATGAGATGTTTCAAATTTCCTCATTGTTCCCTATGACTGGAACAAACTGCACACAGAATTCGCACACAAGGTTGAGATTGCAAGTTGCAATGCATTTTGCAACTCTGCCTTGAAAAACACTGCAGAAGCACACAGTAAAAGGGAATCTGTCCCTCCCAACACAGAACAAATATTTCAAACACAGTTCACAAATGTCCAAAAAAGAACCACTGATCCAGAATCTACTGCCAGCCACAGTGTGTGCGTGGCAGTAACATCATTGGCACAAGTAACTCTATCACACAGAATTATGACTCTTTACTTCCTAACATTGCAACAGCTGCCACAGCAACTCCCTTAGTAGCAAGCAGCATAGCCATACACTCAACTAGAGCTACTTCAGCCACATTTTTGACTGAGTATACCTTGCAATGATTGCAGATCGCATAGGAAACCAGAACAGTGCGCGAAGCACAAGTTTGAGGCTGGGAACTTGGGATAGATTGGGAATTCTGTTGGTGTACTGTCCACTCTGCTGCCGAACTGACTCCCTGACTGAGCTGGTCGTGGAGTTGGTGTTCGAGTCTCCTAGACTTGTGGTGCTGGGAGACTTCAAGATTCACTTTGGGACTGGCTTGTCTGGTGCAGCTCAGGAGTTCATAGCGGCCATGACAACTATGGACCTATTCCAATTAGTTTCTGAACCAACTCATTTTGCCGGCCACACACTCAATTTGGTCTTTTGTTCGGATCAGGGTAGTGTTCCATGGGTGGGGGATCCGGTGGTTTCCCCATTGTCATGGATGGACCACTACCTGGTTAAGGTTGGTATCACAGCAATCCACCCCTACAGGGGTGATGGAACTATTAGGATGGTCCGTCCGAAAAGGCTGCTGGACCCAATAGGATTTCAAAAGGCCTTGGAGGATTTTGACATCGGTGTGGCTGGTGATTCTGTTGATGCCCTGGTGAGAACCTGGAACAGGGAACTCATCAGGGCAGTAGACATGATTGCTTCTAAGTGTCCCTTCTGACCTGCTGCAAAAATGGTCCCTTGGTATACTGTGGAATTGCGGGGGCTGAAGTGGTTGGGTAGGCGACTAGAGTGCAAGTGGAGGAGAACTTGGTTCGAATCTGACAGGATTCAGCATGTGACCCATTTGAGGACTTATGCGGTGGCAGTGCACACAGTGAAAAAGAGATTCTGGCCTGCGTGCATTGTGGCTGCAGGTTCACGCTCGGCGGAGCTATCCCGGGTTGTGAGTTTGGTTTCTGCTCCTTCTACTTCCAATCAGTCCCCGGAGTTGCTCTGCCGTGATGCCTTTAATGGGTTATTTGCAGATAAGATCTCCAGTATTAATCTCCTGTAATCCCTTTTGCAGTATTAGATTGGATCAGTTTCAATTTGTGACTCCTGAGGATGTTGACAAGCTGCTTGGGGCAGTGCGGCCTACCACCTGTTCTCTGGATCCTTGTCCGACTTGGCTGCTTCTATCTAGCAGGGAGATTGTTGGAGGTAGCCTAGTTAATATCATAAATGCATCACTGAGGGAGGGTAGGGTGCCTCCTTGTTTGAAGGAGGCAATGGTCAGACCACTCATAAAGAAGCCTTCCCTGGACCCCTTAGGGATGGATAATTACAGGTAAATCTCCAATCTCCCTTGGTTGGGCAAGGTGATTGAGAGGGTGGTGGCCAATCAGCTCCAGGCAGTCTTGGAGGAAACTGATTATCTAAACCCATTTCAAAGTGGCTTTAGAGCTGTCTATGGGGTTGAGACAGCCTTGGCCTGATGGATGTCCTTTACCGGGGAATCAACAGAGAGAGTGTGACTCTGCTGGTTATTCTGGATCTTTCGGCGGCGTTCAATACTATCGACCATGCTATCCTTCTGGATCGCCTGGGGGAGTTGGGGATGGGGGCACTGATTTGCAGTGGTTCCGCTCCTATCTCTCAGGTAGATTCCAGATGGTGGAGCTTGGTGACAGTTGCTCCTCAAAATGGGAGCTGTTATATGGAGTCTATCAGGGCTCCATTCTGTCACCAATGCTTTTTAATATCTACATGAAACCACTGGGTGAGGTCATCAGGAGATTTGGTGCTGGGTGTTATCATTCATTCATTCATTCATTCATTCGATTTCTATACCACCCTTCCAAAAATGGTTCAGGGTGGTTTACACAGAGAAATATAAATAAATAAGATGGATCCCTGTCCCCAAAGGGCTCACAATCTAAAAAGAAACGTAAGATAGACACCAGCAACAGTCACTGGAGGTACTGTGCTGGGGGTGGATAGGGCCAGTTACTCTCCCCCTGCTAAATAAAGAGTATCACCATGTTAAAAGGTGCCTCTTTGCCAAGTTAGTAAGGGTTTAGTAATCAAGATGGCTCCCTGTCCCCAAAGGGCTCACAATTTAAAAAGAAACACCAGCAACAGTCTCTGGAGGTACTGTGCTGGGGGTGGATAGGGCCAGTTACTCTCCCCCTGCTAAATAAAGAGTATCACCACGTTAAAAGGTGCCTCTTTGCCAAGTTAGTAGGGGTTTAGTCATCAGTATGCTGATGACATGCAAATCTACTTCTTTTCATCTTCAGGAAATGGCACTCAATGGACCGGGTCTCACAATCAGTGAGACCCGGTTTGGGACAGTGAGCGGGAAGAGTGGGCTAAGCCCGCTCTCCCCGCTCACAAGCGGGCAGGGAGCCCTGGGCAGCCGGATCAGCTGCCTACACGATGGCCGGCTCCATGATGGAGCCAGCGGGGGGTGGGGGAAGTGGGGGCCGTGCGGCCCCCGCAACCCCCAGTATGCCCTGCGCAAGTGCGCAGGGCATATTTGGGAGACCCCTGGAGCCAGGAGGTGGTTTTCACCTCCCGGCCGGGGGTATACTTCTGAGTAGGCGTGGCACAAAGGCGTGGCATGGCGCAGCTTCTCACGATCCTAAAAAGCAGGTTTGCTGGAGCGCTCGCTCAGCAAACCTGCTTTTTGGCAGGAGTTCTCGAGTGGGTTAGCCGCTCAAGAACCACCGGGCTCGGCTGTGAGCCTGGTGGTTCTTACGGTCAACAAAAATCGGGCTAGCCACTGCTAGCCCAATTTTTGTTGATCGTGAGAATTGCCCCATTCTCTAAATGCCCCTACAGGCAGTAATTGTCTGGATGAGAGATAACAAATTGAAGCGGAATGCAAGCAAGACGGAAGGAGCGGGTGCACAGCTTGGGAGTACTCCTGGACCCAAGCCTCACCCTGGTATCTCAGGTGGAAGCCATGGCCAGGAGTGCTTTCTATCAGCTTCGGCTGATTCGACAGCTGCACCCATTCCTTGAAGAGGATGACTTCAAAACCGTTGTGCATCAGCTGGTAACCTCCCAGCTTGACTATTGCAATGTGCTCTATGTGGGGTTGCCTTTTTATGTAGTCCAGAAACTTCAGTTAGTTCAGAATGCGGCAGCCAGATTTATCTCTGGGGCAACCCGGAGAGACCATATTTTGCCTATTTTGAAACAGTTACACTGGCTGCTGATTCGTTTCTGAGCATAATACAGTGGTCCCTCGACTTACGAAGTACTCGACATCCGAAGATTTCGACATACGAACGACAAAAAATACCGGAAGTCGTTGCCGGTTTAGATGCGGTTTCCTCGACCTACGAATGTTTCCGGACCTCCGTGGATGTGCTTTTCGACTTACGAAAATTCTGACCTACGAACGTGTGTTCGGAACGGATTATCTTCGTAAGTCGAGGGACCACTGTACAAAGTGCTTGTTATTACCTTTAAAGCCCTGAATGGCTTGTGTCTGAGTTATCTTAGAGAGTGCCATCTTCTACATGATCCCCACCACACGTTAAGGTCATCTGAGGAGGTCTGTCTCCAGTTACCACTGGTTCGTTTGGTGGTGACTCAGAGGCGGGCCTTCTCTGTAGCTGCTCCTGGGCTGTGGAATGCACTCCCAGGAGAAATCTGCAATCTTTGTTGACCTTCAGGAGAGCCCTTAAAACCTATCTGTTTTGCCTGGCCTTCCAGGGTTTTTAATTAGTTTTAATATTTTAACCTGGTTTTCAGGATTTTAATTGTTCTGATTGTTTAATTGTTTTTATGATGTTTTAATTAATTGATATTTATATTTATTTTTTAATTGTAAACCACCCTGAGCCATTTTGGAAAAGCGGTATAACAATCAAATACATACATACATACATACATACAAGTTAGTCTCAAGGCCAGACATGCAGCTCATCACAGCAATCACCAAGAAATATCTCACACACACACCTGCCCCTGTCTATTTCTCGCCACCACACCATCTCACAAATAAACCAACCACAACTCAAGGCTCCCATGTTCTGCCTTTGTCAGTTTGAGATCCAACAAAACCAGATAGTTATAGCAGCAATAGCACAGCATATTATTATATTCAGGATTAAGAAAAGAAAACCACAAAATAAAACCTTACTTCCTCCTCCCTTGATGTATCCTCTTCAAGACAGGCATAAGGGCTCCCTCTGCCTCGCTGTTCCTTTGAATACATTTTGTGTTTCCCACTTCCTCTGTCCCCTGTGTCAATGAGGGCACAGTTGCCCATGATAACACTTGATTTGTTTGCTAACAAGCCAACCAAGAAGCAAGGAGATTGCAAGCCAACCAGAAGTCAATGCCAGAAAATCAACCAGCAAGAGAATAAAAAATGGCATTCAAAATGTTTTAATTGAAGTGAGGTTGTTTTGTTTCAAGATTGAAGCAGGCCCTTTATTTAGAGGGTATTTTGTTTCCACTTGAAATACTCAAAATGGCCCATTTCAAGTTAAAACGTGTCAACTTTGAAACATTTTGCACATCCCTAGCGAATATACCCAGGCAGGGATCCAAGCCTAGGATTTTCATTGAGTCCAAAATGATTCACCGTGATATGAACTATGCAGATATAACCTGTGACAGTTGTCCAGAGGCGTATTTAGGGAAAATAGCGCCTAGGGCAAGCACTGAAATTGCGTCCCCTGTCCAAACATCTAACACCCATCTTTCAGATAACTTTACCATAATATCAGCTGAAAAATACAGGTCAAGCTCATTAATCTTTTAAAATTTCAAAAACTATTTAGCAGTGGACATAGCTAGACCAAAAAATTCTGGAAAACTACAAATTTCAGTATGCTGGGGCTCATGAAATACCCAAATACTATATGGAGGTGTACTTGGAAAACTTAACAGAAGTGCCTGTCTAATTCTCTACTATGCATTGTAGCATCACTATTACATACGTTTTAAAAATAAATTGAGAATTTGGCTTTTCCCAGATACTCTGAAAATAATTAAAGGATACGCAGAGTAAACTGTGTCACTACTTGGAATATATTCTAGTATTTCAGAAAGACAGTTAAAATGAGAGAAAGAGAGCAAGAAACTCCCAGTGGGCCTTAATACTAAGGATTTCACACTGATTCAAAGACAAACTCACCATTTATAGCCATATTATTAAGACATCACATTTAACTCACTTATCATAAGAAGCAAAGTAAGAGCAAATGAATACAATCCTAGCTCATAAGCTTCAGCTCAGTATTCACTAGCCCTGATTTTCTATCCATAGTGCCTAACTGAATATGTGTACAGTGACGTATTATATTAAATTATTTTTTAAAAACCTGTAGCCCCTTTGGGGGGCTTCTTATAGACTGTGGGTGGGGGGTATGCAAAGGTTACCCCTCCCCCCACTGTCCTCTAGGGCCTCGCAGAGACCATTTGAGCATGTGTAGTGGCCATTTTTAAAAATAATTGTTTTTTTTTTAAATGGCCGCTGAAAACAAAATGGCCACCACGCATGCTCAAATGGCCTCTGTGAGGCCTGGCATGGCCTAGGGCCTCACAGAGGCCCTTTGAGCATGTGCACTGGCCATTTTGTTTTTGGTGGCCATTTTTTTAAAAAAAATAATTTTAAGAAATTGCGCCCCCCTTCAAGTGGCGCCCAGGGCACATACCCTGCCTGCCGTACCCTAGATACGCCCCTGCAGTTGTCTGTTCTTATTCTCAAGAGTAAACACTCATAGATGAAAGATCTATGAACGTCTACTTGTATGTCTGCATGGAGCCTAGTATGTTTAGCCTGGAGAAGAGGGGTCTAGGGGGACATATGTTAACTATCTTCAAACATCTGAAGGGCTGTTGCATAAAAGAAAAAAGCAGATATGTGCTCTGTTGCTCCTGAGGGGATGACGAGAACCAGTGGGTTGAGATTACCATATTCAGCCTAGATATTAGGAAGAACTCCCTAACTGTAAAACAGTGGAACCATCTGCCTCATGCCATGGTAGGCTCTCCTTTGCTGAAGGGTTTCAGAGTTTGAGAAGGAGGTTGTACTAAAAGATGTCCAAAGTCCCTCCAAACTCTAAAATTCTGTGAGTATTTGCACGGACAACTGTACAGATGTACAGCCTTTTCCTTGTGACTGGAAACTTTGCTTTTCTCAATTTCCCCATCATGTGGAGATTGGATCCCCCCAGCCCTATGGATGCTTGTGAGAGTTCGCCCATAATTAAATCCCATTAATCTGCTATGCATATCCTGTATCTTTTTCCAATTTGTTTGCCCTTGGTCAACATTGATTGAAACTTAGGGATGCTTTAGACACTATGCCTGACTTGTCCCTCCCAACAAACAATTAGGGATGTTAGCATGCAGGCTTCACTGCCCTTCCTTGTTCACTGTTATACTTTTTATAATCATATGGAGTGTGGTTTGACCAAACAGTTCAAATACTGTATTGTACTGTATTGTCCTATAAGCAGCCCTTAGAAAGATTCAGAATCCATTATTTGATTGGCTGTAGAGTGAATATATAATCCCAGTAGTTCTTCATGCATTGATGAACATCTTGCCATAATAACAATTGCTTGTTTTGTTTCCATCAAAACTTGTACCATTGCTTCTTCTCTACAGAACCAGCAAAAGTCACTGCAAATTTTGCCCTCACAAAATAGGGTGCAATTTCGAGCTATACTTTTGAGGGGGATTTCAAGAACCTCTGAGATGTTTTGAGGGATTCAGTTAGTGGCTATTGTCCAGACTAACGTTCCACGTATGCGCACCACATTTTTCTGTTGTGGGAAGGGGATTTATGACCCCTTTCCCTCTGCAGTCAGTTGGGGGACCCTCAGGGACATAGTTTTGGGAGGCACAGGCTGCTGCAGAGAGAAAGAAGAATTGTGAAAAAAATGTCCCTCCTCCCTTGCAGAAAGGAAAAACCTGGCACATCCATGGATATGGGTCTCATCCCATATCTGGAATGTATGTTTGGGAATACACTTCTTATTTCTAGAAGACATTTCTTATTTCAAAGCTATGAAGCAAAGAAATTCCTTTTTAATTTTCCTCTCCTCTGAGATGGGATGACAGACCTAAGCTGATTCAGCAGAGGAGAAATAATTTTGACACTTGCAGTTACCAGATGAGTTTTAATACAGGAATACACGCTCTCAAGGGAAATTTGCAAATGCCTGCAGATTCATAAGTCAATCCATACATATTTAAGAATTTCCAAGTATTAGAGCTTCATTTGCAAAAGGAAATAAAAAATGGGGGGGGGGATAACTTTAGGGAGATTCCAATAATTTTAGAATTCAATACAATCCCTCAAGCTAGCATAAAGCTACTTCATTATGAACAAATCCAATACATAGAATTAACTTATATTGATATTATGTTAGAAAGAAAATCAGTTCAGGGTTAAAAATTGCACAAATAGATCTGTGGCAAACTACTTTGAATCAAACAATCTGGAAGGCATGCAAAACATTCTACACATAGCTAGGCTGCTTAAATCCCATTGAAGTGAATGGGCATTAAGAACTGTAGCTGTGTGAAGGATTGCAGCCTTGGTTAATATGATGGAGAAAGGAATTGGGCAGCTGTTTATATGAAAATAAAAGGGCAGGATGTCATACTAAAGACACAGAGCAAAATTAGATGAAAGAGAGCAGGGGTGTAGCAAGGTTGGAGTGGACCCAGAGACAAGATTTTAAAATCCCCCCCCCACCATCCACACACACACTGAAGCTCAGCTCATGAAGTAAAGAATGAGGCTGAATAATGGTAACAAAAAGCATAGCAAAATTATATATATATAAACCTATGTGCCACAATAGAACATCATCCTAAATTATTTGTAAAAGGGTTTGTAAATTGTGGATGATGCAAGTCATTAAATGGTACTAGAGAAAGATATGCTGTTCCGGAAGCTCCAGGTCTTAACACTCACATCAGTTTCGGATGATGAATACAACTGAAGGAAGCCCGGGCGGGTGCATGGCTGGGTGGGGTGGGTGGGTTAGTCATGTGACTTGCCTCTGCCCCCACAAGGCCCCCAGACAGCTCTCCGCTTGTCTCCCCTTGCCCTATTATAGTTATGCCCCTGAAAGAGAGTTTTGCATAACAGATTCGGATAACTGATATTTGTTTTACATACATATTATTTTGATGGCAAAAGATACTACATAATTAAGGCCCAACAGAGTTTGTGTGGATTTTCTGAGGTAAGGGATGTGCTGCAGGCTTTTTGGGTGTGTCTCCGAGGACAGCTGGTCTTGTGTTAGCAAGCATGACTTGTCCCCTTAGCTAAGCAGGGTCAGCCCTGGTTGCATATGATTGGGAGACTTGATATGTGAACACTGTCAGATATTCCCCTCAGGGGATGGAGCCGCTCTGGGAAGAGCATCAGGTTCCAAGCTCTCTCCCTGGCATCTCCAAGATAGGGCTGAGAGAGATTCCTGCCTGCAAACTTGGAGAAGCCTCAGCCTCCTCTGTTCGTACGTTCCATTATGCCTCTCTTTATCATTATTAAGAAACTCATTTGTTTAGTTATTAATTGGTTGAAAAAATTAACACTGTGTTACATTTTCTTATTTGTTTTATGTTTTAAAAAAGAAATAATAAATGAATGAAATATCTCTCTATCTCTTAGACGTATCCATCGTTAATCCCATGCGTGGCAGCTTTCATGAGAGTTCGCAAGCCACAGGAGAGGAAAGCGATGGCGGTGGGGAACATAAGGCCAAAAGAGGATGGGGAGAGAAAGTGGAGGGGGAGGGGGGGAGAGAAGGCAGTGGCGGGGGAACTAGAGGCACAGATGCTCTGCACTTAGGCCAGCTAGTGTGTGTGTGTGTGTGTGTGTGTGTGTATAGAGAGAGAGAGAGAGAGAGAGAGAGAGAGAGAGAGAGAGAACCTGTGCACATGGATTTGACCCGATCTGACTTCAACAATTTTGGATTTGGTGATGCCATAGCATTGGATATTGGATCAAATTCGGAATTGGAATCTGCATTCCAACTTAAATTCTGATCTCCCTCCATAGTGATAAATAGGGAAATCGGGGGGCGGTTTCAAAAAAATCACTGGTTGATCCTAGAGCATTGTGCCACAAATGTGAGGAAGAAGGTCAGGGCCCCCTGTAGTGAATTTGAAGATAACTGGTAAATCCCCTGATTTGTGGTAAATTTTTGTAATTTTTATTTAAAAATTGCTAGAAATTGTGAAATTCCTTTTTTCAAGCTAGAACTTTATTAAAACTACTGAAACTGAAGACCCTCCTTGGACCATCTTTCCACCCCCATGTTGAAGAATCAGGCCATTGCCTTCCTGAAAAGGGGTAACGGGAGGCCTAGGCGTGGCCCGTGAACCTGCCTCCGGGGTGGGGCGGGGCGGCTTCTTTAAGTGTAAACGGAGCCGGTGCTCCATGCTGCTCAGCAGTCCCTGCAGTGAGGAATTGCCTCCACCACTCACCTAGCTCCCATGGAGGGGAGCCCCCCGCCTGTGGCCAGGTGAGTGGCAGAGGTGGTTCCCCGCCGCGGGGGCTGCTGGGCAGCATGGAGCAGTGGCTCCATTTACACTTAAAGAAGCCACCCGCTGCCCTACCCCCTGGTGGCACGTTCACGGGCCGCTCCTGCGGATGCCACTTTTGCCCCCCTTTTATATTTCTGTAACGGATGGGCATACAGCTATGAAATCTAACACATGAATCACACAATGGCAGGACTCAGTATTAATTTCTTCCAAAGCCATGGATCCATCCCCTGATTTTTGGTGAATTTTTGAAAAATTTCTTTTAAATAGCTAAAAAGGGTGAAATCTGGCTTGTTTCAAGACAGAACTTTACAAAAGGTAATGGATCTGAAGCCGCTCCTTGGATCATCATTCTACCCCCATGTGGAGGGGAAAGTACATTCTTTTGATTTTATATTAATTTTTTTCTTCCTCATCATAAGCAGTCCTTTTAAAAGGAATAAAAATGACTTTAACAATTTTTTAAAAAAAGATTAAAATGGAAAGTGAGAAATTCTTTGCAACCACAGAAACATTCAACATATTTTCACTTTTACTGCATGCTTTTTCAATGGGGAAGAAATTTTTTTAATATAAAACCTTTTCCCTCTGCATGGGGATGAAATCATGGTCCAAGGAGGGGCTTCACATCCAGAACTCTTTGTAATGTTCTGACTTGAAATAAGGCAGATTTCACCACTTTTAAAAATCCTGTTTAAAGAGTTAACCAGGATGGCTAAGCCCTGAAGAGCTGATTATGAGCATCCAGAATTTCTGGGCAATTCTGGTTAAACTGCTGTGGTTAAACTGCATTTGACCAGGATAGATAACCTCAGTCTGATCTGCAGGGGAATGCTGGGAGTACCATTGCAAGTGTGATATTGCACTCCATGGAACCATAGAGCAGCTCCACCACCAGAAGCAGTGCTGGTGGGCTGCAGAGTGGTTTGGAAGCCATGAATGTGTCTCTCACTTGGAATCTGCTAAGTATATGGCAACCCACCATATACACTGGCGAAATGTTGGAGGGCATAGGGGAGGAAGAGGAGCTTTACAAACAAAACTCACCACTACCCTGGACGTACTTTGAGTCTAACTCTGTAAAATGGTTTAGGTGGGTGGATTAGAATCCTAGGGGGTACTGACCACCTTAGACTCTGGTGGGATGAGACTTTTGCCTCTTTCCATTTCTGTTGGTGAACCATGGATTCAGAACTGTTTGTTGTAGATCAAAGTACTAGGATGGCAGGAGTCAGGCCTGTTCACACCATCATTTAAACCTAGGTTTAAGGTGGGTTGCCAACATTAGTGTGATTGTGTGAACTCGTGCCAAGGTGGGAATCTTGGGCCATAAACCTGTTGGGATATGCAACAGCTGCAGCCTAACTTGCTGTGTAGTTTGTATGTAATTGACTGTGAAGCTAGAGAGGGCATGATAGTTTCCTCTGTGTAGGCTGGGCTAGATGGGAGTTTCTACTCTCCTTTCCTGTTCCTCTGTGTGTGAGTCAGCAAGCTATGCAATGACCTCTAAGTGTTTGTCTAACAAGTAAAGTTCTCTTAAACCTTGCACTGGTGTTTGTTCTGAAAGCCACACAGACAGCTCACATTCTGTAACAAAACCATCTTGGCATGAGTTCATACAATCACTTCAATGTTTGTAACCCACATTAAACTTAGATTCAAATGATTGTGTGAATAAGTCTATTTAGTAGGTGGCTCAGGGGTTCATGAGCATTGCAACAAGAAGAATTAGAACCACTCTCTCCACATTTTGAATTAGTAACTGGGCTAATAAGCTACGTTTCTTTAATAAACATGTGGCTGGTTCAATCCCAGCTATTGGTGTCTAACCCTTTACTTTTTGCTCCCTGCAATTTAAAATTGGAATTACTACTCAAAAAAGATGCCAGCAATGCAAATGGTGCAATTCTGGCCCTAGTGAAGCCAGTACTGAACCTCCCCTTGATGTGAATGGAGTGGGATGGGATTGCAGCCATCGTGAAATTATAGCTTCAAGATTGTGGTATATATCAGGCTTGGTGCAGCTTGCAGCTGCTCTGCAGTTTTCAAGAATGTTTCCATCTCCACTTGGCTCCACATTGGAAATCATCAGCGCATGCTGTTTTATACAGGCTAACTGGCAGTGTGGTGAGAAGTGATCCTTGAAAGAAAAGGAGAATATTAACATGAAAGGGAAGAAAACATTGAAAAAATACCCAATCATCCAGCATGCCCAAATCTATTCAATTCCCCAATTAAAATATTAACATGCTTCCTTAATTTGTTGCCATTATTCCACTGCTGCATATATGAATCAATATAACCTTTCTCTCTCTCTCTCTCTCTCTCTCTCTCACTCACACACACACACACACACACACACACACACACACACACACACCCTGCTTCTTCTTCTTCTTCTATTTTTATCCTTCTCTCATCCAGCTGGAAACGGTAGTTTTGACAGCTTGGCTTCAGTTTAGAGACTTAGCAGTGAAGACCAAATGCTGTATCTCAGCAGGATGGAATTCACTGGGATTGCCAGAGTACGGACTTAAACTGGTTGAACAGTCTTACCCCCTTTCAAGGGAACCACGGGAACAGCAGTTCTGTAACGAACAGCTGTTCTGTGGATCTCTAACTGAATCCTCAGCACCTCATCAAACTACAAATCCCAGGATTCTTTAGGAGGAGTACTAACCACTGAACTGATGCAAATTGGATATAAATAAATACCTGCTGTCAGGCCCTGCCTCCGATGCCCGGGGAATCGGAGCACTCACTGAGCTCACCCATAGGCAGGTGTCCGATGTCCCTTCCCACTGCCTTTGGTGAGTGGTGGTGGGTCCTGTTCCATGCAGTCGTATGGTGAGCTTTGGTCTCAGAAGTGGTGGGGAGGGGTTAGTATTCATGCTGGCCCTCCCGCACTTGTCAGTGGGAGAGTTCACTCCCCTGCTCCCTGGGAGGCTTTAGGGCTGGCCAGCTACTATCCCTGCTGGCTTTCTCATCCTCAGCCACCTGTTCCTTAAATAATGCCTGCTGTATCCAGGGCAATCCTGGTGCATTCCCCCTGGCCCCTCACTCTGGGCCACGCTGTCAGCCTAGCTGCTTTCTCAGCAGCTTCCTGGGCAGCTGTTACCCTAAACCTTGCCCCCACTTCAGGTACTATCCCACCATGCCAAAGCAAGGGGGTGGGGCAGCCATCCTGTTGCATCCACCATGAGCCAGCCTGACAGGTCATGCCAGCCCAGCCCAGGGCGGTCCCTTCTCCGGCCCCCTTGCTCTCCCACTGGCTGAGAGGAGGGTCTGGCTGGCTCCTACCACAATCAGGCACCCTGCAGCTCCTACCTCTGCTGCTGTATTTATGGAGGTGCTCCGAAGGGACCACAAATACATGATCTGGAAAGAAGTGTGGAAATTTGCATTGCAACACCTGGAAGACTCATATGCCTATGGGTGTATTCTCACAATCAGGCACTGCTTTGCCCCTGAAAGTTAGGAGGCAAAGGCACACATGCTCCTGCGAAAGCTGGTAACGTGATTGTGTGCCACTTCCATTATTGGCTAGGCACCGTGCCCTACTGGACATTGAACCATGATCAGTGCTCTATGATCCAATCTATGGTGACTATCATGGTTGAATGTGTGACAGGGAGTAGAGCCCAGCCAACAGTGGATCTGGCACATGATCACTTTATCAGCTTTCATGGGAGCATGCTATGGGTGTGAACAGATCTGCTCTGGGTGGTTTGGTTCAAGTTTGAGTCGATTAGAACTGTCTGGTTCTAGTGTTTTGGTTCTAGAACTGGTTTGGTTGTAGTGCTGGTGGGGTCTAGGGGAGCTGCCATTGGCCTGCTGCCACAGAGGAGCCACGCTGCTGCCACACTATACAAGATAAGCTTCCACCTATCCCCTGCCTGCCATTTTTCAACCCAGTGATTGTATAGGGGAATCACTATAACTGGTCAAACCAGCAAGCACTAGAACTGGTCAAACCAGGCCCATTTTGGCTCAAACTCGGCCTGGAACCCTTTTTTGGAGGGCTGGTCCAGTTTGAGCTCAAAGTGGTCAAACCGAGTCAGTTCAATTCAAACCCAGTTCAAGCTCCAACCAGTTCGCACACCCCGACAGCATGCATGCCTCCACAACCTGACTTTTCGTGGTATAACTAACATCACCTGATCATAAGAACAAGTCCTGTTTTCTAGCAGTTTCTGAGGCTATTCTTACAACTGCTTGAAAGCAGGCTAAGGGAGCCCAGCCCGCTTTCGAGCGGATGTGTGCAGCACTGGGAGCCATGAGGGTCCCAGCTGCTAGCCCTGCTAAATCCCCCACCCCCTGTTAAACAGGGTTAGCGGAGCTAATGCTCTGCTAACCCCATTTGATTGGTTGTGAGTCACCACGGCTCCATGCTATGGCAACTCTCAAGGAGACCCCTGACCAGGAGGCTACAGCAAGCCTCCCAGCCTCGAGGGTCTCCCCAGAATGCCCTGTGCACTTGTGTGGGGCATCCTGGGACTTCCAAGGGCCAGGGGGGCCCTGATCCCCACCACCCCTACTGGCTTCGTGATGGAGCTCATAATCATGTGGGTGGCTGATCCAGCCACCCAGGGACGGCTACCCACACATGTGCGGGGAAAGCGGATTTGACCTGCTCTCCCCATTGAACCCCACCTGGCTCTCCACGTGGCTGGTGTGGAGAGCCTCTCCATCTTGGAGACATAGGTTGTAACCAGCAGGAGGGGGTTACAAGACCCTGCCCTTCTCAAAGATATTTAAGGCCTCTTTCCTGAATTTTTAGCTTTATTTTATTTGGAAAATTCAATCTCTAGCCTTTTATTCATAAAGAAATAAGGCAAATAATATGGGTATCAGTACCCAGTTGTTCCATAAGAAATGAACTTTTTGCCATTTCCCCAGTAGTGGTGAATGAGTACAAGGCACTGAGATGACTGCCAAGTGTTTGAGCACTTGCTATTTAATTAATTTTAATGTTATTACATTCATTTAATAAAGTAAATAGCTCCCATCATATCTGATTAGTCATATTTAGTGATTTTGCAGTTTTGCATTGACTTAAAGTGGGCTTCCGGGCTTTCCTTCCTCCACTGCAAACCATTCAACCATGTCTTTCAGCATCAGGATCATCAGGATCAACTTACTAGTCCACATGATTAGAAAAGGGACATGCCAGGAGTGAGTCTCTTCCGTGGACATCTCAGTGCCCTCCCAGAATGTCACATGGGAAGGGCCTTCATTTTCATTAAACTGTTTGGAGCCCCTATAGAATATCCACTGAATGAACAGCACCCCCTACCTAATATGATAAAGGGAGGACATGCTAGGAGGGTGTCAAAACATCATGATGGCCTCCACATACATTCTCAGTACATTGCCTTTTGAAGCACATAGGGTGGTAAGGTATCTGAACTAAGGTGTCCGAACCTATGCTTTCCACCCATCTATCATAAAACACTGAATTGAAAGAGTAAAGCTTGCACTACTACCGTAGTACCAAGTTAGTGTCATGCCACACAATTGATTGCAGGCACATTTTTCTCACTTCAGAAAGTGAGCTGCTGTGTGACATATATATTCTCCAAGTCATGCCAGAGATAATGCAGCAGCTCTTTGATTATTCTGCTCCTTTCCTTGAAGTAAACTAATTTGAGACTAGAATGGTTGAGTTGAGTGGAATGGGTCTTAGAACAGATGAACACAGCTGCCAAAGAACAATGTCTCTCTTATGTAGCGAACCAAATGCAAAGGAGTACAGAGTTCTTATACCATTCATAGATGGCATGTTGACAATTCCAGTTCCTCATGCAGGAGGGAGAAAAGACAGAATCCCTCACTAACATTCTTTAGCCTATTTTACCATTATAGGTAAGGAAGACATACTCCTTTGTATCTGACACTGAGAACTAAAAATGGGGTTAGACAAATAGATGTGGAGAAAGTCCATCAGCAACTATTATCATTGTAACTAAGTGGAACCTCTGTGGCCAGAAGGCAGTGTCACTGGATACCAATTATTGCTGGAGAAACAATGGGAGTTGACTCTGGCCTCATGCCCAGCTTGCGGGCCAACTGGAAGCATCTGGCTGACCAGTGTATGAACCAGTATTTTTATTGGACTAGATGGAACTTTGATCTGAATCCCCAGACAAAAACTACCACTTGGGAACAGCTGCACATAAACTAGGAAATAAATGGAGCCTTTCCACCTCCTGCATAGCTGTTTCTTTGGATTTTCTTGGATACTTGTTACTAGGGATGTGCAGAACGTGCCGTGCTCGGAACATTCTGACTTGAAATGGGCCATTTCAAGTGTTCCGAGCTTGGACCATGAAGGGCCTGTTCTGAGCTCAAAATGGAATGGTCCATTTAGAGTCAGAACATTCCAAGCATTCCGAGTGCCATTTTGGAATCTGAAATGCATGTGCAGAGGCCAGAAGAGCTCCAGTTTGGAATCCAAAATGGTGCTTGGAAAATTCTGAGTCAGAAAGGAGTTGTTCTGTCAGAACAACTGGCTCAACCGGTTGTTCTGAAGGAATGTTCCAGGGATTTACTATTCTGTTCCAAGTTCAAAATGAAATGCTAAATCTGTTCTGTGCACATCCTAAATGTTACCACTGTTTGATCATGGTTCTCTTGTTATTCTAGAGGTCATTATCAAGGATGCAAGAGTCTGAACAAAGGAACCTTTATATGCAAACGCTGTGCTCTACCACTAAGCCGCAGACCTTTCAGGGGAACGGAAAATCCAATGGAGAAGAAGAAGAAGGAAATCCAATGGAACAGAGTTTTTAAAAAGTGGTGTGTGTGTGTGTTCTATTCCTCAGCTGCATTTTTGACTTCAAACAAATTATTATGTTACCGGACAGGAATGGTTGATCCTTTTTGGTGACTTCATTCCATATCATTTTGGGTAACATTAGAACAGGGGGAATTATGTGCTTATTACCCTTGTGAACATATCTCTTATGTAGGGCATGTGATGCATGCATGAGAAACAACCACATTGTTGCCTTTACCATTTTATCTCCCTCATTCTGATGTTATGGAATAGCATGGGATGGAGGCGCACAGCTCCTGTAACATAAGAAATGTTACATATCCAACCCATCCTGCGTAAAGTAGAGTAAAGTGTGCCATCGAGTTGGTGTTGACTCCTGGTGACCACAGAACCCCGTGGTTGGCTTTGGTAAAATACAGGAGGGTTTTACCATTGCCATCACCCACACAGTTCAGCATCTTCCTATATTGCTGCTGTTCGATATAGGTGTTTCCCATAGTCTGGGAAACATACCAGCAGGATATGTTACTGCGGGTGGGTCAATTCTTTGTTTATGGAACTGAAGGATATAAGTTCTAATGATCCAGGATTCCAAAGTCTAGCCTTATCTTTCCAGACTGCAGTAACTCTAGAAAGATTTACTTTCCCAAAGGCTTTGCAAAGTTTACAACTCCCACCAGCAACATTTTTTCCTCAGTCAGAAGTGGAGAGATGCAGGGAGGAATTTAAAAAGCCTGCTATGCATCCCAAACTTTATTCTTGGAGTGCCATGTGCCAGGGCAACTGGAGAAAAGGAAGAAGCCCCCTTCCCCACTGCCACTGGGGTAAAGGGCATGCTTGGATGGGTTGAAGGTCTGGCTGGGAGAACTGGTGGGCAGAGGGATGAACATTGGCCAGAAAATGATTTGACTTCTCGCCAGTTGTTACTGTGATGTTCTTTCCTACCTGATCAGCCTGAGCAAAATTCTAAGCACTTGATCATCATAAGGTCAGATATTCTTTGAAGTCGTTCACACAGCCTGGTGGGGTGGGGTGAGGGTGGGTTGAACTCATCACGTTGAACAAACCCAGATGATCTGCGCTGGTGCAACATAGAGCTGCAGAGGCTGGAACAACATGTCACAGCCTCTGGATATCCCACGAAGCACTGCGTGGCATGCACAATGCATTGGAGATTCCTCCAGGAGATGGGCTCTCTAGATGCCAGTCTCTGTGTCCACAAGGGCTGAACGTAGTGCCAATGAACCCTGGCTAATCACCACGTTTCAAAGTGGGGCTAGGTGGCATTGCCCTGCTGGGACTGGGCCTGATCCTGGTAGTTCTCATGTGCAGCCTAACTCAGGCTGGATTTCCTTAGCCTGGGTTAGGGTGCATGTGAGATAGCTGTCAGTTTTGGGTTGTGGGCAGTCACTGAAGAGCCAGAAGTCAGAAGCAGGAGGGCCCAGTAAAGAACCAGGAGTGAGGGAAGAAACCAGGAACTGGGGACAGGAAGCAAGCTGGAAATCAGCATCACAAAGGTTCAAAGCTAAGCAGGCAAACGAAGAACCAGATCAGGAGAAAAACCATGGGTCACTTGAAGCAGAGTGAAAGTCAAGCAGACAAACAAGAACCATGGTGGGGGGGAGTCAAGCCAGAGTCAAAATCAGCAATCAAGTTGATCAGAAAACATACCAGGACCAAGAAGATCTTGAAACCGAGGCAGAGCCATAGCCCAGACAGGAAATCTTTGGGTCCTTCCCATCCTGGAAGGATCCAATGAACAAATCTGAGGGTAGGGTCTGATTAGGGCATGAGAGAACTACATGCCTGACGTGGTTGCCACATGGGGCAGTGGTGTGCAGGTTCTCATATTCCCAGTCTTAAACACAGGAAGGCCCTGACAACAGCAGATCAGAGGAGACCTGGTGGACTATTGGTCCATCCAATGGGTCCATCCTGCCCATCTTCCTATTTCCCACTGTGTCCAGTAAGATGCTTCAGGGAATTCCAGGCAAACCACCCTCTCCCAAATATTCACATGATTATGTGCTTGTGGTTCCACATGGTAACAGAATGGCTGGTGTTTTTGTGTTCTAATGAGAAGCTGAGGAAAAGGGGGGTGGGTGGAGAATCTAAGGTAATAAAGAGCCCTTAATAGTATAGAAAGCCCAGCTTCTGCTCAGTTCAAAATTGACTAATAAATTGAATATACAATTGTAGGCAGCAGGTCTGTTAATTTCTAGAACTTGTTTAGCATGCAGTACATCTGCTAACTTGCTCATGTGCACAAAGCACACAGGGCTTTAAACACATAAAACATTATAAGTATAAAACAATATTGTTCTCATTACAGAGTGTTCCCATTCATGGAAAACAACGGCATCTTTTTAAAAATCTCACGGTACAGCCATGCAGAAGGAATTCACATTGGAAATGCTTGGAAATATTTAGTTATAGGGAAACCTATGCTCCTTCTTTTCCCAACCTTATCCTTGGATTTCATGAAGCCATGTGACTTTGAATACATGCTTCATCCAGACTAGTCTTGCACAAGTGTAAATGCTTTTGCGCTAGTGTAAGGACACTGTTCAGGGTCAATGCACGAAGAAATTCACTTCTGCCCCAGACCAATTCTTGTGATAGTGCAACTGTTTGTGCAACTTGCTGCACAGCCCCCTTACACAGGCCTGTATATGTGCAAATGGGGAGCTTCTCACACAATATGCACTCAGGTGTTTCCTTTCCTGCTAGTGGTAGTGTAACTTCATGGAGTACAACAACTGTAAAGTCTTTCTGTGAGCACCACTGTGGATAGGGAGTTAAACAAATGCTGATCTGGGCATGAGCATCTGGGCATGATCTGGGCAGTGAAGCATATTGAGCACCATTGATTCTAATGGGGAAATTCAGCACATGCTTTGGTCAATGGGACTCAAAAGTGGTTGGTGCCCTAAGTATATTGGCACTGTAATGTCCCAGAACCACAACTTCCAATATATCTGAATAAAAGGCAGAATAGGAAAAGTCACAATCAAGACAAACTGGATGAACTGGAATAGGTTCAGAGGAGGGTGAAAAAGATAGCGAGGAGACTGGAAACCAAGTCCTATGAGGAATGGGTACATTTCGCCTGGAGAAGAGAAGACAGAAGTGATGGAGGCTATTCTCACGATGGGGGGAAACTGGGCTAAAGGAACACAGCCCATTTTTCTCCCATCGTGAGAACCACCAGGCTCGTGGGTGAGCCCGGTGATACTCTAGTAACTAGTCCGCGAAAGGAGCTGTCACCTTAACCCAGGTTATTGGAGCGAACGCTCTGCTATCCCAGATTTTCTGGTCATGTGCAGTCATGGCATGGCTCCGCGCTATGGTGACACACGAGGAGACCCCTGCCAGGAGGCTGAAACAAGCCTCTCAGTCCTGGGGGGTCTCTCCAGGATGCCCTGCACACTTGTGTGGGGCATTCTGGGATTTCCGGGGGCCAGGAAATCCCCACTGCCCCAACCGACTCCGTGATGGAGCCAGTAATCATGAGGGCGGCCAATTGGCCACCCAGGGACAGCTCAGCGAGCATCTGCAGGGAGGGGTAAGTTAACCCACTCTCCCTGAAGACCCGCCGGAAGCTCTTCTCACCAACTGTGAGAAGAGCTTTATTATGTGGAAGCAAGGTTGGAGGAAAACTTTGGTAGCTTTTCCTCCTATCTTGCTATCTTCCACACAATTACTTCCACCCAGGTTTTCCTCCTACCTTGCTTCTGCACAACCAAAAACTGGGAGCACACACAGCTCCCAAACTTGGGTAGAACAGTTTCTGACAGTTTTTGATTGTGTGAATGACCTCTAAGAAGAGATATAGCCTTCTCTAGATGTTTTCAACCTGGATGGCCATTTGTCAGGGATGCAGTTTTCTACTCTGAGCTGAAGATTGGACTAGAAGACTTCCAAGATCTCGTCCAGCTCTATGATTAGTTAAGTCTTGGTAAGTTAAACAATCACATGATGATCTCTCCCTATTTGAATCTGAACTCAGTGGTGAGTAGTTGGCCTTAGGTAAACCAGTTGCTATTGTCTAAATCATCTGAAATATGAGGATACTTTTCAAGGCTTTGCAGGGTTGTTGTATCATCTAGACTTCCTTCAGGAACAGCAGAGATACATAGGGCTTGTTCTATAGTAAGCCTGGCACCTTTCAAATTAATTTAAATGTATTTTTTTCCTGTTCTCATGTACATGGAAATAAATATGGGACAAGGCCAGACAGCACATTATGATTAATGCATGTTTTGGCCCTCCATGTCTTGTTTCTTTGGTAAATCAATCATGGAGGCAGGCCAATCAGGATCAAGATCGTAGTGTGTGAGGAGGCACTTCTTGATAGGCGCCCGCCCCCCCAGCTGCTATATGGAAGTTTCACTTTGGGACAAACAGCAGCCATGAGGGGCCCATTCTGGGTTGGAAACATAATGATAAAGTGAGGTTAAAGCCCCACTTCCCTATTGTCAGGATCCATACTTAGTGGTACTTGGATCTCAATGAGGCTTCTAGGAAAGGGGCAGAGCTAACCCCTGTGGGTCTTTCATCACTATCAAAAAGCCCATGGTAACCACAGTCATTGAAGAAGAGCTGGAGCTTGTCCCTCATATAGATGTTCTTTCCAAGGAGTCTGGGCTCTCAGGTGGTCCAATTTCCCCCATCTGGATCTCTACCCAGTTCTGAACTGCTCCCTGCCCCATCATCCCATAACCACAGGAACAGCAGCAATGACTTATCAACACTGGCCTCCAAAACTGATGGCTTCCTATGGGCCTGCGCAGGAGGAGGAGGAAGATAGTTCTGATGCATGTCATGGATTGGGACCCGTTGTATTCCATCCAGTGAAGCTATTCACATGACTGCACGAAAGCAGGCTAATGCAGCCCAGCCCTCGTCTTTTTGATCGTGCGTCAGCCATGGCTGCCTGCAGCCACAGCTGACACACTTGGGGAGGAGGGAGAGGGGAGGAAAGACTTGTGCGGTATCTTCCTGGGGTCCAGCACGTGGCAGTGCTCCCAACCCCCGGAACTCCCCGATGGAGCCGCTGCTGGGCACTGGTGCACCCGACCGGAGCAGCCACTCACCTGGGCAGCCAATCCGGTTGCCCAGCAACGAGCAACTGTTCATGTGCAGGGAGAGCGGGCTAAACCTGCTCTCCCCAGCAAACCCCATCTGGTGCTTCACATGGGTTGTGTGAAGTGCCTCAGTATATTTCATGTTTTGTTGTTTAGAAGTTTTCCCCATAGGGTACCCTGTAGAGAGTGGGGTTGGGGGCGGGGTGGAGTCAGAAAGGAAAAGGAAGGAGAAAATGGAGTTGTTTTTGAATAAACTCTTAGTTTTTGAATAAACCCTAACCCACTTCATCTACCTGGGGCATAAGACACCTCCACATTCCCCAAATAGATGCAGAACCAAAGCACATTGAAAGTAACATAGAGTTTGGCCCCCAAAATGGTTTTGCTTTACCTGAATGATGGCCTATGAGAAAATATATATGCAGCCTTACCTACCAGGTGGAAAAGCCCTACATGGCTATCTCTGTGCTGTGCTCTTGGAGATAGATTAAAAATAATCTTTAATTGGCACCTGTCAAGATTTCCAAGGGAGATACAAGATTTTAAATGACATTTTGGCAGAATTGGGATCCTTGACATCATGAATCTACTGAATTTTAATCAGTTGGCTTAAAATATTTTATCATATTTGGAACTATTTCAGATATAGGGCTATTTTTTTCACACACCACAGGTGTAGAGTAAGATTTTTTAAAAATAATAATAATAATTAGCAGTTTATTGTGTTTTGTTCAGTAACATCTTATGTTCATTATTATAATAAATAATAATTATAAAAATATACTATTTATAAACAAAACACCATTTCTGGGAAACAGTACATCACCTCTATTACACTGAAAATGTCAGACAACCCCAAGTATTATGAGAGAAAAAGAAAAATACTTATAGCCAGTTGCTCAAATACTGTGCAATGCAATATGGGTAGTAGGTGTGCATGTGAAGAACAAGGTTTTTTGCCCAAATATGCATCACATTACAGCAGGGCTGCTCAACTTTGGCCCTCCTACAGATGTTAAGATTGTGCAAACCAGCTCAAATCCAAACCAGTTCAACAGCGAACCAGTTTGGTTCAGAGATTCAGGGTCAAACCAAGCCACCTCCGGTTTGCCTCAACCCTGAACCGAACATCCCCTGCCCAGTTGGCGGGGGGTGGGGGGTGGTTATGAACATTTTTTTAAAAAAAATCCTTTTGATTTCTAACTTATCCCCTACAGGGGGCTTCTCCAAGGTGGCTGGGGGGTCCGCAGAGGTTCCCCCTACCCCCACAGGCCTTCCTTCTATTAGAAATTGCATCTTTTGCCCTTTCTGGGCCTATTCCCAGGCACGGTGGTCATTTGGGAGGCCACCATGCCTGCGTAGTGGGACCCTGCATGGTCTGGGTCATGTAGGCCATGCCTGTAGGCAAAATACAAGGTGCTGGTTTTTACCTACAGTATTGTCTGGTGGAGGGCCCCACCGGCCTTACCAGATTTGAATTTCCCTCGGCAGCCAAGGCCAGAGAGAACCCAGGAGGAGTGGCGGCCAGACAAAGCAGCCCGACGAGCGGCCAGCTGAGAAGCCGGAAGACCAGGGAGCCAGGCTAGAAGGGCCAGGGGAAGGGCCAGCACAAGTGAGGGAGGAGGCAGCAGCAAACAGAGGCACAGATGAGGGGGATAAGGGTGAGAGCAATCTGATATGGCAGGGCGGATGCCCATTTAGTGGGGGCATGGGATGCATCAGTTGTCAGGAGGGATTTAAGGCAGGCTCGGCCAGTGATGGGGGCAGTTGGAGGGTGAGAGGTGGAGGCCTCCAGAGAGAGACTGCCACAGTGACCCCAAGGAACCTGGAGGAGGAGGACTCGGGCGAACCAAACCCCCTCCCCTAAAAAACTCTGAGGCCCTGCCTGGGAGAGGTGGAAGTAAAACAAGAGAACAGCCGTGGAGAGACCAGTGTCGTGACACCTATAAAGCCCTAAACAGCTTAGACCCTGGGTATTTAAGAGAACATCTTCTTTACCATGTCCCCCATCACCTGTTAAGATCATCTGGAGAGGTTCGTCTACGGTTGCCGCCAACTCATTTGGCAGCTACTTGGGGACGGGCCTTCTCCGTTGCTGCCCCTGGACTTTGGAATGCACTCCCTGTTAAAAGTTGCCCCATCTCTGGCAACTTTTAGTAAGCCACTGAAGACACATTTATTCACCCAGGCTTTTAATTAGATTCATGGTTTTACATTTTTAATGTTGGTTTTAAATGATTTTAACGTTAATGATATTAATGTTTAAATGATTTTAATTGTTAATTGATTTTAGTTGTTTTTGTTTGCTATAAACTGCCCTGAGCCATTTTTGGAAGGACAGTATATAAATCAAACAAATCAATCAATCAAACAAACAAATATCATCCAGAAACTTAACTGCTTCATGGCCCACTACTCACTCCAAGTAATATAGGAACATATGACTATGAAGCTGCCTTATACCAAGTCAGACCATTGGTCCATCAAGCTCAGTAATGTCTACACTGACTGGCAGTGGCACTCCAAGGTTTCAGGCAGGAATCTTTCCCAGCTCTACATGGAGATGCCAAGGATTGATGCCCATTTACAAACTATGACTTTTTGCAATGAAAGTAGATGCTGTACCAATGGGCTATGGCCCCATACCTGCAGCTGGAGGGGGCCATGACATGAAGGCATAATGCAGTTTTGCTATCTGGATCAATAAAATAGTGGACAGTTGTCAACTCTAGGTGCAGGGTTGAATCAACCCTTTTGTTGCCCACAGGCAAGCACGGAATATGCCACCCTTCCTCTCCGACAATGTGTGTGTGTGTCCAGCCAATCCCCAAACCCCAGCAATATAAATAACCAGACTCACACGGGTGTGTGTGTCCTCCTCTCCTTTGCCTGCCTGCTGCAGCGGAGGCTCCCTGGCAGATGGCGGTGGGTCACACCACACCCCCTTCTTTTTCTCCAGCTGTTCCACGTCAGAGATGCTAAATGCCACCACAGTCACTGCCTGCCATTCTCCTCTGATGATAAAGCCTTGACCAATGGCCATGACACTGGGGGGCCCCCATCCCAACTCCTGTCTACCCAGCTCTAGGTGGATCCAATCAGGGCTTGAGCAATGCTTGACTCGAGCTGTGGGAGGGCAGAGGCTGAGGGGCCAGTCTGAGGCAGTCCGCTCCACTCCCCACATGCCTCAGGCCCCACCACCACAGCCAGAGCTCCTCCTTGGGCTGCTTGCTTCCATTGCCAGGCTCCTCCACATGCCTCTTCATGCTGGGCAGCCTCACCCGCTTGGCTCTTCCTGTGTTGCCTGGGCTGGGAGTTGATCTCCAGACAACTCTAGGCAGCCAGCTCTCCCTCCCTCCCTCCCTCCCTCACCTGGAATCTCAAACTCTTATAGCATCCTTCCTGGAGTTGGGATTGGAATGAGATTCAGAGAGAGATCAGGACAATTTGACTGTTCAGTGGCAGCTGTTTTAGTTGCTTGGAGTTTTGTTTTATTGTAACTGATTTTGTTGATCTGATTGTTGTCTTTGATCATTTTTGGAAGCTAATTGGGACCTTTTTAGAGCCAACAGGTGGGATGCAAATTCATATATAAAGAAAGCAAATGCATTTGCATCACTCACCATTAAGTGATGGTGAAATCAAATCAACAATCTTCCTAATAGCTCCGAACTGACCACGATGACAAAAAACACTCGGCTCTCTCTCTCGTCTGCAGCCTGAAATTGACTGAGAATGTGGCGTGTGTGCTTGCACACACCAAGAAGCAGAGCCACCAGCCAGCCTGCTTAGGACTGGTTGCCGCTTCCCTCCGGCTCCACATGGCAACCAATGATGATTATTTGCTTGCAGTCCTAGGCTGGCTGCTCTGCACATTCACTGATGACATACCGAAGCTGACAGCAAGATAAGAGAGAGAGAACAGAATATAATGCCGTTGCCACTGTGCCCCCCCCCCCCGCTTCAGGCTGCTTAGTTCCTGCCAAAGCCCAACAAATTACCATGTCATGCTGCTGTCCGCCCTGCCCATGTGCATTGTTGATTGCAAATTCAATTTTTTACCCCCCAACCCCCGCCCATGAGTCACTCAAACCTCAGTCACTCAAGTCAGTGCCGAATTATTTCTTCATTTCCAAAATTTGCCGTTGAGGGAATTTTGCCACTCAACCTTTGCCTGCCTCACCTTTAATCCGCCCCTGTCTAGGTCAGGGTGGTATTTGCTAGGCCACCAAATATGCTTCTCTAAATGCTGGTCCTCATCATTTCTAGATTTCATTGTTCTGTTTTATAAGGAGGTTCAGTAATGAGAGTAAATATTTCTGTTCTTGTCTGAAAATCATTTTGATAACCCCGACTTTGAGGTTCAGCATCCCTGACTGGAGAATCCAGAGATCAGGAGGTTGCTTAAATGAAGCAAACAAAGAAAAGGGAAGATACTGCAGTGATAACTGTACAGTTGAATGCCAAAGAAATGCATGGCAACATTAAATCTTTCTAACCAGAGTATTTTCAATTAAAACTAATGGAGAGTGGAAACAGTTCCCAGGGTTTGGATGGAGTTAGCAGCTGCCCGCTTAGGGTGTAATCCTGCCATTATGCAAACAGAAATCTTGTTGCCTTACAGAGGGATGTATGCACATTAATGCAGTCTGCAAATGGTTTTGATGTTCTTAGAAGCAAATCACACCTAAATGTGATGGTGAACTATTCAAGAGCCTTACTCCTACAACTATTGTTGGTAAAAATATGTATATGCCACTTTTCAACAAAAACGTCCTTAATGTCCTTTACTTAGCAAAAGAAATGAGCAGATGGTTTCTGGTCCCAAAGAGGCTCACAATCTAAAAAGAAGCACAATGGAGACACCAGCAACAGGCTAGAGATCCCCTGCCTCCTCCACCAAGCATTTGAGGAGTTTTCCCTACCGTTACTAAACTTCCCCCTGCCAAACCTAATAACTCATACCTTCAATCCCCACAACATTTTTTCTCCTTCCCTAAATGTCTTTCCTCTCCCTCTGGGGGAAAAAAAAATTAAGTGAGGAGTTATAAGTGAGGAGTTGCTCCTCAGGCTTTCCCTCTGTTTGTGTCTCTGGCAACAACCACTGGAGAAACACTGTATTTGAGATGAATAGGGACAGTAGCTCTCCCCCCATTAAATATGAGTGCCTTCACTTTTAAAAAATGCCATTTAAATGAGCAATTTTAAACAAAGGCTCTACACACGATCCGTGTGTAGGATAAGGCTGGCAGACTTGGGCAGAGGGGATCCCAATAATACACTGCAGTGCATTATTGGAGCTCCAGTGGGGAGAGAGGGTGATACAAGCCCCAACACCCCCACCCTCAGAGCTAACAGCAGGAGCTGGTGCTTGTCTGGGCAGGTGATCTGCCCACCCAAGGAGGGATGGCTGCTCATCTTTTGGGAAGGTAAATAAAACCCTTCTTCCCCACAGACTGCTCTGGAGCTCTTCGGGTCTTCTCACCAATTGTGAGAAGAGGCTCATTGTGTGAATGACCTCATTGTGTGCTCTGCCATCACTTCCAGCATGGCTCCTGGTTAGCCAGCAACTATGCTTGTCAGAGAATCAGGGGGAAGGAGCTGCCAGGCAGCATGGAGCTTCCTCAATTCATCCCACACTTTCCCAGTTTGGGATGTCTGATGGACCCAGTTTGTTTTAAACCTCCCGATCACTGTTGGGATTGCCACCACTCTGTTTGTGTGGGTGCACAGGTGGTAGAGCCCTGATGGGCAGATGCTCATATTGGGGAAGGCAGGTAGGCTCCTGTATTCCCCTCAACCCACCCCCTTGTGGTCATGTGAATGACTTCAATATCTAAAACATAAAATAGCACCTAAAACAACAACAACAACAACAACAACAACGAGGTAAGGCAAAGCAAACACTATAACTAGTAGACAAGGAAAGAATGTAGCATATATCCTTATGTAAAGGCTTGGGGAAATAAAACTATGTTCATCTGATGCCTAAAACTTATGCCTCGGGTTGCCATCTTGCAAACAGCCCTTGATAGGATATTCCAGACTTGGGATGTCACAACTGAGAATTCTCAAACCTCAGTCACCACCTGCCTCTCTTCAGCAGGTAAGAGTACCTGAAAAGGGCCTCCTCAAGACAACCTTAAAGGTTTCTAAGGGAGCAGGCAGTTCTTGAGATGTGTTCAACCAGAAATGTTGCAAGTCTTATCAAACATCTTAGGGCATTTCTTTGGATAGTCTTTGGATGTTTTTCCTGAGTAGGAACCTCAAAATTCATCTTGAAATGTCACTTTAGGTGACATCCAGTGGTTACCCTCATCCTTGATGATGATTCTCAATCCTAATCCTTGATATTAACATTGTCCACTGCTTGAAGTTTCTTCACCATCCAGGGGCCCACTACAGAACAGGGCTATTCTCATGACCAGGAGAAATCAGGCTAAGGGAGCCTAGCCTGATTTCTCCTGGTCGTCTGCTGCCATGGGAGCCACGCTGCTCCCGGCAGCAAACCTCTGAAACTACCCCTCTCCTTAAACGAGATTAGTGGAGCAAGCGCTCCACTAACCCTGTTCAGTTGATTGTGTGCCGCCATGGCATGGCTCTGCACTGTGGCAACACATGAGGAGACCCCCACTGGGAGGCTAAAACAAGTCTCCAAGTCTTGGGGGTCTCCCCAGGATGTCCCGTGCACTCATGAGTGGCATCCTGGGACTTCTGGGGGCCAAGCGGTCCCTGATCCCCGCAGCTCCCACTGGCTCCATAGCAGAGCCGGTAGTCATGTGGGCAGCCTATCCGGCCACCCAGGGCTTGGAGGCTGCTCGTGTGTGGGGAGAGCGGGCTATGTCCGTTCTCCCTGCACAAACCCTCCTGGCGCTTCACGTGGGTCATGTGAAGCACCTCAACATCTAACAGTTGTGCAAGACAAACTACAGCATACAATACACTTTGATTTACATCCAGCATGGATGGTGGTTGTGGGTCCCAGTGCAAACCCTATCTGGGGAAATACAGGGGATATGTCTCTAAAGTTGGAATCACTGAATTCACCCTGAAATTTTACATTAGATGAATTTAGGTGAAATGTGCTGACAATAATATGCAGGAGAACCTGAAGATGAACTCTTGAGGTGTGTGAGAACAACATAGAACAACATACACTAACCTTCAAGAACAGCTGAACAATTCTGACTTTTAACTGACAAAGAGAGACCTATTAACATAACTCCCCATGCCTCTAGTGGCCACAAGAGTTTACTGCAGTGTGAAGAGCTATGCATTAGAATTCTAACTTCTAACACTTTATTTTGGGGCTAATGAGATGTGACATTAATTAATCACCTTGTCTGGCCTTCTGTGTTTGATTTTGTTCATTAACTAGCAACCACAGGGGAAGGACAATCAAGACTTGGACCACAGCAGGAAAGATGTCAGCTTTAATTCTTTCTCTCCACTGAGATACAGATCTAGAACAAGGCCTCTTGTGGCTGCTATTTACCTCAATAGGGAAGCTACTATTGGCAACTCAAGGGATTCCTAATCCAGACTGAAATTCTGGCAGAAGGAAAGGGTTCATGGTTCTGATCCTGTTCCCCACCTCCCGTAGCTGCTATTTAATAAACAAAAATGAAGCTCACAGGGTCAAACGACATTAGTAGCTTTATATCTAATTTGGCCCTTAGAGCTTGGTGATTTCCATTATGTGATTACCTCTTAGTCTGCAAGACATCTAGGAATCTCTGTATCTATTCATCTGTTGAGAAGAGATAGGAAAATAATATATAAAATTGGAATGAAAGAGATGTAAAACCCATCTACAATCTGGTCACCACCTCTGGATTTCCCCCCTCTTTCTAACCTTAGGGCACAAAGTATTAGCTAATGGATTTTAAACTAGATATGACTCAGACGGGGAGTCTTTTCAATTTCATCTGGAGCTCAGAAAAAGGCAGGGGGGATATTTTTTTATATTCCTTGTTGAATTGGAGCCTATTTGCCTTTGATCACTGTAGAAAGTCTACGCTTTCCAAAATATTTCTTTCAATTATTTACCCTTTTATAAATTACCCTAAGGCAACAAGAAGTTGGATTGGTTTCTCTCTCTCTCTCTCTCTCTCTCTCTCTCTCTCTCTCTCTCTCTCTCTCTCAGTGATTTTATAGTGTGCCTTAAAAAAAATTGTTGGGTACAATATATTCTCTGAAACCATGAAGTGGACAACATCACATCGAGTTATCTTGTTAATCTTAACTAAAATATTGTGGTTGTGGCCAAGGGATAAATCAATTTAAATAAGCCTTACAACTATAAGGTGGTAAAAAATCATCTAAGGATTTGGGACCTAATTTATCTTGTTTCAGAAGAGGTGCTCTTTTACATTTCTTTTTGAGGAGAGAGAAAAACCCAACCCAGACACTTGCCTTTCTCACTGCTGCAGAATATATATATTTCCAATAGAACTGTTTATGCATTATTAACCTATTGCTAGCCCACTTATCTTAAGACATCAGATAATAAATGATGCCTTGGGGGTCTTTTACATATCTAAATATATATTTTTAAAGTATTGACTACCTTGGAAAGATTGTCCTAAAATGACTCCATTGCACATTGCTTGCTGATTTAGAAGAGGGAATGGTTTATCATTGAGATTTTTCACACAGCTGAAAACTGTGTCCTAACTATGTTTGGGAGCTGTGTGTGCTCCCAATTTTTAGTTGTGTGGGTGCAAACAACTAGGTAGAAGGAGGGATGAGTGATTGTGTGGAAGCAAGGAAGGATGAAAAACTGGATAGCTTTCCCTCCTACCTTCCTTTCACACAGTCACTTCCCCCTCCTTCTACATAGTTGTTTGAACCCACACAACCAAAAATTGGGAGCACACACAATTTAGAGTAGGGCACCTCTACAATTTAGGGTTGGACACCCAGTTGCCCTGCTAACTAGACAAAGAGGCACCTTCTTAATGAGGTGATTCACTTTATTTAGCAGGGGGAGAGTAACTGGCCCTATCCACCCCTAGCACGGTACCTCCAGTGACTGTTGCTGGTGTCTATCTTATGTTTCTTTTAAAATCATGAGCCCTTGGGAGACAGGGATCCATCTTATTTCTTATTTTCTTTATTATTCCTCTCTGTAAGCCACTTCAGAAACTTTTGTTGTAAAGCGGTATATAAATATTTGTTGTTGTTGACTAACAGTTTTTGGTTGTGTGAATGACCACAGTGATGCATATACTGCTCGTCACACACACACACACACACACCCCCAATGGAAGAGTGGGGCATGTGCACTCATCTGTACTGCTGCAAAGCCCATCAATGCTGCTACCAAGAACGGAGAGCCTCCGTCGTGCCTAAGAATTGTGTCAGAACTGTAGCACGGTTTTTCCCATTGAAAATGACAGGGAGATCAGCTCTAGAGGTCTAATGCAATCTTTAACTTCTGGGACAAATTAAGTAATTAATTAAAGGTTCCTTTACTACTACTACTACTACTACTACTACTACTACTACTACTACTACTTTATTTATTTATTTATTTATTTATTTATGCGTTTTCTGTACTGCCCTTCCAAAAATGGCTCAGGGCAGTTTAAACAGAGAAATGACAAATAAATAAGATGGATCCCTGTCCCCAGAGGGCTCACAATCTAAAACTACTATTTATATTCCACTTTTCAACAAAATTTCTCCAAGTGGTTTACATAGAAAAATAATAAATAAATAAATAAATAAATAAATAAATAAATAAATAAATAAATACAAAAAGAAGCAAGGATTTATTTATTTTAAATATATAATTAATAAAAATAAAAGGCATTTATTTATTTGCTCAATTTTTATACCACCCTTCCAAAAAGGCTCAGTAGACACCAACAACAGCCACTGGAGGAATGCTGTGCTGGGACTGGATAGGGACAGGGCATAGCTAGGGGAGAGGGGGCCCCTGTTTGTCCCTCTCCTTGGTGCCCCCCCGGAGAGGGAGATAATGAAGAAAGCTGAGCAGCCCTACACTGACTGGTTGTGGCTTCTCTGAGGTTACAGGCAGAACTATCTCTTATGTTGCCAGTCAGCTCTGTTTCAGGGTAGCTCAGAGAGCAACCCTCTATTCAGTGCCTAAGCAGCACTGGATTATGGGCTCATGATCAGTGAACTTTTCACCCTGAGTCTAGCAGGACTCACAGCTGGTTGCTGGCATAGGTGAGAGTTAGGCAAGTGGCTGCAGGTTAGAACATGTCAGCCTCTTTCGTCTACAGAGAGGTATCATCAGGGGCCTATCTAGGGTAGGGCAGGCAGGACATGTACCCTGGGCACCACTTGAAGGGGGGTGCCATTTTTAAAAAAATAAAAATAAAAAATGGCTCCCAAAAACATAATGGCCACCACACATGCTCAAATGTCCTCTGCAAGGCCCTAGGTCATGCCAGGACTCGCAGAGGCCATTTGAGCATGCACGGTAGCAATTTTGTTTTCGGTGGCCATTTTTCAAAAAAAAGATTATTTTAAAAAATGGTCACTGTACATGCTCAAATCGTCCCTGCGAGGCCCTAGGCCTTGCCAGGCCTCACAGATGCCATTTGAGCATGCGTGGCAGCCTCCAAAATGGCCACTACACCGATCTTTGCAGGCACAAATAGGCACAAAAATCAGCCTGGGATGGGCCTGTGGGGGGAGGGGGGCCGGTGGGGGGAGGGGGGACCTTTGTAGACACACACACCCCCACAGCCTTTAGGAAGCCCTCTAAGGGGCTACAGGTTAATTTTTTTTAAAAAAAATTAATATAATATAAGTCACTGAATGAACTTGACTTGTATTTTTGAATGAACTTGACTTGTATTTTTGAGCTGATATTATGGCAAAGTTATCTGAAAGATGGGTGTCAGCTGTTTGGACAGGGGGCACAATTTCAGTGCTTGCCCTGGGCACTATTTCCCCTAGATACGCATCTGGTTATCAGCATGCACATGCAGACCCTCTTTCAAAGGTGAGTCAATCAAGTAGGAATTCCTCACCTCAGAAGATACAAGGAAAGCACTCTTCAGGAATTGCATAGATTCACATCACCTTCCAGCCCAGAATGAATTACAAATTGTTTGGCAAGGCCTCCATGGAGAAGTGGCCCATAAAATTCTATAGGCATGCAATCTTGCATCTGAGTACATCCTGGTCTTGTGCTATGCCATTTAGTCCCACTCTATTTACCACACATAGCACATCTACATAGCTTTACCCTTGCCTCTTTATTGGGCAATAGCCACTCAAAGTACTCAGTTCCATCTCGCAATTGACATCTTTGTTGTGCAAGAATTCCATACTCTAAAGAAATTGCTTGACCATTGCACATTTTGAAAAGTGTGTGTGTGTGTGTGGCCAAAAGCACATGTCCTCAAAGTCTCGCTAGTTTACACTTTCATACAAGAAAGGTGCAGGATCTAAAAAAAGGACATTGTAGAACTGGAAAAGGTGCAGAGGAGGGCAACCAAAATGATCAGGGGCCTAGAGAACCTTTCTTATGAGGCAAGACTACAACACCTGGGGCTTTTTAGTTTAGAAAAAAGACGACTGCGGGGAGACATGATAGAGGTCTATAAAATCATGCATGGCATGGAGAAAGTGGAGAGAGAGAGATTCTTTTCCCTCTCACACAACACTAGAACCAGGGGTCACTCCATGAAATTGATTGCCAGGAGGTCTAGGACCAACAAACGGAAGTACTTTTTCACACAACGCGTTATCCACTTGTGGAACTCTCTGCCACAGGATGTGGTGACAGCCAACAACCTGGATGGCTTTAAGAGGGGTTTGGATGACTTCATGGAGGAGAGGTCTATCAATGGCTACTAGTCAGAGGGCTGTGGGCCACCTCCAGCCTCAAGGGCAGGGTGCCTCTGAGTACCAGTTGCAGGGGAGTATTGGCAGGAGAGAGGGCACGCCCTCAACTCCTGTCTGTGGCTTCCCGCGGCGTCTGGTGGGCCACTGTGTGAAACAGGATGCTGGACTAGATGGGCCGTGGGCCTGATCCAGCAGGGCTGTTCTTATGTTCTTATGTTCTTAATATCCAGGGATTATGGGAGTTGTAGGCCAACATCTGCAGGAGGGCCTAAGTTGAGCAGCCCTGCTCTACAGTACCTCCAAGATAGGGCTGAGAGAGATTCCTGTCTGCAACCTGGGAGAAGCCGCTGCCAGTCTGTGAAGACAATACTGAGCTAGATAGACCAAGGGTCTGACTCAGTAAATGGCAGCTTCTTATGTTTCTTTTTAGATTGTGAGCCTTTTGGGTCCTCATTCATTCATTCATTATTTCTCTATGTAAACCACTTTGGAAACTTTTGCTGAAAAGCGCTATATAAATATTTGTTGCTCCTGTTGAGCTGGCAACCAATGTAGTTGGTACAGAATTGGTGTCATACTTGTACACTGTGGTGCTCCTACCCTTGTGGCTCTATTCTCTACCTCAACTAATTTCAAATACAACCCAATGTAGAGCACGTTACAGTAATCCACTCTGGATGTGATGAATGAACACATGATCGAGGACAGGACCAATTTCTCCAGGTAGAGTCCCGATTGCTATAACAGCCTAAGCTGGGGAAAGGCACTCCAATCCTCCTAGGCATGCAGGGATAATTCTAGGAGTAGCTCCTACTGTAAACTAAGGGAAGTACAGTACAATCCATCAAGGACAGGTTGTCAATTTCCATCCAGATTCACATGTTTCACAGTAGAAAATTTCACTCTTCCCTCTCAAACAAGGAACAACAGAGGGGTTCAAATCTGGATGAGGGGCAATAGCCACATAAAACATTTGCAAGAACCAATCAAGAGTATTGCCCAAACAGAGAATACCATATACTCACCAAGCAAAAGACTAGGTAAAATAGTCTGAATGATAGATCTATCAAATTTTTGAATTGGAAGGTTCTTCTTTTCTGAATTGGTCACATGAATGATCCCACCCAATCAGAGATAGCATTGTGAATGGGATGGTGTGAGATGCTTCAAAGTCAACCACATTAGCTATCTAAGGGCAAAAGTGGGCATTTACAGTATAAACAAACATTATTGCAGGAAGTAGTGAAATATCATTTAAAAATATTTGCAAAAAAATTGGTCAGGACTTTCAGTTCAGCCTTACTTATATGCTTTCTTGCTATAATCATAGTGTTTGTGAATTTTCCTTAAACCAGTGGTTTTCAAACTTGGCTTCCCAGATGTTGTGAGATTACAATTCCAATCATTCCCAGCCACCATGGTCATAGATAAGACTGGGGATAATATGTGTTGTAGTCCAAAACATATGGGAACCTAGTTTTGAGAAGCCCTGCCTTAAACAATAACACGTCTAATGGTGTTTGGACAGTGGATGCTCATAACTTCCATATATTCCAAAATATCAAATATGAAAAATCAAATCTAGGACAGCTTGTGGGAAGTTTGTGACAAAGTCCAGTGACCTGAGTATTTTGTGTTTAACTTCAAACTGTTTAATGTCCATTGCCTTTATTTGGCATGCATAAAGTTTACCCAATGAGTGTTAGATAGTCTTAACTTCAAGTACTGGGTAGTAAATTTCTGGATCACTTAGTCTGGTAGCTCTTCAGTACACAAAGAGTGAGCAGATGGTAAATGTGCTTCAGATGTGCTGACCACCCTTCCTGAAACACTTGGCAATGACTGGGAATTTTTATGTGGCTTTGTCATTGGCAGCAGATGCACGGTAAAGAAGAAATAGAGTTGATGGGTGGATAGAAAGACAGATGCACAGATTCTTTGCCCACTACTGTAACTCCATGCATTATTGCACACACACCCATTTTTATTTTGGAAATGAAAATTAGATTTGATTATCATTGTTGTTGAGGGGAAAGGGGGATTGAAATTCTGAGAGGCTGTTTGGTTTCAGAATGCAGCCTGTATACTTCCAACCTACATTAACCGGCAGCCATGGGTTTTCCAGTACTGTAAAGCAATGCCCACTTTTTTCAAAATGAGTCCCCTGAATGGTACCTCACTCAAAAATTAACACAACCAAGTGTAATCTATAATATAGGGCCAGTGATTTTCATTGAGCTGCTCCTTTACATAAAGACTACAGTCCGGCTCTAGTCATGGACAACAAGTTGTGTGTAACAGCTTGTCGTTCTCTGGACTGGATGAGGCTGAACACATGGTGGAGTGTGCAGGAAAGAGGAAAAACAATGGTTTAGCATGCAGTACAAGAGCAGAGGATTGACAGGCCAGGACTGTAGAGCCATGCCCAAGTTCCAGAAAAGGAATAAAAGATGCTCAGATACAAAATCTCCAGAACTATGGACAGATCAGGGAGAAGATACCCTGATCCAACAAGGATTTGATGGTAACTGAGCCACTAAGCCTCTGCACACAATCAGCCAGACTTAGGTTAGATGCAGTTAATCCAGGTTTTCATGCACATGTGAACCAAAGCAAAGCCCACAAGCCCAGGCTATCCATAACTGGATAACCCTGAAACTGTCCCTTGATCTTAACTCAGGTTAGTGTAGAGCCGGGGGCCCAGTACCTGGGATTGTTGATTGTGTGTCCACTTAACACTCTATCTACATATCCTGGCAGCTGGCTGCCATGTTTTCTAGAGAGTGCTATGGCTGGAGGGGCTGTGATCTGTGAATGTGCCACTCTGCACAACCCCTTCTTGCTTGAATTGGCTTGAATGGGGCTTGCCCCTTTCCCCTCTTGGCCAATTGGAGCATGTTTGCTGATGTCATGGGATTTCCCATGTGGGGATTGCAGAGTGGTGGTTGCAGAGCCCAACTGAGGCTCTGCTTGTTTGCATAGCATGGGAGTAAGAACTCTTCTAAACTCCAAACCACCGCCTATTGATCATGTGCAAGTGACCTCTATATACTTCCTGGGCCTGGTTATCCCTCCTAGGCTCTGTGCCCTTGCTGAGGAATGTGGAAATGCAAAAATACAGATATTTCACCAGCATCTCCATCACATCTCCATGATCTCTCACTAAGCATGCTATCTGTAGCAGTGATTGTGAGGCATTAAACAGCAAGGATCTTGATGCCTCAGTGGTTTTTAGACATGATTGATTGATTGATTAATTGATTGAATTTATATCCTGCCCAAACATACGTCTCTGGGCAGCTAACAATGTGTCCCAGCTCAGGTGTCCCAACTAGGTGTCCCAGCTCAGAGGAATCTACTTCAGGGGATGTTAGGAGGCCCTTGGATGCTCGACTCAGGTTTGGTGTCATGAACTCAATCCAGTTTCTCTATCACCTTTTTTTCTGATTCTGACCTCTATCCTGTTGAATTAGTACTGAGGTCACTGCTGGTGGTCAGGGTCATGACAGTAGCCTGTAGCACTAGCACAACACTAGTCTGGAACACAAGCTCCTGACGTAGTGGAACTAGCTAGCAGAACATCCTTGCTCTAGTGCAACATATTTGCATCATTAATCTGGATGTCAGCTTGTGTCTTCCTGCATCCTGATCAGCCGAAGGGAAAGATTCTCCGTACCTCCTTCTAATCCAAAGAGCAAGGCAAGTGGTTTTAGACAAAATCCTTATGAAGGACCAGACAATCCTGGCAGGGACAGGAATTCAGGACAGGAAACAAGCTTTTGGATAAGGCTTGTCTTCTAAATCACCCTAGTGTTCAACAATGCAGTTGCTGCCTGGATCTCCTCCTCCTCTGTCCTCACACTAGAACTGCTGATCAGCCAATGAGATCAGGGAGGTACAATAGTTCAAAATGTGGACACATCTCAAGTCATATCTATATCTATATCTATATCTATATCTATATCTATATCTATCTATATATCTCTTCCAGTGGTGTAGCTATAATTGAGCAGATGGGTTCAAAGAACATGGGCCCCTCAGCTCTTGAGGGCCCCCTAGCTCCTCCCTATATTCTTCATTATCTCCCTCACTCCAAGGGGACGCTGGGAAGAGGGGTGAACATGGGCCCCCTCTCCCTTAGCTCTGCCCCTGCTATCTCCATATTTCTGCAGGGTTCCTGATGTGCTGGCATCACATGTTTGGGACACTTTTCTGCAAAAGCAGGTACGCAATTTTCACAGTGGCTAATCTGTGCACCACGTTCCCCCTTCAAAAGCACAGACATCCTTGTAAGCAGTATAATGTAGAATCCACGTTATGAGTAAACTGTGCATCAGCTTGGGCCACCACCCACAAAAATGCATTCTGTATGCAGCGCTCATTCACAATATGCAGTAGTAATGCAAACACTCTTGGTATGACTGGGTATTTCTTGTTCAACATCAATCACATTGTCATGAGTTCAGAATGGGATCTTTCTTGCTGCTGCAAGCCTTTCTATTGTGAGTACAACATGGTCACTGTGCAGTATTCAGATGACCTATTGATTATGTTTATCGTACAATTCAGGCTTGATACTACAAAATGACCAATATGAGAGTAACTGTATGACTTAGTTCTAAGCCTAGATAGAGGAGCAATCAATGGAAACCAAACATTTGCATCCATATAGTGTACTGTTTACATTAGTCTAAGCAGCAATTCAAACACATTAGATTGATACAATATAATTGTGAGAATATTGTAGCAATTCACTTCTCTCCTCCTTTGATCTAAGAAAATCTGAAATGCAATCCCTTTCCTCCATGCACATAACTGGCAACACAGCATATCCATGAACTACATTTTAAAGCTGCAATGGAATATAACAAGCCCATCATTTTTAACAGACTTCAGATTGGGGGCGGGGGGGGGGAGAAACATAATTAATATTTTCCTTGTTCCAAAGGAAGTGAGAAGAGGAAATCATTTGTGTGGCTTAAATTATTGACTGCCCTCAAGCATCTCATTTCAGGGTTTTCAGAGGAGAGAAAATTGTATTTTCCCCCAAACAAAAATAGGTTTGATTAAAGGTTCTAATGGACAAATTGATGATTACACTGAGCTGTGATTTAAAATGTTTTTAAGGAGCTCTACAAACAGAGTTGTTGAGGGTTTTTACTGCCCTTGTTATGTTTCTGTACTTTCTGTTTAGTGAAATTTTTGGAAAGGGGAGGGGCAGTAAATGTTGATTACTGGAGTTTGCAAAAATTGGTGGAATGGTTTGTGCCATGCAATCACAGACTCAATGATACTACAGCAACACATTTGGTTCACAACTGACTGTTCAAGATAAAGAATACCAAAAAGAAAGACAGGTGGAAGGAAGGAAGGAAGGAAGGAAGGAAGGAAGGGGCACTATTTGGTGGAAGAGTAGATCCTCTCACTCTGAATTATTCTCCTGCTGGACGCTAGTAGAAATGCTGTGCATTTCTTGCTTTTCTAAGACAGTCTTCTAGAACTTTTGTCTATTTGTATCTCTGGGGTTTAAACAATCATCAGAATCAAATAGCCAAGTTTACCTGGAATGTACCATTTCAGGGTTCAGAAGGGTGTGTAAGTTGCCTTCTTTTTGATATGCTCTTTATCTTTTTCACAAAGCACATATCTATTAATATTAAGATTAAGATTAATATCTATGGAATTACCTGCCATGGGATGTGGTGATGGCAACCAGCTTGAATGGCTTTAAGCAGGGCTTAGACAAATTCATGGAAGATTAGTCTATCAGTGGCTCTTCGCCTTGATGGTTACAGTCTACCTCTAGGCTCAGAGGTAGGATGCCTCTGAATACCAGTTGTGGGGAATCAACAGCATGATAGAGGTCATGCCTTCATCTTTTGCCTTTGGGCTTCTCAGAGGCTTCTGGTGGGCCACTGTGGCATCTCCCATGGACACCGGAGATGGCATCTCTAGACTAGGACCACAGTCCTAGACTAGAGAGGCCTTGGACCTGATCCAGCAGGGCTGTTCTTATCAGGGCTGGACTTCTAATAAGGCAAACTGAAGTGGTCACCTCAAGTGGTGGTTTATCAGGGGGTGGCAGCTGCTATCCTTCATCCCCCACTGCAGCCCAGGTGGCTTACTTTCTTCCCTACCCTTGCCCACCATATGTTGGCTCAGCAGGACCATACGAAGAACTATGCCATTGTTTGCCAGGGCACACTGGAGGGAAAAGAGGGATGGGATGGAACAGAAGAGGAAGTGTGGAGAGGACAGTAGAGTGGTGGGCTAGAGAGTCCCCTCATCTTCACACTCCCTCTTCTGCTGCACCTCCTTCTTCCTTTTCTGATACAGTACACTGAGAAGAAGAATGGAGCAGCACTTTGTGCATTGCTATCGAGCCAGGAAGTGGTGTTCAGTGGGGAGGGGCAGCATTTGGCATTCTGTTTCAGGTACCTAAAGGTCCTGGGCCACCCCTTTCTATTTTAAATATTTGTAGAGATGTCTACAGGGAAGCATTCAAACATTCAGCCCCTCAACAACAGCTTGAACTGTGCAGAACCTCTTGGTTCTATTGGCTCCAAGCTGAAGCTAGCTTCACCTTACAAATCAATGTAGGTGCTCAGGAGAAAAAGGAGGGTTGTGCTACAGCATGGTGCAGGAGCAGTGCTATGACATTTCCCCCATATCTCATTGGGAAACTGCTTTTAAATCCTTGGGTATTTTAAATCCCTGCTGGTTTCTGACTGCAATAAAGATTGATTGACTGACTCCCTGGGCAATGCCCAGTTACTGAGGCAGGCAACGTTAGCCATCAGGCTTGTTAGGAAGATGTGGGACAAGCATGGGTTGTGAATATTAAATGTACATCCCAGACATTTATGTTAGCATCAGTGGAAGCCAGTACAAATGAACTGGTGGTGGCAGCGGCGGCGGGGGGAATGGAGAATGAGCCATGAGTGCAGCAGAGTGGTCTTTTTTCAAGTTGGGTATTGAACTCCCCAACCAGGAAGATGGGGAGTTCAATCCCCAACCAGGTGAAATACATAGGAACATAGGAAGGTGCCATATACTGAGTCAGACCATTGGTCTATCTAGCTCAGTATTGTCTTCACAGACTGACAGCGGCTTCTCCAAGGTTGCAGGCAGGAATCTCTCTCAGCCCTATCATGGAGATTCCAGGGAGGGAATGTGGAACCTTCTGCTCTTCCCCAAGCAGCTCCATCCCCTGAGGGGAATATCTTACAGTGCTCACACATCAAGTCTCCCATTCATATGCAACCAGGGCAGACCCTGCTTAGCTAAGGGGACAAGTCATGCTTGCTACCACAAGACCAGCTCTCCTCACCACCGTACCAGCCCACTGGGCTTGGGCTTGGGCTGGGGCAGAACAAGAGACTAAGAGAGGTAGCCTGGGCAGGATGGAACAGGAGCATTGTGCACCATACCAGCGGCTTGTTTTCCACACACTACAGTTCATCTGGCCACTATTTCTGAGCATGCCGTAGGCTATGGTTATCTACAGTGGTACAGGGATTGTTGTGATGCCTTGAATTAGATTTACCTTCCAACAGATTAATTAGTGATGTTTAGAATTTTAGAAGATAATTTTAAGATTCCATGAAGAAGAATCCAAAGTGGGGTGAGAACTGCAGGATCCTTCTGAAGAAGAAATATCAGATAATTTGATATTCTCAGTGGGTTCCTTCACATCCCTTGACTCCTTGTTGGTACAGTTGATTCTATTCGCATAAGGTCTTTATCCAGTCATGTCAATGGAGGGGCCAACTCCATGCATGCAAAGGTGTGTGCATGCTGAGATATTCTCTGCACTTCTCATGTGTACGAAAGAACTCTGTGCACTGAAGTGCACACAAAGCTCTAGATCAAGGGATAGAGGGAGTCTAATTCTCTGATAATCTCAATGGTCTTTCTGAACAGCTCATCTGGAATAGGTGATTTTTAAAGGTGGGAAATATATTAAACTCACTCAGCAAAACTCAGATAAGCAAAGCAGTTAAGATCTTTCTTTCGCGTGCTCTCCAAAACCATTCTTATTGCTTCTGAGATACATATCAGCAAGCCCACTCATGACAAATCATGTCTTCCTGGATAATGTCACCTTGCTTCTCTCCATTGTCTAAAAAGTCTGTCAACTGTAAAAGAACCTGCACAATGAATAATCTTTTTCTTAGCTGTAAAATGAGGCTAAATGCCCCAGTAATGCATGACCTCTGTGTGGATTCATTTTCATATTATTTATTTTAAAAACTTATGCATTCTTTCCACTATTTGGGAACAAAATATTCAAAACAATGGAAAGCACACTATTAAAAATAAGGAGGCAAATAAATTTAGAACATAAGAACAGCCCTGCCGGATCAGGCCCAAGGCCCATCTAGTCCAGCATCCTGTTTCACACAGTGGCCCACCAGATGCAGCTGGAAGCCTACAGGCAGGAGTTGAGGGCATGCCCTCCCTCCACAGTGCTGTGAAAGACTCTTGCCTGAAACAATACTGAGCTAGATGGACCAATGGTCCAACTCGGTATAAGGCAACCTCTGATATCCCTATGTTTCTGAAGTGTCCATAGTACCTGATTTTGCCTGTTTTCCTTTAACCTCACTCTCACTCTTCCTTTCCCATTTTGTATTCTGTCTATTAAATTATGAGCCATTATTTTAAACTGTGAATTGTTCTGAGTGCATTGGCAGAATGGTGGTATATAAATGAAGTCAATAATAAATAGATCATAAAAGAATTATCTCTCTAATCAGATAGTAACTAGGTTCTATAATAGTTGACACCACTATCTAATAGTATCCATCTGTCTCCCTGTTGTTAAACTCGAAGGGCCCTTTAGCTACTTGCTAATAATTGTCAGTCAAGTATATATTCCTAGCAGGTATTAACAACATCAGTGGCTATGGCTCGAACCCAACCACATGCAAGTAGCCATTTTGAAAAGATGGAAGCCTGCCACTTAGAAATTTGGCAGGGATAAAGGAGCTCAGGCTGGACAGCAGAATAGAGCCTCACTCAATTATTAAAGAACTGATCAGAAGGATCTTTTTTTTTTTTAAGGTCATTGAATTCAGAAATCTTATAGCTATTTATGAAAGAACTGAAAATGTTATATCCTTATGCATAATCCGTAACCTAACCAGAGCTTGTGTGGATAGGTACTGGCAGACTCAGGGTAACCCACAGCTACATTTGTTTCATAAAATCTGAAGGGAAAAAACCTCCAAAGGAACAACAACAAAAAAAAAAACACCCCTCCCTCAAACTGCCCCAATGTAACATCCCAATGAGTGGAATGTTCACAGACTTTAAGGCACTTAGCAGACAACCAGGTGGATGGAGCTAATGGAAGTCAGTGATGAGTCCGTAGAAGGAGGGCTTGAACAAAAAGAGTGGGAAATTTCTCACCTTGAAGAGTACTCCCTCAGGACAGTAACAACCCCTTCTGCTTCTAAGGGAAAAGGTACCTGGAACAATCACCATGCTTAGTCACCAGCTGAGATAAAAGATGCACATTAGGGATATACTGTAACATTTTTTGTGGATCCAAACTAGCTGAGTATATTCCACTATTGATACCAGTATCTATTGGTGTGAAGCTCTCCATCCAGCTAGGGTTCTGAGTGTGGAAACTGACTTCTGCATTTGGATAGTTCTTAACGTGATTAAGGCATACATCTACAAGTTTTTTTAAATTCCCGGTCAACTAATGGTTTCAGAACCATGAATCAAATATTTCCATCAATTTGTTCTAGAAGGAAAATGAGAACATCTATGAAGATTCAACTGCTTTATATATTTTCCCAAAGAAGCAATTACTAACGGAATGGATGGCAGTCTAGAGATGCAAAATTTAAGGATTAAAAGTTCCTTGTCTAGAATTTCTTGTCACTTCTTATATTGAGCATGCAGAAAGTTTGGAGCCTAAATGTGTGAGGGAAGGGTGGAGACCCTGCACTCTTGCAGAAAAATACTGTGGAAGTTGGAATGACCTCCTGTCTCCTCCAAACCTAATGGCAGCTGAGGTTTGTACATTCACACTGACGTCATGATGCAAGCATCTTGGCAGAAGATAGCAGCATTCAGCTCAAGCTCTCAGGTTTATGGTTACATATATATTCCATTTTTATTACATGAATATTCATTCCACTTTGTTTCTATTATAGAACTCAAGGTAGCTTACACGTGGTTCCCAAGCCATTACCCATGCAGACTTTGACTAGATCCATGTTAAGAGATAGATTCTCCTTATTAATTCAGACAATATGAAAATGGGTTCCAAGAATGGTGGTCTACACAGCTAGAGTTACAAGATTTGTAACAGAAGAGGAAGGAAAAGGGTAAGATAATATTTGGGTGTCTGTAATATCATATATCATTCTGCAATTGTAATAGACTGCACACATTTATGTGCAGTCAAGGGAGGTGTCATCTTTCTCCTACAGTGTGATCTAAGCCATCCCAGCCAAGAAAGAGAGAAAGTTGGTGGGGGGGGAGAAAGAGGGCAAGAGAGCAAGAGAAATGAAACAGAGGACGGCAAATCAATATGAGGAAGAAAGATTTGGGAAGGTGTGTGTGTGGGGAGAGAGAGAGAGAGAGAGAGAGAGAGAGAGAGAGAGAGAGAGTGCAAGCACAGCTCCACTCCGGCTTATCATCAGCTTTCCAGATTATAAACATTTATGGGAGCTCTCTTAAATCCTTACTTTGGGTATGGGAAGGGCGAGAGGCAGCAGGGTAAATTTCCATATGTCCAAAGGTGAAGGGTGAGATTTCCTTGTTTCACTTTACCATGAGTTCTAATTGGGGCTTGATGGAGATTAAGCCACAAGACAACCCTCCCTTTCACTGCGAATGGAAGATGAGTTTGGGGAAAATTTAAAGGGAAGGAGTGTGTGAGTGAGCAGCTCAGAATAAGACCAGGAATGTTTACACGGAGAGCCCAATTCAGATGAGTGGTGCTCAGATCACAATCAGCTCGGTAATTCTGAACTGGGGATTAATTTTCATTATCATGCATTTCTGAAATTCTTCTTCATCCCTTCTGTTCCATGAAAGAGTTGTCTGTGCAGCCTCCCAATGCCTAGCCTTCCTTTCCGGTGATTTTTAATTTATTCATAAATGATCTAGATTAGAAGCATGAGTAAGCAGTGAGGTGGCCAAATTTGCAGATGATACCAAACTCTTTTGGGTACCGTATTTTATGGACTATAAGACGCTACGGACTATAAGACGCACCTTAATTTTAACCGAGTTTTTCAGAGTTTTCGAGCTTGTCACACATTTCTTGCCGAGGAAGCCAAAGAGGCTTTCGTTCTCTTGTGGGGTGAGCAGCAGTGAGCCCATGTTGGTGACCCGCAGTGGCGGTGGGGGCTGCTGCTGGTTGTTGCTCATCACGGCCGCCAGCGGGGCCCGCCCAGGACCTCCTTCTCCACCTCCTCTTGTGCCTCCGGTGGCTCCTGTGGGCTGGCGCTCGCCTGCGCGGGCTCGTCTCTGGGTCGGGCCCCGTGTCCCCTCAGAGGGCGGCAGCGCAGCAGCCTCCCTCATTGCAGCAGCATCGGGGCGGCAACCGGAGGGAGCCCGGGGAGGGGGGCCGCGGGTGGGCTGACTAGGCCGCTCCCGGCAGGCCCCGGCAGGCCCCGGTGAGAGAGGAAGGGAGGTGGGAAGCGAATCCTCCCTGCTTGCCCTTCCTCCTCCTCTTCCTCCTCCTCCCCCCTCTCTTTCCCGACAAGCCCTAAACTCCACTGCGTCCTCAGAAGGACCACCAAGCATGCCCAGGACCACCACATCCCCCCCGGGAGAAGGGCCATCCATGGCGATGCTCCCCACTGCAGGAGCAGGCGCCTCGAAGAAGGGCCGCTGCGGCTCGTGCGGGCGCACACAGCGACGGCCGCCATTTTGAATCGGAGTATAAGAAGCACCTGAATTTGGGTGGATATTTTTTGAGGAAAAAAGTGTGTCTTATACTCCGTAAAATATGGTAGCGAAATCCAAAATGGATCGTGAGGAGCTCCAAAAGGATCTCTCCAAACTGGGGGAGTGGGCGACAAAGCGGCAAATGAGGTTCAATGTTGGCAAGTGTAAAGTGATGCACATTGGGACGAAAACCCCCAACTCCCATCAGTATACGCTGATGGGAACTGAGCTGTCAGTGACTGACCAGGAGAGGGATCTTGGGGTCGTGGTGCACAGCTCATTGAAAGTGTCAACTCAATGTGCGGCAGCTGTGAAAAAGGCCAATTCCATGCTAGGGATCATTTGGAAGGGGGTTGAAAATAAAAGTGCTAATATTATAATGCCCTTATACAAAACTATGGTGCGACCAGACTTGGAATACTGCGTACAATTCTGGTCACCACATCTAAAAAAGGACATTGTAGAACTGGAAAAGGTGCAGAGGAGGGCAACTAAAATGATCAGGGGCCTAGAGCACCTTTCTTATGAGGCAAGGCTACAGCACCTGGGGCTATTTAGTTTAGAAAAAAGACGACTGCGGGGAGACATGATAGAGGTCTATAAAATCATCCATGGTGTGGAGAAAGTGGATAGAGAGGAATTCTTCTCCTTCTCACATAACACTAGAATCAGGGGTCATCCCATGAAATTTATTGCCGGGAAATCTAGGACCAACAAACGGAAGTACTTTTTCACACAACACATAATCCACTTGCGGACTTCTCTGCCACAAGTTGTGGTGACAGCCAACAACCTGGATGTCTTTAAGAAGGGTTTGGATAACTTCATGGAGGAGAGGTCTATCAACGGCTACTAGTCGGAGGGCTGTGGGCCACCTCCAGCCTCAAAGGCAGGATGCCTCTGAGTACCAGTTGTGACATGGGGGCATAACAGCAGGAGAGAGGGCATGCCCTCAACTCCTGCCTATGGCTTCCAGCGGCATCTGGTGGGCCACTATGCGAAACAGGATGCTGGACTAGATGGGACTTGGGCCTGATCCAACAGGGCTGTTCTTATGTTATTATGGTTCCTGCCCCTCACTCAAGGAACAGTCTTCTGGTGGGGTAGCAGACAGGCAAGGCAGGTCAACTCAGAGTGCTGTTGACTCTACTGGTGCTCCTTTGGATACTTTGGATGCTCTTGTGGCTGCTGGAACTGGTGCTGCTGGGTGAGTTGGCCAAAGGCATTGTGGCTGAACGAGTGAGAAGTGAATTGAGTAGAAGGCTGAATAGTTGGACTTCTGCAGGGTGTCACTGCCATTAGCAGCATGAACCATGGTGAAGGTCTATTGATTTTCAATGAAATCAACATCCGGACTGCAGACTGAGGATCCTGAGCACCAGTCAGGATGATACTGAGCACCAATTAGAGGCAAAGAGGTTGGAGAAATGAGATGCCTCATCTGCTGCTCCCATCTCTAACTCATAGATACTATGGACATGACCTTGTACAATGGTAGCATAGTGGCTCTCAGCTGAGACAGTGGCCCTGTCACCCCCACCCCCTTGTATTGCCTTGCATCACATCCAATTCATCAAGGCTAACTCCAGGCTCAGAGGCAGGATGCCTCTGAATGCCAGTTGCAAGAGACCAACAACAGGAGAGGGGACAGGCCTTAATCTGGAAGCCTTCATCTGGAAGCCTGTGGGCTTCCCAGAGACATCTGGTATGCCACTGTAGGAAACAGGATGCTGTACTAGATAGGCCTTTAGCCTGATCCAACAGGGCTGTTTTTATGATAAGCTCCACAATGAACCTTAGGAAGGCTCACCCAGATAGTGGGGCCATGAAGGATAGTTTGCCAAGCGACCCCGGAAACCTGGAGGCAGTCCTGATCTTAGTGAAACTCATGTTGCTTCCTTTGAAATGCCTTGGCTGTTGTTTAGTATCTAAATTGAGTTGCAGTTGTATCTATGAGGATGCCTGACCTCTTGTAAAGCATTTTGCAAAGAAAAAGTGCTGAAGGAATGATAAATAAATAGGGGTATTATGCTAATTCTGGTTGGTGTATATTTCAGGAAAGGTGATGCAAGAAAAAAGAAACAATGAATCACTCATGCAATTTCAAAAGGATTCCACCCCCCTCCTCAAGATAAAACGGATATGGTTGGATGGTCACAGTCTGCAATAGTTTACTGTAATTGTTAAGATTTACTGTTGACCCTGCATATTAAGATCAGTGCTATGGATTACCTACAATGGTTATAATTGTTTTGTTGAAGAAAGCCACATTATAATCACATTAAGACACCTCGGGGTGTCTACCGTAACAATGGCGTGTCCTGCTGTGTCTTATTACTTAAATGTTGATGCAATTTAGTCTTCCTGCTGATTACTCATTTGTCTTTTCTAGGCATAGATAGATGGTTAGCTTTATTGAACTGTGCTGCTTTTTCTAGGAAGAGACTTGATCAATAATACATGAATAGTGACCAACAGGCTCATTTTTCTAACTTCACTCCTTTCACGGCAAGAGCATACAGGATATTAAAATCCAGCCTTCTATGCAAAGAATCATGTTAAGCCAGATCATACAGTCCCACAAGTTGACTACTGCTGCTCACACAGATACAAAATAGTATTCTATTTTGTGAATTGTAAATTGTAAAAACAAATTCAAAGCATTTTAATTAGCTTCAAATGGTTTTGAATTGTTTTTATATTGTTTTTAGCACTGTGTTTAAAATGGTGTGTTGTTTAATGTCTTTTTAAATTTGCTGTACACCACACAGAGCCTTTGGATGGGGCAGTTTATAAATGTGATAAATAATAAATAATAATATTAATGTTGAAGCTCTTCTCACGATCTTCTCACGAGAAGAGCTTCTTTCGGGTCTGCGGGGAGAGCGGGCTTAGCAGGTTGGAGAATAAGCAGATGGCTCCTACCTCGCTCTGTGGTCACGTGAAGCTCCATGCTTCCAGCAGCTGGGCGGCTGGATAGGCCATCCAAATGACTGCTGACTCCATCACAGAGCCAGTTGGGGCTGTGGGGATCGGGGGCCGTGAGGCCCCCGGAAGTTTCAAGATGCCCCGTGTGAGTGCACGGGGCATTCTGGAGAGACCCCTGAGCCTGGGAGGCTGCTTGCAGCCTCCCAGTCAGGGGTCTACTCGTGTGTTGCCATGTGCTGCAGTGACACACAAGCAACCAAATGAGGCTAACAGAGCGCTTGCTCCATTAACCTCATTAAGGGGAGGGGGAATTAGGTGGGCTAGCCACCTTGGGAGCACTGGGCTTGCCTAAGAGCCTGGTGGTTCCCACGATCCCTGGAAAGAAGGCTAAGCTCCCATTGCCCACTTTCCCATGATTGTGGGAATAGCCTCATTCTATCTACCTGCAGCAGCAAGTATAATGCACAGCAACTATATTTGCATACTATGCCATGTTGACAATCACTCCCGATGCTTCCATACCAATTGTGCCAATAAAGGAACATGGAGAGCTACCATATATGGAGTCAGAACATTAATCCATCTAGCTCAGAATTGTCTACACTGATTAGCAGTAGTTCTCCAAGGTTTCAGCCAGGAGACTTACACAGCCCTGGGATCTCCTGCATGCAAGTAGATGTTCTACAATGAGCTATAGCCCCATCTCCTAAGGGAAACATCTTACAACAGACAGTGCTCACATGCAGCCACCCATACAAATGCAAGCATATGTGATCCCTGCGTAGCAAAGGGGAAAATTCATGCCACTACCACCCTACTGATTCTCCACCCCAAACCAATCCAAGGTCCCCACCAATCACAATATTGCTCCTCCAGGAACTTTTCTGGCAACTGTGCAAATATATCACTCAACAGCTTTCAGCCATAGGGGCTAGCAGTGACGGGAATTGTGGTCCAACAATATCTAGGGACTCACATTTGAAAACTTTTGCATTAACCTGGTATCCTCAGCCCTGATTCTGTAGCCTAGCAGGTAAAAGGAAGTAGTCAAATGTTGTTCCTGGTAGACGGTACTATCCCACCTACAATTTTCTGATCCCAATCAATTTTTTGGTATAAATTAATGGCTTTTTACCTGGACTAAAAGTGAGGTAGGAGAATGTGTGTGCCCACACCCTCCTCCTTCACCACCTGGTCATGTGGGCAGCCACTTTAACAATAGAGGACAGGTGAATGAGTGACTCGGCCTCTAGAGCTTGCACATTGCACTGTGCTGCTCACATGGTGCATTGCGGAGGCCAGGCTTCATTTCCCTGGCCCCCAGATTACTGCACTGCTTGCTGCAGTGGTGATCATGTGGCCAAGCAATGTGGCAAGGAAGAAGCAGGCAGTCAAATGGGCAAAAGTAGGTGTGATCCTGCCTTTCCCCCACTCTCTCCAGCCATAATATTCATGTGAATGACCCTAGTGGTGACCACTGTCATGCATTTGACATTGACTGTTGAATGGAAAGGTACAGGTTTAGAAGTAGCAACTAACACCTGCTAACTTGGCAAAGAGGCACCTTTTAAAATGGTGATTCTCTTTATTTAGCAGCGGGAGAGTAACTGGTAATAACTGGCAACAAGTAATTATAGACCGATAACCTGCCTGCCAACCATGTTCAAATTATTAACTGGAATAATAGCAGATGAAGTGATGCAACACTTATTAACTAACAAACAGCTTCCAGTTGAACAGAAAGGAAATTGTCCGAACAACAGAGGCACAAAAGACCAGCTGCTGATTGACAAAATGATTTTAGAAAATTGCGAGAGAAGAAAAACAAATCTAAGTGTTGCATGGATTCACTACAAGAAAGCCTTCGACTCATTGCCTCACACATGGATACTAAAATGTTTAGAAACAACTGGTGTCAGCAAAAACATTCAGATATTTATTTAAAAAGCAATGAGCATGTGGAGTTCACAGTTAACAATCAATGGCGAGACACTTGGACAGGTTAGCATTAGAAGAGGTATTGTCCAAGGGGACTCAATGCACCCTCTGTTGTTTGTAATCTCCATAACTCCACTTTCACAAATACTAAACAAAACAGGCCTCGGATACCAACCATCTAAAACATCAAGTAAAATCAATCATCTGGTGTACATGGAGGATCTGAAGTTGTATGGAAAGTCCCAGTCAGAAATCAAATCACTGCTAAACATTGTCCATATATTAGGCAGCGATAAAGCAATGGAGTTTGGACTAGACAAGTGTGCTGCATTAATAAAGAACAGAGGAAAAATAAGGAAAAAAAGAAGGAATAGAACTGCCCAATGGAAACAACATCAAGAACCTGGAAGAGAAAGAACATTACAAATACTTGGGCATTCTCCAGGCTGATAACATTGCACATGCTGAAGTTAAAAGAAAAATTGGAAGTGATACATCAGGAGAGTTAGAAAAATCCTTAAGTCCAAACTCAATGGCGGGAACACCATACATGCCATAAACACCTGGGCTATACCTGTTATCAGATACACTGCAGGAATAATAGACTGGACCCAGGCAGAGCTAGAGACGCTAGATCGTAAGACCAGGAAAATAATGGCCACCAATCATGCTCTGCACCCCACAGTGATGTAGATAGGCTATACCTCCCTCACAGCTCAGGTGGAAGAGGAATGCTGCAAGTCCATCAAACAGTAGAGGAGGAGAAAAGAGGCCTTGCAGAATATATCAAGGACAGTGAAGAAGATGCACTTAAAATGGTCAAGAACGAGAAACTATTCAACACCAATGAAACAAAGCAGGCCTACAAGAAAAAACAAATCAAGTACCGAGCAGAAAAATGGAAAAATAAGCCACTGCATCGTCAATGCTTGCACAATATAAGTGGAAAATCCGACATCAGGAAGACCTGGCAATGGCTTAAGAATGGCAACTTGAAGAAAGAAACAGAGGGTTTAATACTGGCTGCACAAGAACAGGCACGAAGAACAAATGCAATAAGAGCAAAAGTAGAAAAGTCAACAACAAACAACATGTGCCGCCTTTGTAAAGAAGCAGATGAAACAGTGGACCACCTAATCAGCTGTTGTAAAAAGATTGCACAGACTGACTACAAACAAAGGCATGACAAGGTAGCAGGGATGATACACTGGAATATCTGCAAAAAATACAAGCTACCTGTAGCCAAAAATTGGTGGGACCATAAAATTGAAAAAGTGGTAGAACATGAAGATGCAAAAATATTATGGGACGTCCGACTACAAACAGACAAACATCTGCCACACAATACAAGAGATATAACTGTAGTAGAGAAGAAAGAAAAACAAGCTAAAATAATCAACATAGCAATACCAGGGATAGCAGAATAGAAGAAAAAGAAATAGAAAAAAAATAACAAAATACCAATATCTACAAATTGTAATTTAAAGGCTGTGCAGAAAAAGATGAAAATAATCCTATTGGTAATTGGCACCCTAGCTGCAATTCCAAAAGACCTTGAAGAGCACCTCAACACCATAGGGGCCACAGAAATCACCATTAGCCAATTACAAAAAGCAACTTTACTGGAAACAGCCTATATTTTGCGACGATATCTATAATATCCAACAGTATTGATGATAAAATTCTGGCATCCCAGGTCCTTGGGAAGGACTCGATGTCTGGATGAAACAAACCAGTCAATATCACCTGTCTGACTGTGTAAACAAGAAATAATAATAATAATGGCAACCCTGGGTAAACCTAAAGTGGGGAGGAGACCTGGTATTGTGTTAGTGAGCATGAATTGTTCATTTTGTTAAGTAGAGTTTGCCCTGGTTTGCATTTGGATGTGAAACTACATGTGAGCACTGTAACATTTTCCCCTTAGGGGATGGGGAAAGAGCACCTTCATAAAGGTCCCAGGTTCACTCCCTGACATCTCCAGGTAGGACTGAGAGATACTCCTGCCTGAAACCACAGCCAGATCAGTGTAGACAATAGGCATGTGTGAAGTAGGATCAACAATGTTGGAATTGATCTGACTTCACCAAAGTTGATTAAAAACCAGCAATTTCCAATGTGATATTGGGTTCTCGATATTGGATCAGAATTGTCAGAATTAAAACTGGAATGTCAGAATTAAATTTGGATTAAAGTCAGATTTGTCAGAATTAAAAAATGGCATCTGGATTAAGAAAAAGGTGTTCAGAGCATGCTGATGTCCAATTTCAACGAAAAATAAATGAATCAAATTAAAAGCAAAGCAAAAAAAAAATCAAGTTTTAGAACTCAGGTGTTACTCACTTACCCTGTGATTCTTCGGTGTTTCATCACTTTCTCCATGATTCTTTATTGTTTTGTCACTTCTCCTGCGATTCTCAGAGTCCATCTTGCTTTTGATGTGAGTACAATTTCTGGGTTATATTTAAAAATCCATTAAAAATCCATGGATGGGCCAATGTATTCCAAATTAAGATCACAGAGTCTTGCCAATGCAGACTAGATGTGGGCTTAATTTTGAAGCCCTAGACCCAGCTGTTGATTTTTAAAGAATTTTTAATGAGATCCCACTGACCTCAATGTAAAAAATAATAATCTGATTTTAGGTTGGATTTTCAACTGGAAACCCAACTCCAATCCTACATCCCCACTGGGGCTAAAATCCAAATTGGATCAAATCAGGTCAGCTAGAATCCATCTTCTACAGTGGTGCACACCCCTGGTAGACAATACTCAGATGGACCAATAGTCTGACTTAGAAGCCAGCTTTCTATGTTCCTATGTACATGCCTCTCCCTAGTGAAGCAAATTGTTCTGATAATGAAAATGTCTGAGTTCCTGTAATCTCCTCTCTTCCATCTTTATGATAAACAAATATAGAACCTGGATCTGCCAGCACAAAGGATTGGGTCCCTAAGGTTCATAAAGGTTTCCTCCTAAAAATTCTATCAGTTATATAGCTGTTTCATTTTCCTGCACAACATCATTCTTAAGAATTAGCCCTGTGTGCCTTTCTGAATTAAGCTCTATCAGAGAAATAATAGAGCATGTGTTTTTAGTAGAAGTCATATGTTCTTCAATTTATGGAGAACATATATCCCTGAAAGCAACAATTTAAAACCATCTATTGTATATTTCCTGGCAATATTTCCTCAACACATCTTCATTCCCTCTGTCCCTCCCCCCATAAATATTGGTTGGCCACTGGAGACAATATTTGAATAATAGACTGAATCCATTTTAGGTAGATAAAGGTTGGATTGTGCCCCAAATAGTGAGTTTTAAAAGCATTTTTTACAAAGACATTTTTCACTCATTTAAAAACTCAAAAGGAACAGCAAATTGCTATTGCTTCAGCAGGGAAAAAATTTAAAAGAACACACAAAAAAGACACCTGAAGGAAGGAAACTGTAATAGAATAGCTAAGGTGTTCTGCATATTAAGTAATATTATGAATTATATACATTTCTCCCTATGCTCAGTGTTTGATGTCTGTTTTAGCTTTGAAGTTTTACTGCAGGTGTTTGTCTCCTGTTATTCCCCATTCTTTTGCATTTCTACAGGAACCTTCTCCTCCGGTTTTGATGTTTATGTTTGGCATGAGGCCTTAAGGTCACTGCCTGAAATCATTTCACACTGTCAAGTGATACATTTGCTGGAATCCTCATTATTCCCTATGGGGAATTCAAAAATACTTTAAAAATTCTCCAATAATCGGAAGAGCGTCCGAATGCCTTGGGGTTTGGTGGGTGGTAGGCACTTTTGTGCCCCTAGGTGCTCCACAATAGGGGATAATGGGCTGGTTCAAGTCCCATAATACCCTTTGAGAAAAACAATTAAAATATTTCAAATATTCATAAAAAATTGTAGGAGTCCGATTGCTTTGGGGTTAGGGTGGTAGTTGGCACCCATGGGTGTTCCACAATAGGGAATAATGGGCTGGTTCGAGTCCCATTATACCCTATGAGAATCCCCCCTGCAAAAAAAAAAATCATAAAAAATCATACAAGTGTCCAATTGCTTGGGGGTTGGGTGGTAGGCACCCATGGGTGCCAACTACACCCCACCCACTTTTGGAGTTTCAAACCAGTTCAAAGCAATTCAAAATGGTTCAAATTCAAACCCAACTGGCGGGGGGTTGAGCAAAAAACAAAACTGAACCTCCCCCCTCCCAGTTCGAACCCGATTTGAATTTGAACTGAACTGGGTGAACCGGTTTTGTGCACTTTCCTACTTCTGACCAGGAAGTACATTTTAACACAGCACATAATTAACCTATGGAATTTTCTGCCATGGGATGTGGTGATGGCCACTAGCTTGGATGGCTTTAAATGGGACTTAGACAAATTCATGGAGGACAGGTCTATCAATGGCTGCTAGTCTGGTGGCTACTGGCTGTCTCCAGTCTCAGAGGCAAGATGCTTCTCTATACCAGTTGCAGGGGAACAACAGCAGAACAGAGGGCATGCCCTCAACTCTTGCTTGTGGTCTTCTCAGAGGCATCTGGTGGGGCACGGTGTGAGACAGGATGCTGGACCAGATAGGCCTTGGGCTTGATCCAGCAGGGCTGTTCTCATGTTCTTAACTCTTTCAGATGTTTCCAAATGCTAACTGAGAATGCTTATAATTACCTAGCTGATTCCAAACTGAGCTGAGGGTCATTCACCCATCACTACTTCTCACTCCATGGAGAGATTTATTTTTCCTTTGGTGGGCTATTTGACACTGCAGTGTTAGTAACCTGAAAACCATGGGTATTAATCTACTGATCTGAATGCCTGGGCTTCAATCAAGATAGTTAATTTATTCCAAATTTCTGCATTTTTGTCTGATCTCTCTTTAATTCATTTTTAATCCCTTTATACATTTTTAATTACATTATTGGAGAGCATGTGTTGAAATTCACGTAGAGTGTTACAGAGTGATAATTAGTAAATGTATGACTAGGCATCCCATTGTATTGGCCACTGCTGAGGATTAGTGGAATTCAAGTGCGCTGGCTTTTCAAATTACTAGGATCATATGTGCCTCCGTGTAAATTTCATTTCAGAGCTGGGAATCAGAAAATCAGGAGGAGACAAAAGGCTTGCGAGATTTAATATTTATTGGATAATGCATTTTCCTGTGTTTGGCCTGAACCTGTAATGACACTGAATATGAACCTTGATTAAAAGGGGTGGGGAGAAAACCTTAATTGCTTGGAACAGATGAATAAAGCAATTGTATCACATTTTCAGGAGGAAGGGATTAACTGTTGGACAATGATTTGAAATATCCAGCACCACATCACATACAGTAGTTCAAAATCCTTAACAAACTGAGCAATTAGCATTACAACTCCAAAGTCTTGGGTAAAGTAATGAGGTCCTGGAGGATGGATAACTTGAGGGCTTAAAATATTAAATGCAAGGAGCTAGAATCTTTCCAGGTCTGCTCTTCCATCTATTCGTTTGCAGTTGTTGGATGATGTCCAAAAGACTTTCCAGTTACCACTGAAATGACTATTCGGGAAAGTTTTCAAAATCTGGCTGTCTAAATTTGCACGTGGATCACTCCACTGCAAAATCCAAGTTTTGAATTTTAAAAATGAAGGAAGTGTGGATGCCTACATTTAACATGTGAGTTTTATGTTCTGAATTCACTCTGTTTTTGAAAGATTTGTGTGTGTTTGTGTTTATTTACATATGGACGATGTTTTCGTGGCACCTATTAATGATTTTTGGATGCCAAAGTCCATGTTTTTCTCCCATGTCTGCAAAGGCTTTTAATGATGTTAATCCTTTTTAATTGCCTTTCTGTTGCTTTGACCCAGGTTTGCCTTTGGATTGTCAGCTCCATTGCCTTTTAATTCATCATTGTTTTAATCTGCAACTGTAATAATATTTATATCTTTATTTTTTAATGTGTGTGTTGTGTATCTTATTTATATTATAAGCCACCTTGAAGGTATCTTACAAAAAATGAGAAATAAATATTTTAAATAGATAAAACATTGGACAAGAACTTTAAAGCTCCATTGATTTTAGTGTGCTAGATATAAGTGATGGCCCACATGTTCTGCCATTGCATTGCCACGTTCTATACTACAAGTGGTTCTGAGCTGCTTACACTCCTGTGGACACCTAAGAAACCCTGGTGGTCTTGCACTTCTGAGCTCCTGCACAAATATTTAAAATAGGAACATGAGTCAGACCATTGGTCTATCTAGCTCAGTATTGTCTTCACAGACTGGCAGTGGCTACTCCAAGGTTGAAGACAGGAATCTCTCTCAGCCCTATCTTGGATAAGCCAGAGAGGGAACTTGAAACCTTCTGGTTTTCCCAGAGAGGCTCCATCCCCTGAAGCGAAATATCTTACAGTGTTCACACTTCTAGTCTCCCATTCATATGCAACCAGGGCAAACCCTGCTTAGCTAAGGGGACAAGTCATGCTTGCTACTACAAGACCAGCTCTCCTAAAATAGCACACCTGCAATTGGGAATGGCTACTTAAATTGGAAACTATCTAAGTACTGCCCTTGAAGTGCAGGCACACTACTTTAAATTTGTTCTCTTGCACAGAACTGCAAGATCAACAGCAGTTCCTTAGGAGCCTGCACAAGGAGATGACAACATATTTGTCTGGATTTTGCCCAATATTTAAGGAAAAATTTATTTAAATAAGGCTGAGGAACAATGGCCCCTCTATTTTGCTATCCGACCAGTAGGCAGTGGCATTGGGATGGCCATTTCAGCAATTCTATGGAGGTTCCAAATACCTGCCTGGAACCCTGGAGATCTTCTGCCAGTCAGTGTAGACAATACTGAACTAGATGGCCTGTGTATTGTGTATATTAGTTTTATTATAAGCCACCTTGAAGCTACAGTTGGATCAGGGCCTTTGAGCCTATGTAACATCCCTTAATTTGTATTTCCTATATGGGGTACAAGTATCTCAAAGTTTGCTATAGGGGAAAAATATTTTTATTCAGCAGCATCTAGACTTATTGAATACTACTCAGGAGGTACTCTATTAGGCATAAGACACAGTAGTATTACTCAGGAGGTACTCTGTGGGACTGCTGAATTTCAATTGGACTACTTAGGAGTAATTTAGTCTTGATGTTGCCCATTATTAATTAGTTGATTATAGATAATGAAATCTGACATTGTTTACAGGCTTTCCAGGCATTCTTGGAGTCTTTCATTATTATTTGTTTGTTTAAAGGACCGTAAGTTCTTCTTTTTAAAAGATGGGGCGGGGGCACATCTCATCAGTATTTTCTTTACAGCAGATTCTGAAGTATCTCAGTGTCTGAGCATAGATCTTTGTGTGAGTGTGAATGTGTTACTGAGCAAACCCAATGTGGTATATAGCACATGACCTGACCTCAAGATTATATCATCAACCCAACAGAATTTGTCATTTGGTACATATCGTGTCTTCTGTTTCTCTGATCATTTGATCTTGCTTGTCAAATTCCCATGCAAACTTTGAATTCTATTCTTAGTTACAAGCTATTTTTATCAGCTGGCTCTGAGGCTGAAAATATGTTGTTTCAGCTTTGGTCCAGATTAGGCATGAGCACAGAACTGGTTTGGCTGGTTCAGTTCGAATCTGAACCAGATTTGACCTTGCCTGGTCCAGTTCCAAGTCCGGACGAACAGGGTCTAGTCCAGTTCCACCACTGAACCAGGCCGAACTGGTTTGGGGGGTATACTTGTAAAGGGCTCAGCAAGGGGCATTTCCTAAGCTGTGGTGGCAAGAGGGAGAAAAAACTGCTTACCCCAGCTGCTAGCCACTGTTTTCCACCCTAGCATAGCAAACATGCTCCCCCCTCCTTTATTGAGCTGCTGGCTCAATGATGGCTCAGTACTAGCCTCTGTGCGCGTGTGTGTGTGCGCGCACACACACACACACACACACACACAGAGGCCATTTTGCACCATTTGCATCACCATGTGATTTGTGGTCTGGTCCTCAATCAAACCTTCAAACCGGCCCCAGTTTGAGGGGAACTGGTTCAGGATAAACCGTTCATGCACACCCACAATCCAGATTGTCCATCCCAGACAAAACAGTGTGAAACAGAAGTTTTCACATTCAAATGCAATTACATGATATATTCTTGCCTCTCCTGTGCAGTAATAAAAACCTCATAAATCCCTTAGGAAACATCATAAACACAGGCAAGAGTATGGTTATCTCAAGAAGGAGTCACACAAAACAGGGTGATCTATACAAAGCTGTGGCAATATATTATTTCTATTCCATGCCACCATTCATCCACATTTGGAATTTGGGGGTTGCATTGCTCCATTGCTGAGTAGTCACTGAAGAACTGTGAGTTCTTATTCACATGTTGGGCAAAATCCCCCAAAAAACCTTAAGCATGCTTAAGGGACTCTTGAAAGAACCATTGGGAAGACAACCACAAAAGCTCTTTCCATTTACACAGAGAAATAATAAATAAATAAGATGGATCCCTGTCCCTAAAGGGCTCACAATCTAAAACGAAACACAAGATAGACACCAGCAACAGTCACTGGAGGTACTGTGCTGGGGGGGGGGTGGATAGGGCCAGTTACTCTCCCCCTGCTAAATAAAGAGAATCACCACATTAAAAGGTGCCTCTTTGCCAAGTTAGCCATTGTTGTTGTTGTTGTTCTGTGCATGGCAGGAATAATAAATGATGCCAGAAAACAAAACTCTGCCCCAAACCACGCACTAATTATTGACTGAAAATGCATAAACTCATCTTATGGCTTTCCCAAAAGAGAGTTGAGCTCAGAGCTTGTGAAAGTCATTGGGCATCAGCTCCCTCAGTGCCATTCAGCACTGACCATTTGGCATCTCCTAGGGCAGTGGTGTCCAAATGCCACCCTCCAGTTGTCGTTGGCCTATAACTCCCATCATCCTCAGGCACAGTGGCCAGGAATTATGGGAGTGGGAGACCCAACAATAGCTGGAGGACTACAGTTGGGCCTCCCTGCCCTAGGGACTGCCCCTCCACGAAGCAGGGTGAAGCGGCCACCTCAGGTACAGGGAGGAGCACTGGGGGCTTCCCCTCCACAGTCACCACCTTGTCATCCACTACCACCACCCTTCCTCACCTCACTGGGGCATACTGTTCATTTCCCCTCCTTGCCTCACTGGAGTGCACCTCTTCTTTCCCCCCACTGATTTGAATGAGGAGTACCCCTGTCACCACTGATGGTCTTGATGACACACTCCGAGAGTGCTCATCTGTCACCGTCACTCAGGAGTGGCTGGATAAGCCTGGGGCTGGGGGGCAGGCAAGCACAGAACCGGCTGCAGCTGCACCTCTCTCTCCCTCCCTCCCTCTCCTTCCTTCCTTCCCTGCCATGGCTGCCGCTTTTTCTCGGTCTTTTTACCCTGGCTTTAAATTGAACTGTGAAGGCTGGCCATTCTTTGGGTTGGTTCACCCAGTGAATGACCAGTGCACATGGCTCACTTTAAAGTTGGGGTGAGAAGAGAGAGAGGAAGAGACAGCCCTAGTGGTGGTGGGGGAGGTGCCTGCCTACCCCACCCTCTGCCTTCCTAACCTCAGCCTCATTGGCTAGACCTGCCTCTGCTGACTCAGCAGCATGGCTCAAGACTGTTGAGCACCCAACCGCAGATGTGGGGGGGAGTGTCGTATTATCCTTCATCGTAGCACTATGCCTGACTCCCCTATTGTTCCACTCATCCTTCATTCCTATCTCAGGCTAGCTGTAGCTTGTGGAGAAGTGGTTGGACTCTGACACATATGTCCTTACTCTTTCTTCCTTCTGAGCAGCACTGCACATTTTGATTGCTGTGGAATCCAATATGTATATACACACTTCTTTACTTTGCATTTAAAAAGTTTACAGTCTCAAGTGACTCACCACAAAGAATGCCAGCACATTGACCCAGAAGCTACAGGTTTGAATCCTGGCTGATCCTATCAGGTAGATAGCCACTAAAAAAAATGGTGCCCATGCCATCTCTTTCTGTGTGTGCATCAGCTTTCAGTATCATGTTAAATTAAAACTGTGGCCCATGATAGGGAAGGCTTACTATTATATTCTATACCTCAGTGCTCTCTCAGATGTCTATATTTTTAACCGGAGCTGACAGAAATGGAAGGATAGCACAAGGAAGATGATGATTCTGAAAAATCCACATAAAAATCCACTAAAGAAGTAATAGTGGCTTACCTAATCTTCCTCACCAGGCATGAGAGACCTTATAGCACACCACTCTGTAATCTCCTAGAAGTAAAACATCAGTATTTATCTGTCAACACTCCTTAATATATAGTCAGCAGAATCAGAAATCACCCTACATAAAATAAAACCTGGCAAAGTGCAGGGACTGCTTTCCATCCAGCGCTTTTCAGAATGTCATGGAATGACATATTGTTTTTTGCAGCAGGAAAACACTGCCAAGTTCTATGAGATTTAAACAATCGCATTACCTCTGATCGTACCCATCAGCTAATTAAAATGCCTTATTAGGAATACCTCAATGGAACATATGACATCCAGTCCAGAACCCTCTGCCTCGTGCAGGCGCTGGCCCCAGTCCAAAGCATCATGAGATTGGGGTTTTTCCTTTTCCTTTTTAGAGAACACAAATGTGTCTAGTTACAAAGCTAACAGCTGCATAAGACATAGCAAATCTAACAAAAAATAATAATCATAAATGTTTATCATTAGATTTACAAGCCAGCATAACTATGCTAGTCTGTACACAAGAAAAATACAGTGAAATTAGTGTATTTATCCAAGGCAGGTAGCTCAGTATTATCAGCACTGACTGGCACTGGCATGCTAAGGTTTCAGGCAGTAGTCTTTCCCAGCTGTATACGGAGTTGCCAGAGATCGGTTCAGTCCTCTTGGACTTTCTGTATGCAAGCAGATGCTCTACCACTGAGCTATGTCCTCATTCCCTGAAGGGCATTTGAGCAGTGCTCAAATGTAGTCACTCATCCAACTGCAAACCGAAGTGAACCCTGCATAGAGAATGTCTATCATCAGGTGGTAAAGGTAGTTGAAGGAACTAGAACCCTCTACTACCTCAGATCTCGGAGCATGTGACAGTCTGAAAGACGAAGCAACTGACTTCCTGAAAGGTGTAGCCCAGAAACATCTTCAAGTATTAGAGAGGGAGTGCCAAATGCCAAGCCTGCCCACTGCCTTCTGCCATTTCACATGCCTCATCCTCCTTATTTTCTTCCTGCCTTGACAGCAGGGGAGAAAGCTACTTTGTCGTCGTCCTCCTCCTCCTCTCCTCCTCCTCTTCCTCCATATACTGCATTTGAAAAGGCAAATGAAGAAGCAGAAGGAGAGGAAAGAAGAGTGGATGGCTAGAGTATTTCCCTGTAGACACTCTAGCCCATTCCTCTCTTCTCCTCTCCTCTCCCATTTCAAATACAATGAACTGAGGAGGAGAATGTGATTGGTTGTGTGCTGCCACTGAAACAGGCAAAGGAGAGAAAGAGAGGGAGTGATGGAGGCAGAGGAAGCAAACTGAGGCAGTGGTAAGCAGAAAGAGAAACCACCCCTCCCTCCACCCCCACTGTCTGATAATCTGCTGTCTTCCCTTCTCCCTGGGATTGCCTCTTCTTGCAATGAATCTCTCCCTAGGAAATTACTTTGGCACCAATGATCATTCAGATTCTGGATGTTCTAGCGTGCTTATCTATCTATCTGGCCAGAGACTTGCATTTTGGGTGGTATACAAATGTGTTCAATCAATCATTCTATCTATCTATCTATCCATCTATGCATGCCAATTATGGAAGATTTCCTCTTTTTTAAATCTGCAGGATTGTAAAATGCTAATAATCCTGATGGGGGGTGTATGGCACCTATATTGCAAAGCCCTTAAGACAATGTGTGCAATGCATCTCTCTGTGCCGCCACAGTGAAGAAGGCACTCCACCCATGATGTGCCCAGTTGGTGGAACATGTGCTACCCCACTGCAGCAATGTTCCCAAGTGCAGCAACTTCCCCTACATAAATGACAGTTCAGTACACATTAGAAAAGGTGTAACATCAGCTTCCAAGAAGGGCAATTACTACTAGCCTGATTCAGACCTTATGCTGTATGAGTGCAGTGAGGGAAATAAGTACTGTAGGTTAGATGTCCATAGCAAAGAATGGCTTCACACATAATGGTGGCAAATAAGGTGGAACCAACCCCTGGTTCCCACCAAGCATGCGCTCCCAGTGCAAACCACAAATGCTGCACATTTTTGTGACATGTGAACCCCAAAATGCTGGCTGGCCAAGCAGTACTTCCCTCACCACCTGACATCTGCAACACTACTGCACATCTCAGCTCTTGCCAGTAGGCTTCCAGCTGCATCTGGTGGGCCACTGTGTGAAACAGGATGCTGGACTAGATGAGCCTTCGGCCTGATCCAGCAGGGCTGTTCTTATCTTGGTTGTGGGTAAGAAGCTGCCTTCTACTGTGGCAGTCCATCTAGCTCAGTATTGTCTACACAAACTGGAAGTGGCTTCTCCAAGGCTCCAGGCAGGAATCTCTCTCAGTCCTATCTTGGAGATGCTGCCAGGGAAGGAACTTGGAACCTTCTGCATAGGGATGTGCATAAAACCGGTTCTCCCGGTTCGGTTCGGGTCCGGACCGGGTCCGGACCGGACCGGGGAGGTTCAGTTCTGGTTTTGCCGGACCACCCCCCGGTCCGGTTCGGTTTCGAACCGGTTCGGATCCGAACCGAACCGGTTCGGATCACAAAAAGTGGCTGGTTTTGAAGGGGACATTGTGTTCTACCTGCCACCCAAATTTCAAGTCGATTGGACCTTCCTCTGATTTTTTACAAATTTTTTTAAAAAAATTAATTCTTGCCCATAACTCACAATGTGGAGCCCTTAGGGGCAAAAAAGCTGGGGTGGGTGGTAGCCACCCATGGGTGTCCTCCACCCCAAAAATCCCAAGGCAATTGGTTGCTCCTAGTATTATTGGTGAATTTTTGAAGAAAAATTTTTTTCCATTGCCTAGAATGGGGGTTTGGGGCTGCCCCAGACCCACCTCTGTGGGGTGGCAGCACCCCCAAAGTGGGTCCGGGGCCATGGCAAAAATGCCCTCAGTCCCTCCCTGCAATCCCCGTAGAGATAGGAGTGATGGTTCTGTTGTTTTTCTGAGGTGTTCTGAGTGTAGATTCTATGATAGCTAATGAGATTTCCAATGAGACACCATGAATCCACTCTCATTTGCTATCACAGAATCCACACTCACTCAGAACACCTCAGAAAAACAACAGAACCATCACTCCTATCTCTACGGGGATTGCTGGGAGGGACTGAGGGCATTTTTGCCATGGCCCCGGACCCACTTTGGCAGTGCTGCCACCCCACAGAGGCGGGTCTGGGGCAGCCCCGAACCCCCATTCTAGCCAATGGAAAAAAAAATTTTCTTCAGAAATTCACCAATAATACTAGGAGCAACCCAACAATTGCCACCCCATCTTTTTGGCCCCTCTCTCTGGGCGCCCTAACACGTAACACCTAGTCAGTCCATCTTAATGCCTACCTACTACCACCACTCCTATCCAAGCAAGTAAGAGGAGGACACTCAGAGAGACAACACCCACTCTCTGATCTAACAAAAAGGCCACTGCTGTGCTGCCTGCCAGCACAGCAGCAGCAGCGGAGCAGCACACTAAGCACAAGAGCAGCACACACAGAGAAGAAGCAGGAGGCGGAGCAGCAGAGCAGCAGACCTGCCGCTCTGCATGATGGGTGACGTGATGCCCAAAGAAACCACCGCCTCACTCAGTGCCTGCCACTGACTAGGCCCGACAGACAGAAGCCAGCCAACCTGCTCTGCTCTGCTCTGATGCTCCCCATGGATGATGCACACACACCCTACATCTGCATCCCAATGACCAGACCAGACCAGACCAAGTGCGCAGAGTCAGCACAGGCCAGCAGCCACCAGCCCAGAAACAACAACAGCTACTACTGCTACCACCACAACCAGTGTTGCCGCTACAATAACATTCCCAGTCCAGTCACGCGCGCCACAGCCTGAGCCTAGCACACAGCCAACAGCTGCTGCCAGCCAGTGCCTGGCAAGCCCAGCCAACATGAGGAGGAGAGAGCTAACAAGTAGACGGTGCACGCACATCACCAACCCATCACGACGGCGCAACTGCAAGGGGAGAGGGCACAATTACAGGCAGCAGGAGGAGGAGGAGGCAAGGCAATCCTAGCACAGATTTGAAAGTTTAAAATCCACCAGGACATCTTCTAGAATCTAGACTTCTGTTTTTTCTACCACCAGCTGTAGTGTCTAGTTAGTCAGCGTGCTGTGCAGCTGAGCTGAGCTGAGCTGAGCTGCATGTGAGGAAGGGTGATTGTAGCTAGTTCTTTAGTTTCAGCAGACTGAGCATTGAGCATGGGCAGTGGCCTTGGGAAGCAACACAATTACACGACACTCACCTGCTGCTGCTGGTCCTAGAAGTTGCCTCTTCTCGTCTTCACCTCTTCGTGTGTGTGTGTGTGTGTGCAGTGAGTGCATGCCTTTTGCCTTGCTGGAAAGAAATGCTTCTCTGGTCCACCACCACATATCTGCTCAAGGACACAGAGGCCCAAGGCAGAGGTGGTGGTGGCACCAGTGTGAGTGCATGTGTGCTGGTGGTGTTTGCCACCACAGGTGTTTTGTGTGTGTATGTGTGCGCTGCTAGCTAGGAGGGGGGAGGGAGGCAGGGAGGGAGGCAGGGAGGCAGGGGGAGGAAAGGGGAGGGGGAGAGGGATGTAGAGGGGATTGAAGGGGGGAGGGTCCGGCTCAGAGTTGGTCAGCCACATATTTGTGCACACACGTGCTCACGTGTGTGCTTCGGTGGGAGAGACCAGACTCTCATCATCTGCCAGACCGGGGTTGGGGGCAGGTGAGGCGGTGGTGGGCTGGAAGGGAGGGAGGATGGAAGGTGGTGAAGAGGAAGGGGAGAGGATGAGAGGGGAAGGATGGAGGGAGGCATGGGGGGGAAGAAAAAAAACATGTAGACAGACACACACCACACTACACACAGAAAGCATCCACACACAGAGACAGTGCTAGGCATCCATTCACACAGACAGACAGACAGACAGACACACAACAGGAAGAGACAGACTGAGCCTGCACCACACACACACACACAGACCCGATTCCCCCCCTGCACAGTTATCAATCAATATGTTGTGTTGGCAGCCAGTTCATTGCTATTCTGATGGTTTTGGGTTTTTTGCCATCAGCCAACATCAACAGTGACCACAATCAAGATGAACATAAGATGATAATAATTCATTCGTTTCATTTGAAAAAATCACCCAATCATTTTCTCCATGTAAACCAAGCCCCCCACACATGATTTCTGGTGACATTTTCAATAAAATCAATTCATTTGGCATTCATCATTTTGTTCTCCCTTTGTCACCTTTTTTTCTTTCTTTTGCATAATTTTGAGGCTTGATTTTGACATGGGGTTTTTAAAGAAAAAATTATTTACATGTTTATTTACTAGTATTTACATATCTACACTGCATTTTTGAACGTATACCCGCCGCTGCCGCTAAGTCTAGTACTCCGTGGGTGTGCTACTTTGGGGGAGTGTGCCGTGCCCACGCCAGGTCCCCAAATGCTGACAGGTGGATAGATAAAGGGCCTGTGCTGGTCAGCATTGGGTTTCTTTTTAGGTGGGCGTGGGCATTGTAAACATCTGGCCAGTCGCAGCACTACAACTACTACTACAACTGCATCTCTGTGTGGGCACACTACACGCTGCGACTGGCTGGCACGGCTCAGCATCTGTCACGTCAGCTCAGCTAGAGGTGGAAGGGGGGAGGGTAGGGATAAGCAGAGGTCGAGCCAGGCAGGTGACCAACCATGGGGCAACCCACGGTAATCACTCGCCCGTCTCAAACTGCAGCTTGGGGTAGCCCAACAGGGGGAGGTTCACCTTAAGGAAGACCAGCTGCTCCACCAGACCAGGGTCCAAGCGGGAGCGAGAGGGTGTCACCACGTCCCCGGCACGTGAAAACACCCGCTCGCTCTGGACACTGGTTGGGGGGCAGGAGAGGAGGCGCACAGCCACCACTGCCAGGTCCGGCCAGACTTGGCGGCGGCTCGCCCAGAACTGTGCGCAGTCCACGCCGTCTCCCTCCACAGGCTCCTCCAAGTACTGCGCAACGCATTGCTCAGCACTGGAGGGGGGCCTGGCAGGTCGAGCCTCCCGCATACCAGGCATGGCGCCATAGCAGAACCGCTGAAACCACTGGGCGGATCTCGAGTCGGTAGCAAATGGCTGCTGCGATGGCGCCGCCTGGGATGCCGCGCTGCTGGACTGGGAAGAGGGAGGGGAAGGGGAAGCTGACGCCGGCTGGCCGCCCATGCTGCTGCTGGGTGCGGGTTGGGCCGCGAGGGCTGCCCCCGCACCACCACCAACACCCTGGTCTCTGCGGGCCCTAGCGGCCTCCTCCTCCCTAACCTTCTCGACCAGGATGCCCTTCCACCTGGGCAAGTCGTCGGCACTCACGGCATTGCCCTTGAGGGCTGGGTGACAGAGACAAGCGAGGACATACTCCTCCCTGTCTCCCAGCACATCAACGAGCCGCTTGTCAACCCCAGACCTCAGCCTCCCAGCCAGAGCACGACCCTCTGGCGTGGTCAGAGAGATATGGAGTCCACCCATCAGCTTCTCGAGACCAACAGCTGTGGGCAGCGCCTGGCTCAAGGGAGTGGTGTCGCCACACAAGCCCTTCGTGGCAAGCTGGAAGGGCTCGAGTGCCGACACCGCCTCGGACATCTGCTTCCACTCTGCGTTCGAGAAGTTGCAGACATCCAAGGACTCGTCCCTCGCCAGGGCGACAAGGGCTCTCTCCTGCTCCAACAGGCGCTGGAACAGGAGGAAGGTGGAGTTCCACCGCGTCTCCACATCCGTAGGGATGAGATGGCGAGGAAGGCCAAGGTCATCCTGCTTCTGGCGAAGCAGTCTCCTGGACTTCTCGCTGCGGTGGAAGTGGGCGGCCAGCTTGCGGGACTTATCCACAAGCGTGGCCGTGGCAGCAACAGCAGCTGCGATGGGGCGGGCCCCCTTCTCCTGGGACGCCTTCAGCTCCTTAAGGCCAAGGGCGTCCCTGACGGTCAGATGGAGCGTGTGTGCCATACACCGTATGTTCACACAGTCCATGACTGTCTCGACAGCGGCGGTAACGTTGGCTCCATTGTCGGTGACAATGAAGCCGCGGGAGAGGTGTGGACACCCGCCAATCCACTCCTCTATCTGGCGGTCGAGTACGGCTGCCACCTCCTCCGCGGTGTGCCTCGTGTCCATCATCTCCACGTGCAGGACGGCCCACCTGTGCCGTAGTGCAGCGGGAGCCACGCCGGACCCGGAAGCATCGCCCGCGGAGGTCCCCTCACTCTCCGGTCCCCACCAGTGGGCAGTGAGGGCCAGGAAAGAAGCGTGCATCCCACTGACACTGGTCCAGAGGTCAGTCGTGAAATGCACGCTTGTCCCGGCCGGAGCTGCACGCAGCTCGGCCGACACGAGCTCCCTGCACCGGCAGTACAGGGAGGGGACCACGTTCCGGCTGAACGTCGTCCTTGAGGGGATGACGTATTCGGGAGCCAGGTATTGGAGAATACGGCGGAAGCCGTTGTTCTCGACCACCTGAAACGGCTGGTCATCGGTGGAAATCATCTCCCCTATGAGGCGGGTGAGGTGATGATGGTCCACGCGAACAATACGCTGGCTGCCCGAGGACTGCGTCCACCGCTGGACGGGCAGTGTAGCCTGCCTGCTGGCTGGCACACTGCCGCTGCCCGCCCTAGTGGCAGATGAACAAGGCGCACTAGCGCTGCCAGCCTGTCCCCTGAGACCTGGGTGGTGACGCTCTAGGTGTCTCCACATAGGCGTCGTACCCAGGTGCGCAGGGTCCCTTCCACGGCTGACAAGCATCCTGCAGTGGACACAGCGGGCGTGGAATGGGTCATCTTGAGGGACCTCAAAATGCACCCATGCACCACTGCCCTTGGCCTCCTGCGCCCTGGGCGCCGTCCTAGGCCGTTTCTCGCAGGGTGGCTGCAGTCCTGGGGGGGGGCGGCCGCCGCTGCCTGCCCACTGCTGCCACCCAACCCGCCCCTTCCGCCCTCCACAGCGGAGGAAGGGCCCGGCTCAACTGGCATCGGAGAGGCAGGCCTCTCCTCCACCACCTCGCCAGACCGCTCCCCACCAGAGTGTCGGGCTTCACGAGGGGGGGCCCCACTGAGCGGCGAAAGGATAGGGGGAAGGGGCCCCAGAGGGAGGGAGAACCTGGCTGCATCGCTGCCAGCCGCACGGTCCTCACCGCCCTCTACCTGCTCTTCCAACTCCACAGTCTCCTCCACCTCAACAACTGGCGGTAGCTCAGCAGCACCTGGTGCCGCCGGCGAGGAGGGACCCGCCACAGCCCTAACGGTGCCTCTGCCTCTGCCGCGATTGGCGGCAGCAGGCGTGGGGAACTGAATCCTGCGCACCAAAGATGGGGCCGGAGCAAAGAATTCTCCAATGGGGAGAACTGGGGTGTCCTCAGGCTCCCCGCGTCCTCTCCCTCCCCGTGCCGCAGGCGCACCCCGCACCTGGCCTCTCCCACCTCTGCCTGCCAGCCTTGAGCGAGCCCTGCCCGCCACACGGCGCTCAGACATGCTGCTAGGTCAGAAGGAGGGAGACTTTAGGAGGAAGGCCAGACAGGGTCAGAAAAATAATTTGGAGGGGCTTAGGGGCCAAAAAAAAGGCAGCTGATTTGGAGGCGGCGGGGGGGGGAGTTTGTTTTCAAAAAAGGAAGCCAATTGGGGGGAAAGGAAGACTTTTTGATATGGGGGGGAAAGCCAATCGAAGTGAGGGGGAGGGTGTCCTTTTTGAATTTGGGAGTCAACCACCAAGCCAATTGGGGAGATGGGTCTGGGAGGGTTTTTTTTTAGAAAAATAGGGGGTTAAAGGGTGGAACCCCGGTGTGGGAGGGTGGCACGGGCAGTTGGGTGGAGTAGTTGTGGTGTGGGTGGCAAGTTTTTAGCTTTTTTGGGGGGGGAGAGTGGATGGGGGGAGGGCACAGCACCTACCGGGGGTGGGGGAGGGATGCAGTCAACGCTTGGGAACCTGCAGATCAAAGGAGGAAACCCTTATTTAGTGAACTGGAACACAAAGTGTGGGTTCTGGGGGGTGGCTCTCAAGTAATGCTCCTGTGGGGGGAGCATCAAACTCAATGCAGCCTATTTAGTGACTCTAAATTGCACACAACCAAAACCAGAACCCAGTCACACCAACACAGAGGTTGAACCCACCCACTCTGTGACTCTGCCTGCCCAATGCCATGGCAAGCAAGCAGCAGCAAACACTTGATGGCAGCCTCATGGATTGAACATCATGATCATCATCATACGTGTGTATTGGCCCAGCATGTAGTGGCAGCATCAGAGCCCAGCCAGGACCCCACTCAGACTGCCCCAGAGGCAAGGAAGCACTCTGGCATGGCATGGGCCCAGCATGTAGTGGCAGCATCAGAGCCCAGCCAGGACCCCACTCAGACTGCCCCAGAGGCAAGGAAGCACTCTGGCATGGCATGGGCCCAGCATGTAGTGGCAGCATCGCATCAGAACCCTGGACCCCACTCAGACTGCCCCAGAGGCAAGGAAGCACTCTGGAAGGCACCTGTTCAAAAACCACCTGCAAGACGCATGCAATGCAACGCAACACACAGCAGCAATTTCTTTACTGGGCATGGGCATGAAGACACAAGTTTTACAACAGTACATCTCCTCTCCAAGGTTCCCTCCCTCCTCCCCACACCCAAATGCATTTCAGAATAGGGGTGTCCCTATTTAAAACCGCCAGCTAGGGAGAGAAAGGGGCAACAAAAGGTGCACAATCGCACACGCACTAACCCCTCTTCTTCCGGTCCTTCTCCTGCCGCTCACTGCTGGTCACGGATTCGCCGCCGCCAGCCAGCCACCCTGGGCTGAGACACAGCAGGGCGGCCGCACGAGGCACACAGGCAACCGGGGTAGTTCAACAACGATGGAGGGGCAGAAGTGAGGAGAGAACACTATTTGTGTCGCTCAACTCACCCCCAAGCAGAGACAAAATCAACCAAAAACTATAAAAAGGAAAAAAAAACCGATGGCAGCCGCCAGGTGGGTAGGCTACTGTGTGCGGCTGCAGCTGTGGGAGAGGAGGTGGAAAGTGAAGGGGAGCAGAGAGAGAAAAGACTAAGAGAGAGAGAAAAGAGAGGGGGGCAGGGACAAAGAGAAAGAGAGGAGAGAGAGAGAAAAGAAAGAGAGAGAGAGGAGAAAGAGAGATGATAGAGAGAAAGAGGAGAGAGGAGAAGCGCAGCGCAGCAGGGAGGGGGGATTCAGGTGTGGGGGGAGGACACAGCAGTAGCAGCGGTCCAAAGAGGTGGGGGGAGCAGAGAGGGTGTGTGTGGTTGGGGGCTAGTGTGTGGCAGGGGGCCTGGGGTAAGTGGAGAGAGTCGGGGGCAAGGAGGAAAAGAGGTGGGGTGGGGGGAGCAGAGAGGGTGTGTGTGGTTGGGGGCTAGTGTGTGGCAGGGGGCCTGGGGTAAGTGGAGAGAGTCGGGGGCAAGGAGAAAAAGAGGTGGGGTGGGGGGAGCAGAGAGGGTGTGTGTGGTTGGGGCTAGTGTGTGGCAGGGGGCCTGGGGTAAGTGGAGAGAGTCAGGGGCAAGGAGGAAAAGAGGTGGGGTGGGGGGAGCAGAGAGGGTGTGTGTGGTTGGGGGCTAGTGTATGGCAGGGGGCCTGGGGTAAGTGGAGAGAGTTGGGGGCAAGGAGAAAAAGAGGTGGGGTGGGGGGAGCAGAGAGGGTGTGTGTGGTTGGGGCTAGTGTGTGGCAGGGGGCCTGGGGTAAGTGGAGAGAGTCGGGGGCAAGGAGAAAAAGAGGTGGGGTGGGGGGAGCAGAGAGGGTGTGTGTGGTTGGGGCTAGTGTGTGGCAGGGGGCCTGGGGTAAGTGGAGAGAGTCAGGGGCAAGGAGAAAAAGAGGTGGGGTGGGGGGAGCAGAGAGGTTGTGTGTGGTTGGGGCTAGTGTGTGGCAGGGGGCCTGGGGTAAGTGGAGAGAGTCAGGGGCAAGGAGGAAAAGAGGTGGGGTGGGGGGAGCAGAGAGGGTGTGTGTGGTTGGGGGCTAGTGTGTGGCAGGGGGCCTGGGGTAAGAGGAGAGAGTCAGGGGCAAGGAGAAAAAGAGGTGGGGTGGGGGGAGCAGAGAGGGTGTGTGTGGTTGGGGGCTAGTGTGTGGCAGGGGGCCTGGGGTAAGTGGAGAGAGTCGGGGGCAAGGAGGAAAAGAGGTGGGGTGGGGGGAGCAGAGAGGGTGTGTGTGGTTGGGGCTAGTGTGTGGCAGGGGGCCTGGGGTAAGTGGAGAGAGTCAGGGGCAAGGAGGAAAAGAGGTGGGGTGGGGGGAGCAGAGAGGGTGTGTCTGGTTGGGGGCTAGTGTGTGGCAGGGGGCCTGGGGTGAGTGGAGAGAGTCGGGGGCAAGGAGGAAAAGAGGTGGGGTGGGGGGAGCAGAGAGGGTGTGTGTGGTTGGGGGCTAGTGTGTGGCAGAGGGGTGTCGGGGGGATGGGGAGGGGGCAACAACAAACAGCAAAGGAGAAACTGGAACAACTCGGGCAGCAGCAGCGATTAGGCTGGATGGGGTGGTTGGGGGAGGAGCTGGGCCTGGGCTAGGGTCTGGGAGGAGGGAGGGTGGGGGGGCAGGCAGGGGGGGAGGAGGAGGGTAGCAAAATATATAAAGCAATATATATCAAGAGAACACAAGCCAGAAGTTTAAAAAAAATGAAAAGAAAGACTATAACCAGCAGAAAAAACTTGGGGGTGGGGGTGTGGGGAGGGGGAACCAAACACAGACTCTGAGGGGGGCCACTAAGTGAACAGAGACAATGAAACCACAATTGCTGCAAATTAATAATAGCAAATGAATAAGTGGAACTGCAAGCAAAGAAAACTGGACTCTGTTTGGCAGCAGCAAACTTGGGAGAAGGCTGGATGGGGTGGGGTTGGGGTGGGGTGTGGTTGGACTTGGAGGGGCAAGTTTGGAGCAGGGAACCAAAACTGATTATATGGGACAACAAGAAACAACAACAGAATCCTCTGGGGGTGGGGGGGAGGGATTCAGGGAACCAACTCGCAGGGCAGCAGCAGTCAGCAGAAACAAACAAAATGGTACAATTTAAGCAAAACCAGCAAGCAATATATAAATGAAACCAATGGAATGCAATGTGAAAATCAAAAAGTTGGACAAAAACAAGGCAGGACAAAGAGCAATAATTAATGGAAGAAGATTTAAAGCAATGAGGATGCAGTGGGTGGGAGTGGGGGAGGGGGAGGGTAGGCCCAAAGGATGAGAAGGGAAAGGGGGGGAGGGGGGAGAAAAGCAGACAGACAAGGAACAGGGAAAATTGGGGGAAATTAAGAAGAAAGTAAAGTGAAGTAACACACAGTATACAGACAAGAGACAGACAGAGAGAGGAGACACACAGAGAGTCACAAAGGGCAGGTGGACAAAGGATTAGACAGAGCACACACAGAGAGACACAGGACACAGTCAGGACTCACAGAGACACCAGAGCAGCCAGCAAAGGGCAAGCAGGTCTCAGAGATGATCCCACAACTGCAGCCAAGAGAAGTTTCCAGAGAAGAGGCTTGGGTTTATATAGGTTTGAAATTCCCTCCTTTGGGAGCCCCCACCTTTGCACTCCCCCCACGGCCAACAGGGTGCCAGCTCTCAACAGTGCAACAGCCAAGCAGCCTACCAGACCAAAGGACTCATTCTGGCCAATCAAGGATCAATAGCGCAGCCAATACAATGCCTGGAAATAGCATCACAAAATGGATGCAAGGAGGAGCAAAAGTTTCGGGAAGGAGACACAAAATGGAGGACACACTTGGAACTTTAAAGAGACACTCCAGAGACTCAATTTCGTTCCCGAACCGGTTCGGGAAACCCGAGCCGGTTCGGTACCGAACCGGCTCGAATTCGGTCCGGCTCGGTCCCCGGAAGGGCCCGATTCGGTCCGGGATCGAGCCGCCGGATCCGGACCGGTTCGGACGAACCGGTCCGGATCCGAACCGAACCGCACATCCCTACTTCTGCATGCAAGCATGCAGATACTCTTCCCATAGTGGCCTCATGCCCTAAGGGGAATATCTTACAGTGCTCAAACAGCACTTCCCTCACCACCTGCCATCTGCAACACAACTGTACATCTTGGTTATGGATAAGAAGCTGCCTTCTACTGACTCAGACCACTGGAACATCTAGCTCAGTATTGTCTACACAAACTGGCAGTGGCTTCTCCAAGGCTGCAGGCAGGAATCTCTCTCAGCCCTATCTTGGAGATGCCAGGGAGCAAACTTGGAACCTTCTGCATGCAAGCATGCAGGTGCTCTTCCCAGAGCAGCCCAATTCCTATCTCAGAGCTAGAAAAGCAGAAGCTTTCCATGCTGATGGAAATGCTTTTTAAAGTTCCTTGGTATCTTGACTGGGTTGTTTTTGTTTGTTCAGTTTTGGATTATTTAAAATAATTCTTGTCTGTTATGAGCCCTGCCACCTATCGAGATAATCTGGGGAGGTCCACCAGCTCGTCTGGTGGCTACTCAGGGACAGGCCTTCTCTATTGCTGCCCCAAAGCTTTGGAATGCACTCCCTGCCAAAATAAGAGCCTCCCCATCTCTGACAGCTTTTAAAAGGCCTGTTAAGACACATCTATTCACCCAGGCATCTAATTAGACTTCTAGAATTGATCATTGTTTTAAATTGTGTTAATGTTTTAATTTTGTTTTCAGTCTGTGTTGTTTTATTGTGAACTGCCTTGAGACATAGGTTTGGGGCAGTATACAGATGTGCTAAATACATACATATATACATACATATTTTCAGCATCTTAAGTAGCAGTGGGGAGAACAGGGGGCAGTATTTTTGCAGGACTAAATGGACCAAAGGCCTGAGTCCAGTATAAGACAGTTTTATGTGCATATAAAACCTGCCTCTCGTCATATTTCCTAAGTTCCAGTTGTACCCATCTGTAGTTGTCCTTTGTGTGGTTCCCCCTTTTCTTGGGATGATATAGGTCAAGTCTTAAAGGTGTGATTTACTAGAAGCATACTGGAGTTTCCATCCCAAGCATGAACATGCCTTCTCGTGCTGCAGGTAGTTTGTCATGTCACACTCCACTGCATGAGAAGCACATTAGGTTCTCTTTGCTGCACAAACCTGGCACATATTCATCAGGACGTGCTGAGCTATGAAATCTGAAAAGCTGCAGTTTGCTGATGGCTGCAACTAAAAAAACCAACAACAACCCCCCAAAAAAGCACCTAAAATGTGATTTTGCTCCCTCCTTCTTCTAGCACTTGAAATATATGTAGCATTCAAAAGCTAGATTCTGAGCCAGAATTCTTTTATTTGCTTCACTTCTCGGCAATTACTGCTATTTATTGAGTTAGGGCAAGCTCCAGGCCAGATTTAAGTGCTTTGAAGTCCCATTAATTTCTATGGGAGAGATTTAAGGGCATGCTTAACTCTCCCATTGAAATCAATGGTGTTGGCAAGCGCTTAACTTCGGCTAGTTTGTGCCCTTCATTAGTCAATAATTTGTTCCAGCATGAGGAGTGTTTTGCACTTGTATGGCTTGATGCAGCATTCTCTTTCAGGCATAGGCGCTTCCATGCACAAAGAGAGCTCCATTTCTTTCCCAAATCACACCAATGGACTGGGCAGCTCCTCACACACATAGCAAAGACAACTCTCACTGTCACCTGCTCCAAAAGAAATCCTTTCCTGCTCCATTCTCCACTTCCTTCTTTCAGTCAAGGCACTGTGGGAGGAGGAGCTTTCGTGGCAGCAGGAGTGGACAGCAGAGGTAGATGTCACTAATCTGGCACCTGAGGCAACTGCCTCAGTCTGCCTCAAGGATGGGCCAGCCCTGGTCTTTAGGTGGCAATTTAAGATCAGGCCTGTGCACCACCAAAAATGTCAATTCCGACCTGATCTCACCTTCCCCCATAAATGCTACATGTCTTAGAGCAGGCCTGCTCAATTTAGGCTGCCCAGCTGTTTTTGGATTACAACTCCCATAATCCTCAACCACAGTGGCCAATAGCTAGGGATTAGGGGAGTTGTAGGCCAACATCTGCAGGAAGGGCAAAGTTGAGCACCTCTGTCTTAGAGGAACTACAATCCCCACAGTGCACTGCATCCCTGGGTCATTCTGGGCATTCCTAAAAAGGCATGCACCAAATTTGGTACTTGCCTTTTTAAAAAGCCTTCTCCCCCCACCCCCTTCATAGAAAGAAGATTGCCACTGCCACAAATGCACTGGAGGCCTGTGATGGAGCCCCATTGGCTCAGTGGCCCAACAGCCAAGTGGTAGCAGCAGTGACGGAAGTGGTGGCAGTGACCTCGAGCAGCAGGATGACTCTTTAATCGTTAAAGGCTTGGGTTATGGAAGGCAGGGAAAGGCTGGGGAGTACTTCTGACAGGCATATTGGAAATGTGACTAATTCTGCACTGATAGGAAGGGCTCCCTCCTATTGGTTGCAGAATTAATGTCAATAGTCCGGACTTTGGGGCTGACATGCCTGTTGACTATCTGACTGCACAGGCCTACTTAAGACCTATTCATTCTGCTATTTTTTTTTTGTTCTGGAGTATGATTCTGTAATTTTACTGTTGGTTTTCTTATGCTTCAATTTTGTGATTCATATTGTCCGTGTGCATTTTTTAAATCCTTGCAAATGACTTGTTTATTATTAAAAAATAGAATGATGATGATTATTAATAATAATGCAGTGTGGGAAGGCCAGATAGACTGAGCCCTAACCAAGCTCTGAGAGCACTGAGAAGGACATTACTTTTTTGTCTTTCAGTGTGCCGGCCCTTCCATGCTCAGGATACAAACAGGCATGGACAGCCACGAGAGGGGGCAGAATCTAAGCCCGGGGATGGTGGTGGTGGTGGTGGGGGGCCTGCCCTAATTCATAAAACATAAGGGCTACTGCCCCTTAGGAAACAATTCTAGAAAAAAAATCCCAGTGCTTCCCCATCCAACTGCAAAGGAGGGGAATTATTCCTAATAGATATTGACAGACCAACACATAGAGAAAATAAGCCAGAGAAGACAAGGGGCTAACAAACTTTTCAAACATCTGCTTTGAATGTCTTAGTAATATTAGGGTGTATGAATCCAAAGTGACACTTCTTTCCAAACGTGTTACTCTTTTCCACACTGCTATGGGCAGACTCTTACGAACAATGTGTGACCTGTCAATCAGCATCATTGAAGGTGGCAATCAGCGCTCAGCACAAGATGACAGTTGTACTAACCCAATACTTTGCATTAGAGGAAATGGAGCATATGCAGGAGTAGCAGCCCCCCGAGAAGTGTAGAGCTGGGGACAAGGAGAACGGCAGTGTGTGCAAGGGAGATGGGGCTCTTTGCAGGATGCCCAGTGGCCCTGAGAAACTGGAGAGAGGAGTTCTATGAAGTAGGCTAGGCTAGATTTTACCTTCACCTCTGCAGCCCTGTTCTCAGTCAAACAGTTGCAGCATAACTCACAAAGTGAAATGGTGCACAGTTGAGCATGCTACATACTGTGTATGTAGGTAGCAGTATGTAAACACTGCCGGCAGTGCTGTGGAACAGGGCAGTTCTGCTCTGAGATAAAGTTGCACCTGCATCTGCACAACTTTAAGTCAGAGCAGAACTGCACTGTTCTGCAATAGAAATACACCAAAACACATTTTGACGTCCAAATTGCCAGCACAATCCTTTCAAAAATTAGGGCTTCCACCGCCTCTTTAACAAGGAGGAGCACAGGTCCATACCTGCTCCTTCTCCCACTTGCTGCCACTTCCATAATACTGGCGCTCCTCCCGTATATCTTCGCGTGCCAGCAGGGCGTCTCCCCGCTGCCCCTGCATGCGATGCTGGCACACACATGACTTCCGCGCATGCACGACAGCCATTTGCACGGTCAGCAGGTTGCAGCATTTGTACGAAGGCCATGTGCATGCCAGTGTTGCACGCAGGGCAGCTAGGAAATGTCCCGCCAATGCACGAAGGTATCTGGGAGGGCTGCTGGAATAATGGAAGTGGCAGCGAGTGGGAAGAGGAGCAGGAATGGACCTGCTCTCCTCCTCATTAAAGGGGCTGTGGAAACCCTCATTTAAAAAAAGGGATTGTGCCAGTGATTCGGACACCGAATCTCATTTTGGCATATCCCGATTCTGCAACACCGCCAGCAGTGTTTAAACACATGCGGCAGTGCAAGCAGGTGGTCAAGTGCCCAGATTGCACTTTGCAGTATGTGGGTCTCTGTTAATACACTTTTACTTCTCATACTCCTCATTCATTCATTTGAATCTCATCCATTCATTTGTACATGGAGATAGGGTCCTAAAGTACTATATTTACAATTGCTTTCATGCCTCATTCTGGAAGCGCTATAAGAGACAATTTATTATTATCACTATATGAACATATGATGCTGCCTCCTACTGAGCCAGACCAATGTTGACCATCTAGTTCAATGTTGTTTACTCTGATGGGAAGCAGGTCTCCAGGATTCAAACAGGGGTCATTCCCACCCTGCCTGGAAATGCCAGAGAATGAACGTGGGATCTTCTGCATGTAAATTAAGTGTGTTAGCACTGAACTGTGGCCCAAACCTAACAAGAACAATTTTTGGTATGGTTTTTGACAAGGGTTTTGATGTAAGAGAGAAAGATCGCACAATGGTTTGTCCTGCAGCCTCGTGCTTGGGGATGGGTCTTGGTCCCACCCACTCAGCAGACAGCCGTAGGGAGTGCCTTGATTGGGGAGGGCTGGAGGGGAGGTGGGGCGGGGCTTGCATGTCGTAGAGGCTGTCCCTCCCCTCTTCAGTTGCTTTGGCTTTGGCTTCCTCTCCCTCCTGTCCCTAGGGGAAGAGTGGGCTTTGTTGGTCGTCCTTTTGCAGGCCGAGTTGGACGTTTTGGCCCCACAACTGATTGGCCATGTTGGGAGGTCTTTTTGCCTACTCTGTTCTGTCTTTCTTAGTCTTAGTCAGTCTTTGGTCAGAGCTGGGCAGGTACATTGCAGGCTGGGTGGAGGTGTAGAAGGGTTTGAGATTGGTGAGCACCCTTTGTAAGGGTGGATTGGTCAATTGGTCTATACAGGCATGGTGGCTCGGGGGCTTCAATTCACCATGACACCTGCTTCAGGGCTTCGCAAACCTTAACGGCTGTGTGGCTTGGGGTGTGTGAAGTCCTAGAAGTTGCCCTGACTCTTTGGGGTTGGCAGTGATGGAGATGAGGCAGGTTTGAGCTGCTTCTATCCTTGAGTCAGGGTGTGTCACCCATTCAAGGCACAGGCAAGGGAATAAATGTCTGAATCTGGCCTTTGGTGGACCCGCGCTGTTGTGGGGTGGAGTTTATTCCACATTCAGTTGGCTAATTTGATTATTTAATAAAGTTATGGCCCTTTTACTCAAATTGAAATGTGTCCGTGTCTTCCTTGCGGCTGGGCTGTGGGGGCAATGTAGGTATCCTCAAGGAAGCCATTATTGCATTAGGTTTTAATGCACTTACTGTTTTCTTCAAAGTTAGCCAGGAAGTCATAAGCTCGATTCAGGCATTGAGCTATATTTATTGTTGTTGTTGTTGTTGTTGTTGTTATTAATAAATACATTTCTATACCGCCCCAAACCAAAGTCTCAGGGTTGTTCACAATCATAAAAAAATAGAAATAAACAAAAGGTTAAAATCAATTAAAACTCCAAAAAGCTGAGTGTAACTCCACAAAGCTGAGTGTATATGAGTGTAGAAATGTCTGTACACACTTGTATGCATGCTTGTGTGAATGATTGTACCTGTATGTTAAAAGTGAACCTGGGTACAGGCCCTTCAAATGAATTTTACAGATAGGAAGTATACTTCTTCTGTGCCTGTGGTCAGCTGTGATGTGAGAATGACTGTACATGTGTACCGATCTTCACCTGTGTACACTGTATTCTCATTGTATGACTGTTGAACATAACATGTGAATGAGCCTACAGTGATGAGCTGATCTAGAGCAGGTTCAGATACCCCCAAATCCAATGAGCAATACAGCTCTTTAAAAAAAGGGGACCCATATGGTTCCTTCAAGTGTTATACAAACACAGAAATCAGGAAAAAAGGCTTCTCTTTGGTTTGAGGCTCTAGTTTCAGCAGAAGGATTGATCTCTAGAACCTATTGCTAACTGAGCAAAGAGGCACCTTTTAAAAGTGGTGATTCTCTTTATTTAGCAGGGGGGAGAGTAACTGGCCCTATCCAATCCCAGCACAGCATCACTCCAGTGGCTGTTGTTGGTGTCTTTCTTATGTTACTTAGACTGTGAGCCCTTTGGGGACAGGCACCCATGCAATTAATTAATTAATTAATTAATTACTGTATGTAAACCACTTTGGGAACTTTGGTTGAAAAGTGGTATATAAATACTCATTGTATTCATATCCGCATTGCTTCACAGTTCATGGCTTTATCATATACTCACTGTAGAAAGTTGATGCCAGTGTCTCATCAGTGTTGTGTTTATGACACATTCTTGTAACCATTAATCTTTTCTTAGAAAGTATATTAATGATATAGTCCTAATGGGGGGATCCATCATCTCTGATTATAAGAATCTGCCTGAAAAATAAATGGAACCAATTAGCAGTAAAAAGAAAAGAAAAAAGTACTCTCAAGTGATGTTGAACAAGGACAATCCATTATGCATATGAACCGTATCTTTAAGGCAACTGAAACATGCATTTCCCCAAGTTAGGCAAGGCAAACATTTCCCTACAGTTTTATTGAGGGAAGGGGGATCCAAGAAGAGCACTGGTTTAGGCAAATAACTTTCAATAAAGAGCAAGTTTCCCATGACTCCTTTACAATGGTCGAAATATCTGGTAATAACAATGATGCGGGATCCATCAATGCTGTTCTCAATGTGGCATGTTCATGTGTAATTGGTGTGGATTTAGTGAAGTTCAGATTTGCCATTAAAAATAAATAAAGTGTGCCTTTGAGACGATTTCAACTCCTGGAGCCCTCCGAGCCCTTTGGTTTTCTTTGGTAGAATGCAGGAGGGGTTTACTATTGCCTCCTCCTGTGCAGTATGAGATGACGCCTTTCAGCATCTTCCTATATCGCTGTGCCCAAAATAGTACCAGTGGGGAATCGAACCAGCAAACTTCTGCTCATTAGTCAACCATTTCCCTGCTGTGCCACTTAAGGTGACTTTAAAAAACTACTCAGGGTCTAAAAAGTTAAAACACAAAACTGGGCTTATGTTTTATGTCTTCACCAATTGTACGCATTGCTTTTCTGCTAATTATGCACTCAAGGTGGTTCACAGTCTTAAAGAATACCGTTTAATAGGGAAAGTAACATGGGGGGTGGGGAAGGAGAAAAATATATTTATTTTTGTGTTATGCTTATGCATAAGAATTCAGGAAGGGAAGGTTGTCAAATGACAGTCCCAGGCCCAGCCAGACCAATGGAGGGGGCCTTACTGTATAACCCCTGCCCTTGAGCGGAGGATACCTGGCCTTGCAGCAGCGACTGTGTCCCCGTTGCTAAGCAGGCTCCACCCTAGTTTTCCTTTGGATGGGTGACTACATCTCAGCGCTGTCTGCTGTAAGATATTCCTCGTAGGGGATGGGGCCTCAGCTTAGTGGCAGAGCATCAACTTTGAATGCAGAAAGTCTTGGGTTCGATCCCTGGCTTTCCCAGGTAGGGCTGGGAGATCATCCTGCCTGAAACCTTGGAGAGCCGCTGCCAGCCTGTGCAGACAATACTGAGTTGCATGGACCAGTGATCTGACTCAGTGTAGAACAGCTTCCTATGTTCCTAGCGTGGTGAGATGACTGTGGATAAAGACAGTTTGGGGAGGAATGGAGACAAATTGGTTCTACATGGATCTCTACCATGACATGGTATACAAATATGTTCTATGAATAATTTATTATTATTATTGTTTGTTTGTTTATTTACACAGTCAGACAGGTGTTATTGACTGGTTTGTTTTATCCAGACACCGAGTCCTTCCCAAGGACCTGGGATGGTTGAATCAATACTGTTGGTTATTATAGATATGGTCGCAAAATATAGGCTGTTCCCAGTAAAGTTGCTTCATGTAATTGGCTGATGGTGATTTCTGTGGCCCCTATGATGTTGAGGTGCTCTTCAAGTTGTTTTGGAATTGCACCTAGGGTGCCAATTACCACTGGGATTATTTTGGTCTTCTTCTGCCACAGCATTTCAATTTCCATTTGTAGAGCTTTGTATTTTGTGATTTTTTCTGTTTCTTTTTCTTCTATTCTGCTATCCCCTGGTATTGCTATGTTGATTATTTTAACTTGTTTTTCTTTCTTCTCAACTACAGTTATATCTGGTGTATTGTCTGTTTGTAGATGTTTGTCTGTTTGTAGTCGGAAGTCCCATAATATTTTTGCATCTTAATTTTCTACAACTTTTTCAATTTTATGGTCCCACCAATCTTTGGCTACAGGTAGCTTGTATTTTTTGCAGATGTTCCAGTGTATCATCCCTGCTACCTTGTCATGCCTTTGTTTGTAGTCAGTCTGTGCAATCTTTTTACAACAGCTGATTAGGTGGTCCACTGTTTCATCTGCTTCTTTACAAAGGCGTCACTTGCTGTTTGTTGTTGACTTTTGCTCTTATTGCATTTGTTCTTAGTGCCTGTTCTTGTGCAGCCAGTATTAAACCCTCTGTTTCTTTCTTCAAGTTGCCATTCTTAAGCCATTCCCAGGTCTTGGTGATGTCTGATTTTCCGCTTATATTGTACAAATATTGACCATGCAGTGGCTTATTTCTCCATTTTTCTGCTCAGTTCTTGACTTGTTCTTTCTTGTAGGCCTGCTTTGTTTCATTGGTGTTGAATAGTTTCTCGTTCTTGACCATTTTAAGTGCATCTTCTTCACTGTCCTTGATATATTCTTCAAGGCCTCTTTTCTCCTCCTCTACTGTTTGATGGACTTGCAGTATTCCTCTTCCACCTGAACTGCGAGGGAGGTTTAGCCTATCTATATCACTGCGGGGGTGCAGAGCATGTTTGATGGTCATTATTTTCCTGGTCTTACGATCTAGTGTCTCTAGCTCAGCCTGGGTCCAGTGTATTATTCCTGCAGTGTATCTGATAACAGGTATAGCCCAGGTGTTTATGGCGTGTATGGTGTTCCCACCATTGAGTTTGGACTTGAGGATTTTTCTAACTCTCCTGATGTATTCACTTCCAATTTTTCTTTTAACTTCAGCATGTGCAATGTTATCAGCCTGGAGAATGCCCAAGTATTTGTAATGTTCTTTCTCTCCCAGGTTCTTGATCTTGCTTCCATTGGGCAGTTCTATTCCTTCTGTTTTTCTTATTTTCCCTCTGTTCATTATTAATGCAGCACACTTGTCTAGTCCAAACTCCATTTCTATATCGCTACTGAATATACGGACAGTGTTTAGCAGTGATTCGATTTCTGACTGGGACTTTCCATACAACTTCAGATCATCCATGTACAGCAGATTGTTTATTTGACTTGATGTTTTAGATGTTTGGTATCCGAGGCCTGTTTTGTTTAGTATTTGTGAAAGTGGAGTCATGGCGATTACAAACAACAGAGGGGATAGTGAGTCCCCTTGGAAAATAACTCTTCTAATGCTAACCTGTCCAAGTGTCTCACCATTGATGGTTAACTGTGTACTCCACATGCTCATTGCTTTTTAAAAATAAATATCTGAATGTTTTTGCTGACACCAGTTGTTTGTAAACATTTTAGTATCCATGTGTGAGGCAGTGAGTCGAAGGCTTTCTTGTAGTCAATCCATGCAGGCAGGTTATCGTTCTATAATTACTTGGAACTGCACCTTTTGCTGGGTCTTTCATGATGAGATGAGTTTTCCCAGTTGTTAGCCATTGTTCAATATCACCTCCTTGCAAAATGTAATTGATAGTTGTTTGTGAAGGCTTGTTAGATGTTTAAGCCAAAAGCCATGCAGTTCATCATCGCCTGGTGCAGTCCAATTTTTAATTTTCTCTGCTCTTTCACTTATTAATTCTGGTGTTATTACAGGTGAAACTCGGAAAATTAGAATATCGTGTAAAAGTCCATTAATTTCAGTAATGCAAATTAAAAGGTGAAACTGATATATGAGACAGATGCATTACATGCAAAGCGAGATAAGTCAAGCCTTAATTTGTTATAATTGTGATGATCATGGCGTACAGCCCATGAAAACCCCAAATCCACAATCTCAGAAAATTAGAATATTATATGGAACCAAGAAGACAAGGATTGAAGAATAGAACAATATCGGACCTCTGAAAAGTATACAGTGTACTGTGCTTGATTGGCCAGCAAACTCGCCTGACCTGACCCCATAGAGAATCTATGGGGCATTGCCAAGAGAAGGATGAGAGACATGAGACCAAACAATGCAGAATTGCTGAAGGCCGCTAATGAAGCATCCTGGGCTTCCATAATACCTCATCAGTGCCACAGGCTAATAGCATCCATGCCACGCTGCATTGAGGCAGTAATTGCTGCAAAAGGGGCCCAAACCAAGTACTGAATACATATGCATGCTTATACTTTTCAGAGGTCCGATATTGTTCTATTCTTCAATCCTTGTCTTCTTGGTTCCATGTAATATTCTAATTTTCTGAGATTGTGGATTTGGGGTTTTCATGAGCTGTACGCCATGATCATCACAATTATAACAAATTAAGGCTTGACTTATCTCGCTTTGCATGTAATGCGTCTGTCTCATATATCAGTTTCACCTTTTAATTTGCATTACTGAAATTAATGGACTTTTGCATGATATTCTAATTTTCCGAGTTTCACCTGTATTAGATCTTGCATTTGTTGGTTACATTTTTTGACCTCTTTCACCCAGCCTGCTTTTTTATTATAATCTATTGGATTGTCCCATAATTTCCCCCAGAATTGCACTGTTTCTTCTTGATTTGGTGTTTCTAGGTTTCTTGTAGTTTCTCCTTCTATGCTTTGGTAGAAACGTCTCTGATTTGACTGGAATTGGAGATTCTGCCTGTGTTGTGTAATTCTTGCTTCGTATCTTCTAATCTTCTTTGACACTGCTGTTATTTGCTGCTTTATTATTTCCAAGACTTCTCCAATTTTCCTTGCATCTAGGTGGTATTTTTGGATCAGATACTGTTTGGTGTTTTCATTCTTCAGCTTCTTGTCTTTCATATCTTTCAATTTACTGGTATCTGATCTAAGCCTGGAGACTTTATTTTCTAAGCTAATCTTCCATTTAGGTGATGTACTACTTTCTTTTTTTACAGGTCCACTGATCTTATATCCGAGCTCTTGTGTTGTTATTGTTGCTGCACTGTACATTAGTTGGTTTGTTTCTTGCAAATTATTGGTTGTTATTTCTGCAAGTGCATCATTGACATCTTTTAATGCCTGAGCAAGTTGTTTTTTGGCAACTGTTTTTAGTGCTGGAAGTCGAACCCTGGTGGTTGTTTGGTTCATGTGCTCAGTTATTTTTTGCTTTAGTTCTTGTTGCTTTTCTGTTAAACGGCATTTGGGTTTTTGAGGTGAAGGCAAAGGGGAGGTTGCCTGGTTTTGATTTTGAAACAGTTCAGCAACAGTGGCATCCTCTATTTCCAACACCTCCTCCACCTGCGCCTGAGCAACTGCTTCAGTTGGTGGTAATTCTTCTTCCATATCGTGAGCCTATGTTGCTCTTTGCAGTTCTTCCAGCTCAACTCCTGTGAATACTTTATTTCTTATTATGAATCTTCTCTGGTCTGCTAGCCTTTGTTCTGTGATTTCTGTATCTGGATGCTTCTCTTTCCAAATTTGGTACATTCTTTTAAAATAACCTCTTATAGTTGGACTAGACTTGTAATAGCAGATCATTATTTCCATGTTGGCATTTTCGTATATTTTTTCCGGTTAAGCGGCGTTTCTTCCAGTAACCATGCAGTCTCCAGCCCTGGTTGCTCAACTGAAGATCCTGAGTCCTGTAGCCCACTTGCCACCAGATGTCCAGGGACTATAGCACCTGGCGCAGTCCTTGTTGACCCGGGTTATGACTGATCCGGTATAGATTTATTAAAGTTACGTCTCACCATATTGTTGATGGGGGAGGTAGTCTTTGTCTGGCTCCTCTGGTGAGACCTGTCCAGTATGGTTGGACCTCTGGCATAGCTCTCACTTTCCTCAGAGCACGCAAGCCCCACAACCACGCCAAGGTAGTGCCTCACTGGGGGATGTTGTTGTTGTTATTATTTCTATACCACCCTTCCAAAAATGGCAGTTTACACAGAGCTGTTTAGACAGAGAAATAACAAACAAATAAGATGGACCTCATATATAATGATTACTGTACATATCTATTATTTTAATACACATTTTATTTTTTAAATATATATTATTTATTTAAATTATTTTAAATAATATAGTATTTATTTAAATTACAGTCAATAAATAAATATTAAATAAATTACATGGTTGCAAAACTCCTAGTCATCTCTCTCTCCTTCCTTTTTTCTCTGTTACTCTTCTCCCTCCCTCCCTCCCTCCCTCCCTCTCATACAAATATAACAAATATCTATGTACCGCTTTTTAACAAAAGTTCCCAAAGAAGTTGACATAGCTATACATTAATAAATAAAATGGCTCTCTGTCCCCAAAGGACTCGCAATCCATAAAAGAAACATAAGAGAGACACCAGTAACAGCCACTGGGGGGATGCTGTGCTGGGGAGGGATAGGTCCAGTTGCTCTCCCCCTGCTAAATAAATAAAGCTTTATTGAAATAAATAAAAACAAACCCTTTCCGCTTCTTCCATTGTCATTTCTAACGTTGAAAATTAAATTGTAAGCTCCTCAGGGCAGGGAGCTCTCTTTTCTTGTTTATCTTACTCTGTTAAACCACATATATAAATAACAACCATTGGAATAATAGACTTCCTCCCCCACCCACACCACTCCACTGTCCACTGTGACAGCTTACTGACTGGGCTAGTGGGCAATAAGCCAACTGGTGATTTGCCACAGGCTTTTTGATTTGCTGAGATTCCTCTCTCTGGGTCTTTGCAATTTAATGAGCACTTTCAAGGGCCTTAAGTTCCCTCCCAATTTCTCTGACTTTCTTGTCCTTGGGCTAGCGACAGAATGAACAACAAAAAGAAAGAAAACAAAACCCCATGTACAGCTTAAGATCCTTTATATTCTTATGCAGACAATGGGCATCACCCAGACTATTTAATCATGACTAAGCACCATTGAAATCAATGAGACCAGTTAGTCATGACTAACTTACTGTATGTCCCATTAATTTTAATAGAACTTAGTAAATTGTTTATTATTTCATTTATTTACTCCATTTGTATCCTGATCTTCCTCCAAGGAACCCAGAGTGGTTCACATAGTGTGTGCTCTCTCTCTCTCTCTCTCTATCTCTGTGTGTGAGAGAGACAGAGAGACCACTCTGGGAACTTTATTTATTTATTCGATTTCTATACCGCCCTTCTAAAAATGGCTCAGGGCGGTTTATACAGAGAAAGAATAAATAAATAAGATGGAGCCCTGTCCTCAAAGGGCTCACAAGCTAAAAAGAACCATAAGATAGACACCAGCAACAGTCACTGGAGGTACTGTGCTGGGGGAGGATAGGGCCAGTTACTCTCCCCCTGCTAAATAAAGGGAATCACCACGTTAAAAGGTGCCTCTTTGCCAAGTTAGCAGTTTTTGTTGAAAAGCGGTATATAAATATTTGTCATATTTGTATTCACGTTCATAGTTAGGTTTATCATCACAACAGCCCTGTGAGGTAAGTTAGGCTGAGAGATAAGTGACTGGCCCAGACTCACTCAGTTAGTTTGATGGCTGAATGGGAATTTGAACTCAGATCTCTCCAGTGCTAGTCCAACACTCTAACCAATACTTTACTCAGATGCTTCCCATAAGTTCCCTTCTACAAATTAAGAAGGCGTCGTAGGACAAAGTTTAAGAAAGTTTGCTATGAGACATTTTGCTGAAGGTGGAAAGGGTATAAATATTTTCCACTGAGAGACAGGAACTGCTGAGCATTTTATAGCTACTATGGTTTAAACAAAAGAGGAATTGCTGTCTAGCATGGTGCCTTCTTAGTGTGTGAGTAAACAGTAGGTCAACGAGCAAAGCTGTCTTAGGCATTTATGACATGTCCTGCTGGATGAGACGTCCGGCACATTTCTGCCTGTCATAAATATGTTTCATAATTGCTGCCTGCCAGCCAAAGTGGGGTCCCATCTGTACAGCAGCCAAAGCTGCATTGAAGGTCAAAATACAGTTTTGCTGACAAGTGAACTTTGAAGTAGTGTCAGTTGCAAGACTCTTTTCAGCTGTGTTGGATTAGGTCCTTAGTGCATGCAATTGGAATTGTAGCTGTTTAGGAAACATGGGCTGGGGGGAGAATAACACAAAAGGGGAAGTCAAGGCGATTTGAGAAGACAGCCGGGTCTACTTCTGATATAAACGTGCATCTTTTTACAGGAATTGCTGAGGGCGATGACGAGGTCATGGATAAGATCTTTGGAATAAAAGAGCAGCTCTGCTTAGCCTAACGGTTTCAGCAACAGGGAATGCTGTGGAGGGGAAAAATAATAATAAACTCTTTGAAATGAGATTGAATGCAGCTGAACTCCTGTTGATAGAAACCCACATATTGGCAACCATGATGGAAAATTGCCTTGCTTGTTTTTATAGATAAGTAGACACAGAGCAAAGGGATTTTGAGAAGCATTGCCAATCTTAAGGTAATGTAACCACTGATATACAATGTAGAAAAGGGAGACAAGAGAACAAACTCACTATAGGTAGAAGGAGAAAGTAATGAAATGACTTCTATCTTAGTGCTGGGAGCACATATAATACTGATTTCTGAAAGGTGTTTGAAGGATTTAAAGAAATTAATTTGCTATTGGAATAAGTGAGTTGCCCTAGTTCCTCCATGAAAATGAAAATTAATGGCGGCAAATTAATCAAGAACAGCAGTTTTCTGGAGGGGCACAAAGAACGAAGTATTTGTAACTATTGGCTAAAGGTGCATTATTCAGCCTTTAGGAAAGAGAGAGAGAAACATATTTTGGCTGAAGAAAGGGTAAAGTCAGCTGATCTCTAGATGCTCTTTACAGATACTCCAGGGGGGAAAATGATAGGAAATGCGGTCTAATTAAGACAGCCAACACTTGCTGCATGCCAGATTTTAATTGCTGAACGACAGCCTGGGATAACTGTAATGCCAAAAATGACAGAAGAAGAAGAAGAAGAAGAAGAAGAAGAAGAAGAAGAAGAAGCAGCTCTGTTCTTGAACTGTGCCAGCAGTGGGCATGGGGACTACAGAGAACCAGTGAATGTTAGAGTAGGAAGGGGCCTCGGAGGTCTTCTTGTTGGACCCCCTGCTGAGTACAGGAAACTGCAACAGCACCCTTGGACGATTGCTGACTAGCCTCTGAGAACCTCTAGAGGAGAGACCATCACTATGCAAGTCAAACTGTTCCAGCATTAGACATCCAGACATATACAAGAATTCAGGAATGCTCAGTTAAGTAGCAGCTTCAGCAGCACAATAGCAGGTTAGAGTGTGGCTACAGGTCTAAAGTAAGAGTGGGAAAGGTTGTGCTTTTTATGGCTGGAGATCAGGTGGAGTTTCTCTGCTTTATTGCCATTGTTGTCTTAATTATAGCTGGATTACTGTAACACGCTCTACGTGGGGCTGACCTTGAAGAATATTCAGAAACCGCAGCTAGTGCAAAATGCAGCTGCTAGGGTTTTCTCTGGAGCTGCCCGCTGGGATCACATCACACCCATTTTGAAAGAGCTGCACTGGCTATCAGTTTCTTTCTGGATCCAATTCAAGGTGCTGGTTTTGACCTTTAAAGCCCTTAATGGTTTGGGCCAGGGATACCTGAGGGACCACCTGCTCTAAAGGGTTGCTGTCCACTTGACGAGGTCATCTGAGTGGGAGCTCTGCTCCAGGTGCTGACAATGAGGGAGGCTCGGCTGTCATGCACTCAGGACAGGGCCTTCTCTGTTGCTGCTCCCAGACTCTGGAATGCTCTCTCAGTGGCTATTCGCTCCTTGGTCTCCATCACAGTTTTTTGAAAGCATGTTAAATCTTGGCTTTTTAGCCAGGCTTTTATATGATGGCTGCTTCTACTGCTGCTTCATTGTATTTTGTACAGTTCTTATGCTTCTATTTTAAATCTTTTGTGTCAGATTTGTTTTTATATTTTAGCTTAATATTTTAATTGTGTCATTTTTATAGTCTTGTTTTTTATTTTTTGTGTGAACCGCCATGGCATTGTTCTAATGAAAGGTGGCATACAAATTTAACAATAAAATGAATACATAAATACATAAAATCAGGGTTGGGTTTTTGTCTTTTTTGTCTGCTTGTTCTGTAAGAAAGCCCTGACCCAATCCCAGACAGCATCAACAGATTGTGGAGGGAGAAGCTGAATATGATCCTATGACAGATTCTATAAGATTCTCACCTGCTCAATGAAATCTTAATAAATTAGTCATATGTGCATTAGTCAATAAGTCAATTAAATAGTCAATAAAATTTGGATAAATTTGCATATGAGAAAGAATAGTATTCTAGATAAAACAACTCACATACAGTCGCTTTCGATACCATCAACCATGGTATTCTTCTGGATGCCTGAGGGATTTGGGGATAGGAAGCACTGTTTCACAGTGGCTCTTCTGCTCTTATGTCTTGGGCAGATTGTGGTGTTTGGTGAAAGTTGCTCTTCAAAGCTGGAGCTACTATATGGAATCCCCCAGGGCTCCTATGCTTTTTAACATCTACATGAAGCCACTGGGTGAGGTCATCAGGAGATTTGATGCTGGGTGTTATCAATATGCTGATGATACCAAATCTATTTCTCCTTGTCATGAACACCAGGAAATGGCATTAGCCCCTTAAATGCCTGTCTACAGGCAGTAATGGGCTGGATGAGAGATATTAAACTGAGGCTAAATCCAATCAAGACGGAAGTACTCATTGTTGGGGTTGTAATCTGCAAAACAGAATAGAACTTCCTGTTCTGGACAAAATTACACTCCCCCCGAAAGAACAGGTTCATAGTTTGAGAGTGCTCTTGGACCTGGGTCTCTCCCTGGTGTCTCAAGTTGAGGCTGTGGCCAAGCGCACTTTTTATCAGCTGTGACTGATTCAATAACTCCACCTGTTTCTTGAAGAGAATGACCTGAAAACAGTGGTGCACCCCAGGTAGCATTCAGGTTGGATTACTGCAATGCACTCCATGTAAGACTGCCTTCGTATGTAGTTCAGAGACTTCAGTTAGTTCAAAATGTGGAGGCCAGATTGGTCTCTGGGGTATCCTGGAGAGACCACATTATGCCTGTTTTCAAACAGTCCTCAAACAGTTGCACTGTCTGCCAATGTGTTTCCAGGCAAAGTACAACACCTAGGGCTATTTAGTTTAGAAAAAAGATGACTGTGGGGAGACATGATAAAGGTCTATAAAATCATGCATGGCATGGAGGAAGTGGATAGAGAGAAATTCCTCTCCCTCTCAAATAACACTAGAACCAGGGGTCATCCCATGAAATTGATTGCCAGGAAATTTAGGACCAGCAAACGGAAGTACTTTTTTCACACAATGCATAATCAACTTGTGGAATTCTCTGCCACAAGATGTGGTGACAGCCAACAACCTGGATGGCTTTAAGAGGGGCTTGGATAACTTCATGGAGGAGAGGTCTATCAACAGCTACTAGTCGGAGGGCTCTAGGCCACCTCCAGCCTCAAAGGCAGGATGCCTCTGAGTACCAGTTGCAGGGGAGTAACAGCAGGAGAGAGAGCACGCCCTCAACTCCTGCATGTGGCTTCCAGTGGCATCTGGTGGGCCACTGTGTGAAACAGGATGCTGAATTAGATGGGCCATGGGCCTGATCCAGTAGGGCTGTTCTTATGTTCTTAAAGTGCTGCTTATTATCTAAAGCCCTGAAAAGCTTAGGTCTGGTTTACCTGAGGGAACACCTTTCTCTACAAGATTGCCACTGTTCATTGAGATCATCAGGAGGGGTCTGTCTTCAGGTTTCACTGGTTCATCTGAGAGTCACAAATGACCTTTTCCAGTGGTTTCATGTGTATATTAAACAGCATGGGGGTAGAATAGAATAGAGCCCACAGGGCCCCATAGGCCAATGACAGAGCAGGCATCCCCCGGCACCTCCTTCTGCGGGACAACCCTCTATGTAGGACCAGAGTACTTATCACAGTGCCCCCATGTCACAACCCAGAGAGGCAACCCAGAAGGACACAATGGTATTGAAAGCCACTGAGAGGTCCAAGAGCATCAACAGGGTCACAGTCCAGCACAGGTCATCTGCCAGGCAACCAAGGCAATTTCCAGCCTGTACCTAGGCTGGAAGCTGGACTGGAAAGGATTTCCAGATTCATCCAGAATTGTCTGGAGCTGATGTGCAGATAGAGCTCTAAAAGTGAAGTAGCTCCCTACCACTGCCAGCCCCCTTCTATGAGCAAGAAAACACCCCATATATGCAGACAGAGCATATCCCTTCACAAAAGAGGACAAGTCCAGAGCTCTGGGTCATGTCCATTATCAGAAATGATAAGTGAAGACATGGATAGGATGGGAAATGTACAATTTGTACAATATAGAAAGATTTGCCTCTCTAATTAATAAATTAGTTGACCTTTCAAGACATTGCAAAAGGATGAAATGTTTTAGAATAAAACTATTAGAAGATCAAAAGGTGGAAAGCTGAGAGTAAAATAATAATAATAATATATACCACTATAGAGCAGGTACTGACCAGCAATGATTGACTCTGGCAATGTGACTCCTGGTTAGATCCATTTGTTGTAGTCTATTTTTGTACATTATTGTGTGTGTTGGTTGCAGGAAAGACTGTGTTTGCACAACTGCAAATCTAGTGGCTACAATATAGTGACTAGATGCCAGTGCATATCTGACACATGCACTCTGCAGTGGACTGTAGACAAGTTGGCCCCTGGTTGCATACCAATGTATAGTCACATTGCATGAGCCATTCTGCAGTGTATTCAAACAGTGAAATTGTCATTGTAGGGTATCATATCATTTCCGATTTCTGTGTAGGTTATGACACAACACAGACAAGTGATGGAATTTGATTGCGTCCAAAGCAATGTGAATAGGATGGAGCTTTCTCCTACCCTCTTTCCCACTACAGCCCTCTGTGCCTTCCTAAACCCGCTCTTGAGAGTTGAGAGACCTTTCAGAACAGTGTAGGATGGGGGCAAGAAGGCTTTGGCGGGAGCAGGGAATCAGTCCAAATTAAGTGGATGTATTTTCAAAAAGTTGGATGGCCTGCCTCTCACAGAAGACATATTTGGTTGTATCCAATTTTTACCTCCATGAGCCCGCTCCATATTTCAACTAATCTCAGGACTTTTAGTCACAATGCAGAGAATTCGAATGAATGGTCTCAGTTGATCTGAGATAATCACAATATAGTGGATGAATGAAGGAGATGTAAGTTCAAATCCCCACCCTATTACCTTTCATTATGGTGCTGGCAAATGAACATGACATCTTTTATGTGGATACCATGTGTTCTTCTATCACTAAATCGTTTCTTTCTCATCTGAAGAGTCCTACCTAAGGACCAGTTTCCTATATTTTTAACAGCTGTATAAAAGTGGAATTTGGTCAGTTCTGCCTTATAACTCAGGATTGAAAAAGGGCACTTCTGCACACACATGCACACACACACATTCTATACAACTAGTAAAGATACAGTTGCCAAGCCTTCTTTTGCCTCTGGTCCCCCTACTAGTCCCAGATTTTTCTTTAGTCTTCAATAAAGATGTGCTTAGATATGTTGCAGCTTCTACCACTCTCTGTTTTTATAGGAACTTTCAACATTCTTCCACCTTTGGAATAAAGAACCACTAGAGGATTTTAAAAAATGAATGCCATGCTCAGACCACCCCTTGAGACCTCCCATAGGGTTAGAGAATGAAGACCAGCAGTGTGCTGAGAATCCAGAAGGGACTGGATTGTGATGCTAATGATACAGGGAAGCTATTTACATGTGCACCAAAAACCAGGCTAAGGAACAAACTATACCCTTGATCCATGTTTATGTGTCTCTAGCAAAATTGTATCTATAGCAAATTGGGTTAAAATCAGCTAGGCAATTCACAAGTTAGCCTACTTGCACCTCAAACCATGCATCCACCATCTGGATTCAGGGTGGATGACCGAGATCATCACAGACTATGTTGTTGAGGAGTCCCTATGTGTCACTCATTACAGCTGTACCAAATTTGGTTCAAATCAGCTATGCAATCCACAAGTTCGCCCATTTGCACTTCAAACATTTGCATGTCCAACCATTCTGAATCATGGTGGATGACATCATCACAAATTATTCCATTGAAGTGTCCCTATGTGTCCCTAGTACAACTCTTCCCAATTTGGTTCAAATTGGTCCAGGCATTGTGAAGTTAATGGGTGTGGGGGACACACAGACAAACACAAACACACACACATGGACAAACACACACACACACACACACACACACACACACACACACACACACACACAGAATGCTGGGTGATCTCATAAGCTTACTTTCCTTAAGCAAAGTAGGCTAAAAACTGAAAGAGGCCTTAATCTGTAATCCCAGGAAAGGTTCCAGATGTGTTAAATAACCAAGAAGGATTGTTCTGTCACAAAATTTAAGATTGGAATTCAAAACTACGTTGATGCAGTCAATCGCATCTAGGGAGCTATTACATTGCAACTCCACATCATAAGAATTAGGGAGCCCTCAGCAACACTACAGTGCCAACAAAAGGGAGAAGTAGTGATATGTTTATGGAATAAGAGTTCAGGTGTCCAATAGGTACAGAATATCAATTTTTGCTGGATAAGCCTCAATTTAAGCACAACTTGTCACCAAGTGTATTATTTTACAGTGTTGGAAAGGTTAGCCCTTCAGTTTATCAATGGATAGAAGACCTCTCAGATCTGACAACTTTTGAACTGACCTTACCATTGTATGCTAAAAGAGGACTCCCATACCAGGATTTGGAAGGACTATTTAGTGTTATTTGCATGGGTGTAGCTATAATTGAGTGGATGGGTTCAAAGAAGCTCCTGAGGGCTCCCCAGCTCCCCCACTTCCTGTTTTCTTCATTATCTCTCCTGCTCTGAGGGCCACCAGGGAGAGGGGCAAACATGAGCCCCCTCTCCCCTAACTACTCCCCTGATTATTTGCATAATTTCCTCTGTTTATTTCAAATCAACAACTGTATTAACCCTTTCATGCTCCCCTTCCCCGCTTTCTGTTTGTTTTTGGGTCCTTTTCTCATATTCCCATATTTTGGTTTAATTATTTTGTTATAACATGAAAAAAAAAGGAATAAAATCATTGGGGGGGGGTGAAAAGGGCTTTGAGGGGGAGGAGAGAGATGTGAAAATGGGTCCCCTTCTCCCTCCATGCCCAGTGTAGGGACACTGGAGGTTGCTTGTCAATCCGCAGCCCTCCTTCCATCACCAAAGGGTTGTCTTGAATGTTGGATGATGATGATGAAGAAGAAGAAGAAGAAGAATTAAATGACACTAGTCAGTCCCTCAATATTAGACCTATGTCTTTATGCAGTTTAAATTGGTGTGACTGATCAAACCATGATCATATAAATAATGGCACAGTAGCCATTATAATAATGGTACAGTAGCAGCCTGTACAGGTAGAGTGGGGGAATGCAAAATGAACCACACCCACTCTCTGCTAAGGATGTGCACAAAATGGTTTGAACTGGTGAGGGGTGGAGAGTGGTAGCTTTAAGGAGCAGGTATGCAGAGCCTTACCTGCTCCACCGCTGCCTCACCACCGTTTTGGTCATGGCAAAAGGCTGCTCAAAAGGCTGTGGGGGCTGCTTCCCTGTTCCCAACAGACTGCATGAGGTGTCGGCACACACATGGCATCTGTGCATGAATGGGTGTCATTTGCATGCTGACGCCTCATGCAGGCTTCTGGGAACGGGCAAGGAGCTGTGTGTAGCCTTTTGAGAAGCACAGCTCCATGTCATGCCCTCGATCTCGGACAGCGAGGAGGAAGGGGAAGCTGTCAACTTTCCAGGCGATGCAGGAGTGTCTGAGGAGCAGAGCCCGGCTGTCAGTGTTCATGAAATAGCTGTGGCTAATGATTCAGAACAGGCACAACAACCTGAGACAGCAGAAATCGTGAAAGACCAATCTGAAGAAGAACTATGCAACCAGCCCCCGCTGACTCAGCAACAGCGACGTGTCACGAGACACAGGGATCAATTGGAGACTATTAGGAGAAGCAAACGCCTATTGCAGCCTTGAATTCCTGCCAGCTGGGAGCTCTCGGCTTGCACTATAAATCACGTCACCAGTCTTCTACTCACTGCTGAAAAGCAACATTCGTCATCCCTGGTGTCGACAGCGTGCAGCCAAGTCCGGTCAAGACGAACTTCCCGAGCCGTATCCAGTTTCAGCAGCTTTGCTTTGTCTCGTGATCTTCCCTGGCAGTCGGCCAGACCTTGACACTCCATGAGCAGAACGGCAGTGGGGTGGAAGAGGAGCAGATAAGGGCCTGTGTACCTGCTCATAGGAACATAGGAAGCTGCCATATACTGAGTCAGACCATTGGTCTATCTAACTCAGTATTGTCTTCACATACTGGCCGTGGCTTCTCCAAGGTTGCAGGCAGGAAACTCTCTCAGCCCTATCTTGGAGAAGCCGGGGGGGGGGGATTTGGAACCTTCTGCTCTTTCCAGAGCGGCTCCATCCCCTAAGGGGAAGATCTCATAGTGCTCGCATGGAGTCTCCCATTCAAATGCAACCAGGGCGGACCCTGCTTAGCTAAGGGGACAAGTCATGCTTGCTACCACAAGACCAGCTCTCCTCCCTTAGACCAGCTCTTCTCTCTTAGACCAGCTCTCTTCCCCAGCTCTCCTTAAAGCTACTGCTCTCCACTCACCACCAGAAAATGTAGGCTGCGGCAACCTGAATCGTTTTGGTGCCTCTCTAATAAGGCACTGAAATGTTTCGTGCACATCCCTACTCTCTGCTCCCCACCCCGGCTGCCTCACTTCACCTCCCCCACTATGATGTTAACCCCAGGTATGCAGGCTGGTCATTTGCCTGTTTTGGGGAACTGGACAAATGACGAGCCCATGTTCCTGTCATGGCTCAGACATCTGACTCAGAAGAGTCAGAGCAGGAGGATTCGCCTGCTAGTGATGGCTCAGAGGCACAGCAACAGGATTTGGAAGGGAGACCAGACTCTGGAGCTGAGGATTCGCAACAGCTGCCAGACATGATTTCTGATGGGGAGGAGGCTGGGATTTCACCTGTCTTGAGAAGGCATCTCAAGAGGCAAGCTCAGTGGGAGTCATACAGGCACAGGAGATCACAAGAGAGGAAGCCGAAGTGCTGACTCAGGGAAGCCTGTTTGGCTGCTGGTTCTCTTGAGACATATATATTTAGCAGTCTCTCAATTGCTCAGATGCTGTTTGCAACTTTCATTGGCCGCAGGCAGTGTGCTATTTAAATTCCAGACTTTTCCGAGTTCCAGTTTGCCTTGTTTATGCTTTCCTGCTTTGTTCCGTCAATTCCTTGTTCTGGTGTTCTTCGCTTGTTTCATTCCTTGCTTTGTGTTTTCTTTTCACTTATTACTCAGTTATTGTTAGAGGGGGGTACCTAGTTCAGTTCAGGGGAATTAATTCATTTACCATTTTCTATGTGAGTCTTTTCTTTTCCTTCTTGCAGTTTCACTGCTGCTTTCTGTTATCTCACAGGAGGAGTGCTGAAGGGGGTTGTAAATCCTGTTGGGTTAGCCGAGCTAAGAGATTTACGACAGTTCCAGGGTTAACATCATAGTGGGAGAGGTGAGGCAGTTTGAGGCAGATGAGGTGAGTGGGAATGAGCTGCACCACTCTTTTTCTGATCCCCCAACCTAACCTGTAAGTGCCATGGCTGGCTTTGTGTATAGCCCCTCTCTGGACAAACAGATCCAAACCCTTCCCAAAACCCTCCACCAAGGGCTAAGCCCACTCTGGTAGATCTGCATACTCCAGAGGACAAGGGACCCATTCAGTATCTGTTCAATATAGGGAGGATCAGTTTCCCTCACCCAACTGTTAGCAAGTCTGAAATGTCTAGGCTCATCATCATCATCCAACCAAGCAACAGTAACAAATTATCTGGTACTTTGTCCCACCAAAAGCCGTTTCTTCCCCACAGGCTCACCTTTCCCATATGTCTCACCTCCATGTAAGTGGCCTTGGTATCTCATAGAAAAAGGAAATGTTCCTGAGTTGACAGGAGGGTACAGCTTATCCTTAACATCTGCTGATAAATGGTCTCTCAGTTCAACATAATATCTTCATGAGGAGGCTTAATTATAGGCTTTTTCAAACATCAAGAGCTGGTTCTTCCTATTGAAGTCAAATGGCAGGCTTTCTATTTATATGAGGGACACAAATGTCATTTTGAGAAAAATAATAATCATGGTGTGGTGATTTGCAGATATAACAAATAGCTGTCAACCATTGTAATTATATTATGATTAGAGGTGGAGGAGGAACTCTTTTTCAAAGTTATCAACTTCTTTTGCCTGTAAGATCCAAGCCTCTTTTTCTGCGATATATTCTCACTTTTACTTGACACTGCGGTGATGGGCCAGTGGAAGATGTCAGTCAAAAATAATTTAGATCTAGGCACCTCCTCTTAAAGGATTCCTGAGGGAGGGGCTTTAGAATGGAGGGGACAGGAGGCTATTAAGAGAGATGACAGTTAACTGAAAAGATGAGATCTGGCTGGGATGAGCCAGATAAAGGTTCTCCAGGGGGTGAGAGGGGGCTGAGGGTAGGAGTGGGAGGTTAGGTGGGTAGATTCTTACACACTAGGGAAAACCTCTGTCAATCAAGTGTGACTAAGACATTTATGCTGTAAGTATACACTTATATTATACAGGTTATATAGCCAGGGAGGTTGTATTCCAGCAAAGTGTTAAAAGTCAAGGAGCCAGGTCTCACGATCAGTGAGACCCAGTTTGTTAGAGTGAGCAGGGAGAGCGGGCTAAGCCCACTCTCCCCGCACATGAGCAGGGCGGGAGCCCTGGGCAGCCGGATCAGCCACCCCCACAACTGCTGGCTCCGTGACAGAGCCGGCAGGGGCTGGGGAATTTGGGCACTCAGGGCATACTGGGGAGCACGCAGAGCATACAGGGGAGACCCCCAAGCCAGGAGGCTGCTTTTAAGCCTCCCACCAGGGGTCTACTTGTGAGTAACCACGGCACGGAGCCGTGGTGTGGCTACTCATGATTAAAAAAACCTTGGGTTTGTGGAGTGCTCCCTTCGCAAACCCAGTTTAAGGGGTGGGCTAGTTGAGCGGGTTAACCGCTCAAGAACCACCGGGCTCATAGCTGAGCCTGGTGGTTCTCACGACTGTCGAAAATCAGGCTAGTGGAGGCCAGCCCAATTTTCTATGATCGTGTGAATAGCCTCAGAGTAAGCTGACTATTCCATATCAGTCACCTCAGAATCTTGAAAGGAAAACCTCTGTTAGAGAAATAAAACAATAAAACCTATAAATAACCTGAGAGTCTATTATAACCAAAGGTCTGGCAATTGTTTTACTATGGCACCGTTCAGATGTAATGCGAAACTGTAGGTTCGAGGAACCCGCAGTTCCACGCCCCCTCCTCCGCTCTCCCATCCCCATTTGGACATTAGGGAGAGCTGCCTCTTCATAGTCAGCGAGACTGCAGAGAAGCGGGGTAGCTGTCTGTGCAAGCTTCCTTCTTGTCAGAAGGCGAGCCCCCACTGCCAATTGGGCCAGAGTGAGGGAGGAACCTCCTCCCTCTGCTCTAGTTCCAGGGGCCATAACTGTGTGCCAGTGTTCAGATGTAATGCTGGCACTGCGTAAATTGAGTTTGTGGTGGTCCCTCTCCACTGGAAACTCAATTTGACCAAATTTGGATGTGTGGTAAAGGAAACCAGAGGTAAAGGGATCTCCAGTTTCCTGTTACCTGAATTCAATCTATCTGTAAAGCAGTTAATCTGTTCCTTTGTTTTAGCAACCATTACACATGTGAGCTTACCTAGGAGAATCACAGAAGCTTGTTGAAAAGAAAATAAAGTTTAGAATTTTACATCAGTTTCAATTGAGTCTGTATTTCTCCTCCTCAGGATACCTTAAGACCCAATGAAGGTATTTTGACAATCACTGGAAACTGGGCTAGAAGAGCCCAGCCTGGTTTTCAGTGATCGTCAGAAAGGTGATCATCAGAACCGGCTCAGCCTGTTTTTCAGTGATTGGTGGCTAGCCCACCTAGAAACCCCTACCCCTAAATGAGGTTAATGGAACAAATGCTCTGTTAACCTTGTCCTTTTGATCATGTGTCAGCCACGGCTGCCTGCAGCCACAGCTGACACACTTGGGGGGGGATGGGGGAGAGGGAAGGGGGTCCCAAAAAGGTACCACACACTTGCGCAGTACTTTCCTGGGGTTTGGGGGCTGGGGGGCTGCATGGCTGCACGGCTTCCCCCAGCCCCTGGAGCTCCCTGACAGAGACACGGCCGGGTGCGGGATCACCCAACTGGAGCTGCCACTCATCTGGGCTGCCGATCTGGCTATGAGTGACTCATTGGCTAAGTGACTCATTGAGTGACTCAATGAGTGACTCGTTGGTTAAGGCTAAGCCCGCTCTCCTTGCCAAACCACATCTGGCACTTCACACGGGTTGTGTGAAGCGCCTCAGTACCATAGTAAAAGACAGAAACCCAAATCAAGACAGAATTTGGTGGTGGCAGCAATATAAAATAAAGGGTTGGGCAAGGGAGAAAGGTCACGTACATTTTGTGTATTTTAAACAAATACATTAACTCTTAATCTCCCAGACAAAACCAAAGGCCCCAACAGGCACCAAAATGAAATACAGAGAGAAAGCAGTCTTAATAGCTGTCTGATAGGGGGAAACTATCATTCTGTCCTCTGAATATCTGGCATTTACTTCTTAAAACCTTCCTTATTTTTCCTGATTTTAAACAAATATATTAACAGCTATGTCCATATCAGTATTATTTAATCACACCTAGAATTCTATCCAAAGGTGTCTAGAACATGTACAGCTATATAATTAGTGAGTAGGAGAAGGTTTAATATTTCAGAAATATCACTTTGGATGTTTAATTTCAAATGGTTCCTTGCAACCCTAGATAAAAATCCATGTGAATTGCTTTCTAAACAATCTCTGATAGATGATCAGTCACATCCCTTTGTGTCAGCACCAGCTTAACCCCTGATGCTCTTGCAAGCTGAGATAATAAAATCAGATCAATCCAGGACTCCATTGAAATATACATATCTATTTTTGAATTTAATTTTTTTTAAAAAAAAAAAAATACAGTCAGTAATAGAGAGAGATGGGTGATGAGCTGCCCTGAAAATGATTAGGCATGAAGCAAGAATAGATTTAATTTGGGAGATTGAGAGGTGTGGAGATAACTGCTTTCTGCCTACATACTTCTACCATTGCTCTGTATAACTGAGACTTTAAATACTTTATAAATTGAAGAAATTAACCACAGTACTCCTGAACCGAAAGAACCACCTACACCATTTGTGCATTTATTCTATTAATAGTGTCTCACACTTTAGCTGTTGAAACGCTGGAATAAATTAGAGAGGAATTCACAAGTGCTTGTCTTTTAGGGATGTGCAGAACAGTTTGTGGTTGGAATGTTCTGACCACAAACCAATCATTTTGAGTGTTCTGAGCTTAGAACAGAACACCCTTCAAAAGAAGGTCCTGTTCTGAGCTCAGAACAAAATGACCAAATTCCAACTTGGAACACTCAAAACGTTCCAAGCACTATTTTGGACTCCAAAATGGCTCTCTTTGGGCCTCTGCACACACACGAGTAGCCATTTCTGTGGTCAGCACGAGAATGCAAATGGCTGTTGTGCATGCGCAGAGGTCAGAAGAGCACCATTTTGGAGTCCAAAATGGTGCTTTGAACAGTCTGAGTCAGAATGGGGTTGTTCCATTGGAACAACCACCTCAACCAGTTGTTTGACAGAATGTATTGGGGATTTTTGGTTTTGTTCTGAGCTTGGAACAGAATGCAAATCCATTCTGGGCATGTCCCTGTTGTCTTCTGCTTGGGCATTTCTGTATGCTCACTGGAAAATACCAAATAGAAAATGAGTTGTTTTTTAGATCTCAGCAACACATGCAGGCAGTATAGGATGGAATGAGTAAGTAGCTTTGTCCAGCAGATACCTAAAGGTTGATGAAAACATCAAATACCCTTCAGTTTAAAATGAGAGTTGTTTACAGTTTTCTCTCATGCTCTAAAACGTGTAGAAATTGCAAAGTAAGGTGCTCATCTTAAGTGTTACATAAGTAGTAGATTAAAAAACAAAAACAAATTAGGCTTCATGCACCAACCTAAGAACATGCTTTGGTCTAGAAGTGTGTGCAGACCACAGTCTGCGGATCGGTCTGAATTCGGACCCACTGATGATTCTGCAAACCGATTCAGCTCAGTTTGGGCCACCCACAAACCAGCCTGGCAATTTGAGGGCAGATGAGGGTGGTGCCAGAGGGGGCAGGGAGTGGCACCTTTAAAAGGAAATATGCACTTCCTTACCAGCATTACCACCACTCCAGGCACCTTCCTGCTGTGGGGGCGCTCCCTCCAGCAGGCTCTGTGCAATAGAGGCGTGGTGTCAATACACCCATCTGGCCTCCGCACATGCACAGAGGCCATGTGCATGGTTAGCAACATCATGCTGACCACAGAAATGTCCCGTCGGAGCTTCCAGACACTAGTTGGGAAGCTACTTCCTTGTAGGTGCTGTGCAGAGTTGCTCGGCACCGACACATGATCAATTAGCTCTGTTTCTGGGTGCCCTAATACCCAAAGGGCTCAGTGGCTGGCTCCCTAAGCAGGTTTGTCACTGTGCTGCTGGCGGGAGCCGTGCGCTTCCCAGTGGTTCATACGTGTCAGCAAAACTGGGCTGGGCCTTCTTAGCCTGGTTTTGCCTGCACGTCCGTGTGAATATCCCCAGTCACTTCTACTCAGGTTTTCCTCTTACCTTGCTTCCACACAACCAAGAATTGGGAGCACAGACAGCTCCCAAACCCAGATAGAACACCTTCCTTTCTTTCTTTCTTTCTTTCTTTCTTTCTTTCTTTCTTTCTTTCTTTCTTTCTTTCTTTCTTTCTTTCTTTCTTTCCTTTTGATTGTGTGAATAACCTCTAGGTGTCTTCCAGAGTCCCAGAGCACTAATCCAAATGGGAAGTGAGCGTGCTGTTTCCAAGCCATTCAACACCCTGCCCATGCTGCTTCCCAAAATGGGGCTACTCCATGGCTACTAAGGAGTGCATCATCACATTTATTATGCTATTCCCATTGGGCATGACGGGAATACCATTGTAACTGTGATGATGCACTCCTTTGTTGCCTTGTAGCAGCTCCACCTTCGGAAGCATCATGGGCATAGTGTAGTGACTCAGAAGGAGCGCGTATGCCTCTCACTTGGATCGGCAGCTCATTGCACAGTATATGGGCCTATTCTAACCTACCTCACAGGGTTAATAAGCATAATGTGTAGTTTGCAAGATACTAGGGCTGTATAAGACAGAGCAGACCCAGCCTTTTTTGGCTGTCTGGGCTCACAAAACCTGGCTTTGTTACCCCAGTCCAAACAGATGTAGGAGAAAAACAGTTCTTCTCCTACCTTTGGGTTTGGTCATATGCATAAGTATTAAACAATAAAGACAGCTCTGGCTGCTGATGGCCATCTTTATCAAAGAGGTCTGTGGCTGGTCGAGCCAGGAAGAACAGAGCTGCTGCAGATCTGAGGGCGGCTTCTCTGCTGCTCGCATAGTGCATTGTGGGATACTGGAGGACCTAGCCTGGGTTTGATTACTCCCTCAGAGTGTGGATAAGGTGGTGGCAGCCTGATCATGTGGAGGTTGGGCAGGGAAGACCAACTGGGGGGTTGGGTCATCTGGAATGCATGGGATGGGAACCTACCCCACATCAGGGGGGAATCAGCTTCAAGTGGCTGTGAAGAGTGCTTTGGGAGGCTCCCTATTGCCAACGCCCCACCAACCTCTAAGGAGATTAGGTGGATTGGCGAGCTGGCTAGCAACCTGACCAGCAGGGCAGCGAGGCCATCACAGGCATCTCCTGCCCCTCCTAAGATGGCGACGGTTGCGAAGAATACCTCCATTTTACCTCCATTTATGATTATGGGCAGGAGCCCACTATCTTTAGCCCAGTGTTCTTCATTGTAATGCCCAGTGATGGCTTCCATCAACCCTAAGTGCAGCTCATTTGTCCTGTATAAGTCTGTGGCAAAAACTGAGTACTCTGCACAGTCCCACAGCGAAGATTACCATTCTCACTGTGCAGTGCTGTACTTTGTCCAATGCTGGGAGGCTCCTTGAAGGGAAACAGAGCCCTTTTGAGCCCTTGAACCATAATGGAAGGCATACACTGAGGTAGTTCATACAGTCAACAACTGTGTTCTATCCAGGTTTGGGAGCTGTGTGTGCTCCCAATTTTCGGTTGTGTGGAAGCGAATGAGGAAGAAAAACTGGGTAGAAGTGATTTTGTGGAATCAAGGTAGGAGGAAAGGCTACCCAGGTTTCCCTCCTACCTTGCTTCCACACATTCACTCCTACTCAGGTTCTCCTCTTACTTTGCTTCCATACACAATTGAAAATTGGGAGCACACATAGCAACCAAACTCGGGTAGAACACAGTTTTTTAAGCTGTTCACACACACAGGCAAAATCAGGGTAAGGAAGCTTGCAAGCACAGCTGGCAGGCAGCAGGGATCCCAGCCAGCTCTGGGGAGGGGAGGGAGATCCCCATAATGCACCACACACTCACACGGTGCATTATGTGCACTCTGGGGGGTGGGACAATGTGGGGCAATGCATCCCAGCACTCCGTCCCCCCAAGCAACTGACAGCCGCTGGTAATTATCTGAGTGGGCTCTGCCTGCTGAAGAGAAAGCCCTGGATTGTTTACAGGGAGGAAAGCTTTTATGGCTTCCTCCCTGCTAACCCTTTTGCGCTTTCTCTCTGCTCATGAGAAAGGGCTCTTTGATTGCGTTAATGACAATCAAAAAGTCCAGGGAACTGTTTCCTTTTCCAGTGCTTTCCTCCTAATGCTAGCTACTTATTTTATTTTATTTTATTTTATTTTATTTTAATGTGAGAGGGGCTTCATATTTCTTAAAGACCCTCTCAGCACTAAGAAAAGTGCAGTACTGTGTGAAGTTCAGCACCGTGGGAAATGGATCTCACATTGAAGGGTTTTTTTTGTTAAAGTGGGTCCTGCTCGAAAAATCATGAAGATCACTGTTGCAGCCCCAATCATGTATGCCATCCCCTGATCTCCTGGAAGGAAAGGTGGAATATAAATATGGGAAATAATAAATACAAAAGTAGCATGAGAGGACACAGTCAGTTTTTCTGATGTTATACTTTTCATCATGGGAGTAATTTGTAGTTGTGCTGCATGAGTGAAAATTGTACAGTTGGATGCAGCCTTTAGAGAAAAGAAATAAACTGGATTGGACAGTGAGCAATATTTTTTGTTGTTGTTTGAAGGAATTGGCTTTAAAATGAAATATATGATGAATTAATCTAAAAGGGAAATGCATGGCACTAAAAATGAGAAAGGAACTGGGAGATAAAATGAGCAAAAAAAGAAGAAGAAATATAATGGAAAGCTATATTAGATAAATAGAGCTGAATTTAAAGGCAAGTCAAAAGCAATGGGTGATGCTGAAACAAGTGTGGAATGATGACTTGACTGAATGGAAGGGTTCCAAACATTTAACTTGGACAAGGAACAGGTGAGCATGGAAAGCTCTCACACATGGCAGTCAACAGAAAAGCCTGAAACAGAACAATCCATCAACTGGAGAGCTAGAAGATTAATTGAAATAAAAATAGTAACAGAGGATAGGGTTTTTAAAAGGTGTATGTTTGCAGCTGCAGCATGTAACTATGAACTCTGGGAAATTCTACTAGTCTTCTAGATATGGCAGTCCTTTGTACAAGCAATAAGCTCCACCCACAGGAAAGATCAGGTAAACAAATTCAACCTTTTAGCCTACTTTCCTTAAGGAATGTAAGGTTAAGTGATCATCCAGCTCTGCCTCTCTGTGTGTGTGCACACGCATGCACACACATTTGCACATCTCTATCAATTTTGCAACGCCTGGACCAATTTGGACCAAATTTGATGCAATTGTAGTGACACACAGGGACACAAGTACATGAGCCCACTATGGCATATTTTATGATGATGGCATCCACCCCAATTCAAGATGGTGGATGTGTGAATGTTTGAGGTGCAATGGGCTAACCTGTGGACCACATAACCAACTTGAACCAAATTTGCTACAGTTGTAGGGTAACATAGGGTCACCTCAACGGTATAGTTTTCAATGTTGTCATCCACCCCAGTTCAAGATGGTGGACCCATGAAACTTTCAGGTGGAAGTCGATTAACTTGTGAAGATGGTACTTATCATTTGTTTATAGTTAAAGGAAAGCAGGTAGATCTGTTCTTACCAAAAATTCTTGTTTTACAATGTTAATCAGGAAACAGCAATAATAAATAATATTGCCCCAAATGAGAGAGACATCATATCCTGCAAAATCAACTGGATCAGGGCATCAGTCCTAGTTCCCAGGTTGTCCCCAACTAGACATGGAGCTACTAAGCTTCTTCAGGATCGCTGCATCATATGTCTTGGAGTAGACTTGGCATCTTAGACTTTACATAAGAACATAAGAACAGCCCAGCTGGATCTGGCCCAAGGCCCATCTACTCCAGCATTCTCTTTCACACAGTGGCCCACCAGATGCTGCTGGGAGCGTACAGCAGGAGTTGAGGGCATGCCTCCTCTCCTGCTGTTATGCCCCTGCAACTGGTACTCAGAGGCATCCTGCCTTTGAGGCTGGAGGTGGCCTAGAGCCCTCTGACTAGTAGCCGTTGATAGACCTCTCCTCCATGAAGTTATCCAAACCCTTCTTAAAGCCATCCAGGTTGTTGGCTGTCACCACATCTTGTTGCAGAGAATTCCACAAGTTGATTATGTGATGTGTGAAAAAGTACTTCCGTTTCTTGGCCCTAAATTTCCTGGCAATCAATTTCATGGGATGACCCCTGGTTCTAGTCTTATGTGAGAGGGAGAAGAATTTCTCTCTGTCCACTTTCTCCATACCATCCATGATTTTATAGACCTCTATCATGTCTCCCCGCAGTCGTCTTTTTTCTAAACTAAAAAGCCCCAGGTGTTGTAGCCTTGCCTCATAAGAAAGGTGCTCTAGGCCCCTGATCATCTTGTTTGCCCTCTTCTGCAACTTTTCCAGTTCTACAATATCCTTTTTTAGATGTGGTGACCAGAACTGTATGCAGTACTCCAGGTGTGGCTGCACCATAGTTTTGTATAAGGGCATTATAATATTCGCTGTTTTATTTTCAACTCCCTTCCAAATGATCCCTAGCATGGAATTGGTCTTTTTCACAGCTGCCGCACATTGAGTCGACACTTCCAGTGAGCTGTCCACCATGACGCCAAGATCCCTCTACTGGTCAGTCACCGACAGCTCAGATCCCATCAGCATATACTTGAAGTTGGAGTTTTTCATCGCAATGTGCATCACTTTACACTTAACAACAATGAACCGCATTTGCCACTTTGCCTTTGCTTTCCTCACCACAAGCCTGAAAGCAAACGAAAAACTACCTGACCAGCCTGTTTTCCATCCTTCTAGTTGGTTGGCAACTCCACCGTATAAGACTACACAGGGTTCCTTGGGAATAAATCAGCTGAAGATGGTGCATACTGTATCTACCCTTAGGATTGGCATGGTGCCAAGCTACCACAAAGCAAAGCAACAGAAAGAGTGGCTAGCACATATTTTAGGAGCAATTGCACAGTGTTATCTCTCCCCCAAACACCTGCACATGTGAATGAGTGGGAAGAGACCAAAATGAGCATGCATGCGAGAGGGGAGGGGGAAAGTCTTGTTAATTATGCCAGGGACTTTCTCTAATGGCTTGAAGTTGCCAGTCCACCCACCCCAGATCCATTGGCATGTGGCCTTTACTACAGATGGATCTAGCTTGCGAAACATATCCAGCTGCTATTGCCTGTTCCGCAGGTGCTTGGCTTTGTAACTGCACACCAGCCAAAAGCAGACAGATTTGCTTGTGGCTTCTTTTCACTGGCAGTCTAAATGGAAGCGTGTGGGTAAAAATAGATGTGATCTGTTCCCTTGCACGTGCATCGCTCTGTCTGGTAAGGAGTGCTGCATACAGACAAAAGAAGCCCCCAAATGAATAGCTACTGGCAGTACGTGAGCTTATTTCCACAACCATGTCTAGATGCTCAATAAGAAGTGCAATTGTTACATAAGAGGCTGCCTTATACTGAATCAGACCATTGGTTGGTTCATCTCACCCAGTTCCGTCTATTCCGGTTGGCCATGGCACAGCTTACTGGCAGAGATTTTTCCATTTGCCTGTCACCTGATCCTTTCTAACTGAAGATTCCAGGGTTTGAAGCTAGGATCTTTTGTGTGCAAACTACAGGCTGAGCTGCCACAGACTGAGCTGTCTTTTATGACTACAGCGTATCTGAGAGGAGGCAAGTTTAGGACCAATGTGCATGACTAAGCCCATTCACATGTATGTTCAACACTTGTGCAATGAGTGACTAGTGTACACAGGTACAGATCTGTATACAGGTGGTGTCATTCACATGTTATGTTGAACACAGGTACAGAAGTATGCTTCCTATCTGTACCATGCGTGTATCCGGGTTCACTTTTTAAATGAACACAGGTACAGCCATTCTCACAAACACACGCACGAGTGTACAGACATCTGTACTCTCATATGGCATAATGTCTGTGTTGGGCTTTTATGTTTAGAGTGACAAAGTCCTATACTTTTATAAGCTCCTTCAGAAAAAGGCTCTGCCACTTCAGAGTGGAGATGGGGAGAATCACGTGTTGAACACTAAGCCATACCTTTTTTTTTTTCCTTTAAAAAAATGTTCCCTGCATAGGCAAAACCAATTTCAGGAATAGTTCAGCCCCAATGGTGGCCCTTCCATGAGGAAGATTGAGGCAGTCACCATGGAAACAGGTACAAAGATGGGCACGAGGGGGCAGATGCTAGATCCCCACTGCCATGGGCTCCACTCCTTCCCTTCCCTCCACTCCTGTTCTTCATTTCATCTATCTATCTATCTATCTATCTATCTATCTATCTATCTATCTATCTATCATGTTTCTATACTGCCCCATACACAAAATGTCCCTGGACGGATCACAATCTTTACCCTGCGAGGGTACACTGTTCATTTCTTCCTCCTTGCCCCAATAGGTACATCCCGTCCTTCTTGCTCCCCCAAGTGAAGCTAGGAATGCGCCAGCCACAAGTGCCTGACTTGGTGGCATAATCTGAGAGAGCTTGTGTGTCACAACCACTACCCCAGCATCCCAGCCTGAGAATGCTCAGCACTCACTGACCAATGGGGAGGTCAAATTGTCTACCTTCAGCATCAAAGTCTCTTGGACCTCCCCTCCCATTCCCTGTTTCAGAATACAAGCTCACTTCAGGCCAGAGAAGGAGAGCTGGCCTTGTGGTTGCAAGCATGAATGGTCCCCTTTGCTAAGCAGTGTCTGCCCTGGTATGCATTTGAACAGGAGACTATGAGCCAGGTCTCACGATCCGTGAGACTCAGTTTTGCAGGGTGAGCAGGGAGCCCTGGGCAGCCGGATCAGCCACCCACATGATTGCCGGCTCCGTGATGGAGCTGGCAGGGGCTGGGGGGAGCGGGGGCCCAGCATGCCCTGCACGAGCACGCAGGGCATGCTGGTGAGACCCCTGGAGCTGGGAGACGGCTTTTTGCCCCCTTCCAGGGGTCTCCTTGTGAGTAGGTGCAACGCAAAGCTGCGCCGCAGCTACTCACGATCATTGAAACCAGGTTTGTGGAGTGTTTGCTCCACAAACCTGGTTTGAGGGCAGGGGTTCTTGAGTGTGTTATGGTGGTTCTTACGATCTGGTTCTTACGAGTGAGCCCGGTGGTTCTTACAATCTGCAAAAATCGGGCTAGGCTGTCCTAGCCCAATTTTTGCAGATCGTGAGAATAGCCCCTATATCTGTGAGCACTGTAAAATATATTCCCCTTAGGGGATGTGGCTGTTTTTGGGGGAGCACCTGCATGCAGAAGGTTCCTGGTTCCCTCCCTGGCATCTCCAGGATAGGGCTGAGAGAGACTCCTGCCTTCTTGGAGAAGCTGCTTTCAGGCTGTGTAGACAATACTGAACTAGATGGACCATTGGTCTGATGTGGCATATAAGGCAGCTACCTATGTTCCTACCACTTCCATTGGCTTCAGCATCCCAGCATCCCTATAAAGGAAGCAGGAAAAGGCAGCCCCATCAACTACTTGTTCCTGGAGCTGGCTGACCGTGCTTTAAGATTTCCCCCCCCTTATTGCAATCCTGTGACAGTTCACATCCTCCACTGTTATCCAATATTGTCACCAATGTATTATCTTGTTTGCTGATAACTAGGGGGCAAGATGCTAGGCTGGGCTAGAATCTTTCCTCTCTATCATGCTAAATTTCTACAGGTAGGGAGTTCTTAGAGACACAAATAATCATATGATTCCCTCCCCTCCAGGCTATCATGAATATAAGGAATAAAATCACTCCTTCTTCCCTTCAGTCATTTGATTCAACTGTGACCTAGAAACTAATGGCCTTTTTACCTGCAATATTTTTACATAAAGCTTCATACTTGCATTTTTAAAGTTGTTTTTTTCTGATAAATTTGTTATCTAGTTGTCCTCTGTTCCTCCAGTATAAGGATAAGTGAAGGAATTTACAGTATAAATTTACAGTTATACAGTATCCAGTCTAGGTGAAGGAATTTACACCTGTATGAAAAAGGTTAATTATATCTCCGAGATGGAGTAACAATAGATCAAAGAAAGATGTAAACAACCCAGTTTAGAGGAATGCTGTAAAGGAATGATGTAAAGAAATGCTGACGTATTTCTCAAAGATTTTCTGCTTGATTATGAGACATTTAAGAACCAAATGAATCAAATGGAGATTCAGGTTGCCTTCTGACACCTTGAGGTCATTCACACAACTAAAAACGGGGTAGGACGAGTGTTTGGGAGGTGTGTGTGCTCCCAATTTTTGGTTGTGTGGGAACAGGCTAGGTAGGAGGAGAGACAGGTGAATGAGGCTATCCTTAGATGCAGGCAAAACCAGGCTAGGGCAGCCCAGCGGGCGATCAACCAGCCTAGCAACAAGGAGAGGATAGTCTGAGGAGAAGGAGTTAAGCTTTTTGAGGCTTCCCCCTCTTGCCTTTTCAAGCCCTTCCCATGGATTGTGAGCCCACCTCTTCACCCAAGCTTTTCCAGCTTTTTAATTTTTAAAGTTTTAATCTGTTTTGAATTTTGGATTGTTTAAATAGTTCTAAGTTATTTGTATATGTCTTAACATGTTTTATGTTATTGCCAACCACCCAGAGATGAACGTTTGAGGTGGTGTACACATTTGAAAAATAACTAACTAAATAAAGTGTGTGAAATCAAGGTAGGAGGAAAAGCTGGGTAGGACAGCTTTTCCTCCTACCTTGGTCAGATGCTGGGTATGTTAGCTGTGTAGGATAGGGCTGTCCTATTCTCCCTCCTCCTACCTAGTTGTTTGCTCCCACACAACCAAAAATTGAGAGCACACACTAGGGTCGTACAAAGAAACGGCTGGTCCAGTTCGGTTCAAGTCCAAACTGGACCCAAACCAGTGCGGTACCAGTGTTGGTCTGGTACCCCCTCGAACCTGCCCCCCCCGTTTTGTTCAGTCTGGGGAGGGTTTGCAGGTTTTAATTTTATTTTTATTTTTAAAAAACTTACCCCCTCCAGGAGGATCCTTTGAGGCAGCAGGGGGGTCCACTGAGGTTTCGCCTCCCCCTGCCAGCCACCCATTTGTCCAAAACCGGCCCATTCAGCCATTCTTTGGCCTGTTCAGGCCTTTCCCCCCAGCACAGTGGCCATTTTGGAGGCCACTACACCTGCACAATCAGCCTCTGCATGGCCTGGGTCATGCCAGGCCATACAGAAGCCCATTGCACAGGTGCAGTGGCCTCCAAAATGGCCACCGCGCTGATGGGGGAAAGGCCCAAATGGGCCGAAGAATGGTTGAATGGGCCGGATTTGGACAAATGGGTGGCCGGCAGGGGGAACCTCCATGGACACCCCCTCCACTACCTTGGAGAACCGCCCCCAGAGGGGTAAGTTTAATTGTTTTAGATAGATAGATAGATAGATAGATAGATAGATAGATAGATAGATAGATAGATAGATAGATACATACATACATACATACATACATACATAAACTCACAAACCCCCAAATAGGCTGGGGGGGGGGTCGGTTGGGGGTCGGACCAAACAGGGGGTGGTTTGGTTCGACCCCGAACTGTCAAACTTGTTTGCAAATCCCTAGCACACACAGCTCCCAAACCTGGAGAGGACAATTGTCCTATCCAGTTTTCGGTTGTGTGAATGATCTCCTTATCTGTCTTTTTGCAGCTTAAGAATAGCTGTAGGTAAAACTGAATTAAGAATAAACTCCTAGAACATATTTTTCACATAAAGCCTTTTGTAATCAATTCTATTTTGATATATTATGCTTTGTCTATGTGTTATGTTCTGTTTAAGCTGTACTAGGAGCTATATTGGAGCACAAGTATTTTACTAGAAACTTTTCCTCTTAAGTTCTTATCTTTTATATTTTCAATACAATACCCTGGTGAACACGAAATGACTGAGTGGTGTATTCTCTAAACTGAAGCCTTACACACTCTGCAGTTTCCTGATATAGCTTAAAGCTAATCTAAACACCAAAGATGTTAAAAGTCATCTAATTAGAGGCAATCTGTAACAATGCACACCTGCATTCTGAAATGGTACAACCCCCAAAGGATTGTACAGTGTGCTTGTTCTGAAAGTGCAGATTAGACCAGTGCAACTGTGTTTTTGATCATATGAAGCTGCCATATACTGAGTCTGATCAATGATCTGTCCAACCGTGTATTGTCTATTCCATTTGGCAGCAGCTATCTGGGGTCTAAGACAGGCTCTTTCTTAGTGAGATCCTTTTAACTGTAAATTGATTTCATCTTTGACTTGGTGTATTCAAAGCATGTACTCAACTACTAAGCGGTAGTCCCTATCCCAAGGGCAAGGTTTTTTCCTTGGAAAAAAATGAATTACATAGTTCATTATTAGATATAGAAATCAAATTATTATTAGTAGTATTTCTTGTTTACAGTCAGACAGGTGTTATTGACTGGTTTGTTTTATCCAGACATGGAGTCCTTCCCAAGGACCTGGGATGGCTGGATTTTATTGTCAATGTTGTTGCTGTATTATTATTATTATTATTATTATTAAGCCCTCAGGGACACATTCTTGGTACAGTAATGACAAGGGTTTTTAGGGAGAGAGGAGGGGGGGAAATCACATAGGAAGCTGCCATATACTGAGTCAGACCATTGGTCTATCTAGCTCAGTATTGTCTACACAGACTGCAGCAGCTTCTCCAAGGTTTCAGGCAGGAATAGCTCTCAGCCCTATCTTGGAGAAGCCAGATAGGGAACTTGAATCCTTCTGCTCTTCCCAGAACAGCTCCATCCCCTGAGGGGAATATCTTACAGTTCTCACAATGTGGTCTCCCATTCAAATGCAACCAGGGTGGACCCTGCTTAGCTAAGGGGACAAGTCATGCTTGCTACCACAAGACCAGCTCTCTCTCTCATCACTGGCATGTTTTCCCCTCCCCACAATGTCCCAGTGTTCTGTCAGTTCTGGGCACTGTGGTGGGAAAAAAGATGTTGGTCATCACATTTTTATGACATTTGTTGTATTTTTCCCTCTCACTGCCCTAAAATCATACAAAAGGTCAGGGGATTCTGGGGAAAGAAGATATGGGGTGGATATCAGAATGCAGCCCATTGGAAATATCTGATGCTTCTTTTACACTTTAAAAACAGTTTCAAACAAAGGATGGGGAAAGTCTCCTATTCAGTTTCACTACAAGGTAATCCCAGGACCACTACTACCCCTTTGCTACAAAATCATGTGGGATAATAACATCAAAGATGAAACAAATGTGACCTTCAACAAATGAAAATGAGAAAATGAGGATAAGGAAAATGAATGCAATTCTGAAATGAAAATAATCCTTGAACCTTCCTACAGGTTCACTCAGGAAATTCAGGTGCACTTGTACTTTCTGCTTTAGATGATTTTTATGTCCTTAATGTGGATACAATCAGCATTTGGAAGATCACAACTAGGGCTATCTAGCATAGCATGAGAACATTCATACAACCCAAAACTGTGTTCTACCCAGGTTTGGGAGCTGTGTGTGCTCTCATTTTCAGTTGTATGGAAGCAAGGTAGGAGGAAAACCTAGGAAGCTTTTTCTCCTACCTTGTTTCCACGCAATCACTTTTACCCAGGTTTTCCTCCTGCCTTGCATCTACACAACCAAAAATTGGAAGCACACACAGCTCCCAAACCCAGGTAGAACAAAGTGTTTGAAGATATTTATATTTTCCTGCAAAACCGGGCTAAGGGAGCCCAGCCCAGTTTTGAACATTCGTGTGAACCACCGGGATTGAGCCTGATCCCATTGGCTCCACTGAGGCAAACCCACCACCAATCGTAAGAGGCTCTTTGATTATGTGAATGACCTCAATAGTTTGTTATAGCAATTGCCTTAAAATACTTCCATGTGATGTTTTGTTCTGCTTTTGTCACTGTTTCGTTTGATCTCTACTTGTCTTCCTTTCTTTTTTTATTGTCCTACAAGCCACTTAAAATAGGAGTTCTCTTTCTACAGAAGTGTAAAACAGAAGCAAAAGACCAAATACGATCACAGAATTGTGTGAGTGAGTGATGCAGGATTTTGTCTTAGAAATCATTCCCCACTGCATAAAAAAGTAGAACCATACCATGAATTCAGACCAACAACATTGGCACAGTAAGATTTCAGGTGCTGAATAGTTTTACACTGAATTTTATTATAGTTATTTGTTTTGCTTTCTCCACAGACTGTCCTTTAATAAAGTATCTTTTTTTAACATGTGATTGCTTACAAACATTAGAGAGTGTGATTGCTCTCAAAATATACCTTTATTATCCCTTTTATCTTATGGAAAAGATGATTATAAAACAGCATACACATCTGATGCAATTTGCCTACCACAAACCTTGGTTCATAGTCAGCATCCAAACTTTTGCTGTAATCCCTGTATATGGGAGAGATTTGTGGTTTTAAGACCATGAGTCTTAAAACATGATGAATAATACATAATGAGCCTGAAAACACTTAACTACTTTTCTTCTATCCCGCACTGGAATGAGCCTACCTCTTGTCTTGACATTGTTACCCAACTCTGCCCTCCTGGATTATGCATATTCACAAGCCTTCATATGTTCTCTCTCTCTCTCTCTTAAGGGATGGTATACCTATGTACAGGATCTTGAGATTGCACCAAAAAGCCCCACTCCAGTACTGCTGTGCTCAAGAAGCTCATGCTGATGCACTGACAGTGCTTACGCCATTTGTCTGAAGACACCATGTTGTAAGTGTGATGAAGACTGGGGTACCCCAGCCTTCAAATCACAAAAACAAGCTCCATCTGAAAGAATCCCTTTCCCTATAATATCTGAAGAGGGCCACTAATAATTGCACACATTTCTTTTGGGTTCTGATAGGGAACTGGAAAGTGGTGGTGGACACTGCAATCTGAGTACTCTGGCAGTTTTTGGTGGACTTTTTTTTTTTTTTTGGCACAGGTGAGAGGGTGAACTTCCCTTTCAACAACTTTCTCCATCCATAACTTCCCACATCCAGTCTTGCAGCTCAAGCTCTTAGCCGTCATACTGTACCAATGACCAACTCCAGCCAGGTCTTAAGCTGGCAAAATTTATTTAGACAAAGTTCAGCAAGAGGAGGGAAAACAGTGGAATTTTTGGAAGATATGCAGCCCTACCGACTCCAAAACTCACCAATCACCATTTAGTTCCTGAACTGTGGAATGGGAATAATGCTGACCACTGTGATGATTTAAGAACAATCAAATTTATGGTTGCAAATAGGGAGAAGCAGAACCCCCTGAGAAATTTCACTTGCCTTACCGAAATTTGTTGGTTTCAGTGTTCCTTCTAAGATGTGCATGTGTACACGCATTCATTATGTTTTTTTTTTATATCTCTCAGTTAATTATAGTTCCTGCTCAGGTTGAATCAGAAAGGCCCTACTCTGAACATAAGAACAGCCCTGCTGGATCAGGCCCATCTAGTCCAGGATCCTGTTTCACACAGTGCCCCCCCCCCCCGATGCCTCCGGGAAGACCACAAGCAAGAGGTGAGGGCATGCCCTCTCTCCTGCTGTTACTTCCCTGCAACTGGGGAGTAACATGTGCGCACACTGCCTTGATAATGCTGCCCAGAACAATACTCATTCAGTACACAGGTGGTGGTGGTGGTGGTGGGGGGGGAATAGAGAGAACACAGGATGGTTTCCCTTCAAAAATTTTCAGATGTTTCTCCCTGGGGAATTTGCTTCAAATTGCACTTCTTTCCAAGTTTCGGTGTCAATTCTCCTCCCAAAGTACTTTGCGAAGGCTGCCTTTGCATGCCATAGGAAACCTGAGGCAAACTCACCTCAGGTTGTCCCCCATCCTGTGACATCTGAACAGTCAGAGCCATGGTTTTGAGATCCAACCATGGCACTGATTACCACCCCCAGCCTCTGAATGAACCCTTGGTGGTAAGTAAGATTCACTTACCAAACTGAGGGTCCAGAGGCTGGAACATGTTGTCTGGTTTCAGCAACTCACGCAAATCAGAGTTAAGGGAGGAAGTTCCTCCCACTTCTCAGAGTCCATAGGCTGGCAAGCTTTCCTTCCCGGGTCCTGGGATGCCTATGCAGTCAGTTTCTGCCCCCTTTCAGGTTCTGAGACAGCAACTCCAGCTCATCTGGGAGTGTGTTGGGGGACGAGCAAGAGAACCATGGGTTCACTGAACCCATGGTTCTTAACAACGTCCGAAGGCAGCCAGATTAAAAGTTCTAGACAAACCATTGGAAATAGCAATGGTTTGCATTCCTCATGGGCTGTCTATCATGGATTTACAAAAATAAAAAAAGTTTCATCTGAATCCTGAAGAAATTATTCTGTGTTCCTTTGACCCTAGTAAGGAATATTGTATAATTTGTTGGTGTGTGTTTGATTCCCCAGAATGTTTCATTTCAAGGAATGAGAAATTCAGATTTAGTAACTGTCTGGGCCCCCCGGCCCCCAAGACAATAAGATCTTGTTTCCTCTGAAGTTGGCAACTCTTGATATGTTGCTAAATTATAGCTCAAGCTGGATTAAAACACTGTAACATTGCAGTTGGATATGCTGATTTGTGCTTTCTATGGCAGCGTTCTAGAATACTGATACTTCTCTATGCTTAAGGACAAGAAAATGTTGCATTTTTCTGCTTAAACTTCACAAATGCTTTTTAAGAGTGAAACTTGCTTACCCCAAGCCACCTAAAGAGATCCATGTGCACAGGGAGACCTGTGTACTTGCTGGATTGGGAACTGCAGGTATAAGTGGGATATGCATTCTAATGTGCTTTAAAAAACACTATCTGAAGGATGCACTCTATCTGCAATGTTATGTGGTTTCTACTGTGCATTTGAACACTGCATTCTATCTGTGCTTTGAATGGAATGCACACTCTAATGCAGTGATCTTCACTATTTTCCAAGCAGGGTCCATTTGGGCCAGAAACCTTCCGTGTGAGAGCCATTTCCGACAATGCTGACCTCTGCACAGTACAGCACTTTTCTCAGTGCTAGGAGGGCCCCATAAGACAGACAGAACCCTCTCTTAAGAGCTCTATAGGGAAAACAATGGGAAGGGCGACACTTTCTAGAACTCCATGCACACCTTCCAAGATGGTGCAAGAGCTCAAGAAGGCTCTGTTTCCCTTCAAGGAGCCCCACTGGCATTGGGCAAAACACAACACTGAGCAGTGAGAATGGTCATCTCTGCACAGGGCCAAGAGGATCTGCAGCGTATTCAGCTTCAGCTTCACACAAGCCCAATAAAAAATTAGTCAGGGGGCATATTTAGGGTCGATGGGAGTTACGAAGGAAGAAAACTACTCTGATATGCGGCCCAATCCATGTTCCCACCCACATGCACAACTAGTCTATGTACAATGTACATAGTACAAGTATGTACCACTAGTCTATGCCAATGCCTTATTTTGGGTGCCATGTGACTTAAACTGGGGCCAAGTATTTATCCATGCATGTATCTATCCTCCTCCTGCTTTAATCGCCCTCATCTCTTCTCCATTTCCTGAAGGGTAGATGTGCTATATAACATTTATTGATATAAATAGAAGTGGATCTGGAAGACCAGTATATTTGTGACATGTCACTGAGCCTGCATAACATGCTTGCTGGATATGCTACATTAGCTATCTGTGTGTTTGCCTTGATCTCTGACAATACAGGCATTCCAGCAAGGCTGAAACTTTTAATTAGAGACCTGTGCAGCTTTCCTTCTTAGTAACGTAATCATTAAATTGATTTTTCCAGTCCATCATGTAATTGTTCCAGTGAAGGAATCCTGCTTTCCACTCTCGTTCTGCTTCATCAATGTTTCCTGTAAAACATGAAATGGGTGGCATTAATCTAAATTTAAATCTCTTTGTACATTAATTGGAAAATAATTCTGATTACCAATGCCATTTTCCTCTAAATACACCACACACCACTTTGCCCTCCCCTTTGCTCTCTCTCTCATGTGATTTATTGTGAGTTGGAAGGGTAACATTTTATCTCTGGATCATGAGATAATCAGTTAAAATGAAGAATTATTCTTCTGGCCAAATATTCATTACTGTATGGAAATGCATTTGCCACTTTTACACCCATCTGACATTTACTAAGTTGCTTCTAAATTCATGAGGGATAACAGTGGACGGAAGTCCAGCTACAAACTTCCATTCAGGGCTCCACAGCTTCAGCCCTGCTGCAGATGCTGGACAGGCCACTGTGGCTGGCTATGATGGGAGTTGTAGTTCAAAAGCAGCTGGAGAGCTGAAGTTGTGCAGCCCTGATTTAGGGGATCAAGCCAATGAGGCGGGTCTCATGCACAGGCAAAACCAAGCTTAAAAAGCCAAGCCTGGTCCTGCCCACGCATAAGACTGGTGGGGGACCACCTGATCCGAGTGGTTCTTCAGTGGGAAACCCACCAAGCCAGCCACCCTATTAAACAGGGTTAAGGGAGCTCATGCTTCCTTAAAGGTAAAGTGTGCTGTCAGGTCAATTTCGACTCCTGGCGCCCAAAAAGTCCTGTGGTTTTCTTTGGTAGAATACAGGAGGGGTTTACCATTGCCTCAGTATGAGGTGATGCCTTTCAGCATCTTCCTATATCACTGTTGCCCACCACCAGGGATTTGAACCAGCAACTTTCTGCTTATTAGTCAAGCAGCAAGAGGCAAGAGGTGGTCCCTAGGTGGCCCCTCCCTGGGGCAGCCTAAATTAGAACATGTCCACCCAATTACAGCAACACCCTTGCTGGAGTCTTTTTCAGGTGGGGAATATCATCCAGGTTGGACCATTGTTGACATTAATAATAAATAAAACCACCGTAAGAAAAACAGGACAAATTAAAAGCATACATAGACGCATCGGACAGAAAACAATAACATTGTACACTGGTTTCTGCTTGATGCTGGACTAATAAGTTGGTTTTTACCTGACACTGAATACAGGCATAGCTCTAAGGAGGGCATTCACAAACAGGATCAATAAATGGAATCATAAATGATTCTCAATAAGGGAATCAATCTTTTAAGTGCAGCCAGATAATCTCCATGGGTGCTTCTTGGTCCAAATTACATTTTGAAATACTAATATTTTGGCATCCCAATTTGTTTCTTATTTGTGAATGCTTAACGAGTGGCAGACTCTAATGTCATTTGCTTTTTACCTGACCATTTGCTTTTTGTCATCATGACCTTGTAGAGTAGAATGAATAGATGCTAGCAGCTGGATGCAGGCCATATTGTGGTTAGGATACAGTACAATTTATTAGCCTACATTAGTCAGGAAAATGGATGTCTTTTAACCAGCTCCTCATCAGGAAGATACCTGCAAATATTCTCCTGACTGATAGCTATGATAAATATGGCCTCACTGAGAACAGTATGACCATAAAGGTCAACCTGAGATCTTCTTGGTGCAAGACTAAAATCTGCAATTTCTATATTTCTCTGGAATATTAAGCTGAAATGCTAACCATTTGGAATAAATCATCACTGTGCTGGTTCAGGCAATACTTACCAGCTCAAGCAATGATATATACTACCATCATGATGTCTTCTGTGAACTATCTATCTATCTATCTATCTATCTATCTATCTATCTATCTATTTAAAATTATTTTATTTTTTATTGTATTTATTGTATTTAAAATATTTCTGTACCTCCCAAAACTTGTGACTCTGGGTAGTTTACAATTAAAATCATTTAAAACATTAAATCAATTAACAATTAAAAACATTTAAAAGATTAAAAACTTTTAAAACCCAGTTTTAAAATTATTTAAAACTGTAAATCTGATTAAAAGCCTGGGTGAATAAATGTGTTTTCAGTGCCTTTTAAAAAGTTGCCAGAGATGGGGAGGCTCTTATTTCAACAGAGAGCGCATTCCAAAGTCCAGGGGCTGCAACGGAGGTGGCCACGGGATGAGTTGGTGGCAGCCGCACGCGAACCTTTCCAGATGGTCTTAGCAGGCAGTGGGGCTCATGGCGAAGAAGACGTTCTCTTAATACTCAGGACCTAAGCTTTTTAGAGCTTTATAGATAATGACCAGCACCTTGTATTTTGCCTGGAAATGTATCGGTAGCCAGTGCAATTCCTTCAGCACAGGAGTAATATGGTCTCTCCTAGATGACCCAGAGACCAACCTGGCCTCTGCATTCAACCAACTGCAGTTTCCAGACTACTTACAAAGGCAGCCTCACACAGAGCGCATTGCAGTAATCCAACCTAGAGGTTACCGGCAGATGTACCACTGTTTTGAGGTTGTACATCTCAAGAAACGGACACAGCTGGCATATCAGCCAGAGCTGATAAAAAGCACCTCTGGCCACTGCCTCAACCTGGGCCACCAGGAAGAGGTTTGGATCCAGAATCACCCCCAGACTGCGTACCTGTTCCTTTTGGGGGAGCGTGACCCCGTCCAGAACCGGCAGATCAAAATCATCTCCCGAATTTTGACTCTGCACAATAAGTAACTCCATCTCATCTGGATTCAGCCTCAGTTTGTTATCCCTCATCAAGCCCATTACTGCCTCCAGGCAGGCGTTCAGGGAGGTTATGCCTTCTCCTGATTATGTTGACATGGAGAAATAGATTTGGGTGTCATCAACGTATTGATCTCAACTCCCTCCTGGAATGTCTCTTTCTCAAATGAGGGGAACTGTTCATATGATCAGCCTCTGTAGATGTAATCCAAATATTTGTTTAAATTAGTATTTGGAGTGTGTTGAGAGTGGCCATTCAGAAGAACAGCTCCCAGGAAATAAAGGGATATGCTATAAGGCATCAGGATATCCATGGAATGCCTCATTATGAGCATGTCCCTTTCTAATCACATAGGCTGGTAAGGTATGGTCTAAACCTGCCCAATGTCAGTCCCATCACTTTAAGATTCCTCTTATAAATGATGTACATATCAGATGTGCATATCTGGAGATGTACATATCAGGTGGTAAAAATATGATAGATAGATAGACAGATAGATAGATAATAGAATGAACCCTTCATAGTTACATCCCAATTCTGCTCTGATGGAACTCAACATTAATTATAGAAATATCACAATGGGTTCAATTCAGTCTTAATATAGCTGGCTCGGCTCGAAGACTCATCTTCAAACTGAACTGAGGGGTGCTGGTCTAAGGGTGAGTTGAGCCAAGGCCCCACCTCATGAGCCAGCTCGATGTAAAGGGGGATCAGGCAAGGATTCCCCAAAGATCTAAATGCGGTGAATGAGCAGGAGAGAAATTTTGGAAGGGCGGCATAGAAATTAATTAATTAATTAATTAAATGTCGCCTTGCCCTTTGTTTATCTTTAAAATCAAACCATAGTGGCAGCTGGAACAGCGGTAATGGCAGAGGTGAAGCTGGCGGTGGGCCTCATTCCACACACACACCCCACCGGCCTCGCAACCGACCAGGCGGCTGCGCTGCGGCCTGTTTCAGGCCTCATACAGGTGGCTGAGCCAGCAGGGATGATGGAGGTGGCAGCAGGGGCTCCATCCACCCCCCTACTGGCCTCCAAAATGACCAAGCAGCTTCCCCGTCATTTCGGAGGCCAGCGGGGGGTGGAAGGCGCTGCCACCTCCACTGTCCCAGCCGTAGTTTGATTTTAAAGGTTAAAAAACTTAAAGGGTGAGGCTTACTTTCCCCTCAGCGCCCCCCCCCACTGCATTTAGCCCCTTACTTGTAAAGAGGAATCCTTGCCGGATTCCCCTTTACAAGTATACCTGTAGGATCTCTCAAGCCAGCTCAACAGCTAGGCTGGACTAGGCCCAGGCTTGATCGAGCCTGAGCCTGAGTTGCCTGGAGCGGCTCAATTCTGGTCCGGATTTGAGCCGAACCAGGCAATCCGGTTCCGTGCACACCCCTAACATGAAGGGAGTGCCACAGCCCTGTTTCTCTCCCTTCTCTTCAGAGTAGACAAATGCTTACCTTCCATTTGAAGCCCTCCCTCTTTCTTCAGGCTCATGGCTCATGTTTCCTTATCCTCAGGAGGATAAGGTTGAAAAGCGTAATATAGCAACCCAGCATGTTGCCTGTCACACACCAAGGGGAGGGGGGAATGGGACTCTGTTATATCATTTTGCATGATATACTTATGGATCAAACCTACTTATTCTGCAGAAAAAACTTAATGTATTCATCTCAACATGAATCGAAAAATAGCAATGACAGAGAATTATTTAGGATTCTTCGTTATGTAAAAACAACTGGATCTTACTAGCTCATTTACTGACAAAGATATCAAAACTGTTAAGATTTTGCCCAGATTCACTAGGTGACAAAAGCCCTATTTACATGTTATGTTCAATGCACAATACACTCTCAATCTGTACTCTGCATTTAAGAAGGCCTGTACCCAGGTACACTTTCAAAACGAATACACAGACAGTCATTCATACAAAAATATGTACATCCATACACCTGAATGCATGTACAACATAATTTTTGAATCGGGCTAAGGACTTGGGTCTCACTGATTCAAAATGTGTGTCAGAATTGTTAGATTACTACAAAAGAAGATGGAAAGGTGATATGATTTACACATAATCTAACACACTCTAATTTTCAGAAAAGTTTGAAATTGGGAAGAGGGGGTTGTATCTTTCATAAAACAAGACATGACATGTACTTCATTCATAAGCCTGATTCAGACATTATAAAATTGTACCTCTGTAGCTATGTACAGTGGTGCGAAGGGGGAAGAAATCCCACCCTTGCCGGTCAATCACCCTCACGCCCCACCGCTCATACTTACAGCGGGGCTTGTTTGAAGAGCCCTAAGCATGATGGCAGGCGCTTCTGTGATTGAAAGGCTGGATCGATCCAGCCTTGCAATCACAGACGTGCCTGCCATCATGCTTAGGGCTCTTCCCTCTTCAGACAAGTCCGTCTGTAAGTGTGATTGGCAAGGCACAAGGGTGATTGACACAGCAGGGGAGGGACTTCCTCCCCCTTCGCGCCACTGTACATGGCTACAGCAGTGTGATTAAGTAGCAGCCAGGAGACAATCTATGTTTGTGTGCGCACCCCAAAACACATACAATCAGCATGTTCACTGGCAGATTTAGAGTTTGTTCTCATTTCATTCCCCACCTCATATGGATGATGATCTCGCTAGCCTGCTACGTAATGCAGGAGTTTACCGTACTATCGGTTACATCACAGAACATTGGGTGCTTTTGCACTTAGATATCATCACCCAAACAGATGGTGTCTATTTCTGTGAGTAAGGATCAAAAAGAATATTTCATCAATTAATATACCCACTTCTTGCCTGAAACAGACCCAGGTTCACATAAAACACACACATGAGGTGGTGGTGTTTTCAGCCTCCCCAACATCCTACATATGATGGGATGTCATGAAGTGAAATGATAAAATCCCTCAAATGTCAAACAAAAGAACAATGTGTCAGATGAAGAATATTATGTTGTTTTCCTCCTAGGAAGCCTTGCACATACAGCTATTTGGGGAAGCAACCAACCAAATCCTACTTGTTTGTTAGCTTTCTCTGTCAGACAGAGACAATCCAGATCACAACATAAAATACGACACATGCTACTTCGTTGAAAATAAGCACATAGGAGAATTCAAGCATACAAAATAGAAATAAGATGAGGATTTTGCAACAACTTCCCATTTCGTACAAAACATCTCAGTCCTGTTAAAGCTATCGCTGCCTGTAAAGCTGCATGTGCAGCCCAGGACACAGCTTAGGCACATTAGGTGCCTAACATCCCAGACTAATGTTGCATGTACCAACATTTTGCATGTGCAACAAAGGAAGGGCAATATTGGGGGATGCGTTGTAGCTCAGCGGTAGAGCAAATGCTTTGTATGCAGAAGGGCCCAAGTTCAATCCCTGGCATCTCCAGGTAGGACTGGGAGAAACTTCTGCCTGAAACCTTGGAAAGCTGCTGCCAGTCAGCAGAGAGAATACTGAGCTAGGTGGACCAATGATCTGACTCAATATAAAACAGTTTCCTGTGCTTCCTTCCCTCTGCAGCCCTCTATGCCTCCATAAATTATGTTTCTGACAACTATGGAGCCCTCAAGCACATATCTTCTGCAGGCACATGGGGCTGCAGAGGGAACTTTGAATTGGCAAAAATTGCCCTCCCCCTGTTGGGTGTGCAAAACATTATTCTGCATGTGGGGCCTTATTTATTTAAAAGATGTATATGCCATTGTCCTTCATAAGTAAATTCATGGTGGCTTGCAACAAAATTCATTAAAAACAGAGGGGCCCAGAACCATGCATTCAGTTGTGAATTTTGGTGAGAAGAATTTAGTAACAATTCTACTGTTGAGTTGCTTCATGCAATAGAGATGTTCATGAAGTGTTTCATGCACATCTGGGGGTGGGGGGAGCGCTTAGGAGGACAGCAGGTCTTACCTGCTCCTCCATGGCACCTCCACTGCCCCGCATGGTACTATCAGGATTAACCCCCCTGCCGCATGGCTGTAGGGCTGCTCCCAGCAGCCTGTGGGCAGGGTCATCATGGAAATGGCATCTGCATGGGCACCATCTTGAGTGGTCAGTATGGTGTCACTGACCATTCAGGATGGCACCTGCGCATGTGCAGATGCCATTACCATGACGACCCCACCCACAAGCTGCTGGGATCAGCCCTGCAGCCATGAGGTGGGGCATTTCATCCCAACAATGCCACAATGGGGCAGTGGGGGGCAGCAGAGGGGCTATGGAGAAGCAGGTAAGATCTGCTTTCCTCCTTTTAAAGCACTTGCTCGCCCCCGCCAAAATGATTCAATGGGGGAAGCTCAAAGCGTTTTGGTGCCTCGAAACAGAGGTGCCGAAATGCTTCATGCACATCCCTATGATGCAACAAAGATATATGAAGTGGTATTCATACTCAGTGCTACAACAGAAGGTAAATAATCACACTGTCTACAGCCACATTCAAGTTTATGTGTTATAGAAAGCTGCCTTATACTGCGCCAGACCATTGGTCCATCTACACTGAGTGGCAGCAGTTCTCCAGGGTTTCAGATGGTGATTTTCCAGCTCTACTTAGAGAAGCCAAGCCTTCTGGGGCCTTCTGCAAGCAAAGCAGATGTTCTTCCACTGAGCTATGGTTCTTCCCCAGTGAGTACAGAGTAGGGTTAGAATACAAACATTCTTAGTTCTCTGCTTTCCTCTTATCTTTGTAATGTACATATTTAAAAGCTCCTCTGACAAAATGAAGGCAATTTGTGCTGTAATTAAAATGCCCAATGAGGATCCAGAGAACCAGCAGTAAACATACTTCGATTCAGATAAGATTCAACCATCTTTCTAATCTTTTCTCTATATAATGTGTCTAGGCTTGTCTGGAAATGGGGAGATAGCAGTAGCGATGTGCAAACAGGTTTGGAAGTTGAACTAGTTCGGTTCAAAGACTCCGGGTTGAGCTGAACCACCCCTGGGTCATGCCCAGGCCACACAGAGGATGATTGAATAGACACAGCAGCCTCAAAAATGGCCACCGCACTGAGGGAAAGGCCCAAACAGGCTGAAGAAAGATCGGACGGGCTCGTTTTGGAAGTCAGGGAGGCCGGCAGGAGGAGGTGGAACCTCCATGGACCCGCCTGCTGCCTCGGAAAACCCCCCTGGAGGGGTAAGTTAAAAAGAAAACAAGTAACAAAAAATGTCCGTGAATTCCCCTCCCCTGGACCGAACCGAGCTGGGGGGGCTTGAGGGGGTGCAGGACCGAACTGGCCTGGTCAGGTTCATGTCTGGTCCAGACTCGAACTGAACTGGGCCAGCCGGTTCCATGCACATCCCTAATAACTAAGGCTGCTGAAATCCCCATTATTCCCTATGGGGGAAAACATAAACTTCGTAAACTTCAAAAATCATTTAAAAACCACCCCTTTGCCCAATTTATTTGAAATATGGGCACTACCACACTCCACAACCTACTCTGGGCCACCCTGTTGCCCCCCATGTGGAGCTATAAGGCTGCTGAAATCCTCATTATTCCCTATGGGGGAAAGCTTAAAGATGCACCAACTTTAAAAATCACCCCTTTGCCCAATTTCTTTGAAGTTTGGGTGGTAGCTTCCACCCATTGGGAACTACCACCCAACCCACTTTGGCCACGAAATGGAGGTCTGAATCTCCAAATTTCTCAGGTCCAAATCCGGGATTATTTGTTTTATCCCTGAATCTGGGCAACTGAGGACAGGGGTGATTTGTTTTGTCTACAAATCATTTTGTACCCAAATCATTTCCCACATCCCTAGACATCAGTATGCTGATGTCACCCAAATCTATTTTTCCATGTCATCATCATCAGGGGAGGGCATAACCACCCTAAGTACCTGCCTAGAGGCAGAGATGGGCTGGGTGAGAGATAACAAACTGAGACTGAATCCAGACAGGATGGAGCTACTTATTGTGCTGGGTTGGAACTCGGGGGACTATTTTGTTCTGCTGGTTCTGGATGGGGTCACATTTCCCCAGAAGGAACAGGTACACAGTCTGGGGGTGCTACTGGATCCAAACCTCTCCCTGGTCTCCCAGGTTGAGGTGGTGGCCAGAGGTGTTTTCTATCAGCTTCAGCTGATATGCCAGGTGCGTCCATTTTTTTGAGATAAACAACCTCAGAACAGTGATACACATGCTGGTAACCTCCAGACCTGACTACTGCAATTCACACTATGTAAAGCTGCCTTTGTACGTAGTCAAAGATACAGAATGCAGCAGCCAGGTTGGTCTCTGGACCATCTCAGAGAGACCACATTACTCCTATGTTAAAAAAGCTACACTGGCTACCAGTAAGTTTCTGGGCAAAATACAACGTGCTGTTTATAACCCATAAAGCCCTAAACAGCTTAGGCCCTAGGTATTTAAGGGAATGTCTTATTCGCCATGAGCCCCATCATCCATTGACATCATCCAGAGAGGTTTGTCTGCAGTTGCCACCAGCTTGTCTGGCAGTTATACAAGGACAGGCCTTCACGGTTGCTGCCCCAAGACTCTACAATGTGCTCCCTGCTTAGATAAGAACTTCCCCATCTCTGACAACTTTTAAAACCATCTTTAAAGACTTAGTGTTTTCACCTAAGCTTTTTAATTTGACTGTGGTTTTAAACTGTTTTCAGGTTTTCATTTTTAATCTGTGTCATGTTCTTGTAAACCGCCCAGAGACGGAAGCAATAAAAACATTGCAATGCTGCCGGTATTTAGCAGTACAGGGGCCAGATAAATTTACTGCCAAATAAACATACCCTTTCTCCTCCCATTTCACCATGAATCAGGTATGTTTAGGAAATGGGTATTCAATGCTTCTGAGAAGTTGTTGAAATATAACTTCCCTTATCCCCAGCTGAAGGCTGTTGTGTCTGGGAATGATGGGAGTTGTAGTTCAGCAGTATCTAGAGGTGCACGGTTGGGAACATCTGGGGTAGGAAGTCAATTTACAAGTCAGGAAGACTTCCGCTCATTTTAGTAGAGTTCATGTAGAAATTTTTTCCAGCTGATGGCCCTCTTATAGTGATCTACAAATCTTATGTGGATGAAATTGAAGCGAGGATGAGAAATATGTACAAAACGATGTATTATAAGACTTAATGAAAAACCTTATTATTGAAGTGAAGGAGGTTGTCTCATTGGAAGGACCTCTGGATTTAAATTTACACAAATAATTCTTTCCCATAAAAGCCTTGGAATTGAAATTAAAATTTAGCACCAGCAAAGTGACCTTGTATTAACCAATTTACTGTACATACATACATTTACCACAAAAATTACCTGTCATCTCCAGGACTTTGGGAAAAAATATATTCCAGAATCGGCACTGCCGGGCACGTAATTTTGTACGAATCTTTGACGCTTCTGTGCTTAACGTTAAGTATTTTTGTTCAGCGCTGGTGAAGACTGGCCATCTTGTCCCATTAATCTGAGTCCCACTGGGTATTCTAAAGGATTAAAGAGAAACATTAGATTTCTCATGGGAAATTACCTGTGCACATCAGTAGTGTAAAATTATTCTATTGAAAAGTTATTTTATTTCAAAGACTGGGAGGTATGCATGGAATTACTTCAGTACTTTGGAAAGTAGATAGAAATACACATCAACACCCCCAAAATTTTAAATGGGTTCATGGTACAAAGTTTAATTAAAAATACAGCAATATACAGCTGGATTTTTAAAAAATGTGAAAAGGAGAAAACACCTTAATAACATCAACTCTCATCAGTTGCATTTGATGAGCCCAAGAGGTCAGGGAGAAAATGCAATCTCATGGATAACAATAAGGGCAATAAATTCAGTATCTTGGCTTGCCCAAAGTGTTTAATAAGAATGCTAATGCCTTATTCAAATATGCAAGAATACTGTATTGAATTTTTAGGTACAAAGCCCTGCAAAGATGTGCACCTGTGTAGGTGAAATGAAGTCCTCACCTGTAAGTATGTAGCAGACATTTGGGGTGGGAGCTATTTTTGTGGTAGCGAGCATGAATTGTCCCCTTTGTTAAGCAGAATTCACCTAGGTTTACATTTGGATGGGTGACTACATGTGAGCACTGTCTTTTGTTAGATATCCCCCTTATGCCACAGCTCAGTGGCAGCGCATCTAATTACCACTTGATGCTTCTAAATACCAACTGCATCAGCAGGAGAGAGGCATGCCCTCAGTTCTTGCCTGTGGGCTTCCCAGAAGCATCTGGTGGGCCCCATTGTGAAACAGGATGCTGGACTAAATAGGCCTTGGGCTATTTAGAACAGGGCTGTTCTTATGTTCTAATGCTCATCTGTTTGCATTCAGAAGGTTCCATGGCATCTTCAGGTCGGACTAGGAAAGACTGTTGTCCAAAACCTTGAAGAAGCTGCTGCCAGTCAGTATAGACAATACTGAGAAGAATGATCTCAGAATGGTGGTGCATACACTAGTAACCTCTAGGCTAGGTTACTGCAATGTGCTCTGTGTGGGGCTGCCTTTGTAGGGAAACTGCAGTTGATCCAGAATGTGGCAGACAGGTTGGTCTCTGGGTCATCTCGGAGAGGCTATGATACCCCTGTGTTGGAAGAGCTGCACTGGCTGCCAATACGTTTCCAGGCAAACTAGGAGGTACTAGTTATTATCTATAGAGCCCTAAACAGCGTAGGCCCTAGGTATTTAAGAGAGCGTCTTCTTCACCATGAGTGCCACCGCCTGTTAAGATCATCTGGAGAGGTCCGTCTGTGGTTGGCGCCAACACGTCTGGCGGCTACTCAGGAATGGGCCTTCTCCGTTGCTGCTCCTGGACTTTGGACTGCACGCTCTCTTGAAATAAGACCCTCCCCATCTCTGGCAACTTGTAAAAAAGGCATTGAAGACACATTTATTCACCCAGGCTTTAAATTAGATTTATAATTTTAATATTTTGATGTTGGGTTTTAAATGATTTTAATGTTAATGATTTTAATGTTTAAATTATTTTAATTGTAAACCACCCAGAGATGCAAGTTTTGGGCGTTATAGAAATATGTTAATAAATAAATATTATGATGATGATGATGATGATGATGATGATGATGATGATGATAAGCTAGAGGGACAATGCTCTAACCTCCTATGTTCCTAGGATGTACATAGGATGTGGGCAAAGCCTTCTGCTGTGATGCTGCCCATGCCCAGTGTACATTTAATGCATACATGTAAGGGGACAGCCCAAAGCATATGCATCAAATGATTACTCATCACTTGAGACCTAAGTACATACAATTAATGTCTATGGGAGGATGTGAGATTTTATTACTAGGTTTCACCTTCCCACCTGTACACGTTCACTAGACAGTGCAGTCTCTATGTGTGTATCCAGCATACATGCCATACACAGGTCATTCATGCATGGAGGAACTGAGACTGTGTTTAGTTGGAGGGCAAAGTCTTATCCCATTCCATTCTCTGCACATTCAGTCTACGCCCTTAAAATATTCAGTCTACACCCTTAAAATTTTCTAGAGGGCAATGTCAGGCCATCTGTCCATGAGCTGAAGCTGAGCCAGAAGTGGGTCATGCAGCAAGACAACAACCCTGAAAATTCAAGTAAGTCTACCACAGAATGGCTGCACAAGAAGAGATTTTGTGTTTTGGAGTGCCCAGGTCAAAGTTCTAACCTAAACCCTATTGAAATGTTGTGGCAAGACCTGATGCGAGCTGTTCATGGCCCTCAAATGTCACAAAGCTGAAACAGTTTTGTATGGAAGAATGGGCCAAGATTCCCCCAAGCCGATGTGTGAGATATTGATCACTGGTAACAGAAAATGAATAGCTGCAGTTATTACTGCTCAAGGAGGTGCCACCAGGTACTAAATGCAGGGTTCACATACTTTTTCACATGAGGATGTTTGTTGTTGACTCTTTCTGTCAAGTGAATATTCAAAATATATCATTTTTGCCCGGGCTACTTATTCATTGGGGATGCCTTTCTCTCTTATCAGAGTTTTACTTAGAATCTAATCATATTTTGAATAAGAATTGTGCTAAATACAGATTGTCCTAGGGGGTTCACAACCTTTTCCTCAATACTGTAAATGACTGACCAATCCTTGTGTTTTTAGTCCTTTGTATGTTTACTTAGCCAGGATGGATGAAGCCATAGAAAAGCAGGGACAATGTATAAAAAGACTGAAAGTGACAAGATCCTGAGATGTAGACACTAGAGTATAATTCTGCTTCATTAGTAATGTGCTTTTCCTAAACCTTTGCCTGTTGCTTAGGACCACAGTGTTTTGATGGTTGCTCCATAACTCTGAAACTTGTCTTGTCCTTGACAGACAAGAACCCATGGAATCCAGAAAGTGGTGGGGCAGGTCAGTTTACAGCACCATGGACAGCTCTGGGGGACAAATTTATCAGACCATACTCAGTAGTAGATTGAGCTCTTAAATACAGGTGGACCTCCTTATAGGTGGACCTGGCCAGAGGCGTAACTATAGGGGGGGCAGGGGGGGCACGTGCCCCGGGCGCCATCTTTTCTGGTCACGTGGGGGGCGCCACCATGACAAATTTTTTTTTAAATTTTTTTTTAATTTTTTTTAATACAAATGTTTCCTGCTCAGTGCAGCAGCGCTGCAGCAGTCAAGGGAGCGCGTCGGCGCCCCCTCCCCCACGAGCGGTCCCTTCCACGCCGCCCGTGCCCCCCCCATTGCTTTGTTGGCGCCTGGCGGCCAGTCAGTGGCCTGGCTTGGCAGCGGCGGGCGCTTGTGAGGAAAAATCTAAGTATAATGTAGTATGTGGGGGCGCGGGGGGGCGCCATTTCAGTGCTTGCCCCGGGCGTCATTTTCCCTAGTTACGCCTCTGGACCTGGCATCCTCAGTTTCGCATATCCATGGTTGGGTAATTAACACCTGACCTCAGCACACACAGAGAAAAAGGCAGATAAGGGGTTAATCCCACATATCTTGGAAGTCATTTCCAGGCACCATTTTGAATGCAGGAGCCATTTTATGACTCATTTGTTAACACACACAAACACACACCAATCTTTGCAGAATTCCTGAGATAGAGACTGGGGACGGGGCATCCTTGGTCTCCCGGAGGCCCATGGAGCATGGTATGACACTTCATTTGGCCCATTTTCATGTTTATTGGGCTCTTGGGGGCTCTTTTTGGTCTAGGAACTGTACCTCCCACTGATCCCATAGACTCAGTGCTTCATTATCCATGGTTTTGTTACCCACAGTAATATGCAGGAATAGAACCCCTGTAGACAATGAGGTACCTCTGAGCTCAGGCTATCTTCCTGGGCTCCATCTCCTTGCTGGGAGAGTGGATGCCTTAAAGGAAACATTTCTAGCTTCCTTTCTACCTGATCCTGCTTAGCATGTTGCCAGTGCTAGTATGCAGCTCAAATAAAGGTTGATGGTGTGGGAAGGACCAAGGGCTCAGGTTCCAACTTTGTGGGGCACCCAGCTTGAGGGTGCTGTTTCAGGGGACTCCAGCTCTGTAACTCTCTTGGGCCCTGGCCTGGAGTCAGGATCTGAGGCTGGGAAGTGCTGGCCCTGCCTTATTTGGGCATGAGAATGTTAAAAATCCATGCTGGATCAGACCAAAGCCATTTATAAATGCATCTAAACCCAGCCTCCTGGATTTAGAAGGTCAAACTGGTCAAATCCCATACCTTTGTAAATCCCAGAAGCAGTGAATGAAGGCAGTACTTTTTCACACAACACATAATTAAACTGTGGAACTCTATGCCACAGGATGTGGTGTTGGCCCCCAGCTTTGATGGCTTTAAAAGGAGCTTAGACAAATTAATGGAGGACAGGTCTATTAGTTACTAGTCTGATGTCTAGTCTATTAGCTACTAGTCTGATGGCTATAGGCCACCTCCAGCCTCGGAGGCAAGATGCCTCAAAATACCAGTTGCAGGGGAGTAACAGCAGGAGAGAGGGCATGCCCTCAGCTCTTGCCTGTGGGCTTCCCAGTGGCATCTGCTGTGGCATTCCCCCATCTGCTAAGTGAGCAAAGAGGCATATTTTACCATGGTGATTCTCTTTATTTAGCAGGGGGAGAGTAACTGGCCCTATCCACTCCCAGCACAGTACTTCCAGTGACTGTTGCTGGTGTCTATCTTATGTTTCTTTCAGATTGTGAGCCCTTTGGGGACAGGGATCCATCTTATTTATTTATTTGTTATTTCTCTGTGTAAACCGCCCTGAGCCATTTTTGGAAGGGCGGTATAGAAATTAAATTAATCATCATCATCATCATCTGGTGGACCACTGTGTGAAAAAGGATGCTCAGCTAGATGGGCCTTGGGCCAGCAGGGCTGTCCTTATGCAATTGTAATACTCCTCTCCTGCTGCTGTTCCTCAACTACTGGCATTCAGTGGAATGCTGCCTGTGAAAATGAAAGGTTATATAGCCATCATGCTGAATTGGCACTGATTGTCCTATTCTCCATGTATATCTAATCCCCTTTAATGCCACCTATAAGCCATTTGCAGATGCCCATGCCTGATGGCTATCTGAAAGGGGCACAGCTTCTTTTGCATAAATTATTCTCTGTGAATCAACAGCAGTGTAGCAAATATAGACACACTCTCAGTACATGCCAGTGTGATGATAGACAAGAGTTTCATTTCAATTATCTATTACTTGAGTTTAAAACTGATCAGCCACCTTTCCTGAGAAGACTCTGCCCAAAGTGAGGCACGATCAAACCACGAAGCAGATTCCACCAAACAAGGCTCCTTTCCTTTGGGAGAGACAAAAGGTGCTATTTTAAACACTCAGAAAGAGGAGTGCAATAAAAAGCTTGAAAATGCTAAGCTGATCTGAGTAATCTGGTGTCCTTCGCCATGGTTTCTAGTCAAGAAAACCAGCAAAGAAAAGCGAACTCTTTTTGAAGGCAGTGGGAGTTGAAGATTGTTTACCATCCTAGAAGTGGAGGTCAAGCCTGGCAATTTGAGGAAAGATTGGAGGACTGCAAATGTTTACTTTGTGGTTCCCCCCACTCTTCAATGGCATCATTGTTAATGAATGCTACATTTAGCAACTGAATGGCCTCGATAAAAGGGAATTAGGTTTGAGCTTCATATTAAGCGGAAGAAAATTCACTCTTGCAGGAGGCAGATTGCGACAAAGAGTTTGATTTGTACATGGGATAGATTGTGATATCACTCTTTTCAAACAGCAAAGATTCTGCAGCTAAATGCGTTAAAGGGATAAACAAACACCCAGTGCTAAAGCAAAAAAGAACACCAGCTGTTCTTGCTACAGGCCACTGGCTGGATGCCTGGAATATCTCAGCTCTGTGTAGTGACTGCCCAGATGCAGCCGTGAAAAAGTAACTTTCCTACTCCACCTGCTGTTGCATTTAGTGTTGATGCTGAATTTCGGAACAGAAGTCAATTCCAAATTAGCCCCAAATCCTCCAAAGTTTGGGCACAGTTCAGAAAGGGATTGTCCTGTTGCCAGCCCTCCGCATTGTTGTCCTCACCACCCTTTCCTATGCAAAAACGTACCTGGTGGTGACAGCAGCAATGATGGGGCTTCCATTATGCACTAAAAAAAGTGCCATCATGTGGTACTCAGGGATCTTGACAGTCACAGTAAGAATTCCAGAGCCCCAGAAACTATATTTCTGAAGGTTACTAGTGTCCCAAACCCTAGACAATCCTAGGTCCTCTGACATCCTGAGCAAAGACTTCAGAGTTCTGGTACCTGGAAGACTATTGCAGCAACATTCTAAGACAAAATAGATATTGCACTGGGAGAGCTCCATCACAAGGCCTCACACAATTGCCCCATCATCATAAAGGTTCTGGGGTAAGATAAAGTGACAGCAAGGTTATTATTATTTATGATGATGATTATTTTTACATTCATATCCTGCTCTTCCTCCAAGGAGCCCAGAGCGGTGTACTACATACTTAAGTTTCTCTTTCACAACAACCCTATGAAGTAGGTTAGGCTGAGAGAGAAGTGACTGGCCCAGAGTCACCCAGCTAGTATCATGGCTGAATGGGGATTTGAACTTGGGTCTTCCCGGTCCTAGTCCAGCACTCTAACCACTACACCACGCTGGCTCTCTTGGTTGTGTCATGGATTCATAGGCAGTTGTAGGGCATGGGAAACACTGAACTTCCAATAATGTCACCAGGAATACATCAGTGCCATCCTTCAGAATGGGCTTGAAAATGCAACATTTTATCCCCTCCCCATTCCCCCCAACTTTTTCTTTGAGTTTCTATCTGAGCTCATTGTGAATCAAGCCACAGCGATCTCATCCTGCTTTTTTTTTTTTTTTTGCTTCCTTTGCTCTTCCAGATCATTAGATGTGGAATCACACAAAAAACCCTGAGAGGAATACAGTTACATATTATGAAGGTGCAATGTAGGTGAACTAGGAGATGTAATGTAGACCACTGACATTCAGCCTTCCAAGTATTACTGAAGTACAGTGGCCAATTTCATACACTCCACATTTTGTTCCTGCATTCCAAGCATTTAGCTCTACCTGAAAGCCCAGTGGACAGATACTAGTGAAGTCGAGCTGGGAGTCTAAAATATCCCTTAATCTGATCTGGCATGGCAATTCCTATGTTCCTCCTTTGCCCACTTCTTTGCTAATTCTGCTCTGATTAGCTTATGGCACCCATTTAATTGCATGTTTATTTGTGGCTCTTGAGAATAGTGACTTAAGCAGAGCTGACTAGTACTTCAGTCCAAGATCAGGATACTAATAGCACTGTCAGAACTCATTTAAGTGCCTCTGTGCTATGGAAAAAATAATGACATTCCAAATTGCAGTTCACATGTAAGAAGGAGGTCTGTGCTTATGGATGCAGATGCCACTTTACAGAAAATGCTTGAAAACATTATCATTGTAATATAGTGCAATGTCATATGAGACCTTGAGCTATCTATCTATCTATCTATCTATCTATCTATCTATCTATCTATCTATCTATCTATCTATCAATCAAAGAATGCCGTCAAGTCGATTTTGACTCCTGGCACCCACAGAGCCCTGTGGTTTTCTTTGGAAGAGTACAGGAGAAGTTTACCATTGCCTTTCAGCATCTTCCTATATTGCTGCTGCCCGATATCATACCAGCAGTAGGGATGTGAGAAACATTTTGGGTACAAAACGTTTTGTACACGAAACGGACCGTTTCGGGTGTTTTGTAGAAAAAACAAAATGCCCATTTTCTAGATCCGAAACTTTTGTACACAAAACAAAATGTCCCTGTTTCGGCTACAAAACATTTTGTTGTTTCGGACCTCCATTTTGTGGCAGTCTCTGAGTCAGTCTCCATTTTGTGTTTGACCTCTCTTTGAATTTCCTCCACTTCCAGCCTTCTGATCGGTGACCTAAAGCATGGGCTGAGTTGCTGACGATTCCCTGACGGTTCCCTGCTGACGGTTCCGCATTAGCTCTTTTGCCTCTTGCCACTCTGACCCCACATTGGCCAGAGGAAGGGTTGAAGAAGGGGTAAGGGTGGGGTTCTGTTGTTTTTGAGGTGTCTGAGTGTAGATTCTCTAGTAGCATATGAGATTTTCAATGATAAACCATGAATCCACTCTCATATGCTACCAGAGAATCTACACTCAAAACATCTCAGAAACAACAGAACCCAGTACCCCATGGGTTAGCAACCTAGGGGGATGATTGGCACCCTATGTGCTCTACACCACCACTCACTCTGGGCCACCCTGGTGCCCCCCAAGTGCAGTTACGGGGCTGCTGAAAGCTCCATCATTCCCTATGGGGAAGAAACTTATTAAAGATAGGTAAACTCCATTAAATCTTTAAAAACAAGCCCTCTGCCCAATTCCTTTGAAATCATTCTTGCAGCTTCCTTGCCCCCACTGGGCACTACCACACGCCCTACTCTGCTCTGGGCCACCCCCTCCCCCCATGTGAAGCTATACTTTTGCTGAAACCTCCATTATTCCTTAGGGGGGGGATCTTAAACGTCAAAAAATTACCAAGAATCAGCCCTTTGCCCAATTCCTCTGAAATTTGGGTGGTAGCTCCCACCCATTGGGCACTACCACCTCCACCCACTAGTTTTGCCATGGGGCCATTTTTTAAAATCCAAAACATTTCAGATTTGGATTTTGCCATTTCAAACAAAGAACAAAATTGGGGTGTTTCGGATTGGTTGATTTCAAACAAAGAACAAACTGGGGGTTTTCGGATTCAGGACAAAAACAAACAGGAAAAAAACAAAACGCACAACCCTAACCAGCAGGCATTCTGGCAACCGGCAACCTTCTGCTTGTTAGTCAAGGATTTCCCCATTGTGCCACTTAAGGTGACTATATATATCTGCATTGATTACACACTGAACTGCTTTAACAAGCAATACAAAAGAACTCCCTGATTCATCGGGAAACATGCTAAATGTACATTCTAGGTATGTTACAATTTTCAACTTGCTGCAAGTTCATTTCAAATTGTAACCTATCAATGCTCTAAGAACTGATATCTATGTCTTCTGATTTACCAGTGTTGTCATATGAGTGGCAACCCACAGCTTATGGAGTGATTTGACTCACCCAGTTCAGACATAGTGCAGAACCATGAGTCCAGTGGACCCGCAGTTCCGCGCAACTCCTCCCGCTCTCCTGTCCATGTTTGGACAACAGGGAGAGCTTCCTCTCTGCAATCGGTGAAGGACAGTCCACACAGCCAAATGGGCCAGAGTGAGGGAGGAACTTACTCCCTCAACTCCAACTCCGTGGGCGAAAATGAAATATTTTAGGTTTAGATCCACTAAAAATACCTGATCGTTAGTCATGCTAGTACCGTCTGCTACATTCATGCAGGGTCATGTTCTAGCAGCTCAGTCTGATTTCATGAGCTAGAAAAATCTCAGTGAATGGCATTATCTTGGATATAATATCTGGATAATTCCAGGAATTAGTCTAGTGTGAGATCAATACAAGTCATTTGGGACACTAAAAGCCAGAAGCAGCAATAAAAACTTCTTTTAAAGGTTGCTTTTTTATAAACATTGCATTTATAACTAGCTGCTTATTAGCCACTGATTCCATAAGAAATGGTTTATCGGCTGCCGACTTCTGCGGATTTGCTGATGACAGTTAAATACTTTTTAGTTAACAAAGTGACCTTAGTGGAAATCTTTACTTTGTATAGAGAACTTCCATAATTAAAATGAATGTGCTGCCCATTTTTGTTTTCTCACTAATATGATTTATAGTTTGATAGCATATTGTATGAACACATTGACTTTTTATTAAAAGCAACTTTTTACAGATAATTTATCAATCACAGGAAAAAAGGCATCAAGCTTCATATTGAACCTTCATAGCCTCTGGCATTCAAACAGAGGTCTGATGGTGATTTGACAGAGATGATGTAGCAGCTTCCTGTCCTGAGCAGAGGTTGGACTGGGAGACCTCAAAGTGCTATAGTGGAGCAGATTTTTCCTCATGAGAATAAGGAATAAAAGGGATTTAAGTTCTTCCAAATCTTCAAGGCAGCAGACTTTCTTTGCTGGGGGCAGTCACTGTAGGAGTCAATAACTTTTTATTTTGTTAGTTTTTCAAATGGGCAATGTAAAATTTAGAAGTGATCCTAATATGTTAATGTGTATGCAGCCATTGCATAACACACTTCGCTAACAAGACTGGACGGGAAACAGCAGTAAATTACTACCGAGACTGTGAGCACTACTTCACCATAGAATGCCTGTCACTGCCTCCTAAATGTCTGAACCAGCTCACAGTTCTTTCTTTTTCTTGACAGAGAATGTGTTTTCTCTACTGTTATACAAGAAGGGCAACTCCAGATACTCTTTTCAAAGTATGCTAAGAGAAAAATATTTATTTTAACAGAGCAGATAGATAGATAGATATAGATATAGATATAGATATAAATATAAATATTTAAAAAAAACTAGGGGTGTGTGCAGCGGGGGGATGTCCCCTTCAGATGTAGCATCGAACTGTGGATCCAGTGGACCCACAGTCCCATGTTCCCACTCTCCTGTCCACATTTGGATGCTGGGGAAAGGGGCATATCTGCAGTCAGTGAGACTGCAGAGAGACAGGGTTGCTGGCTGTGCAGGCTTCCTTCTTTCCTGAAGGACAACCTGCCCAGCCAATAGACACTGGAGTGAAGGAGGATCTTCCTCCTTCAACTCTGGTTTCAGAGGGGCGAAACTGCGCTGCCAACATTCAAATGTATTGCTAGCCCTGCGTAACTGCGTTTGGAGTGGGTGAAACTGAGTTATAACCAAACGTGAAAAATAGAGTTTGGAGAGGGAAACCATGGGTCCATTTTTTCTTAAACTCTAGTTCACCACATTCGGACATTTGGTTAATGAAACCAGAGGTAAGGAACCTCTGGTTTCGTATTTTGTCTAAACCGTGTGTGTGTGTGTGTGTGTGTGTGTGTGTGTGTGTGTGTGTGTGTGTGTGTGTGTGACAAAGAATAAATACACTCATAAATATGTTTGTGTAACAGTTTCTATGGGCAGCTCCACACATAATCTCAAATAAGGCACTGCCAACCACTGGTTCCTTCCCAGGATGCGTGCGCTCCTGGAGTCAGCTGCTAGTTCCCTGCCTTTCATGTTGTCCAAACCCACCAATGTTGGATTACCCAGCAGCATTTTCCTTGCCCACCCAACATCTGCAATCAACTTCAAATCTGGATTATAGAAGGCTGACTCAAGGAAAGTGCTGCTGCACAATCAAACATTAGTGGGTTCAGAAAACACAAAAGGAAAGGCACGCAAGTCGCCATGTTTGCTAGGAGTACTCACTCTTCAGGAACTGGTAGTTGGCAGTACCTTACTTGCCACTGATATATGTGAAGCAGTCCTATAATTCTAATCTTCTTCTGTTCATATGACTAGAAGAAGCAGAACTTGGGAGAAATATCACACTGTAGCAATTGTCCATCTCTTTTCAAACCCAGGCAAAAATATCCCAAATTGATATGAGCTTTCTACAGAGCAAGAAGAATTCTGGCCTGAATACCCAGGCATCCAATTAAACCCTGAGCCAAGCCATAATTGAGCCTTCCTCAAGCCTTAATTATGGCAAAGGGATAGCTTCAGATGAAAAAGGCTGCAGTTCCAACATCTTGCCACCCAAGAAATGGGAGAGAGTCTTAGACCAAAAACAAAAAACAAAAAAAAGATAATCCGATTCCCTGATGGGACAGGACAGCAAGGCACTCTCACCCTCATATCAAAAGGATATGGACAACAGAATCAACAATAGCAGCAAATAGTCCTGCTTATTTGAATAAACTGCACTGCCTAACAGTTTTTAAACAGGTTTTCAAAAGAGAATGGGACAAAAGAACTAAATGAACAGAAATGCATTTTAAATCAATATGTCAGATGCTTCTTGAGCTGGTGATCAGAACCATGGGTTGTGGGAGAGATTGCCCTTCATGATGAGCTACCAGATCTGTAGCTGGAACATTTTCACAAGAAAAGCTCTCAGTCCGAGAACTTTCCCATCCATCCAGGCTGGTAAATGGATCCATCTGGAACAGGAAGGGCTATGAAAGGTGTCCTGCATGGACTGGGGCCTTGCCCAAGTTACAAGGTCTTCTTGGCTCTGGTGTGCCAGAGTCAAGTCTGTGACTTCTGGCATGACACTTCAGTTCCGATTGCTGCCTTCAATCTTGGCTTGCTTCTCAATCTTGATTTCTGGCTGGACATCTTGATCCTGGCTTGCCTCCCAGTTCCAACTCTCCTGCAGTTGTTGCTTGCGACCCCTTGATAAACAATGCGACCATTGTTATGAGTTTCAGTTCAATTTAGTGGTACACATTTGCAATCTAGTTCTCCAGGATACTGAACCCCAGTCTTCAGAGAAGAGATTCCATAGCCCAGGTTTGTTAAACAGTACACCAGGTAAGACAAAGGATCTCTTTTTTTTGTGGGGGGGGCTGGTCTATGGCCACAATAAATATATTGATTGATTGACAAAGGATCTTTAAGACCATTACCAGTCTGTTGGATGGGATACATTATCCACACTATTTATGGCCTTGGAATAGAATCCTCCTATTCTATTTTCTGTTGGAACAGAAAGAACAGTTCTAATTAATCTGAGAACTGGAGTTAAAACACCATGTATGATTGTTCTCTCCAGACCTTCAAATTACAGCTAGCTGTGCAAACTCCCCGCCGCCTCAAACATACACACCTTGATCAGTATTTGCTGTATTACTTAGGAACATGCATCTAGAAGTCTCCCATAATTTCTAAAGGCCAGGATACACAATCCATATACCTCTTTCCATTCTGTACTTGCAGTATAACAGCTGTTAAGCAAGAAATATTCCATACATCCATGCAATTCCCAGTTTTAGAGCAGAATTCCATAATACTTCCCGTGTTTTCAGAGCTTGAAAGATGCAGTCAGGAATTAGGAATCCTGAAGGTTTAGTATTAAGTGATAAATAACTGTCTGCAAACCCCACTCCTTTCAGTTCATTATTCAAGCCAAGCAATGGTGTGGTTAGAAGGCAGACATCTCAGACTTCTTTTAAAAGAGCAATTGTCAAGGAAAAAACAAGCCAAGAAGCTAACCACAGGGTTTTAGGAGTTGGCTGGCAGATTCGCAAAATGCTGAAAAGTATCAGACTATCCCCCTTGGCAAAACATCACTGACAGTATTGCAAAGCACATTAATCTATTGTGCAGCCTCTTCAGTCATAAAAAGATGTGTATACTATTTATTTCATTTATTTAACCTTTTAATATCCCACTGCTCCAATACACTACTGTTTGAGGCAGCTCATGAAATCAGTAAAACAGACACTATAAAATATACACATTTTAAAGGCTCAGTTAAAACCACATTTAAAGTTGCAAGTTATCATTTTAATGTTTTAAAACCTACCAGATATAAGCTGCAGGTAAAATATTAAAACTCCTGTCAAAAGCAATGGGACTCTTGAGCAGTTTCTTAAGAACCCTAAGGGAGGGAGCAAGGTAGAGCTCTTTTGGGAGGGTGTGTTGGTATGATTTAGCCAGCACACCAGGCATGTCCTATTCCCACCACCGTATTACCCTCTGCCAAGGACAGCTTTGATTGGAAGGATCTCCTCCAGATTGATTGATTAATTGATTAAGTGCCGTCAAGTCAGTGTCGACTCTTAGCAACCAAAATGATAGATTCTCTCCAGGATGATCTGTCTTCAACATGGCCTTTAAGGTCTCTCAGTGGTGCATTCATTGCTGTTATAATCGAGTCCAGCCACCTTGCTGCTGGTCGTCCTCTTCTTCTCTTTCCTTCTACTTTTCCCGGCATTATGGACTTCTCAAGGGAGCTTTGCATAATGTGTCCGAAGTATGAGAGTTTGAGCCTGGTCATTTGTGCCTCTAGTGAGAATTCTGGATTGATTTGTTCTATGATCCATTTGTTTGTTTTCCTGGCTGTCCACGGTATCCTCAAAAGTCTTCTCCAGCACCAAAGTTCAAAAGCGTCAATATGCCAGATTAAACCCTCCAGATTAAACTCCGCCCCCGGAAACATCTTGAGAAAAGAAACCCTTCAGTAACACCAGAAAATAAAAAGCTCCCTTCGACTAAAAACAGAGGAAATGCCCCAACCCCACCCCAGAATCAGTTCCATGTGTTCTGGTTTTCCATGATCAGCTAATGACTGCTGGTTCATGACATTTGGTGTATGTGCTTGGCTAAGAAGCCAATGAGGCAAGACTACCATCAGTGGGATTATGACTGAATCCCCCCTAAATGGAGCAATACTACAGCACTGTGGAGCCTCGGTTGGCCTTGGAGAGCTGGGCCCAGCTAAGGTGTTAGAAATTAGACTGCATTATTTTTAACATTAGTAGTATATTAGCAATTATTATTGATTAAGGAAGCTTTTGCTTGATCAAGCTTTTGCATAGGCTTAAATAGAAATGCTGGTCCCTATCCTTAGAATGACCTTACAGAAATTTGTGAGTCAGAAGCTGCCTGTGCAGGAAAATTTCACAAGTGAGAGCAAACAAGTGAGAGGCTGTGGCCGGGAATGCTTTTGATCAGCTTCAGTTGATATGCCATATATGTCCATTTCTGGAGGAAAATGACCTTAAAACAGTGGTACATATGCTGATAACCTCTAGGCTTGACTACTGTAGTGCACTCTATGTGGGGCTGCCTGTTTGGAAATTACAATTGGTTCAGAATGCGGCATCCAGATTGGTCTCTGGGTTTACCTGAAGGGACCATATAACACTGATTCTAAAAGAACTGCACTGGCTGCCAATATGTTTCCGAATGAAATACAAAGTTGTGGTTATTACCTATAAAGCCCTTAATGGCTTAGGTCCAGGATACTTAAGGGGGTTCTCTATCATGAACCCTTTCACATATTAAGATCATCTGGAGAGGTCCGGTTATGGTTTCTGTCAACCTGTTTGGTGGCAACTCGAGATTGGTCCTTCTCTGTGGCTGCCCCAGGGTTTTGGAACTCACTCCCTGCTGAAATAAGAGTATCTCCTTCTCTGTTTGTTTTTAGGAGGACCCTGAAGACATACTTATTTTCCCAGGCTTTTAACTGAAATCTATTTTTTTTAATTTTAATGTGTTTTTATCTATTATGATTTTTTATCTTTTTATGAATTTTAAATGTTTTATATTATATTATTTTTAATTTTGTACACCGCCTAGAGATTTTGATGTTAGGCGGTATATAAGAGCAGGTAAGATTGCCTGTGAAAGAAGGGCAAAAGAGGGAACCTTGAAACCATCCAGTTAAAGTAGTTGAAATTAGGAGTAAACAGCTATGACCAGAGGAGGGGTATAAAAATAATTGTATTAAATTGTAAGGGGTCTTCAGCTCTTCACTGGAAGCCTGTAATACCTTCAGCCAGCTGAATACACAATTGCACTGTCTTACTACGTCCTCCTCTGGATTTGTGGTGAGTTCCTGAATAAACAATTTGATCACTTTTTGGGGAACCTGGGAAGATTCTGTCTTCTGACCTGAGAGTTTCTGCTGACACTGAGGCCAAGCCCAGAGAGGACCACTTAGATTGTTTAAATACATTCTTACATCATGAATGTACTATTGTCACACCTCTGATAAAATCATTTTGTGCTGAAGTATGTAGCAGTCTGGCTTGTCACTAACTGTTCTTCTCAGTATTGTTGTTTTACTTTCTTTAACTATCCATCAGAAACATTTCATTTTGAATTTTTGTTTGCTAACTGCAGAGCAGGCGGGGCATCACACCACTCTAGCTCTCTGCCCATTTTGCCTCCAGTTAGGGTTGCCATGTCACAATTATTTATTTATTTGATTCATTTGATTGATTGATTTCTATACCACCCTTCCAAAAATGGCTCAGGGCGGTTTACACTAAAAGACTATCAAAAACTATTAAAACAACATAAAACCATTATTAAAACAATGAAAACAGTTTTTAAAACCCTGGAAAACCAGGCCAAACCTTTATGGTTTAAAAACAGTTTAAAAACCCTGGAAGGCCAGGCCAAACAGATAGGTCTTAAGAGCTCTCCTGAAGGCCAATAATGAGAAGGCCTGCCTCTGAGTTGCCACCAGACGTGTTGGTGGTAACTGCATACGGACCTCCTCAGATGACCTTAATGTACGGTGGGGATCATACAGAAGAAGGTGCTCTCTATGATAAAGGGACAATGACAAAAGAAACCACTGGTGGCAGAATCCTCTTGTCAGAGCCTAGACTTTAGATCTAATAACCACTTCTTTTAGCTACCCTGTTTTTTGCTTAGTCTGCCAAGTACTCCTCAGTTTCCCCCTCATTAGCATATAGTTCTTCCTGACCGTATGCACTAACCTTTAGCTCAGAATTTTATGCAGTTCCATCACTGATTAATCCCTTCTTGCCTCAGTTGCCCTGTCTACCCATTTTCTCATGACACACTTCTTTCAGGTTGCTCCTCAGTCCATTGTCTCCTCTACATCTGTTTCCTTGTTTCTGGGTGTTCCTATATCCTGGGACTCCTTCCCATCCTCAGCCTTACACTTTTTGAGGTTTTAATTGTCAGCTGAACTGACAAATATTCCTTCCCTCACAGGAATAAGTGCAACCTGCTTAATCCTTTGCATAACTAAACATTCCATGCAACACACTAGCTCTGCTCTTGATGTCAGAGGTTTCACTGCCACAAGCATAATCATTCTATATTAGTTTTGGAAGATAACATTCAATTGCAGTCCTATAACCTACTGGGGACACCAGTATGCTAACCAACACAATGAAGTCATTCTCCAAATTTCTTTAAGTCCAGAGGCAATTATTTAGAACTTGTTTAAAGTCAGATCTCAAAATGAAAGACCATCTCCAATGGCAGAAGTAGGAAAGACTTCTAGACCTTGGAAAGCTGCTTGCCAATCAGAAGAGTTGTTATTAGACTAGATGGATGAATGGTATGGCTTGGTATAAAGCTAATTGGCCATCATCATTATATTTGATACAAATTTGCTCCCTCTGTGATATTCATTGACTCCAAGAAATACAAGCTTTGTGGATAGGCACTTGATTTCCCCAAGTTCGCAAATGATGCCATTTGAAATAAAGGGAATTATATTCTTTCTTATAGGAAGCATCACTCCTGAATGAATAAAATGGGAATCTGACAAACTCTCACTTTATGAATGCTTTGATTACATTTGAACTCATTCTCGCTATCATTGGGGCCCACTGATGTGTGATCTGGAATAACGCGTTCTCTCTCCAGATTTCTTTTTTAAATTCAGAACATTTCTCCACTTCAGCTAGTCATTTATCATCTCATCAAATGATGTGAAGGATGCCCTATGCAATTCCATCACACCTTATACTTAATTCACCTAAACAGTCTATTCATGGTTTTCATTCCTATAAGCCTAAAATAAAAAGCAAATGACAGAAATATTTCACTTTGCAATTTCAGATATTATTCATGATGCCACTTTGCATCAATGAGTCCCTAGGATTTACAACTTAGAAAAGTAGAAGCTCTAGCCAGCTTCTCCACTGCCATCTGATTCTCCCCTAGTCCATTTCCATTCATCTGTCTTGTGCATTTAATGTAGGCTGTTTGAATAGATACTATACAACTGTAGGGCTGACAGTGCCCAGCATTATAGAAATCAAATAATCACAGAATTCAGGATAGTATAAGAGTAGTTTGCTAAAGGGGGAGGGGTAGTGGTTTACATGCTGTGGTACCACACTACCACGTGTGGAGGAACAGCTATCCCACCACACTACCACGGGTGACAGATCCCACCTCTACCACCACATGTGGAGGACCCTGCTATCCCACCAGACTAACAAGTGTGAGGAACAGCCCTCTGGTTCTCCTGACTCCTTCACCGCTGCCACCAAGTGGGCTTTTGGTAAGGCTGAGTCCACTGCAACAGCCCTTCCAGGAATTCAAAAAACTCAAACCAAACCTTAGGTGAATGGAAAGGCCTATAGGCGTGGGGCAGAGACAATCAACAAGCTCTACTATATTAAGAAAGTTTTTACTAAAAGCAAAAGTTCCAATCAAAACATTACCTTACAGAAAATCACAAAATAATACAGAAGAAGTCAGGGTAACTAACAAGCTGTAGGTTTTTTAACACTTGCTCAATTCTATCAAGGTTTTCTTCTCTCAAAAGAACTCTCAAAGTCTCTCTTTTCTTCCTCTGGCTGTCTGGGCAGACTTCTTTGTTCAGGGGGATAGCACAGATCTGGGGCTCAATCCTGCCTGACTACTTTCCCACTTTCAGTGACTTCAGTTCATGGTCCTGGCTTATTGGCTGGGCAACTCCAGCAGTCTCTAGCAACCACCAGTTCTCTGCTCAGTTCTCTCCCAGGTTTCTTTCTCCAGTTTTTCTTTCAGGCTTCCAGCAGACTTTTGCCAGCTCTTCTTCTGCAGACCCTCTCAGCCTGACTCAACTGAACTCCAGCAGCTCCACTCCAGAAGCTCTTCAACTGCACTCAACTCCAAAACTCAACCACAGCCCCCTCAATTCCACCGAATTTCTTTCAGCAGCTTCAGACTGACCCAATCCCTTTCAAACTTCCCCAATATATACACTTCTTCCATCCCATCAGTTATTTAGTTCAGCCAATCAGAACTCAACAAATTCCCCTCCATAACTTAAAATCATTTTCCCCTCCAAAGTTCAACTGACAGATTTTCCAAAACCAAAAGTGAAACAGAAAAACACCACTGAACCTTTGACCCTGCACCGTCTTCATGCATAGGGATTTGAAATCACAGCAATCCTATGTACAACAATGCAGATCTAAGAATATTTACAGTACAGTGGACCCTCGACTTACGAACTACTCGACATCCGATGTTTTCGACTTACGAACAACAAAAATGGCCGCACGCTTACGAATTTTTCGAGCTACGAACGGAAACCATTGGCGGTTTAGATGCGGTTTCCTCGACTTACGAATTTTTAGATGCGGCTTACTCGACTTACGAATTTTTTCAGACCTCCGTGGGTGCGCTTTTCGACTTACGAAATTTTCGACCTATGAACGTGCATTCGGAACGGATTAACTTCGTAAGTCGAGGGACCACTGTATATAATTCATTTATGTGAGCTTATTTACAAAAAACTGGGAGGTCTAGGCCTCGTTCCTTCACACATGCTCTGCAGTGTAATGTAGGCACTGCAGAACTGTGGGTCTCTAACACATATAGGGGCCATTCACACAGCCATCAGGTCAGGGAGGGCTGGAATTAGAAGGTAGGATACTACCTAAGAACATAAGAACAGCCCTGCTGGATCAGGCCCAAGGCCCATCTAGTCCAGCATCCTGTTTCGCACAGTGGCCCACCAGATGCCGCTGGAAGCCACAGGCAGGAGTTGAGGGCATGCCCTCTCTCCTGCTGTTACTCCCCCGCAACTGGTACCCAGAGACACCCCACCCCCGAGGCTGGAGATGGCCTATAGCCCTCCGATTAGTAGCCGTCAATAGACCTCTCCTCCATACCTACCTTGCTCCCACATGACTGCTTGTTCCTTTTGGGTGCTGCTGCTCAAGTGCCCACCCAAACAGCACTGCAGCAAGTGGTACACTGATCTACAGGCCAGGGAAAGGACATCCAGCCTCTGGATATCCCATAATATACCACATGAGCAGTGCAGTGCCTTACAGAAATGCTAGAGGCCGGATCACAACTCCCCCTGGCTGCCTGCAGTCTGTGTGCCCAGATGACCGGGTTGTGGGGGTGGGGGGGAGGAGATGTATGTGCATCCTCCTACCACACTTTTGGCTCAGATTAAGAAACCAGGCTACCTGGCAGGGCAATGCCAGGATTGGGACTGATCCACTCCACACAACCAGCCCTACCCCGGATAGGGCTTTGCAAGCCTGGGTAGGGCCGATTGTGTGAATGGCCCCATCATAATGGTGCTGCACAAGAGGGCAGTACTGGAACTACTAACCTTTTGTGCAGCTGCACATCATGTGTGACTTCCATGACTCTCAATGAAAATCACACGCAACACATGATTGTGCAAGAGATTGGAAGTTCTGGTACTGCCCTCTTATGCAACACCATCACCACATGTGTTAGAACCCCACAACAGTGCAGATAGTTTCACAGTGCTCATGTTACACAGTCTGGTAAAGCTGAAACCAGAAGAAGTGATGCTTCAAATCCATTATGATTAGAGTTGCCTAAAGTACAATATCAAGTCAGATTTGTTCTTCGGACAAAACATTAGAGGAGTTCCAAAGGAAACAACAAATATTTCAGTAAGATTGGCAAAATTTCTCAGCTCATTCTCTAATTAACTTCGAGAACATCCTGAGATATTTTGCCTCTTTTTACTGAGTTCCACCTAAGTGCTACCTGAAAGTAGAAATATGTTCTTTTGAGGTCCACCTAAAGAGGTCTTTCTCCAAAAGATACTTAGAGAAACATCCAGTGCATTTTTAGAAAAGCAACGGAGCTTTGATAAATATTTAGTAAAAAAACTAGGCTTCACATGTCCCTAATTAAGTCATAAACTAATTTCATGGGAGAGTATTTCAAGCTCTTGGCATCCTGCCATTCTATGTCCTTCCCATGACAAGCAGCAGCAGAATAAGGCCAAATAAGCAAATTCATGAAAACTTTCCCCCCTTATAATTTTTTAAAAATACATAAATCAGTTTTTCTTGGCACAGAATTTGAGTTATCTTGGTACAGATTTGTATGTGTACAGGCATGCACATGCACACAGCCCCAATCAATGCCTTCATTGGATGGATAGTCTTGAAATGTGTTAAAGATGCTCAAACTCAGTAATATGCTTTTATTAGTTTAACCATTAGCAAATAATCATAGTTCATCACCAAAATGGATCTGAAAACTACTCTCATGATCTCTGAAGCCCTAGTAACAACCAGAGGTGCTCTTAACCCTGGTCTTCAGGGCCAAAGTCCAGTGCCTCCGGAGACCCTGGAGGCCCTCAAATCCTCTTTAGTCAGTCCTGGGTGGTGTGGTCGCTGAGCGGAGCATGATTATGCTTAATTTTCAGGGGACAGGGGGTCCTCCAAAGGCCTTTAGGTCCAGGCTCCAAAATTACCTAGGTGCACCTCTGGTAGCATCTAGGAGTAGGTTGGACAACTACAATACAGTCTATAAGAGGATACCTTTGAAAGTTCAAACCCTTCATTGGACCAAAATATGGCTGCCATATTAACTGGGGATAGACGGACATTGCATAAACCTTTAGTATGAGTCCAATAAACCTTGGTATGGGTTGCTGATTCCTTTCCTAGTCCAGTTCAAAGTACTGGTTCTTAACTTTAAATTCTTAAATAGCCTAGAGCGAAGACAATTTCAGGACCATAGGAGCACAGGAAACTGCCATATATACTGAGTCAGACCATTGGTCTATCTAGCTCAGTATTGTCTTCACAGACTGGCAGCGGCTTCTCCAAGGTTGCAGGCAGGAATCTCTCTCTGCCCTATCTTGGAGAAGCCAGGGAGGGAACTTGAAACCTTCTGCTCTTCCCTGAGCGGCTTCATCCCCTGAGGGGAATATCTTGCAATACTCACACATCAAGTCTCCCATTCATATGCAACCAGGGCAGACCCTGCTTAGCTATGGGGACAAGTCATGCTTGCTACCACAAGACCAGCTCTCCTCTCCATATCATCCCATATGTTCTGTTCAGCACTGGGAGGCCCTGCCTATTTCCCTCTTCTAGGATTCACCATAAAGACACAGGAGACAGGGCCTTCTTGGTTGCTGCACTTCTACTGTGCAATGCCCTCTCCAGAGAAACCTACTTAGCAAAGTCTTCTGGCACATGGCCCAAACATAGTCACTTAAAAGGGGTTTTTCTGGGATGCTGTGTTCTAATTCTTTGAGGTGCTTTTATGATATGCTTCTCATCTGAACTATCTTGAATTTTGTGACTGTTTGAGTTCTATAGGGCACTGTTGGCATTACAGTTGTATAGTTTTCTACTCAAAGAGCCTACATTAAATGGACAAGACAGATGAATGGAAGTGGACTAGGGGAGAATCAGATGGCTAGTGAATGTTCTAGTGGTGAGCTAGAACATTTCAGCTGTAGTTTTCATTTGTGGGGCTGAGTCTTGTATCTTTGACTGATTCTATATTTTTGGTTTATATGATTGCTCTTAGCTTGAATATAAAAAAAAAATATAGAAAAATAATTTATATCTATTTCTATCATTCATTTTTCCCCTTAACAAATAGCAGTGGTGAATAAATAAATGTGTCCTAGACCAACATGCAAATATACTAATCCATGTGGTTGGAGGCTTCCGAATCCGAACCTTAAAAAACTGAGCCTAGCAATTAACACTTGAGCTGTTACAGAGGTGAGGAACCAAATTTTTCTCCCCATTGGCTCCTAAAATGCTTCTAATCGAATCTTAGAAAATCTTACTAGCTCTTAAGTTTTGCAAGAAAAAAAGATGCAACTCTGAACAAAACTATTTAAAAGCAAACATGATGTCTCCCCCTGGTCTCGCAAGAAATGTCTGTGATCCATCTGGCTTAAAGCCTGACATCCAGAAACATGAGAAAGCCTTCAACATCTCAATTTTCTAATGCCTAGACAGACTAAATAAGGTTCACACTACTCCATCTAAATTACTCCTGGGTGACAAGAATCTTAACCATACATTTTTGGGGCATGCACAATTCCAAATGACATTCAGAGCAGGAAATGAAGTGGTATCATGTTGCCTTGAGCTATCATATCTCAACAACAACAAGAAGAAGAAAACATTAAGCAGAAGTGTACATTAAGATTAGCTCTACATTCATGGTTTATTTCCAGTTTGGCCTTGTAATGTAGGCCTGAACAACTTCTGATCCACTAAACTGGACAAAATACACAGGCAGGGAGGCTATTCACACACGTGTGAATAAGGGAGCCCAGCCCGGTTTTGCAAGTGCATGTGAACGGCTAAGATCAGGTCCGATCCCGGAGGCACCACGGCTACAAACCCGCCTATGAAGCCTCGCCTCGCCTCATTTTCCTTATTGTGTGTTAGTCACAGCAGCTTGCAGTCATGGCTGACAGACTCAGGGAGGGGAGGGGGATCCCCATAATGCACCACACACGTGCACAGTGCATTATTAGAGCTCCGGGGGGTGGGGCAGTGCGTCCCGGCACTCTGACCCTCTGAGCTACTGGCAGGAGCCGATGCTCATCTGGGCAGGAGATCTGCCCACCCAAGGAAGCCAGACTGGTCATGTGCAGGGAGGTAAGCACTTTTGGGCTTCCTCTCCACACCTGGATACCCTTTTCACACTGGTCGTGAGAAAGGGCTCAATATATGGTGTCACACCAAAAGCTTGATATGGGGCTAACTTAAACACAATACATGAAAGTGAAATCTGAATGCCATTTCTTTTTAAATGAAAAATCTTTTGTGGAACACATTGATATGGAATATACACACATATGATTGGAGGTCATCAGCTTGACACGGGGAAATCACCCTTGTGGGTAATGTGTGAATCAGAGCTGAGGCATGAAGCACAATGTAGTTTTCATGTCAACATATGTAATACATTGACTGCCAAATGTTTCATAGTGCTGCACTGACCCCAAAACCCAATATCCCTAAAGCTCTTTTTAAAACAATTATTCTTTATACTTGCAAATTAAAGAAGGCATTGTTCTTCTTTCCTCTGGCCTTGTTGAAGACAAACAATCTGCAATAACTCTGAATGTAGCATGAGTCATTCTCAAATTGCATTCATTTCAGGCCAATTCATTAGTCACGGTTAACCAGGATAGAAAAGAGGGTAGTTTATGAGGAGCGGTGCTGCTTAGATTCTGTTAAGATCGAAAACAACAGGCCTGGGATTAGCACACAGCACTTCCTAGACTATTGCCGGAGGTTGGGTGTTTTAGAATACAGTGAATTGGGGAGGAGAGCTGGTCTTGTCGCAAGCATGAGTTGTGCCTTTGCTAAGCAAGGTCCACCTTGGTTTGTATTTGGATGTGAGCACTGTAAGATTATCCCTTACGGGGATTGGGCTACAGATCAGTGACAGAGCATCTGCTTGCATGCAGATTTATTTATTTATTATTATTTATTTATTGGATTTATATGCCGCCCTTCCAAAATGGCTCAGGGCGGTTTACAAATTAAAACAAACCACTAAAACAATAAAGAGCTAAAACAAATTAAAAACAATATAACAACAATTAACAATTTTAAAACAATTAAACAATTACAGTGATTAAAAGCCCCCAAAACAGGTTAAAATATTAAAACAGATTTTAAAACCCTGGAAAGCCAGGCCAAACAAATACATTTTAAGGGTTCTCCTGAAGGCTAATAGATGAATCCAGATTCACTCCCTGGCATCTCCAGGTAGGGATGGCGGAGTCTCCTGCCTCTAACCTTGGAGAGCTGCTGCCAGTCCTTGCGGACAATACTGAGCTAGATGGAGCAATGGTCAGACAGTATAAAGCAGCATCTTACATTCCTACGAATTGCGTGTGCAGCACCCGACGAGGAGACAGCTGTTTACAGAGTTGCAATGTAAAACAAAATTGCAGCGACATAACTAATGACCAGAATAGGGCTGCATAAATGGTGACTCACCACTCAGATTGCAATCCAGCAGTGTGTTATAAACATCTGTTTATTATAGTCCTCTCTGTTCTTCCATGAACATATATTATTAATTATTATTATTATTATTATTATTATTATTAGAATTATTTATAGATTTATAAATTATTGATAAATTTATTTTAAAAATTTTACAAATAAATATTTATTATATATTATTTAGCCACAATAAATTGCTAAGAAATAATCCCAGCATAACGGGGATGCTGGGAGTTGTAATACAAAAACAGCTGGAGGGCTAAGTTTGCTCGCCCCTGTGCTAGGCCCTTTGGCAGGACCTTACTTGGCTAGGCCCCATCCCCCAAGCTTACTGGGTAGCTCCTCCCCCTCCAGGGGTGTAGATCTCTCCCTAAGCATTTGAGGAGCCCCCACCCTTCAGTTTACTGACTTCCCCCTGCCAAAATTTCCTGAAGCGGCAGCTCCTCTTTTTCTTATATGCCAAGGGTGGGATGCTATTGAAAGATGTTGCAGTGGTGGTATCAGCTTCTCCCTCTCCTCCCCTGGAGGGTGGGAAGAAGAGGAGTGACTGTTGCTGCTCCCAAGTCATTTAGTGTCAGCTCCACCACTAGAAACATCCCCCTAGCCTCTGCAACATCACAAGACCTGCAGGACACTCCCATTAGCCATGGGGAAACAGGGAGGGAGGAGCTGCAATATGAGTCTCAGTCTTCAGTTCGAAGCTAGCTGATACTACTTTTCTCTCTCACATTTTCAATGCTACCAGCAAAGGCCACTGTCCATGGAAATAAAGGTTGCTTCAAAAGAGACTATCCTTTCCCACCCCCACCCACCACCGCACTGACAAAGATAAGAACTTAAGAGATGTTTTGAATTCTAAAATTGTAGTTAACATGGGATAGATGTGAGCAGATGCAGTATCTGAAATCAAAGCTCTGGTCAATGCTTCAAGCATGTAGGTGGCCAGTCAGCTAAATCAACTTGACAAGAAAGGTCGCATTGCATGTGAATGGCAAGAACCATTCTGTGTCAAACTGTGGTGATTTTTTAAGGTTAGTTGAAATGAGTTTGATAGGAAAGAAAGGAGCAGAATGGTGCATATTATTGCACAAAGTAAGCACTTTAGGTCCATTGATATCAACAGGAGAGTTCTAAGCTCCAAAGGAAAAGCCCAATAGATATTACAGACAGTTGTCTGGAATATCATATTTCCTGAGGCTGAAGTTATCAGGAATATTCTCTAGAGGTATGCAAGCATCCCTTACTGCCCCCAAGATCTGGATGGATTGTCCTCCAAGTCAAAAATTAGACTAGAGGCAAGATTTGAACATCCATCTTCATCCATCTTCACCATCTTATTAAAGATGTTAAATTGTATTACTCCAACTTGTCTCCAAGGAGCTTGGGGCAGCATACATGGTTCCCTCCACCATTTTTCCTCTGTAACAATCCTATGAGAGATGATCACCAAGGCCACCCAGTAAGACTCCTGGCTAGGTGATATTTTCAGCTATTAGCACAGATATTCTGAAGTGAAATTCAAAATGAATATCATGGTTCTTCGCAAGGAGAAACAGCTGAGAACTTTCAAGAAAAGCCATATGGGTTTCTACAAGAAAAGCGAAATTCCTCAGGAGGTTTCTGCAGAACCAGGTTTCTCCAGCCCTCATCTGATACTGTAGTCACTATAACACACTCTCTATGTAACCCTCTATAATGCTTTCCTACATGTCTTTTCGCTTCAGTTGTAATTTCGTAAAAGAGTAGCACCACTTACACACATGCACGTACATACAGTCTGTGCAGTTTACACAAGTAAAGATTTGTACACACATGGAGGCTATTTTCATGATGGGGAAAAACTGGGCTAAAAAAGCCCAGCCTGGTTTTCTCCCATCGTGAGAACCAGCGGGCTCACGGGCGAGCCCAGTGGTTCTCTGGTGGCTAGCCCGCCAAAGTAACCCCCTTGGCCCAGGTTAGCAGAGCGAGCGCTCCGCTAACCTGGCTTTTCAGATTGTGTGCTGCCATGGCATGGCTCCGCACCACGGTGACACATGAGGAGACCCCCCACTGGGAGGCTGCAAACAGCCTCCCAGGCTTGGGGGTCTCTTCAGGATGTCCTGCGCTCTCACACGGGGCATCCTAGAACTTCCGGTGGCTACACGGCCCCTGATCCCTGCCACCCCTGTCGGCTCCATGATGGAGCCAGCAGTCGTGTGGGCGGTCAATCTGGCCGCCCAGCTGCAAGCGACTGCTCAATTGGCTACGAGCGAGTGACTACAAGCTACTATGAGCTATGAGCGACTACAAGCGACCAATCATGTGAAGCACCTCATTAAGTTATTCACACATTGGACCAGTTGAGATGATTCTTCATCTGCCAGCCAGCCACATGGGAACCACGTGGCTAGCCTCCTGGTACACACATGTCCTTTCCCCCTCCTTGTGAATTCGGGGGGTGCTTTCCCAAATGAGCAAAAAGATCCCTTTTTAAAGTGGTGATTCTCATTATTTAGCAGGGGGACAGCAACTGGCCCTCCAGGACAGGGAGATAGATAGATAGATAGATAGATAGATAGATAGATAGATAGATAGATATAAACTTTAACAGTATATAAATATTTATTGTATTAGTATACATGGGGGATGGTTCATTTGAACTGCTGTTCCATACAAAGCCCAGAATGTAACTTCTCCATTGTGCTTTGTGTTTGTACTCCTGTTCCCTGTTGCTCTGGTCCCTGAAGCACACCAGCTTCCTGCCTTTGATAGCTGGGAGCAGGAGTGGTCCAAGACATTTTGATGCCTGGGCTAGGGGAGAGGAGGTCCATGTTTGCCCCTCTCCCTGACGGCACTCGGAGTGAGGGAGATAATGAAGAAAATAGGGAGGAGTGGAGCTGAGGGCCCCTCAGGAACTGTTTCACACAACCACAGCTTATAATTTGCGTGAACCTAGACATGGACATTATTGTGAACTGCTAAATATTCATATAGTTTGTAGCACCAGCAAGGGGTGTATAGTGTAGTAGCACCAGCACCAGCAAGGGGCTTTGGAGATGATCCCATACTCCCAAGTGTTTTGACCAAATTTCAACAATTTGGATCTCGGCCGCATTTTGTAAAGCAATCACAGGATCAAATGTGCTCCATTTTGAGATACTTTGACAGCTTGTCTGTGTGGAAGCCAGGACTTGATACAATTGCCAGCCTTTGTCTCCAATTACTGGTTTCTTGTCTGAAGGACTACCCTCCAAATTTATGAAATAGCTAAGTGGTTTTTATTACCAACCCTCAATATCTAATAGGTGTGGATAAGCAGTTCTGTTATGAAAAGGTCAGTGATTCCTCTCTCATTATTTTATTGTATGTGATTAGTTTTATATTATATTATATTATTTATTTATTTATTTTGATTTGATTTTTATACCACCCTTCCAAAATGGCTCAGGGCGGTTTAAAATTTACTGCCATTTTATTTTACCACTTTTTAAATTGTTCGGAATTGTGATTTTTTAACATTATAGTTATACTACTACTACTACTACTAATAATAATAATAATAATAATAATAACTTTATTTGTTAGCTGCCCCTTAACAAATTGTTTTCTGAGTGGTTTACAACATGTTAAAACATAAGATAAAAACACATAATACATTAAATTATAACAGACTGAGAAGGGGCAGGGAGAGAAAATACAAAATATAATACAAAACCATATTAATTAAAAAAAATAGTTAAAATCAAATCACAATTTTAAAATTTAAAAAGCCTGAGTGAACAAAAAGGTCTTCAGCCGAATATCTAAAAGAATAAAGTGATGAAGGTTGACTCAGCCTTCCATCCTTCCGAGGTCAGTAAAATGAGTACCCAGAATGTTGGGGGCAATATGCTAAAATCATTGTAAACTGCTTAGAGAGCTCCGGCTATAGAGCGGTATATAAATGTAAGTGCTATTGCTATTGCTATTGCTATTGAAGCCAGGCAAACCTCATTGGGAAGGCTATTCCATAAATGGAGTGCAACCACTGAAAAGGTCCTCTCCCTAGTAGCTAGCCACATGCTTCATTGTCAGTGGCACTCATATATAACAGGAGTATGTAACATCCTCAGGCAATGTGTCTGCACTGATACTGCAGACCACCTTGTATCACTGGATGAATAATGGTATCTAAATTCTTGAAGAAATTATTGATAATGACGACAACGACAACGATGAATTGTTTCATCCAAATAATATGGTAAAATGGCCACCTGGGCTCACGCTACCCAAAATCTAGACTAACTTCATGATGTGGGAAAAGTATTTCCCATTGTGCAAGTGGGAAAGGGAGATCTTCACTGATCCCCCCTTCCCCCTTTGTGCTATGGATTTTCAGGGGGCACAGGGGGCTGAAGAGGAAGAAGGGGCAGTGACAATCCTCCTTCCCCCCTTGCATAATTAAAAATGCTGCTCTGACAATATGGCATTAGCCCAGATGTCACAGGGTAGCTTTGTTCATACAATTGTTTGAAGCCAGATTTAATGTGGGTTACCAACACGGAAGTGATTGTATGAACCCGTGCCAAGGTAGGAATCTTGGCTCATAAACCACCTTGGTGTGGGTTCACAAAATCACTTCAGTATTGATAACTCACATTAAATCTAGGTTCAAATGACTGAGTGAACAGGCTCACATTGACTTGCCCAAGGTCTTCCTGCAGCGTCAGGGCTGAACAAACTTTGAACTCTGCTCTTCCATGTCTAGAACTCCATCAACTAGAACAGGGGGTTTCCACCCCTTTTAAACAGAAGGGTACCCCTTCTGTCTCAAAGCTTCAGCTCAAGTACCCCATATAAGCAATCAAGAGCTGTGACTCCCAGAAGTAAGTCTTGACAAAAATGGTGGGAAATAAAATACTAGCCAAGAGAATCTTCCCTGGAATCAGGTACCACCCCCACCCCCAATTCTGTGCTGTGCTGCCTGCCTGCCTGCCTCCCAGAGCTCCACAGAATACTCCTGATCTGACCTCATATTTCTCTCCTCCTCTTCATGTGACTGACTGGCTAGGTGTTCAGGCTCAGCCCACCCCTCCCTCAGCCTGACTGAAAGGTTCAGTAGCAAGGGACTCTGAGCATCATCCAGTGTTTCTCTCACTGATGAGCCTGTTGGTCAGGCTGTGGGAGGAGTGGGCTGAACTTGAGCATGTAACCAGCCAGTCAAGTGGAGAAGAGGAGGCAGGGATGCTGCCTGACACTTACATGCTACACTGTTGGCTCCCTTTCCAGAAGGAGAGGGGGAAAGGGAGCCAACAGTGTAGCATGTAAGTGAATCAGGGAGGCAGGAGAGTTCTGTATACCCCATGCACCGCTTATGAGACAGAGTACTCCAGGGATTCAACTATCCCAGTCGAAAGTCCCTGAACTAGAAGAACCATCTTATCATTATTTCTGTTCCTATGCAAACAACTTTTGGGGAGTTGAAAATAGTTATATAAATAACCACAATGCAATAATCCAGAAACCTTAGGTTTAAGATGAAAGTTAAGAGGCTTTAATATTCATCCATCTCTAAAACATGTGAAAATTGCAAGGTAAGGTGCAAATAAGTACAAATAAAGCCTTTAAGTTTATATAAAGTTGGTTTCTAAATGGTTGTCTTTACTAACTATGATACTTCTAGGTTCTTATGGGACAACATGTAAACATGAAGATTCCCTAAAATATAAAAGGAGAAATATTTCAAATACTTAAGATCCCAACTAAAGCCTAAAGAGCATTTGATTCGTAGAATGGCAAGAGGAAAAGTTTCTGCCAGTTTCTTTTAAATGAGGCATTCTCTAAGGCCTAAACATGATACTTTTGTGAGTTCCTTCACTTCCTTTCTCACAGCTTTCATTTCATCTGATTTGTCCATCTTTTGTCGGGTTTTTTAACTTCACTCATGTCTGGAAAATGGTACTGAATAAAGATAATGAATAAAGTAATGGAAAAGGCATAACCTAGCAATTTCTGATGTTGGTTGACAAGCATTTTCTTCCATGATAAATAAAGCTTCCCCTTACAAGGGTTTAGCAGAGCATACCGCTGACTGTGATTGATAGTACCAGTTAGTGTCACTCATTTACTACCAAAGGCTTTCTGAAGAACACCAAAAGTCAGGAAGAAAAATGAGAATAAAACATTTTTTTTAAAGTAACTAAGTTGTCATCATGGATCTAAACTTAAAATAAATCACATGAAAAAACCATAGACAAAAATAGACTTGTTCCAACAAATGTGCCTTGATTAATATTCATATTTGCTACTACTGAAAAACCAAAGGGGATAGAACTCTTAAAGTTGCATTGATATACCAAGAAACATTTGCATGGTCAAAATAGCTGCAGCAGCTCCAAAATGGGCAGCTTAGGGGGTTATGTAACACTTATAATTAATAGCAAATTTGTGAAATAGTGATTTGTATGAGTACAGACAATAGCCCTATCACACATTAGCCCTAGACATTTTTTTTAAAGGATGCTGTGCTCCTATACAGAACCCCAGAGTGTGTCCAAAACCCCAACCTGCCAATCATGGAAGCAGCCATGGCCATGTTTAAAGCATTTGCCTCTTTAGACAAATGCTAAAACTGAGAAAAGCAAGGTGAGACTTCCTGCCACATTAATGCCAAGGGCAGGACTTCCAGGCACATTTTAAAAAAAAAAAATCTGAACAGGGCTGTTTTGTTGAACCCTCACCCTAGTATACAGTGCACAGGTACAAATCTGTACACAGGTACACTTATTCACATTGAACACTGTACAGCGTCACCCTCTTATTGTGGTGCGTACTGTGCATATGTGGGGCTTATACGAAGGTTCTCTTTTAAAATGAATGCAGGTACAATCACTCACACAAAAACATATACGAGTGCACAGATATTTGTATACTTGTACATCAAAATGTCTGAATAGGGCTAACTTATAAAATTTTCGATATCTTTGTATTACCCTTTTTGTAATTCAGCATATTTGATTCACAAAGGTGTAATTATAAGGCTGAATACAGCAGTCCGGTATCCAGAATGAATACACAAGAATCCAAACATGGATTAAAAAGAAAAAAGAAGAAGATCACCACTTAAATGAAGTAATAAAGAGACTAAAGTTGTCGTGCCATCGAGTTGGTGTCGACTCCTGGCGACCACAGAGCTATGTGGTTTTCTTTTGGTAGAATACAAGAGGGGCTTACCATTGCCATCTCCCATGTGATGATACCTTTCAGCATCTTCCTATATCACTGCTGCCTGATATAGGTGTTTCCCATAGTCTGGGAGACATACCAACAGGGATTTGAACTGGCAACCTCTTTCTCCCTGGGCAAGTTACTTCCATGCTGTGCCATTAGGTGGCTTAATAAAGTCCTACTGCTGCTTGCCTCCATCAGGCAACCCTACTGTGGCTCCTGCCTCAAATCAGACCTAAGGCTGGATCTGGCTCTTCAGTGCTGGCTGAACTGAGGAGGTCTCTTGGCATCATTTCCCAAACCATCCAACCTTCAAGTTTTATGAGGCCTCCAGTCCCCAGCGTTGGTCCCCTCTCTATTTCACTTAAGCCAGTTAGCTTTGGTAAACATACCCAAGTAATGCCTCAGGGTGCTTCCCAAATATGCCCTTCATTTCAAATCCTCCCCACATTCACCTGCAGTTAATACAAGGGAATAAACCTTGCAGCTTACTAAAAAAAAGCTGTATTGATCAACCTCAATGCCAGCAGTACTGAGCCAGCAAAACAAAAAACTGTCAACCAGGAGCCAATCAGGCAGAGAGCTACTTGATCCCCGACAGGTCATGTAGGGATCTGAAGAAACCATCACACACACACACACACACACACACACACAGAGCCACCAGTGGAGTATGGCCTCGCATGCCCTTCATTCATTCACTGAGGCTGTTCTCATGAGCAGACAAACCTTGACTTATGCAGACAAACCTTGGCTTAGGCAGCCAAGCTTGGGCTTGGCTGTCCATGAGAATTTCCAGGATCCATACGGATCTTGGTGGTGCCTCACCACCAAACCCAAACTCTAGCCCAGCTCAAAGATGAGGTTTAGGGTGAAAATGCACCCTTAACCCAGCTGCTGGGGTTTGTGTGTCGCCATGAGCTGCTTCTGTGCCCATCTCCTGAAGGAATGTGCCTGTGTACTGTGGAGTTCCCAGAGACCGCGACTACGAGTCCCAGCCTCAGAGTGATCCACCCTGCTCCACACTACATGGAACAGGGCTGATCTTGTGGGACCATGCTTTGGGAACTTTTGTTGGAAAGCGGTATATAAATATTCATTGTCATCAACCAAAGAAAGGATCATCTGGAGGGAAGGAAAGGTTTGCAGAGCTTTCGCCTTGCCCACTGGCCCACCTGCCTGCCCAGTAGATCATGTGAATGGCCACACTGAAAGTAGAAGGGAAAACAAGTGAAGTCTTGGGCTAATCAGAGAACACTTGGCTACTTACAAACACATTGGGATTGGAATGACTGATTGGTCCAGAGCAAGGCCCTTGTCCAAAAAGGACAATACTCCCCAGTGGACAATACTCCACCCCTGCTAACTGGGCAAAAAGGCATCTTTTTAATGTGGCCAGTCTCTTTATTTAGCAAGGGGAGAGCAACTGGCCCCATCTACCTTCAGCACAGTACCTTTCTAGTGCTGATTGCTGGTGTTTATCTTATCTTCTTTTTAGATTGTTCACAGCCAGGGGTGGGGGGTGGGCCTGAGCAGGCCTCCCTGCCAATGGCAGTGGCAGGCAGAGCAGGAGCAGCCACTGGGCTGACCGTCCACCTCAGTGACCCTTGGGGTGAACAAATTATAAGCTGCCAAGCTAAAGCCCCCCTGACCTGAAAGGTCTGTAGATTAAAACCTCCACGTTGTGGCAATCTCTCTTGCTGCCTCCATTTTGTGTCAGGAAATCTTTTTGAAAATCTCACCCTCCCAAGCTTCAGATTGGTGTCTTCCAGTGTGCAATGATTGGCTGGCGATTCACCCCTGGTTCCAGATTGGCTCATTTCCATTCAAATCTTGTGTTACCAGGGGTGAATGGCCCTGTATTGGCTAGGGGAAGGGTCAAAGAAGGGGCAAGGGTGGGGGAGTTCGAAGGAGGGATTTTCAAATATGCTTAAGGAGGCAGCCAGCCATCATTCTGCCTTTCTGCCTCATGGGAAAAGAGAGAGATAGCGAGCCAGAAGAGCTTTGCTTTGCCTTGCCTGCCTGCTGCCTGGAGTGGATTCTCTGCTTTTTGTTCCTGTTTTCCTGACTGAGGAAAAGAGAAGAGAACTTTTTTCCACCCTCTTCCTGCTGCTGAGAGACTTGCTGCCTGCGCCTTCTGTCTATACAAATCAATTTGGGTACAAAGCAATTTGTACCCAAATCTATGTGTTTCAGGAGATTTGTGGACAAAACAAATCACCCCTATGCTAGCTGGTCAGATTCAGAAACAAAACAAATTGGGGGTGATTCGATTCAGGTATGAATCGAATTGGAAAAATTGATTTGAGCACATCCCTAATATTAGGTTGGCACAGGGGATAGTTGAAACTTGCATCTTCATCTTATACCATGAATGAGAAAGTTTTGCTGTCGCATGTCATAGTCTGAATGCTGCCCATGGTATCTCTTCTAGCAATATGGTGAAGGCAAGCTTCTCACTGCATCCTCTATTTAAATACAGATTGTTTTCTCCATGCTTATTAGAGAGTTAGGATCTGGAATTCATTCTCTTCCTCCAATTTTCCACTAGCTCTTCCAACTATGACTATATGCAATTTAACTAATTTTGCTTCCATGTAAAGATATGATCTGTAGTATTAAGATATGTGATCCATATTGTCATAACATTTCTAAAAAAGTAAATACCTTATGTTTCTGAGGTTGCAATCTGAAGAACTCTTGCTAGGAACGAAGTTCCACCTAAATCAATGGGACTTACTTCTGAGTAAACATGCTTAGAACTGTCCTCTAATACAATGCTTTCTAAGTTGGTTGATTGTTTTTGTTCAGAAATTTTTTTGCTTTTTTAGGAAAATTATTAGATACAGTACTCTATTTTTTCCTTATGAAATCATTCTGTAGATATTTGACACAGTATGAGCTCTGGTATTTTCCAGGAATGACTGAGCTCTTTTCTGTTTCTTCAGGGCTGGCTGATTTTTCTAGAGGAAATTCTTCTAGGACAATGTTATTATTATTATTGTCGTTGTTTATTAGAAATGCTACTGTATTGTTTTAAAATGTGTTTCCTTTGTCCTGAGACTAATGGCACAGATATTTCATCTTGACATGTAAACTGGGATTTAGGATGCCCAGAATTCAAAGAATTTAAAGGAGTTCCTTACAATACCCAAGAAACAGTTGAAGTAGTGTTATTTACAAATGGACCCCCTAAAATAGGCATCATAAAAAGACAAATGACTCCATCAAGACATTACTCTAGTGATATATAGAGAATCAATTACTCATTTGTATCTGACAGTCAAATGGAGTTGTCAGTTGGCCTGAAACATTCCAGTACAATAAGGAGCACAAATCCTTAACACAAAAACACTGGCTGACAGCCAGACTAAATTACTCCTAAGTAGTCCCATTGAAATTAAGTAATCCTTTAGATTAACTCTATTGAGCAATTTAGTTTGGATATCAGCCTCAAACATAAACTAAGCTTGGCCTCTTTGCTTTGCAAAACTATCAAGAATTAACTATGGTTTTTTGGAGTTCATTTTATGGAAGGGTAGAACTTTTAATCTTTTAACTTTCTAAGTCTTCAACTTTTAACCTTGATTTAACTGGGTTCTGGTTTTAGTTTTTTATTTTATATTGTTCTATTGTTTTATCTATTTTAAAATTTTGTGTGCTACCCGGAGGATTGCAGGGTGGGGGGTGGGGTGGCATGGTGGCGAGGTATACACATTTAAAAATTTAAAAATTATATACAATGAACTCAGCAGATCATCCCTTGATATGTCCTCCTGCTTAAGTTGTTCTCCTCCTTACATTTGTAATTTGTCCTCCGCTTCAGATACGTATTTAAATGGTGAATCTACTTTATCAAGACGTACAGGGAAAAAAATACTTACTGGGTGATAGCGCTGAGTGAAAATTTGTCATAAAGAAAGAGGAGATGTGGAGCAGGCATGTAGGCAACAAGCCAAAAAAATAAAAATATAAATAAAATTCAGTGACAGATGTACAAGCACATAAACTAAACAATACAAAAAAAAAAGCTGACAGGATTAGTGTTCTTATTGATTGTTCCCAATTTATTTTATAACAAATTTATTCACTGGGAACAATCAATAACAAGACCAATCCTGTCAGCTTTATTTTATTTTATTTTTTATTTTTTGGAGATGTAACTGAAGCTTTTAAGATATTTTTAAGTGGCAAAAGTCTCAAAGCTCAATGTTTTTTATGCCGTGAAGGGTATGAGGATACTAGAGTTGTACACAAAACTGGCCAGGCCGGTTCAGTTCAAATCCAAACTGGATTCAAACTGACCCAGATCAGCTTGGTTTTGGTTCTGGTAGAACCAGACCCGGTCCATGTCGATTGCCAAACCAGTTTGAATCGGTTCAGAACTATACTGGTAAAGGGGAATCCAGTGAAGCTTCCCCCTCCCAACTCTTGCAGCCTTCCCCAGAATAGCCCAGGCCAGCTGCCACCTGGTTCAGGCCTTCTTCAGCCCTATTTGGGCCTCTGCACATAATTGTATGACCACAAATTGTTTCTTAGTGCCTGTGCTGTTTTCCTTCCCCTTGTGTTTTCTTCCTGGGCATTCCTGCTGCTCCAGACAGAGGTGAGTGTGGCTGGAGTTTCTATTCACATCACAATTTGGTTTCTACAGGTCAGTGGGAGGTATTCCTTTGAAAAATACAAGGAAAAAAGTTTCAACCCTCCCCTGAGCATGAGTCTGGTGTGTAAAGTAGTTCATTCAGCTAATTTAAGAGGCAGGACTGCCCGTGCAAAATGTGGAATCTGCAGGTCAGTGAGAAGTATATTATCCAGAGTTTCTTCTTTTAAAACACACAGAAATATTTTTTTTACCTTCCCCTGAGCATATTCTGGTGTAAAAAGTAGTGCAATAGGCTAATTTAAGTGGCAGGAGTGTCCATGCAAAATGTGTTATCTCCAGGTCAGTGGGGAGTGTATTATTCAGAATTTCTTCTAATGTTCTATTCTAAGTGCTCTAACCTTTTCCTAAGCATATTGTCGTATGAGCTAATTTAAGTGGCAGGACTGAATCTGTGTTTGTCACTGCTATTTAAATATTGGCAGAAACAATGATGGTGAATGCCACTGTTTTCACAAAAACTTGGGGATTGCAATATTCATGGTGGTATGATATGATGGTATCATACAATGGTGTAATATGATACAAGTTTCAAGAACACAATGAAGTTTGGATAACAGCATAATAAGGAGCTAAAGACAGGATGGTATAAAAAGTCCTTGCTTATCCCCAGCTAGCATGGCTACATATATCATTGATTTTTATTGTTATCTGCTTATTTAAGGATCTATTGTAAGATGCCCTAAAGACTATGTCACTGGTGGAAAAGCAGGAAACAAATGTCTTCTGAGACCTTGCTTTCTATACTTTGTTTATTCTACAGGTTCTTTCATTTCTAATTGTGCATGTCCACGTGAGGCTTCGAAGAAGAAATTAGCCAGATCTCTTGCGCGCAAGCCTGTATACAAGTGTGTGTGTGTGTGTGTGTGTGTGTGTGTGTGTGTGTATACACATCTATATACAGTATATGTAGAGGAAGCTTATGTTAAAAAGCGGGGAAGGGGGCATTGGCCCATTAGGTCCAGGCTCCAAAATCACCTATCTAGGTAGGCAGGCGGTGGGGGGAGCCTCTAGGTCCAGGCTCCAAAATTACTTAGGTGCACCTCTGTGTACAGCAGACACCAGGACACACAAAAAAGAAAGATGGACCAACTCAGTACTCCAGCACTCCATACTCTTTCCAGGAATGCAGCAGACAACTGGAAAAGATTCAAAGAAGAATTTGACCTATTTCTGAAGGCAAGTGGAGCTGCTCAGAAGGAAGATGAGCAAAAGCAGGATCGGAGTCACCATTGGGCGAACGGGCTCAAAGAACCCGAGCCACCGCCAATCAGGGACCTCACCTCATGGCCCCAGACATGCCCCCAGCATGGGAGAGCTGCTCCGGCCACCCTGAGAATGCAGCACTGGCCGATCTAACCCTTGAATGGGGCCACGTAGCCCCATTTGTAAGCAAAACTGGCTAGCGTTGTGTTCACAGCATGGCCAGAACTCTCACTGCCTTTTAAAGGCAGAAAGAGGCACTCCTGGCCATGCTGCAAATGCAGCACTGGACAATTTCACTCCCAAACGGGGCTGTGTGGCCCCATTCAAGAGTTAGATTGGCCAGTGCTGAATTTGCAGCATGGCTGGAGCAGCTCTCCCTGCCTTTAAAAGACAGAGAGAGTTGCTTTGGCAACACTGTGAAGCCAGCACTGGCCGATTTCGCTCCCAAGCGGGGCCATGCTGCACTGTTTGGGAGCAAAGCCCCACCCCCTGCATCTGACATGTGATGCAGGGGATGTGGCTAAATGTGCCCTGTGTCATACATCAGACGCAGGGGGTGGGGCTTGGGGGGCCACAGTGGCAACAGAACCTGGGCTGCCTCTTGGGTCAAAATCTTTGTTTTGGGTCAAAATCTGCCCCCCATCACCCCAGATTTGATTTGTACCTGAATTTTCTGAATCTGAATCTTAATTTGTTTGGGGCAAAAAAGAGGTCCCATGGGCAAAAGAGTGGGTTGGGTGGTAGTGCCCAAATGGGTAGAAGCTATCACCCAAATTTCAAAGAAATTGGGCAAAGGGGTGATTTTAAAAGAATTTTTGAAGTTGACACATCTTTAAGATTTTTCCCATAGGGAATAATGGGGATTTCAGCAGCCTTATAGCTCCACATGGGGGGCACCAGGGTGGCCCAGAGTGGGTTGTGGTGGGTGGTAGTGTCCAATGGGTGCAAGCTTCCACCCATTGGGCACTACCACCCAACCCACAAAATGGAGGTCAGAATCTCCAAATTTTTCAGATCTGAAACTGGGGTGATTTATTTTGTACCCGAATCTGGGCAATTGAGGACAGAGTGATCTGTTTTGTCTACAAATCACCCAAATCACCCATATTTAGTTACAAATTTTTTTGTACCTGAATCGTTTCGCACATCCCTAATGGGTATATCTCCCACAGAACATTAGGGTCCAATTTATGCATTTCTGAAGGTAGACTGACATAACTAGTCCACTCCCTGATGGAAGCATAAAAGGTTGGAAATCTGAGCTCCCAAAATAAGCCATGCTTATTACTGACATCTTTTCACCACATCTGATAATCAAAATATCAATTTTCAGGCCACTACTAAGTATTATATCCAACACCAACCCTTCCTTATTTGTCAGGTCAATGATGAGCAGAGGCAGACTGTCAAATATGTCCAGGAAAGCAGGTGCACAAACAGAAGTTGACCAGCAAGCAGAACTTTATCCAAGACAAGTTCATCTGCCGAGTCCATTATTCAGTCAGTGCACCAACAGAATTCTTAAAGTATTCCATGTTTCCAAAACCAGGAATACACATTCTGTGATCCAGAACTGGATACCTCCAATAACTCAGCATGTTCCACTAATACACTTCTCCATTCTGCAACCAAATCATAGCTGATTATTTATTTAGCTAAAAGAAAAATCCACTCAGAAAACACTGATCCATCTGCTTCATCCAGCCGGGCTTGGTAATGTGCACAAGGCCAATGGCTTCATTCTGAATTACACTTTGAAATGTTGATGTTCTCTTTTGCATTAACTCTGCATACCAGCACTATGCTAGTATTATCAACATTATTAATGCTGGTATTAATGCTAGTATTATCAGTATTACTATTATTATTACTAGTATTACCAGAATTATTACTAGTATTATCAGCATTATTATCAGCATTATTACACCCAATGTCCTTTCACAGAAGTCCTTGTTTGCTAAGTAAGAGATAAACCAAGGGTCAGCTCAGAAGAGAACGGGAATTGCATGGAAAAATTATCTTCCCATAAATAGTAATGTTTCTGGCAGTTGTGGAAAATGCAGATTCTAAATATTTGCTGTAGAAGGCACTTGATATATTATTTGCCATCTAATGTAATTATAGCCCAAATAACAATCAGACCAGATGACCAGATAATTGGTGAAGAGATTTCCACAAATGTAAAATGTGCACTCATATAAATTTCATGATGTTTAATTTTAGCAAGGACTTGCTATCTCAGTAATTTTATCTTTGTGGGCAAGTATTATAAATCAATGCCACGTGTGCATAACGAGAAACTTAAATGTACATGAAAACCCAGCAAGATAAATCTGTAACTTATTCCGCAACAGTGCCCATAATTGAACATATGGAGCTGTCTTATACTGTAAGACTATTAGTCTTTTTCAGACTATTAGTCTGCTGTAGATACTCTGATTCATTCTTGCCAATCTCCACTTCCCTCTGAAGTCCACTGTACTTCCCGAAAATATGTCCCTGAGGGTCAGGCAGCACAGTGGGCTTCAGAGGAAAGAGAAGATTGGTGAAAATATTTTATCCTCCCCTTGCATGACGGTGCAACATTAGTTTGGATATTAGTGTGATTGCACCAGTGCAGTGCTAGTCAATTTGCGGAAATTTTCGGTCTCACATCATGATCTGTGGGAGTATGTGCACCTTCGGAATCTTGGATTTCCATTGAACTAATATCACATGGGGCGTGGGAATGCATATCATCCTTATGAATGCTCATGTGGATCAAACACAGAATTTTTTTTTGCTGTGATGGTAAGTATCATTGCATGAAAATGCCTTTTATTTATTAATTATTTATTTATTTGATTTTTATACCGCCCTTCCAAGCTGGCTTAGGGTGGTTTACAATTAAAAAACAGAAATCATTAAAAACAATTAAAACAGAAATACAAATATGAACACCAATTTTAAAAAAATCTTTAAAAAATTAAACAATCAAAACAATTAAAACCCTGAAAACCAGGTTAACTTTAAAACAATTAAAACTAATTAAAAACCCTGAAAGTTCATGCCAAACAGATGGGTTTTAAGAGCTCTCTTGAAAGTCAGTAAAGAATTAAGATTACGAATTTCTGCAGGGAGTGCATTCCACAGCCCAGGAGCAGCCACAGAGAAGGCCCGCCTCCGAGTCGCCACCAAACGAACCGGTGGCAACTGGAGACGGACCTCCCCAGATGACCTTAATGTGTGGTGGGGATCATGTAAAAGAAGGCGCTCTCTAAGATATCTTGGACCCAAGCCATTCAGGGCTTTAAAGGTAATAAACAGCACTTTGAATTTTGCCCGGAAACATATCGGCAGCCAGTGTAACTGTTTCAAAACAGGCATCATATGGTCTCTCTGGGTTGCCCCAGAGACCAGTCTGGCTGCCGCATTCTGAACTAACTGAAGTTTCCCGACTATGTACAAAGGCAGCCCCACGTAGAGCGCATTGCAGTAGTCAAGCTGGGAGGTTGCCAGCTGATGCACCACTGTTTTGAGGTCATCCTCTTCAAGGAATGGGCTCAGCTGTCGAATCAGCCAAAGCAGATAGAAAGCACTCCTGGCCATGGCCTCCACCAGAGATACCAGGGTAAGGCCTGGGTCCAGGAGTACTCCCACGCTGCACACCTGCTCTTTCTGGGGGAGTGTAACCCCATCCAGCACAGGAAGATCTAACTCACCCCTCAGATTCTGAGCCCCCACAATGAGCACCTCCGTCTTGCTTGGATTCAGCTTCAATTTGTTCTCCCTCATCCAGCCCATTACTGCCTGTAGGCAGGCATTTAGAGAATAAGTGCCATTTCCTGAAGATGAAAAGGAGAAGTAGATTTGGATGTCATCAGCATACTGATAACACCCAGCACCAAACCTCCTGATGACCTCACCCAGCGGTTTCATGTAGATGTTAAAAAGCATGGGTGACAGAATGGAGCCCTGAGGGACTCCATATAACAACTCCCGTTTTGAGGAGCAACTGTCACCAAGCTCCACCATCTAGATTCTACCTGAGATATAGGATCGGAAGCACTGCAAAGCAGTAGCCCCTATCCACAACTCCCCCAGGCAATCCAGAAGGATACCATGGTTGATGGTATTGAACTCCACCGAGAGATCCAGAATAACCAGCAGAGTCACACTCCCTCTGTCGATTCCCCGGTAAAGGTCATCCGTCAGGCCGACCAAGGCTGTCTCAACCCCAGAGCCAGCTATAAAGCCAGTTTGAAATGGGTATAGATAATCAGTTTCCTCCAAGACTGCCTGGAGCTGGTCAGCAACCACCCTCTCAATCACCTTGCCCAACCAAGGGAGATTGGAGATTGGCCTGTAGCTGTCCATCGCTAAGGTGTCCAGGGAAGGCTTCTTTAAGGGTAGTCTAACCATTGCCTCCTTCAGGCAGGGGGGCACCCTCCCCTCCCTCAGTGATGCATTTACAATATTAACTAGGCCACCTCCAACAATATCCCTGCTAGACAGAAGCAGTCAAGTTGGGCAAGGATCCAGAGAACAGGTGGTAGGCCGCACCGCCCCAAGCAGCTTGTCCACACCCTCAGGAGTCACAGATTGAAACTGATCCAATCTAATACTGCAAGAGGGATTGCTGGACACCTCCTCCATAGACCTTGCAGAAATTGTGGAGTCCAAGTCAGCCCGAATACAGGAGATCTTATTTGCAAAGAACCCATTAAAGGCATCACAGTAGAGCAACTCTGGGGACTGATTGGAAGTAGAAGGAGCAGAAACCAAACTCCTCACAACCCGGGATAGCTCCACCAAGCGTGAACCTGCAGCCTCAATGCGCACATACCAGAATCTCTTTTTGGCTGTGCGCACTGCCACCACATAAGTCTTCAAATGGACACATTTGAAGACTTATGTGGTGGCAGTGCGCACAGCCAAAAAGAGATTCTGGTATGCGCGCATGCTGAATCCTGTCAAATTCGAACCGAGTTCTCCTCCACTTGTGCTCTAATCGCCTACCCAACTGCTTCAGCCCCTGCAGCTCCTCAGTATACCAAGGGGCCATTTTTGCGGCAGGTTGGAAGGGATGCTTAGGAGCAATTGTGTCTACTGCCCTGTTGAATTCCCTGTTCCAGGTTCCCACCAGGGCATTGACAGAATCACCGGCTGCACCAACGTCAAAATCCTCAAAGGCCTTTTGAAATCCCTCTGGGTCCAGCAGCCTTTTTGGACGGACCATCCTACTAGGTCCACCACCCCTGCAGGGGTGGATTGAGGCTGTGAGACCAAACTTAACCAGGTAGTGGTCCGTCCATGACAATGGGGAAACCACTGGATCCCCCACCCATGGGACACCCCCCTGATCCGAACAAAAGTCCAAATCAAGTGCATGGCCAGCAACATGAGTTGGTTCAGAAACTAATTGGGATATGCCCATAGTTGTCATGGCTGCTATGAACTCCTGAGCCACACCAGACAAGCCAGCCCCAAAGTGGATATTGAAGTCCCCCAACACCAAATGTCTAGGAGACGCCAACACCAACTCTGCGACCAGCTCCATCAGCTCAATTAGGGAGTCAGTTGGGCAGCGGGGTGGACGGTACACCAACAGAATCCCCAATCTATCCCTAGTTCCCAGCCTCAAAAATATGCACTCCATATAAGTCAGCTATCTCACAAGGGCCCTGGTAAGGGAAATGGTATTCTTATGGCCCACAGCCACTCCACCACCACCCCGCCCACTTCCCCTGGCCTGCTCCACGACAGAATAACCTGATGGGAGAAGCTGAGCCCACACTGGACCACTCACTTCCCCCAACCAGGTCTCGGTTATACATGCCAGGTCACTCCCTCATCCACGATCAAATAGTGTACAATTTTGGTCTTATTCTGAACTGACCTGGCATTGCAGAGGAGCAAGGCCAGATTCTGTGGGTCGTTGGAGTTGCTCCCTGAGGCTGAAGAGTTGACAGAACAGTTGGAAGTGGAAACAGTTACTAAATTACTGATTTCCCTTTCACTGTAACGGCCAGCTGCTCTGCCAGTGCCAATTCTTCTATTCCCCACCACAACAGAAATAGCTGCCCCCAAACTGCCAGGCACACCCCCAGCACCATCCCACTCAAGAGAGCCCAAACACATGTTTGCAAGAGGCCTGGCCCAACCCAACCCCCCAGCCCTCAGTCCCACCCCCGAAGGCCCAGCCCCAAAGGCCGGCCCCCTTCGGCGGCCGGCTTCGGCAGCTGCCTACGGGCAGCCTGACGTCCATGCCAACTGCTACGCCTATGGCAAGCCTCCTTGCTTTTAAGCTTGCAAGCTCCAGAAGCCACTCCTCACACAAGCAGCTCCCAGGACAGGCAGCAGGTGGAACTTCAGCAATCTTCAGCAATCTGGGAGGCTGCCAACCAGCCAGCTGGAACTTGGCAGCCGACAAGCAGGCTGCACTCCGTCTGTACTGGAATGTCCACAGGAGGCAGAGGGGCTAGATGGTGAGTCCCAGCAAGGCAGATGGAATGGCCCTGCTCCCCCTGTTACCTTCCCCTTTTGTGCAGTGTTTCACTTGTGCACAGTGACAAAATACCAGAAAAAGCCATCTTGATTGGATCATACATACTGTATGGTTTGATCAAGTTATTTTTGTGAGGTTTCTTACTAATGCACAAGAGGATACATGCATATGGATAAGATACCAAACAAAAATAATCTTAATTCAGCCATTGCTTTCCCCCCAAAGTTGCTTTTTCCCAGTGTTTTATAATTGCATGTGTGCAGCATGAGGGTTATGTAAAGGGGGTGTGGGGGGGGGTTGGGGGTAAGAGCTGTGCCAAACTTAATGTGCCAGTTTCAGAATTAATTTTAGAAATTATCCTAAGAAATTATCCTAAGAAACTCAGGTGTTCTGTAATGCCAACTGCAAGCTCCCCCCCCAATCAACTGCAAGCCTTGAGACATAACCAGAGGTGAGGTGAGAGAGCAATTCCCTTCCAACAAACAGCTTGCCTGCTCCTACTCCCATTGCAAAATATGTTAAGGAATTATAAAATGGAAAATAAAATAAATAAAATAAATTAATGCCATCAACAGGACATTTATTGTTGGAGACGGCAATGCAACTCTTCTCACGATTGGTGAGAAGAGCTTGTGGCAGGTCTTCAGGGAAATCGGGTTAACTGACCCCTCCCCGCAGACGATCACCGAGCCGTCTCTGGGCGGCCAATCATGACCCTCAAAATTACCAGCTCCATCACAGAGCCAGTTGGGGCAGTGGGGATTGGGGACCACCCGGCCCTCGGAGGTCCCAGGATGCCCCGTGCAAGTGTGCAGGGCATTCTGGGGAGACCCCATTTGGTAGACTGATATTCTCAAGTTTCATTCTTTCACCTGAGAGTGACTTCCTACTACTGCTTCTTCTGCAGCTCCATGAGATAATCAGCTGCTGTGATGCAGGCTCTCTATCCAAATTTTTATTCCCCCAATGACTTTGTCCCATTAGCTAAGCAGAGTCCAACCTGTTTGATTTGAATGGGAGACTTGATGTGTGAGCATTGTAAGATATTCCCCTCAGGTGATGGAGCTGCTCTGGGAAGAGCAGAAGGTTTCAAGTTCCTTCCCTGGCTTCTCCAAGATAGGGCTGAGAGAGATTCCTGCCTGCAACCTTGGAGAAGCCGCTGCCAGTCTTTGAAGACAATACTGAGCTAGATGGACCAATGGTCTGACTCATTATATGGCAGCTTCCTATGTTCCTATGTTCTTATGAGCTGTGCGTTCTCTTCACCTGAGACAGTCTACTCCCTCCAATATTGGTTTTATTTATTTACATTTATATCGAGCTCTTCCTCCAAATTGTCCAGAGCAATTGACATGGATGTGTTATAAGTGACAGGCCCAGAGTCATGTTCATAGCTGTGCGGGGATTTGACTTTGGGTCTCCCAGGTCCTAGTCCAACAATCTAACCAATTATTCACAAGCACGTGCAAATGCGGGCTAAGGGACACCAGCCCAGTTTTCCACCCGTGTGTGAATCACTAGGATCAGGACGATCCAGGCGGCAACACGGTGGCAAACCCACCTAAGTAGCCTCCCTTGAAAATGAGATTAAGAGAGTAAGTGCTCCCTTAACCTCGTTTTTTTTGCTCGTGTATCAGCCACGGTTGTTTTCAGCCATGGTGGCACACTCGGGGAGGGGAGGGGGATCACCATAATGCAACACACACTTGTGCGGTGCATGATTGGAGCTCTGGGGTCAAGGCAAAATGAGGCAGCACATCCCACCACGTCAACCCTTGGAGCTGCTAAGATAGCCATTGCTCGTCTGGGTGGGCAATCCGCCCGCATAGCAAAGGGGAGGCAATCATCTGCTGGGAAGGTAGGTTTAACCTGCCTTCCCAGAAGCTCGCCCATGAGCACTTCTCACTGCTCGTGAGAAGAGGCTCACTGGCTCCTAGGATGGGAGAGTTAATGCAAAATATACAGTAAGGTCATTCACACAATCAAAAACACAACCATCCACCCTGGTTTTCCTCTTAGCTTCCTACCACACAACCAAAAAATTGGGAGCACACACAGCTCCCAAACCTGGGTAGAACACAGTTTTTGACTGTGTGAGTGACCTCAATTATTTCTCTTTCAGCAGTCTAACAGGTGGTGCAAAGTTCTTCTCTTCAGAAATATATTCTGAGCCTTCTGTGCCCGCCCCCATATATATATATATATATATATATACACACACACACACACACACACACACACACACACATATATATATATTCTCCTGCTCCTTTTATTGTGGAAGGATGTACAATTATTGTATATCATTTACATCTTGTTTGCAAACTGGTAGCTGTTGCCTGTAGGGCAGAGCAAGTCATTTCCCCCCCAGCACTGCTGCTTTTAAAGGCAAATGAGAAGGGCAAGGATGTTTTTCTTCTGATCTTCAAGTAGAGCGTTCGCCCTGTTGGAATGGAAATGGGTCTCGATAAGAAGGCTGCAGTTATCTGTGCTGAAAGTCAGGCATTATCTAGCAGGGCATCATGAATGTCATAGACTCACTCCTTTTGCTTCCCAGGAAGACAGATAAACACTGTTATTCGGATTGGTTTTGAATTTGGCCTAAAGCAAAATTGTGAGGCAAATGTGCAGGTCCCTGGTGAGATGAAACATCTGAGGAATTGTAAGACAAGCAAAAGGAGTCTTGATCCTACAAGTGAAACTTTTGGTGGGGCGAGGATGGGCAGCAAATAGTTGTACCCACATTATGAAGCTGCTACATAGTGAAATGTTGAGGTGAATAGGAACACAGAAACATAGGAAGCTGCCATATACTGAGTGGGACCATTGGTCTATCTAGCTCAGTATTGTCTGGATAGCTGGTCTTGTGGTAGCAAGCATGACTTGTTCCCTTAGCTAAGCAGGGTTGGATATAAATGGGAGATTAGAATTGTGAGCACTGTAACATATTCCCCTTAGGGGATGGAGCCACTCTGGGAAGAGCAGAAGGTTCCATGTTCCCTCCCTGGCATCTCCAAGATAGGGCTGGGAAAGACTCCTCCCTGCAACCTTGGAGAAGCCACTGCCAGTCTGTGTAGACAATACTGAGCTAGAGGAACCAGTGGTCTGACTCAGTATATGGCAGCTTCCTGTGTTCCTGTGTTCACAGACACAGTGGTACATGACCTATCTCACTTGCAAGTTCTATATAAGCAAAGGTCCATAAAACATGAGAGAGATAATACTGCAAATGGGTTAATAATATATCATATATCAAATGAGAGGTACATGGGTCATTTCCCAAATTTAGCTGCTTGTATTTTAATTCTCACCTTATATCTATATATATTTTCAAGTGGTATCGTGATGGGTAAGATGGGATAGGACCAGAGGCGTAACTAGGGAAAACGGCGCCCAGGGCAAGCACTGAAATTGCGCCCCCCGCCCCCCCCAACATACATCTGACTGTCACGTAATCTACTCTTCCACCAGTGCCTGCCTATGCTCACATTCTGCCTGGTACAGAAAGTGATCCTCTATAAACACAAACTCAGCTATCTGGCCTCAAGCCACACCCCTGTGATTAGGGCTATTACAAAATATCTGTGTATTCAGGAGGCCATGCAATTTTTAAGGTACACCATAAATTCAAATATTAATTTATCTGAAAGTTATGCTTGTTAATCTGTTTGAGCAACAATTAGAAGCCACTGTTGCTAAAAGAGATTTGAATGTGTTTTTATTTTAACTTTTTATATTATTCATTAGATAGCACTCTACGTGTAGGTATTTCTTCATAGTAGTCACTTAGTGCTTCCTCCATTTGTATGCCTTTCACTAAGTGACAGTGTAATGAGAAAAGCTACAGTAAGTGAAAGTAGGAGGCAGGTATAGGAGTAGTATTGGGAGTCATTGTAAATTCTTCTTGGAGAAGGCGCTGCCAGTCTGTGAAGACAATAGTGAGCTAGATAGACCAATGGTCTGACTCAGTATATGGCAGCTTCCTATGTTCCTATGTTCTTTTTAAGGTAGCCAGATATCTGGATGACAGCAGTATTCCATTAAATTTCATGGCAATTACTGTCTTTAATAAACACAGTGTTGGTAGCACTAAATCCCTACTCACTGCCATACAATCACTGCAAAGAGTAACCCTGTACTCTTTATGAATACTTCAGCCTGTGTTTAAAGCAACAAAATCACTTTCTGGGAAAATGCACCTAGCAGCAATCAGTACACATCATATTAAAACCAAGATATACTGAGCAGCACCTTCATAATTTTTAGTGACACATTTTGGGTTATAGTGGATAGATTGCAGGTTTGTATGCGTATTAACTTGTGCCAGTTATGGCTAAAGAACAATCTTAAAGCCCCACAATAACTAAACCACAAAGAGACATTTGTTAATACAGGTCACATACCACTTTGTTTCCATATGTAGTTGCTTGAATATATCAATGACAAGGACACTGATATAGTAAAATAATATGAAGCCTTATAGTAAAATGATATATTTAGCTCTTATTAACTATAGTTAATGGTGGGCTATGAACTGAAGCCCTCATAAACATTGCCACCACCCCCCTTACTCCACAGTCTTACCACACTCAGCTAAGCCAGTGGAATAAACATCTATCTTCTGCCCACGGAAAGCAAGACAAGTGTTATTTTTTTAATACTTTCCAAGCATTTAAGTTCCAGAACATGCAAGCCAGTAAAGTTTGGAGTGCTCCCTCTAGATTTATTCGAGTTTCTAAGTGCTTTTACAAATCACTGGCTGAGCTTATTTTAACCATTGCTCATGAGGTCTTAGCCCTGGTGCCTGTTTTTCATGGCAAAGCTCAGCCAAGAACAAATGAAATTAAACAGAATGCCTTGGAGCATACACAGAGTGCATTTGATCTGGAACTCAAAAATGTGTAATGCTCCCTTCCTTCTGTCCTTTACGAAGCTTCTGAAAACGTATCTATTTTGCCAGGCTTTTTATTTTTAGTGTGGGGGTGGGTGGGTTGTGTTGGGTTTTTTTGTTTGTTTATGGCTGCTCCAACAAATGCAAACACGGTTCTGCAGCAGGCAGGCTCCCTGCTTCTGCCCCCTTTCCCGCCTTTTCGCAGAAGATTTGGGAATCTAGACAGCGGGGAGTGGGTAGGTTGCTCCCTCCGCCAGCCCCTTTGCGGAATACATAGGGGCGCTGCCAGGGCTCCCTTACTTACTGCTCCTGGACTGGGCTTTGCCTCCGAGCGAGCAGCTTCTCTCTCCTGCCTCCAGCTGGAGGGCTCTCAGCGTTCCCGCCGCCTTGTCTTGTCTCCCGACGCGCCCAGGCAACCCTCACTTCCGGCTTCCATGCGACTTCCCCCCACATACAGAGTGGCTGCATTCTGCCACTCTGTATGTGGGGGGGAGTCGCATGGAAGCCGGAAGTGATGCAATAATCATTTCCGGCTTCCATGCGACTTTCCCCCACATACAGAGTGGCTGCATTCTGCCACTCTGTATGCGGGGGGAAGTCGCATGGAAGCCGGAAGTGAGGGTTGCCTGGGCGCCGCGGCGCGTTTTTTGCATTTTTTAAAATTTGGGATCGGCAGGGGTCATGGCAGCGCCCCCCACGTGACCAGCAAAGATGGCGCCGGGGGCACGTGCCCCCCCTGCCCCCCTATCGTTACGCCTTTGGATAGGACTGAATTTGTGTCTTTAAAATGCAGTGGAAGATGCATCCAATAGTCCAGTCTTGAATCACCAAATGTGTTTATGTTGTGCAGCTATTCGGGCAATGGTTTCATCACATGATCTTTTCGTGTTCCTATCCTCCATTGTGAAAGTCACAATTTTAGAGCCTGTGGTAAGGAACCAAAAAAAATGGAGACTGCAGTTCTAAACATGATTTCTGAGTAGGGATGTGCAAGTCAATTTGAATTTGAATAGATTTGAATCAAATCTGGATGAGTCGAGTGATTCGAAATCAAATCAAATCACTGCTTAAAAGGGCAATTCGATTAGAGAGCTGCTTGGCACTTTTTAAAAACCATTCAAGCCCCCTGACTGGTTTTAAAAAGGCATCAAAACTGGGTCAAATGATTTGAATTGGATTCAAATTTGAAGTGGATTTTCAGACCAGATTTGAATTGGATTCAAATTCAAATTGAATTTTTGGAATTTGATTTGAATATGAAATTAATTTTCTAAAAACTCATTTTGTGCACATCTCTCTTTCCGAGTACACCTACTTTTTCAATGAGATGGAAAAATTTTCATAACAGGGGCATGCATGTGGAACCTACCTTTATACCCTAAACCTAGCATGTAAGGCTTATTAAACTGGCCATTGAGGGTTCCCCACCTCCACATCAATTGTTATAAATAACAGGTTGGAATAATTCATTCTTTAGAAAGAATACAGAGTTCATATGCCAACATAAAATTAATTAAGAAGCAGAAAATTCAAAGGTAGCGCCGTGTAGTGGTTACACGCATGCATGTCTCTTTATGAACAATTTGGATTAGGACTGGGGAGACCTAAGTACAAATCCCGATTCAGCCATGACACTCTTATATGAAAGTAAAGCTTTTACTGCTGCTGCACACATACAATTTCCCTCTCTGTGTGTGCAAGAAGCTGGTGGTGGTGAGGAGCTGTAAATATAAGTGGTGGCTGGTGCAGGTGCCGCCAAGGGGTGGGGAGCTGGAGGCACCTTTAAGTGTAAATTAGTAGGTGCTTGTCTCCTGTACTGCTGCACCCGAAAGCTCTTCTCGGTAGCATCACACTGCCCAACACCAGCTGCAGCAGAGGATCGGCTCCATCACTCAGCTGGCCTTCACACCTGTGTAGAGGCTATTTGCTGGGCATGCAAATGGCCTCCAGCAGCTGAGTGGTGGATCCTCTACTACATTGGGTGCTGGGCAGCACGCCACAGCTTTCAGGTGTGGTGGTAAGGGAGGTAAGCACCTACTAATTTACACATAAAGGTGCATCCTGCTGACCCCCTGGCCCCCACACCAGCCCCACTAAGATATAAATTTTTGCAACTCAAAGCGGTGGCCTTCACTTTTAACAGCTGTTATGACAAGACAAGGTTTAGTTCTCTTTTAAGGTAGGCAATAGATTACTAATAACTCATCTGTGGCTGACATACTGGGTAAAATTACATGCACATCGCAACATCACGTCTAGCATTATAGTCAGTCCTATTATAAACCCACCCGATACTGTCAGCTTGTGGAAGTGACAGAAATAGGAGAAGTCTTGCTTAGAGAGAATATGAACTTCCATGTAGCTGCCATAACAGTATACAAGTATTATTATTAATTGCTAGGGCAACTAGCAATAATTAGCACAGCATCCCTCCAGTGGTGGTTGCTGGTGTCTATTTTATGTTTCTTTTTAGATTGTGAGCCCTTTTAGGAGAGGGAACCATCTTATTGATTAATTATTTATGTTCTATGTAAACTGCTTTGAGAACCTTTCTTGAAAACTGGTATGTAAATATTTGTTCTAAAAGTAGTAGTAGTAGTGGTAGTATTGACCACTGCTGCCACCATTGATACTCTCCATTACTAACGCCATAACCACTACTACCACCATAGCCTATAACCTATGTACTATAGTATTACACTAACAGTATTTTTATTAAGAGAAGAAGAGGACGACCAGCAGCAAGGTGGATGGATTCAATTATGGCAACAATGAAGACACCACTGAGAGACCTTAAAGGCCAAGCTGAAGACAGATATCCTGGAGAGAATCTATCTATGTGGTCGCTAAGAGTTGATACCGACTTGACAGCACTTAATAAATCAATTTTTTTTGGAAATACTTTGCTTGATATTTTCCAGGATAACACAAAAATATAGAAACAAAATAGGCAATGCAATTTTTGACATCCAAATGCTAAAAAAAAATTCACCCTTGGCAGAAATACCTCAATAAAGACATCCCATATTTGAACACAGTAGCTGACATACTGGGCAATATTACTTGCACATCACAACATAATGTCCAGCAATTGCAAAAATAATGGCCAACACCTACACAACTGTGACTGCGCTATTTTTGTGTGTAGCACAACAATCCTCTTGCACAACTGCATGAACATTAGGTTGTGACATGCACATAATGTTTCACAGTGCGTCCACCAATATTTTCACAACTATTAAGCATTTAATACAAAGTTCAATTTTTCATACCTTTAACATATCATTAAAATATTATAACATAGAAATTGTAATATTTCTGATCTGGTATAATTTTATCTACATAATTGTAAAATGGCATCCAACTTTATAAGAAGAAACACCTATATTCTGGGTGAATGGAATTGGTTAAATAATAACAAAGAGCCACTTTTGTAGCAGTGGGCAGGAATTGCCCTCTTTGCTAAGTAGGGTTCACCATGGTTTGCATTTGAATGGGTTACCACATGTGAGCACTGTCTGATGTAAGAGAATGGACAGGTGATGCTGGAGAGCTGATGCCAGAGTAGACAATACTCTGGGTAGACAATACTCATAGTAGATGGACCAATGGTCTGACTCGGTATAACATATGTTCCTATTTTCCCAGTAGTAATAGTAGTAGTAGAAGAATGAAGAACTAAGCTCTCAGTTTTGCTAAACATAGAAGGAAAAACTCATAGCAAAACAACAACTCAAAACTTTTCAGGATAGAAAAGAAATCAAAAGGAGAAAAAACACATACATACCCAGTTTTTGCAAAACTTGCCCAATATCTTAGGATAGACCTACTCAGTGTTTCCTCTGCTTTGGTATAATTCACTCTTCTCTCTAGAGGTAGTCCAAAGACAAACTCTATTTCATAACCATGTGGGACTCCCATCCACTCCGGCCAAGGAAGTTTTGAAGATCGGTGCTCAAAGAAATATAGAAATGCACTGTTCCCAGCACTGGCAAATGCTTTTAGGAACTCTACCACAGGGCAAATGAAATTGTAATCCCCAAGGATATCATCCATAGCATTGCGATAATTGAAAGGGTTCTGCTCATTCTCCCACTCTGAATAGTGGAAACTGATAGACTCCAACCCAACTTCACTTGATTCTGGAAAGGAGAGCTTCAAACCTGCCCGGAAATTTGTTTCATTGATGAGGCTGTTGTTATCTTTGCTGAAGCCAGGTGCTCCATACACAAGAAAAGCTGTCCCTTCATCTCTATTCACACCCATCAAGATCTGTGTTTGCTTAAATTTCCCATCCTTCAGCAACGTTCCTGGCATGTCAACAAGGAAGTCCCCATCAACAACTGGAGTGAAATAAAGTTCTAAAAGAGCGCTGTATGTTAAGACGGACACTTCTTTCTCAAGTATATCTTGGGGATCTTTGTTGCGTAGACAAAAAATGGTTTCGGTTTCATTGCTTCTGGTGCAGTGGACGAGTTCAGCTAGAGCCAGTGTTCTCCTCTTTGCTTCAGAGGGTGCAAGTGCGCCCCAAGGGGCATTTCCAGAACCACTTTGCATGACTGCCCTAGTGAAGAGAGGATAGCTTTTAGGAGAAAGAAGATGGTAGCTGACAGACCCTGCTCCAGCACTCTCTCCAAATAATGTCACACTTTTAGAATTGCCACCAAAGACTTCTATGTTGTCCTGGACCCACTGAAGGGCCAGCCGTTGATCAAACAAGCCTGCATTTCCTGGGGCTTCCACATTTCCTGGCAAGGCCAAGAATCCTAACGCCCCTAACCTATAGTTCATTGAAACCACAATGACTCTTTCAACTCGGGCCAGAAATTTGCCATCATAGACAGGCAATGACGATGTCCCAGTCTGGAAGCCTCCTCCATAGATCCATACCATCACAGATGCATTCTTAGGCTTGGGAGAAGGTACCCATATGTTGAGGTAGAGGCAATCTTCACTCAGGTTTGTGTTGGGGTTCCACATCTCGGATCCTGCAAATCCAGGGAAAGTGTTGTCTATGTTCTGATAACAAGAGTTTGCATACTTGGTGGCATCCCAAACCCCCATCCATTTTTCCCGAGGCTCTGGCTTTTGGAACCGAAGTCTACCAATAGGTGGCTTTCCATAAGGAATTCCTAGGAAGGCTGTTACAGTTCCACCAAGTACAGGCAAGTTCACCCCTTCTACTATTCCATTCTTAGTGGCAATGATAGTGTCTTCTTCAGTGCATACCTTCTGAACACACATGAAGAGCAGAAGAAACCTCATGAGGATGCCTTTGTGGCTGCATGCTCCATTCGTGCACATCATGATTCCTGGAATGAATGAATAAATGAATGACATTTGGAAGCAAGTCCTTTAAACAAAGCAACACAGGACACTTCTGCATTCAGAAAAGCCCTAGCCTTAACATATTAAAACACAGGAGATGTGCCGCAAGAAAGATCAAGGAAAACTATTCTCAGAGATCTGACCATTCTGTTATATTGCTACATACCCAGTCTAAAGAGCAGTGGAGAAGAGTAAGGAGGAAATAAGAGTCATTAAAGATAATAATAATATTAAAAAAGTTACCACTGGGTTTCTCCTAAAGGAAATGTCAAGGTGAATTTGAAAGTCCACACACTGGATACCAGTTGGAATATTTGAGGGAAGCAAAAAGAGCTTTAAAATGCCTAATAACATTTCCCAAGGGCTGTTTCACTGTCACCTAGGCCAGTGATCTTGACTATTTTTCAATCAGGGGCCACTTTGGCAAAAAAAGAAATACAACAACAACAAAAACCTTCAGTGTGAGAACCATTTCCAACTCTACTGACCTCTGCCCAGTACTGTGTTTTTCTCTGCTGGAAGGGCTCTTTAAGAAAGATGGAATCCTCTCTTAAGTGCTCTAGGGAGGAAGTGCTGGGAAGGGGTACATGCCAGGGAGGCTGTGTAGGGTATTCAATTTGGGTCAAAGCTTGGCACAGGCCCAATAAACTATTAGTCAGGGAGCTGCACTTAGAATTGAGAGTGGCTGTCATGGACCCCAGGCCTTACAATGAAGAACATTAACTTAGGTTGTAGGGTTATTTTATCTTACTGTGTACACTTAATGCAGACCTTTAAATACCACAGTGCGGCCAGAGGTAAACAGCCAAAGTTGCACCTAATTTGCTCTCTGGTCCTATCGTCTGTCCTCATCAAGTCTCTAGGTAAGCCACACAGCAGGTGAGGGAGGGGATGACAACAAATCCAGGAAAGAAGAAAGTAAAAGCACTATCCTGCTACACACAGCTCGGTTGAAGGCAACAGCCTTCAACCCACATAAGTTTTCCTTCAGCAAAAGAGAAGACAAATTTAGAAGTTCTTGTTCAAGCTTAACAAGGAAAAATGGTTTCTGGAAAAGGGTGTGTGTGTATGTGTGTGTGTGTGGCAAAGGGAACTAGAGATTGTCTGGGGGAGGTAGCTGACCTTGATATTGGATGGGAGGGCCCTTCAGGGATGTTCAGACCCCAAAAACTGCTATTGCAGGCAAGATTAGTTCCTAGTGTTTGACTAGGACTGGGCAGACGCAAATTCAAATTGCCATTCAACCATGAAAGTCACTGGGTGACTCTAAGCCAGTCACTTATCCCTCTGCCTAACCTACCTCAACAGGGTTTGTTAGTGAGGAAAAACATAACCATGTAAACTTCTCTGGGCTCCTTGAAGGAAGAACAAGATAGAAATGTAGGAAACAAAAAATGTCCTTTGTGCAACTAATTCCATTAAACCTAGTCCTGCTTTCTGAGGCGGCAGAGAGCAAACCTATCTTCTATGTGGCAGCGGTTCAGGTATTTGAAGAGTGCTAGCATGCCCCACCCGCTCTTTTCAAAAGTAAGCATACTCAGTTCCACCATCCTTTTCACATAGGCCTTCGTTTCCAGGCTTCTGAGAATTTTAATTGGCCTCCATTGAACCCATTTCAATTTGTTCACATCTTTCTTAAAGTGTGGTTCCAGGAATTGGACACATTACCCCAGATGAGGCCCAACTAGTGCTGGATAAAGTGGACCTATTACTTCATGTGATTTGGAAACTATGGTTACACGAATGCAGCCAAAACTCACATTATCCCTTCTGCAGCTGCATGACACTGCTGACTCATGCTTCGCTTGTGCTCAACTGCAATCCAGAGAGCATTTTCATGTATGCTACTGCATAGCCAGGTATCTCCCATCCTATATTTCTGCATTTGATTTGTTCTTTGGGGTTTTTTTGGCATAAATGAAGAGATCTGTTTCTGCTGAATTTCATTCTGTTAGTAGTTGCAGCCCAATTTGCCATTTTAGAAAGGTAACTATTAATCTTATTCCAGTCTTCAGAAATGTTAGTCATCCCTCCCAGTTTTGTGTCATTTGCAAATCTGATGAGGATTGCCTCCATGACATCATCTACACCACTAAGAAAAATGTTGAAGAGTATTGGGACCAGGACAGAGCGTGGCAGCACCCTACACACAACTTTCTGCATATGGTGAGGAATCATTGAGTAGGGAAGTGCACAGAACTGGGTTTTCTGGTTCAGATCGAATCCAAGACAGATTCAAATCAGACTGCACCAGTTTGGATTTGCCCCCTCCAGACCGTGGCCTGCTCGGCTTGAATTTGAGCTGGTTCAGGCTTAGTTTGAGAGGGTCGGGGGCTTCCCTAAGTGTTATATTAGTTAGTAAAATCGAAGTACTTACTTCTGCCAGTGGCTGTGGTAGCTGCTGGGGGTGCTGTGGCAGCCACAGGAGGGGGTTGTGGCAGCTCCCACTACCACGCAGGCCTCCCCCTGGGTCTTGTGGGCCCGGTTCAGCCCAGTTCAGGCCCAGTTTGGCCCTCTGGCAGCAATATTTTTGGTCACACAAATGGCCTTCACTAATGTGCGGAGGCCAAAAACATGACCACTGTGCATGCACAGAAGGCAAAAATGGGCCTGAAATGGGCTGGACCAGGCCCAGGAGATAGTGGGGGGGGGGGGGGCAGCAGGTGTAGGGGGAGCGGGCAGCCTGAGCATGCATAGAGCTGGATACCTAGAGCACCTGGCTTGAGCAGGAATCCATGAAGACATTGCACTGCTCGTGCAGTACTTTCAGGGATATCTGGAGGCTGAGACTCATTTTCCTGGCCTTCAGAGCTCTGCATTTTGTTGAATGCTTTGCTGATATCAAGATCAATTCTTTTAGCTATCCATCCATCCATCCGTCTGTCCGTCAGTCAGTCAGTCAGTCAGTCACAGACCAACACAATTCTCTTAACTAGATATCAAGAGAAATCAGAATTCCCATGTCCCTCTTAGGATTTATAAGGTCTGATAGGATTCATTTTTTAATTTCTACTAATTACTTCATTTTTATTAAGATTCTTATGGACTGAATGCCTTATAATCTGTATAATTTTTGGAAGAACATTGATAAACTGAAATGGGTTCAGAGGAGAGCAACAAAGATTGTGAGGGGTCTGGAAACCAAATCCTATGATGAAGGACTGAAGGAGCTGGATATGGGAAGAGAAGCGTAAGGGTGGATATGATGATAACCATCTTCAAATATCTGAAGTGTTATTGTCACATAGGAGGAGTGGACTTGTTTCCTGTTGTGCATGAGCAGGTCTAGAATGAATGGATTGAAATCAGAAGGAAGCAGTTTAGTTGAGACTTTAGGACGGATGTTCTCAGCGGCGTAACTACCATTAGGCAAGGGGAGGCAGTTGTCTTGGGGCCCCACTGCCTCAAGGGGGCCCCCAGAGGCATATCACATGACTCCCCACCCGCCCATGTTGCACCCCCTATGAATTATGTTGAGTCTCTTGGAGATCGGCAGGAGCAGAGAGTAAAGAAACTAGATTCAATGTGAACTACAGTAGATATTCACCGTATTCAAAATGGGGATGTGAGTGTGAGTGCACTATATATTGTGAAGTGGGGTTTTTGTGTGTGTGTGTATCAGCGAGGGGCCCATTTTAAAATCTTGTCTCTGGGCCCCCTCCAACCTTGCTATGCCCCTGGATGTTCTAACTGTAAGAGCTATTCTACAGTAGAGTGGTCAGCTCTCTGCTGGAGATCCTTTAGCAGTTTCCTGTAACAGGGATCCTATAGCAGTGTCTTCCACTAATTAGGAGCAGGAGGGGGACTAGAAGATCTCCAAGATTACTTTCAGCTCTATAGGTTTCTATTGGTTCTGAGAATGAAAGCAAGTTCTATTAGTGCCATAGAATGTAATTCATCTGGCTCTGATCTCATTTAACATAGAAAAGTTGCTTTCTGACCTTAATCTGCAGCCGACCATTCCCACTGTGTTTGTGAGGTTTCACACAGTTCCCTTTTGGGGAGAAGAACGAGGCAGAATAGGAGGTAAGCAGTTTCACCTTCTCTTCTTGACCTGTTAACATTTCCTCACTCTTACTGATCACCGAGCCTACCATTGCTTTTTGACAAATTGGTATCTCTGTAACAAAATGCACTTAATTCCTGTTATTTTGCCTCCCTCAAACTATCAGTGTGATGCATGCTTCTTTTCTTTGGCCTCTCCATCTTATTGGGCTGAACTCTGTGATGGTTATTTCTGAGTAAACCTAGATAGGTTCATATGTTTTTTCTTATACTGTGTTTTGAAAATAGCCAGCAAGTGCATAACAATATATTATAAATAAAAGAGATCATTACAACAGTTGTTTGCAGTATGAATTGATTTTAGCATTAATATCTTTATTATTTGCAAGACAAAATAGATGCTTTGCTTACTTTCAGAATAATGTTTCGATGATATAAAAAGTGTACCAAGATCCTATAAGTGTTCAGTATTGTTTTCCTTTAATCAGTTACTAGTTACTAGCTTCTGTTTCTATGAATGAATGATTGTGATAAACTCATGTGATGGCTTATACCTTTATTTTTTTTCCTATTTCCATACTCATGGTTATTTAGAAGTAATCCTGCTGTGTTCACTGGGGCTTACTCCTAAGTAAGTGTGCATAGGATTGTAGCCTAAATATGCAGATATAAAAATGCACCTGAAAAGCAGGCAAGATTATTTATTTGTTTATTTATTGTTAAATTTTTATACCAACTTTCATTTTAAAAAATCCAAAAATGATTTACAAACATTAAAAAATACATAAAGCTATAGAAAAGATTAATCACATTCTGACTGCCTTGACCCCTCCCACCTTAAAAAATGCTTTTAGGGTACTCACAAGAGAAACATAAAGAATTTTGAGAAGACCAATAAATTTTTTGAGGCATTTCATAAATCTTTTGTTTGAGCTGCTTTTGCAAATTGTCTTCTAGGGAAAACTGGAATCCCTCAGAACTCCTTCAGAAATTGTTCTATTTCCTCATTCAGACAGAGAACTGGAGTTGCAGGGACCTGCGGTTTTCTTACTGTTACATCTGAGTACAATTTTGGCTCCATCCATAGTGCGACCCAAGGTTGGACAACAGAGACTTCAGTTTGAAGACTCCAAAGACAATTCACTCGGTTTGCAGTGAATTTCACTGCACAAAACCAGGGGTCCACAGAGCCTCCATTCCGTCTGAATGCAGCACTAGAGGCTGCATTCAGCCAGACTAGAGTTGAGGGAGGAAGATCCTCCCTCTCTCCCTCTGTGATTGGATGTGTGGGCTGTCCTTCAAGCAAGAAGGAAGCCCACACAGCCTGTTCCCCCTCCTCTCTGCAGTCTCACTGACAGCAGAGAGGATGCTCTCCCTGTAGTCTGTATGTGGACAGGAGAGGAGGTTGTGGCAATGAAGCAGAACCATGGGTCCATTGGACTCACAGTTCCATGTTACATGCAAATGTGGCCAAAAAGGAAATCAGTAATGGCAGACCAGTTTCACTGAAATTTTACTTCCCTACTATCAATCTTCCTTGGCAATGTGGAGCCACAAGAGAATACCGGGTGTGTGTTAAGGTGTTCTCTCAAGCCCTATTCAGACATTGACCTGGTTCACACAATCAGTCAAATCTAGGTTAAATGTGGGTTTCATCTAGGGTTATAAATCACCTTGGCGTGGTTTCCCACAATCATATTAATGTTGGTAACCCACACTAAAGCTAGATTAGGATGATTGTGTGAACCAGGACATTATGTTGTACAAGTGTACAGATGTCTTACATGCTCATACCAGCCAGCATGTCCCTATGTTCCCATTCAGGTGAATGGGAAAATAGGGACATGTTGGCAGGTATTCATGTTTTTCTGTGAAGTTAGTTAGTTAGTTGTTTATTTACAATCTTAGATCAAACATTGTTTTTCTGTGAATAAACCTGTGTTCATTATAAAGTGAACAGGTCCCTGCAATGCATGGTACAGATAGGAAGTTTACTACTATACCTATGTTCAACATAACATGTGATAACTGTACCTGTGTATAGAGCTTTACCCATGTGCACTGTACACTTTTTGTAAGGTGTGAAAAGGGCTTCAGTTTGCACAGAGTGATGGTGAGGCCCAAGAGACCTGGACAGAGCTCTGCATGAACTGACATTGACTCTCTGACTGCCTTAATACTTGCACTATGGAAAAGATTTCTGGAAGATAGAAATGTAAACACTTCTAATCTAGGTTATTGTTTGCTAAGTGTTACCCTTGATTCTGCATAAATATACCAGTTTGAGTCAGAAGATTGTAGAACAATGTAACAAATTTTGGATTTTGTAGAGAGAGCCCCCCTGTTCAAATACATGCTGTAACATGTTCACTCAAGTCTAACCTAAAGGTAAAGGTAAAGTATGCCATCAAGGCAATTTCGACTCTTGGTGCCCACAGAGCCCTGTGGTTTTCTTTGGTAGAATACAGGAGGGGTTTAGCATTGCCTCCTCCCGCACAGCATGAGATGATGCCTTTCAGTATCTTCCTATATCGCTGCTGCCCAATATGGGAAACATACCAGTGGGGATTCAAACCGGCAACCTTCTGCTTGTTAATCAAGCATTTCCCGCTGTACCACTTCACAGTTTTTCTGAGAAATTTGTTGACACACACACACACACACACACACACACACACACTTCTTTGTTTTTAATTACCATATGTTTTCTGCCTTATCTGGTTTTCTCATGAATTGTTTGGGATTCACTACTTTAATAAACTATTGTGCTCCTGACCTTGGATGCTGCCCACAGTATAAGGCATAGAAACCCTCCAGCAGAACATTAGAATATTCTTGGTAGTTTTTCTTTGGAGAGCAGGAATGAGGTGGGGGGAGGGAGGGAGGGAGGGAGGGAGAGAGAGAGAACTCTGTGGCCTCAATACTGTTGCTTTAAACAGTCTGTCCTAGGTTATCAAGTACTCCTTCTATCCTTAAAAGGAGTGGAGTTAATTTCTGTGGAAAATACAGCTGTGCAGCTTATTTGGGGCCGTTTTGCTAGTTGCCTGCTCAGAGTTGAAAGCTGAGAGTAGAAAATAGGAACATTTTTGCTTGAAGTGCTTCCTAAGTATGTGAGAGCATCAAAGGAACAGAAGGAAAGAGGGGGATTATCGGAGACAATATTTCACAGATTCAGCCGAATGAGAGAGCAAATAAAAAAGCTGGCGCACATGAGCCAAGTATTTCAGGGAAGGATTTAAAGTGATAGTAGACCTTATGTAAAGCCTCTTGGGGCAATTCATAAAGAACTGTAGAGCATTATCTAGCATTAATCTAGACTTGAACTTTGCTCATCTAAGATTGTACAGGAACCTGCAGACCTGTGAACTTTATGGTTGTCAGGCTCTCTGTGATGACAAAACTGCCCCAGGGTGTACACAGAATACATGTACAAGGTTTATCATGGTCACAGCCCTGAGTCTTGATCTAGCGATTAGCAGTACAGACCAGCAGGAGAGATTGGAATCAAGTAATTTGAGCTCGTAAAGCTGACAGCACTAATAATCCATTTAGCAATAGGAACTAAGGAACATAGGAAGCTGCCACATGCTGAGTCAGACCATTTGGCCATCTAGTTCAGTATTTTCTACACAGATTGGCAGCGGCTTCTCCAGGGTTGCAGGCAGGAATCTCTCTCAGCCCTATCTTCGAGATGCCAGGGAGGGAACTTGGAATTTAGATGCTCTTCCCAGAGTGGCTCCATCCCCTAAGGGAATATCTTACAGTGCTCACGCGTTTAGTCTCCCATTCATTTGCAACCAGGGCAGATCCTGCTTAGCTAAGGGGACAAGTCATGCAAACATGGTACATGAATATCCTAGTTGCTGTAGCTTTTCCTTTAGGCCAGTGATCTTCAATACATTTCAAGCGAGGGCCACTTTGGCAGAAAAACGTTCAATGTGAGAGCCATTTCCCACTGTGCTGAACTCCGCACAGACCGCCTTGGTCGGCCTGATGGATGATCTCCCAAGGGGAAATGAAAGGGGGAGTGTGACTGTTGATCCTTTTGGATCCTTCGGTAGCTTCCGATTCCATTGACCATGGTATCCTTCTGGGTTGCCTGAGGGAGTTGAGATTGGGTGGCACTGTTTTACAGTGGTTCCTTTCCTACCTATCTGGCAGATTCCAGATGGTTCTGCCTAGAAACTGTTGCTCTGCAAAGTGGTCTAACATGTGCATCCCTACATAAGATAAAATACAACAAATATAAAAACAGGATAAAATGTTTAAAACCATTTTATGAGATAAAACCAATTAAAAGTAATTTAAAGCCTGAGAAAACAGGTGCATCTTAAAGGTCTTTTAAAAACAGCCAGCGATGGAGAAACTCTGATTTTAACAGGGAGTTCCTGTTAATTCCAGAGCCCCAGGTCAGCCCCAGAGAAGGACTGGTCCTGAGTAGTGACCGTACTAGCCATAACTCAATAGTAGATTCCTTGCTTTGTATGCAGAAGGGTTCCTGGTTCAATCCTTAGCATCACCAGGTAAGCTAGGAATCATCACTGTTTCAAATCCCAGAAAGCTAAATGGATTAGTTTTCCTACAATGGACAAAAAAAATTATGGGTTAAATCCTGCCAAAGTTAAGCAATTTTAAATCCCATTGGATTAAATGAGAGTGCTTTTTAGCATACTAGCTGGCCCAGCACAGAACATTTGTGCGCTAGTTCTCCCTGCCTCTAACCCCCACTAGCTGTTCCGGCCCCCTGCCTTGCCTTCTCCCACCTTAAGTAACCCCTTGCCATCTGGGATTCTGGCAGAGGCAGCAGACTCCTTCTGTGGGTCCTCTGGCCACCCAAATGACAGGTTGGAATGTTTTTGGCCCATATCGGGGCTCTGCGCACGCAGAGAGCCCCAAAATGGGCTGAAAACAGCCTGATCTGGGCAACAGGAAGGTCCACAGAAGGAAGTTTCACTACTTCCACCACCATCCCCACCTTGGTCTCCACGCTCCATCACCAGCACCGTGTCCCACTGGCTCCATCCCTGCTGCCATCCCTGCCGCGATCTCCCCTCTCTGCCACCTGTGGCAATCGCCCATGCTGCTGGAGCATCATGCCCCACTCCACCATCCTGCCTGCCATGGCCACTCTATCTGTATCTCCTCCTCCAGGTCGCAGCTGTGGTAGGGGTGGCACTTGCCATGTATGCCCTAAGCATTTTATATATATAGATATTTTAAATTAATGAGACTTGAAAACGCTAGATTTTGGTTGGATTTTGTCCTATTTTTTCACATAGTCAAAATATAACAAAGATAAAAATGTGGGATTCTGATAATAACTCACATGTCTAAACGGGAAAGTATCTGTAATTCTTTGGATACATTCACACAATTAACAAGCATTCTGGTTAAAAAGATAATTGGTATTAGTGAGCCCAGTGGAGCTGATTGTGTGAATGCAGAATTTTTGGGCAATCCTGGTCAAACCACTCCAGTTAACCAGGATTCAGTTCTGGTTCTCCATCTGGGTTAAAAGTGGGTTAAAAAAAGGAGTTTGACCAGAATTGCCCTAAAACTCTGCTTTCATACTATCAGCTCTACTGAGCTCACCAATCCTGAATAACTTTTTAACCAGGATCTTTGTGCCTGTGTGAATGCAGCCATAATATCAGCATAGAAGACATCAGTCAAAGTTAATATACAGTTACGTCTCAGATATTTGTTATAAAACCTAAAAGGAACCAGAAGGGGGAAAGTTTGAAAAGCAGTTATCCATAACAATGTTTCCACAGACTCAAAAATGCTTGTGAAGCCTAGTCTTGTGCATATACAAGTCCTACGGAGTGCAGCAGTTCCTCCCAAGTAAGGGTGTTGAGGATTGCATCCCGAATGTCATTTCAGCATACATGTACATATACTTGGTCCTATTAATTTCAATGTGATACAAATGCACATAGCTGCATGTTGGCTTGCAGCCAATGTTATCTATTAAATATGTACACTTAAACCACTTGTAATGTGGCACATCTCACTATTATCCATGTTAACAGTTTGTGCACATATTTTAATTCTCCATAAGGCTACAAGTTAAAGCATTCAAGAATTCCAACATTTAGGCATCATGGAACAAAGCTCTCAAAAAGTGTCTTGAAGTTCTTTTTCAAATCGTCAAAAACCAGCAACCAAGCGAAAGTTAAACTGCAATTGTTTGGAATAAAACATTTGATTCTGTCCCTAAATGAACACAGGTAACATCAAACAGAATGAGCTAAATAAAACTAACTTTATTTCTTGCAGAATAAAAGAGGTCAGAAAATTGCTGTAGGCTGTCAGCCAAATTGAGATACATGGTTAGTTATATTTACATATTTTTTAAATAAAGTTTATTTCCATTAGTCTTAGCCCATGAAAGTTAAACAGAATGCACTTCAGTATTCTCACTCAGTGAAGCAATAAAATTCATTTCAATGATTGTTTCCTCTCTTTGCAAATCCTTAGCCAACCAAGAAATCTATACACAAGGCAATGTAATCTCTATTTAAATACAGAAGATGGTTGAATTAATAAATGATTTCTTTTCGTTCAGTTTAATTTACTTAACTTCAAATCCGTTGAATAATCCTATAGTTCGATACACATGCCTGCTTATTTGCTCCATCACTCCATTTGCAGAATAGACTTTGTATTCCCAGCAGAGCAACAAATGGACAGAGCGTAACGTTTTAGAAGAGTACAATTCCCACACAAATCGAGCTTAACTATAACTTACGTGGATAGCAATGAAGAGAAATAGAGAATCTCTTACCCTTGTTTGTATTAAAGAGACTCCAAAGTTTGTTTGTTTTTTAAAAAGAGCCAAGTTCTTTAATACTTCAGCAAAATGCAGTGTTCAGCTGCTTCTTTAAAGCTTGCAAATTGGACTGTGCTGACATTATAATCAACTGTTTAAGACAAAGCTCGCGAGACCTTGGCAACAGCAATTTGATCTGAAAGCAGGCGGTCTTTATATCTGACATCTGTTCAAAGGATAATGGCATGGTTGTTGAAAGGCTTCAGAATGAACATGTAGGGAATTTGAGTGCTCCAACTTTTTAAGGATTTCCTGGAAGGGGGGAAATGTAGGGAGATGTTTATTTACAAAAGACAGTCTATTAAACGCATTAAGTACAGAAGCATGCCCAGATAAAGAACGTTTTACTTTTTCACACCAGGAGATACCTTTATTTTTGTTTTTTGCTTCTCAGAGAGAGGACTATTGATTAGAGAAACAATTAATGTACTGTCTTTGGTTGGTTCAAGCTTGAAATCTGTGATGGCTTGTGGGTCACCACTACCATCATTTTAAAATCTATTTTTTAAAGGTTTGTTTTAAGTAAAGCAGAAATATTGCTGAGAAGGGCAAAAGAAAATATGCAATAAAATATTCAACATGGGTCCCATGTTGCATGTAAATTAAAGGAGAGCTTGTCTTGTGGTAGCAAGCATGAATTGTCCCCTTTGCTATGCAGGGTCTGCCCTGGTTGCATTTGGATGGGAGATGACATGTGAGCACTATAAGAAATTTCCTTTAGGGGATGGAGCCGCTCAGTGGCGTAGCAAGGCTGGCGGTGGCCCATGTGTGGCCGCCGCGGGCCCTGGCCCCGCCGCTGCATCTGATATCAGACACAGCCCAGCTAGCCACACCCCCACATCTGATGTCAGACGTGGGGGCTTGGTTCCCCAGATCGATTGGCCCTACCATCAATAAACAGTTAAGGGGCTGCAAAGTGGGTGCTTTCACAGTTTCGCTCAAACTAGGGGAGGACAGCAGAGGACGCCTGGAATGGGGAACTGTCCCAGACTGAACCCGGGCAAATACACAGCAGCCCCCTCAACCACGGGGGGTTCCCTGGGGCCGACCACGCAAAGGATCCCCCGCAGACTCAGGCACAAGAGACGCACCTGGCACAGCCCTTGTATTCACAGCGACTCTGGTCCTCGCCAGCTCCAATTCCATTTCCAAGTCGCGGATTATGACAACACTTCACCACCCTTCAGTAGCCCTGCAGCCTGCATGCAAAGCCGCCCAGTACCTGTCCACGTCACAGCGGTTGCCTCAGCCGCCTGCTCGCTCCCAGGGCTCGTCCCTTACTCCGAGGAACCTGCTCTGCTCCCCATCTAAAATGGCAGCTCTACCATCACGGAGACATTGATGCCGTTCCGGCCATGCTGGCAATGCAGTGGGGCCAATCAGCAGCGAGACTAGGAGCGGCTCTCCCTGCCCAGTTAGTGAAAGTCACTCCGACCATGCAGTGTGACCGATTTTGGCACCATGCGGCTCTGTTGGAAACAAAAATAATGCCCCTGCATCTGACATCAGATGCAGGGGCATGTCTGGTGCTGCACTCGCAGCCCCTGATTGGTGGGTGGCCTGGGTTCTTTGAACGCTTTTGCCCAATGGTGGCTCTGCCCCTGTGGCCACTCTGAGAAGAGCACTTGCATGCTTGCATGCAGGAGGTTCCAAGTTCTGTCCCTGGCAGCATCTCCCAGATAGGTCTGAGAGAGACTCCTGCCTGCAACCTTGGAGAAGCCGCTGCCAGTCTGTGTAGAAAATACTGAGTGAGATGGACTGAGGGTCTGTCTATGTTTCTATGCTCCTGAAAAAACTGGAGACTCCTGTGTTATTTGGCAGAGTCCTGGAATACTGAGGCTTAGTTTTAGGGATATTTTGAGGTATCTGCTATGGTTAAATAACCCCAGATTTCCTTTCTAATTAATGGATATAGTAACCAGTTAATTAATAAGTGAACCAGAAGAATAAGTGATCCAAACTGAATGTATATCTAATCAACGTGTGTGTGTGTGATTGTGTGTGTATAACCCACCTTGCATATTTATTTAACATCCCTGATATTGTTTCCTTTGGTGTGGGATCTATTAATTTTTAACACATGGGCTGGCATACCATGCAAGGGTATGTTGGCCCAGTAATGTTGCATTCATTCAAGTGCAGAAATTGTGCAAATTATGCTACACAAGATTAAGATCATTATCTCAAATGGGTTTACTGTTATGTAACATCATTGGTGCAATTTGTGCAATTGTACTGCTTGCCTACATGCAACCTTAATGGGTGACATACCCTTGTGTGCTATGTCAGACAACAATTTGTAGCATATATTATTCTAGATTTACATAGTGAACAAAAATATTTACAAAGTGGTGGTTGTCCAGATGACATTACAAGTGACTGGAGAATGCACCTACTGAAGATGTAGTTCCTAAATTCTTTAGTAGATTAGCCAACTAAGGATGCATCCAGACATCCAGAACATGAGTGGTGAGTCCACTTTGAGATTGCACTCACCCCTGTTTGGGTCAGATGTGTAATCTTCTTTCTTTGTATTAAACTCAAAGAAAACCCTTTCTTCCTGTTTGCAACCAAACAGCTGTGCACAATGCCGATTGGTCAGACCCTTTGACAATTAGAAAGAGACTTCCCCACTCATTTTTTCAAGGTTGTTGGTTTTTTTAATGGCCAAGCTCTTCTATTGACACTAAGTGCAAAATATAGCCAAAAAGAAATTGAGAAGAATGGAGATATGATACATTAATGATAATAATATTTTAGAGCGGCCACTGAATTTCTTCTAAAGGAAAATGTCAAGGTGAATTTGAAAGTTTCTGCTTGGGTAAAACAGTGATAACATTTTGAGGGAGGCATGGGGTTGGGGGAGGGGATAAAGAAGAAGAGGAGGGAGGGAGTGTTGGATTTGAAGGCAAGTATGTGTATCAGCCTTGGTGGGAAGATGTGGAGAAGCCTAGCTTATCCAGCAGTAGCGGGGGAAATGCATGGGCATCTGTTATGTGTCTGAATACATCCTAAGAGACCATGAACAAACCGTTTATTCACACTGCTTGCTCTGTAGAGAAGCTGCTGTTTCAAATAATGGAGAACAAAGATTGATAGGTGTCAGGACTGACCCGCCCACTAAGCAGACCTAGGTGGTTGCCTAGAGTACCAATTTTTTTAGGGGGACTGTGTAATAACCGGTAATTTTACTTCCCATGTCAGATTTACTTACTCTGTGATATTTTCTGATGGATAGGAATGTAATTGTCCCTTACTCTGTCATATTTCAATACCGGGGTACGTTTTTGTGATGGCAGAGGCATTGTTGGGAACTTGTGGACTTGAGCCCATAGGGCTTGGCTTGGGCTCATAGGGAAAACCTCCCCTCCCCACTCCCAGTGGCATAGCAAGGGAAGAGGGAACCGGTGTTCAACGGATGAACATGGGCAAAAAAACCCAGCTGTGGTGCTTTGCTGCCACTGCTACCCACTGATGCATTTACCAATTCACACTGCTGCTTCCCTGTCATGATCTCAACCCTGCCGCCACACCTAGCCAGATCAGACAATGAAAGCTCTGAGGACAAGGCACCTGGAGGGACTCCAGACCCCCTCAAAGGACCATCACTCTGATCATTAACTCACCCTCGGAGCCATCCATGACAAGCCAGAATGAAGAGTGCTCAGAGGAGGGGACACTCTGATGAGCCACCACCACCACCATGCCCTGAGAACAGGCGTCTGCCCTCATCCTCCAGCTTAAAGGATGCTCTGGCTCCTCAACCTGTGATAAGGGAATCACCCCCTTGCTGTAGCAGTTTATGTCTGAGAAATAAGTCATGGCCCTTTTAAATGGCTGCACTCTTAGGAAGCAAGGGGAGGAAACTTTGACTAGAATCCTGGGACAAGACTATATAAGAGTTCAGTCTGGGCTGAGCAGTTGCTGATGCAACGTTCTTGTGGAAGTGTTCTGCATGAGACTTATGCCCTCCTCTTGAACTCCTGGTTACTGATCCTTGCACTGCCTAATCTTGCTTTTGTCTGCTCCTGGCCTTGGACCCTCTGCCTGTTGACCATGCCATTCACCTAGACTTGTGAATTGCTTTCTGGTGCTGGTCCCTTGCTCATGTGACCTTGGCATCATTTGCTCCTATGGACTGACCCCACACTACTGACCCTAGGCTTGCTGACCTTGGCTTGATTGTTCCTGGTGCTGAACAGACACATCTGTGTCTGATGGACATGGCATTGCCACCCCTGACACCCATGCTGTCTCACCTGCCACCTGCCACTTCTGTAGCTTGCCACTGCCCAGCACTCATTCTGCCCCTGCTGCCCACCATCCCTACCAACTCATTCCTGCTGGCTGGCACTGCCCACTGTTCCTACCACTTGTGCTGCCACACACTCCTCCTGCCCTTTCCCCTTGACTATCCCCAAAAGATCTCCCTGCCAGCCCCGCTCCATCATGTGCCCTCTTCTTCCTTCTCCTTCCTTACCTCCAAGCAATCATATGCAGGAAGAACAGGGATTTGTAGCCTGCCTCCCTCCTCTCCTCTGATCTGATGCACTGGTTAGCAGGATGCCAAGAGGCAGGCCCCATGGAAGATGTAGTTCTCCCCAAAACAACAGCAGCACAGAGGACCTTTTCCATGTGATTGGTAACCTTGGGCCCTGCTCAGGAATGTGGTCGATGTCTATTGATTGTCACTCCTATGCATATTCTTTGGCGGACAAGATGAAGAAAATTACTCAAAGTGGTCGCATTGAATTGAAAGGGACTAGTGAGGTGTTACATAAGAACAGCCCTGCTGGATCAGGCCCAAGGGCCATCTAGTCCAGCATCCTGTTTCATACAGTGGCCCACCAGATGCCACTGGGAGCCTACATGCAGGAGCTGAGGTCATGCCCTCTCTCCTGCTGTTACTCCCCTGCAAGTGTTATTTAGAGGCATCCTGCCCTTGAGGCTGGAGGTGGCCCACAGCCCTCCGACTAGTAGCCGCTGATAGACCTCTCCTCTATGAAGTTATCCAAACCCCTCTTAAAGCCATCCAGGTTGTTGGATGTCACCATATCTTGTAGCAGACAATTCCACAAATTGATTATAAGAACATAAGAAGCAGTGTTACAGCTTTCACAGCACTGTGAATTTCCTTTTTATGTCACATGTCTCCTGGCCTTGTTTAACACAAAGAAGCCATTTTTTCTTTATGAACATGTCCCCTACACAAGAGCATCACAACAAGAATCCAAATATTATATATGAATATTTTAATATAATAGTAATAAAACTGTATGGTTTTAAAACACTATCCAACTATACATGATATTATAAAACTGGATCAGTTAAAAAAATCTAACTATAACTCTCAGTGAAACTAGTACCAAATGGTCATTGAGATACTCTCTGTATAAAGTCCAATAGTTCATTTCAAAATTGCCAGTTAAATGGGAGAAGTGTGGATGCATGTTCCCAGTATTGTGCTTTAGTTGAAAGATGGAGCATCATATCGTGATTTTGCCAGCATCCAATCACTCATGTGTTTTTGCTAGACATGTGTTTGCATGTACCCTAAGTGACATACAAGGAATAACAGTATGTATAGCCAGCCCCACACACCATTCATTTGTAGATCAGTACATTTAAGATCCGCTAATTATACAGTGAGCCCTTTCTCATGATCAGTGAGAAAGGTTGGAGGGTGGGCGGTGGGGAAGAATGATTAAACTTACTCTCCCTGCAGATGACCGCTCATCTGGTGCTGGGCACTCTCACCACGTGCCTAGATGATCCTCCACTGCTCCCAGATCCCAGTCCCCGGAAATCCCATAATGCACCTCTTCTGGTGCAAGTGCACTGGCTAAAAGCAGCCAGTGCTGCACATGATTAAAATAACAGGGCTAAGGATGCACTTGCTCCCTTAACTTCATTTAAGAGGCTGGCTCCGCAGGCTGGTTTGTCACCATGGCACCACCAGTCAGCTCTTGCAGGTGCACACATGTGAACAGCCTCAATGTATGATCCAACTTACCATTTCCAATCATTTTGAAGACAAGCGTTCTACTGTCCCACACCAAACATATCTCCAGCTGCCCTGAGCATATCCCACAGAGAAAGACTACTAAAAAGAATGGGAAATTTAAAGTAAGCTCTGCTGGGCAGGCATAGGAAACAGCATGCGTCAACCTTCCTTCTTGGTTGCCAGAGTAACTAACAGCAACAGATGGACAGAGGCAGAGAACAAGGTGGACTCAAAGGAGGAAGAAGGAAGTTACAGATAGCTTGCAGGGTGGACGAGAATATAAGAGGTGGAGGAAGAGAGAATATAAAGACGCACTGAGCAAATTAGGCTTCCAACTGACCTTGTGTGGTTAAAGGAAGCAGCAGATTTTGCTCCGCAACATTTCAAATTGCAAGCCCAGTTTTTTGTCATTTGGGTGAGACAGCTGACAAGATATCCCTTATCACTGGGGATATGCATGAAGAAGAATGTTTCCTGTTGATATGTCATCATTAAAAAAAACAACACAAAACCCACCATATTGTAATATTGTTTTGTCACCCTTTATGTTGTTCAATGTCATTTATGTCATTTCAGTTAATAGGGATGTGCAAACCCCTGTTAACTTGGCAGAGAGGCACCTTTTAATGTGGTGATTCTCTTTATTTAGCAGGGGGAGAGTAACTGGCCATATCCACCCCCAGCACAGTACCTCCAGTGACTGTTGCTGGTGTCTATCTTATGTTTCTTTTTAGATTGTGAGCCCTTTGGGGACAGGGATCCCTCTTACTTACTTACTTATTTATCAATCATTCCTCTGTGTAAACCGCCCTGAGACATTTTTGGAAGGGCGGTATATAAATCAATCAATCTATCAATCAGTCAGTCAAATGGGTTTGAAACCAAACTTGTTGGAAGTCAAACCAGTTTGGTTCGAAGGCTCGGGGTTGAGTCCAACAACCCCAGGTTTGGCTTGACCATAGACCAACCCCTATCCCCTGGCCCATTCAGGGGGTTTGTGAACGGTTTTTTTAAAATTAAACTTACCCCCTGTCTGTGGAGGTTTCCCCTACCTCTGCCGGCCTCCCTTCCCAAACTGCCTGTTCGGCCATTCTTCGGACCGTTCAGGTTTTTCCCTCAGAGCGGCAGCCATTTTTCAGGGCACTGCACCTGTACAATGGGCCTCTGCAATGTGCTACTCAGGAACAGGCCTTCTCCGTTGCAGCCTCTGGACTTTGGAATGTACTCCCTGTTGAAATAAGAGCCTCTCCTTCTCTGGCAACTTTTAAGAAAGCACTGAAGACACATTTATTCACCCAGGCTTTTAATTAGATCTATAGTTTTAAATAATTTCAATACTGGGTTTTACATGTTTTTAATCTTTTAAATGACGTTAATTGTTAATTGATTTAATGTTTTAAATTATTTTAATTGTAAACGGCCCAGAGACGCAAGTTTTTGGTGGTATAGAAATATTTTAAATAAATTATAAAATAAATTTTAAAAACTCACAATAGATAAAAACACATCATTATTTTTTTAAAGATACATTCTTCGATTGATGATATTCCCAACAGCTTGAAAATGCTGACATTTGAATACTTACAATATGTGTTAGTGTGACATCATTTGGAGAATGCTGGACAGATGAAAAACTATTTTTGTGACAACAGATTATTTTTCTCATGGTTCCATCATTGCTACCATAAAGGTGACCATTGTTTGAATTAGGTTTACACAGAACTTTTGACAAGCCCCACCCCCGCACTTTAGATCTTTTTTTAAAAAGGTCCTAGTTTGTACAAAACTATGCCACTGCTGTGAACTAGTGAAAAGTTTGTGTTTAAACACTTTTTGCCTCTAGCTGAGTCTTTAACTATATTTTGTTTGCTGCTCTCAGTGCATCTTTAGAGCATTTAAAAGCTCTCAAATGAGCAGTTTAACACTTCCATGCTCCCATGAATGCAAATGACACTGCAGATAATGGTTTACCTGAATAAAGTAGTAAATTTAAATGCTTGGAAAGGGAGATTGGTACCCTCAGTTGAGACTAAGTTGCAATTATTGTTGTGATTATTACTTATTCCTTTGAGCCTGGTAGTGCTGAGAATGGTAAGATTTAAGCTTACAATGACTACAGATAAGAAATCACACTATAAGGCTGCGCACACGTGCAGCCAGACCAAAGGTTAGGGCATCGCAACCTGGGTGTGGCTGCCTGTGTGCAACACCAGGATTGAGCCCAATCCTGGTGTTGCCCTCACAGGGAGCCAGACTTTTAACCCCGGGCATTAGCAGGGTTCAGAGAACGAGCACAGCATTAACCCTGGCTCTGTGGTCGTGTGTATGCGCAGGATGCACGCATCCACAGAGTTGGGTGCCTATAGCGCCCAATTCCCAGGGGGATCTCCCAATGCACCACACTCATCGTGTGGTGCATTGAGTGATTCCTGGAGGCTCAGAAAATGAGTCTGGGCCTCCAGAGATCTGTGCTGCTCTATACAGCGTGGACATTGTGGGTGCGTGGTGGCTTGCCAAATAGGAGCTCAGCAATTGTCTTGAGGGAAGGTTGGTTCATCCTTCCCTCCCTCCTCCCCCACTCACCGGCTCACTGTTTAGGTCATGTGCATCGCCTTTATATGGTTTACAGGAAGTGAATCAGTTTCTGTAACTAGGATCTTAAACATATGAACTGACATTTTGATTCACAGAAGTCAAAGGGTATTTTGCTATTGACATTGGTGAAAATGTAGATTTTTACATTTACATTGGTAAAAACACTCTGTAGCTGTAAAACGTTGCTGGCAAAATGAATTCAGTGGGTTGATTTTCATACACCCTCAATGAGCAGAAAGATTTACCAACATGCGTAACTGACACTTCCTTAATCATAAAAGTGGGGATGGACAAATAAATTTCTTAGGACATCAAGTAGGGCTGCAGTGTTTAGTTGATTAAATCTTTTGGTAGACTAAGCAGTGTCCCTAGCAAATTGGGCAACATATTTTGTAAAATATATATCTATGTGTTATACATAATACTACACAGATAATAGGCACTAGGCTTGCCCTGTTGCGTTGGTCCGATAAACATGTTAGACCAATATGACCTCTGTCGAGCTTTGACAGAGGATGTTCCACCACAACAGCAAGAAGCTTCTGATAGTCATTCGAGACAGTCAGAACTGTTATTGTGGTGGAGCTCTGTCAGAGAACTGACATGTCTGTCAACCCCCCACTTTCCCCTTTACCCTACCATCTCCTCCTCCTTTATCTGTGACTGATGGGGTGGAGCAGGAGAAAGGCTTTGTGAGGTCCTTTGCACTCTGAAGGGAGCATTAAAGCAGCCACCTTGCCTTCCTCCTGCTGCCTTGCTGTTTAAAAAATGCAATTTTAGTCTACTTTCTTTAAGGACAGTAAGCTTATGAAATCACCCAGCTGTGTGTGTGTGTGTGTGTGTGTGTGTGTCCATCCATCTGTGTGTCTGTGTGTGTGTCCCCTCCATCAAATTTGCAATGCTTGGACCAGTATGAACCAAACTGGGTACAGTTGTAGGGACACGGCGGGACACCTCAGTGGCATAGTTTGTGTTGATGCTATCTGATTCAAGATGGTGGACACATAAACGTTTGAGGTGCAAGTGGGCTAACTTGTGAACCACCTAACCAGTTTGAACCAACTTTGCTACCGGTGTAGGGACACTTAAGGATACCTCAATGATGTAGTTTGTGATGATGTCATCCACCCCAATTTAAGTTGGTGCACATGTGAATATTTGAAGTGCAAGTGGTGCAAGTGGGAACTGATTTGGACTAAATTTGGTACAGTTGTAGGGACACCTAGGGACACCTCAAAGGCATGTAGAGATAGTGAAAGGAAAGTAGGCAGATTAGTTCTTACCAAAACAACTTGTTTTCTTTTCTTAATTCTTTTCTAGGTCTCCAAGTGGCAAGGGACCTTATGGAATTTGAAGTTTTTTTTCATGAGACTGCCGCCATGACAGTCCTCCAACCCAGAGTATAGCATTTCTCATTCACTTCATCAAGTCCTTCATGGCTTGTTGCTGGTACTGGTGTGCAGGCTTGGGGAGTGGAATGTACTTGGCATGGAAGGGGGGAATGGGCTCAGGCTCAATATGTGCTTGTTTCAGGGTCTCCCACCTGGCAGCTTGGGGCTGGGACTAGGCATAAGCCTGGCTCCTCCAGCTGACTGCTCCCCACGTCTCAGGATCAGACTCTGTGCTACTGCTCATGGCAACAGTCATGACAGAGAGGAGGGACACTTTAACCCTTTACTTGCCTCACAGTACCAATGAATGCTGCCCCCTCCCCCACCACAGCTTCTGTTTGCCGGGGGAGGGGTGTTGGAAGTGAAAGACTATGTGCTGTCTCTTGTCTCAGTGACACAGGAGGACAGACTAGTGAGTCAGAGGGTAGAGGGTCAAGACATTGGTCATCCCTTCTCTACTGCTCTGACACTATCCCTTGATATTTAGATTGCTATTCATAGGGACTTACTTACTTCCAGCCACTTCCTACTTCCTTCCTTTCTCTTCCCTTCCTTCTCCCTTGCAACATGCAAGCTCCTTTCTCCCTGCACCCTGTGTGCAAAGATGCAGAATCCATCTGCATCCAGCTAGATAGATAGATTAGAGATCCTATCTCTCCACTTTACCATCTAGAATAGAGTTCACTAATAAATACTCCATATATTGCTTTGAAACGATGAACTGGCTCCAAGTTACTTTACTCTCAGCATACACGCATGCCTAACCAAATTTCACTGTGTTGTGCCTCTGTGAACTCTGCTATAATTAAAAAGGGTTTCTCCTACCAGAGAGAATTCCCAAAAAGCGGGAGCTGTTATTGTAATGGCAGCTTCCCCACCTCTTTCCCCAGGGCAAATGCTAGCTATGTGTGCCAGACTATCTGGGTCAAGACTGTGGGAGGTCAAAGGAATTCCTTTCTACACACCATGGTACCAATCTGTTCATGGCTCCATGCAGCTGCCATTTATGTTGAAAAATCAAGCGCACAGGCCCAAGTCACACAACAGGCATAATTTGGCCCTCTTGGACAAATTACTAAAGCTCAAAGCCACTGCTCTTTTAATGGAGATACAGGAGGGCCTCCTTAATCATGGGTCCAGCACTTGCAGTTTCACATATCCACGGTTGGTGATGGTGGACACGTAACCTCGGTATATGTGGGGGGAAAGGAGGGGGAAACACAGAAGGACCTAAGTAATCGCTCATTCAGCACTTGCAATTTTGCTTATATACAGTCGGGTGATGGACACCTGACCTAAGTATATGCCAAGGGGGAGGTGGGAGAAGGGTTAAACCTATATATTCATGGGCTGGGGTGGCTGGAATGACCTTGGAGGTTATTTCCGGCCACCATTTTGTGTTTGGCAGAGATCGGGAGCCATTTTATGGCTCATTTTAAAGAAAGAAATGCCAAAATCCCATGATCATTCACCAATTTTTGGCCAAGTTTTCACTCCTGAAGGGCATTGTTGCATTGTTGAGGACCTGCAGAGCATGTTAGGCCATGTCCTCCATGTTTCTAGGGCCATTTTACCAAAATTTTGACATTTTCCCAACCTCCGGGAACCTAACCCCCGGATTTCCATTGCCCCGATTGTTCAGTATTCACAGTTTCTGTGGTAGTAGCAGAGAACGGAACCCCCATGAATACTGAGGTTCTCCTGTGCTATGTTTGAGCTACAGTAGCCTTACAGAAGCCCAGCAGTATAAATAGGACAATCGCACGTTCCACACATGGGGGCCTGCAGAAATGCATGAGGTCTAATTTCGCTACAGCACAAGGTCTAATCTGAATTGGCAAGTTCTAATTCATCATCAATTACAAATTCCACCCCCCCCCCCCATGTTCTAGGCTTATGCTTTTATGTCCCGAGCATTAACCTCAACATTAGATTCAATGGAGTCACAGTCAACAGTGGCATGATTCAGTTTGAGCAGTTAAAGGACTTCAGCTGCAGTCAAAAGATTTTGTTTTTAACTGTAAAAATAAAACCTTTTTTTTTTAAACTGTGTGAAAATTATCCAATAATTCATACAGGATAAAGTGAAAAAATTACAATTTTTCTTAAGAATATCTTCTCAATATTAGGAATTATATTCCTAATTTATATTCCAAATGATTATCTGCACATTTGGTAAATGGAAGGATGTTAAACAATATAACCACTGAGAGACTTCTTTTTAATCATAGGTGGCTGTAATATTCAATTTATTGCTCTAATTATAGGTGATTGTATTTTTTTTCTTCATTAGTAAAATTATAAATTGCTGGTTTACAAAAATAACAGGGAAAGACTATAAAAGAAAGAAATTGTGCTATTTATATTTCTTATGAATACAGTCCTTCCTCTTGTATATTTATTTACACTTATTTTCTAATTATATACAAATTCACACACATAGTCACAGAATTCTGTTCTGAAAGGCTTTTCCAAAATGTGCATTTCCATTTGTCTATAATTTCGGGAATGAACATAGCTCAGTGAAATAGCACATATTTTGTTGCAGAAAGTATAAAGTTTAATCCCTTAATTCATTTCTATGAACTTTCAGTATAAACCAGGGATGTGAAAATTTCACTGCTAGTATATACAGTACTGAGATGGGACAGTGGTTCGAAACCATGTAAGGCAGTTTCCTATGGTCATAACATAGCAGCTTTCTGACCAGCCTGCACACTTCTAATAAAATGAATTCAGCAAAATGCAAGCAACTTCACAATGCAAAATGCCTCTCAGAACAGAAGGTTCTGTCATTCTGTGAATATGTGTGTGATCATGAAGATCTTATTGTAAACATCTGTGCCAAATTTCCAGGAATATGTCACGATTCCTACATGCTGACTAATACATCATGGTGCCATCTGCTCAAAAGGCATGAGTTGTCAGAAGGGTTTGTTAGTGGGGAAATTCGTCAAGTTAATGGACATACTTTATTTTATTTATTTAAAAGGATCTGCAGTATATCCCACCTCTTTGCTACAAGCAACACAAGGCAGCTATCAACAATAGCAAAACTATAATCCATAACACGATAATAAGACATGATAAAAATACAGAAGCAGCCAAACAGTGACAACAGCCTCAAAAATCCAGCAGTAACAATACTGTAATGTTCACAACCTCTGTCACCTCTCAAGGAAGAAGAAGAAGAAGAAGAAGAAGAAGAAGAAGAAGACATGTTTTAACTTTCTGCCGGCAGGAACACAGCATGGGGACTACAGAAACCTCTAATTCTACAAAGTTGGTGCCATCACCCAAAAGACCCTGCTCATAGTAGATGCAGTGAGGTATTTGCAAATTCAGAAAAGGCACTCTCCATGACAGCCCCCAAGTCCATGCCCACCCCAACAGCCAGAGAAACTGAGAAGTACTGGTGCTCCTTCCTACTCATCTCCCCTCCACTTCACCCCTGAGTGGATGTTTGCTGTACCTCTGACAGTGGGGGCACCAGAGCAGGGCCTCAGATAAAAAGAAAAGTATATGGCCGAGTACATATGGGAGGAGACAGCCCTTAAAATCCTGACTGTGGCTTTATCTTATTTTCTCTCGTCTATTAGATATTTTATTCTTGCTGTACTTTAGTGTAATATATATATGAATAAAATACACTAAGATGTTCAGGGCAAGCCTCGCTCACACAGTGTTTACCAATCAGAGGTAACAGAGAAGCGGGTGGGGGGCGAGTGAGTGAGTGAGGGGCAGGGAGGGGTGAGTGAGTGAGCAGGGAGGGGCAAGCGAGTGAGTGGGAAGGGGAGAGTGAGTGAGTGAGTGGGGAGGAGGTGTGTGAGTGAGGGAGTGAGCAGCAGGGAGGGGGCAAGTGAACGAGCAGTGGGGAGAGGGCAAATGAACGAGCAAATAGCAGTGAATGAGAGTGAGCAGTGAGTGAGAAAGCGAGCAGGGAGTGAGCGAGCAAGCAGCAGGGAGGGGGCGAAGGCACAAGCGAGCAGTGGGGAGGGGGCGAGTGAGTGAGCGAGCAGCAGGGAGGTGTAAGTGAGTGAACAAGTGAGCAGTGGGAGGGGCAAGTGAATGAGCAGGGGGGAGCGGGCGAGTGAGTGAGGTGAGTGGTGGGGAGGGGGTGAATGAGTGAGGTGAACAGCAGAGAGGAGGCAAGTGAGTGAGGCAAGTGGCAGGGAGGGGCGAGTGAGTGAGGCAGTGGCAGGGAGGGGGCAAGTGAACGAGCAGTGGGGAGAGGGCAAATGAACGAGCAAATAGCAGTGAATGAGAGTGAGCAGTGAGTGAGAAAGTGAGCAGGGAGTGAGCGAGCAAGCAGCAGGGAGGGGGCGAAGGCATGAGCGAGCAGTGGGGAGGGGGCAAGTGAGTGAGCGAGCAGCAGGGAGGTGTAAGTGAGTGAACAAGTGAGCAGTGGGAGGGGCAAGTGAATGAGCAGGGGGGAGCGGGCGAGTGAGTGAGGTGAGTGGTGGGGAGGGGGTGAATGAGTGAGGTGAACAACAGAGAGGAGGCAAGTGAGTGAGGCAAGTGGCAGGGAGGGGCGAGTGAGTGAGGCAGTGGCAGGGAGGGGGCAAGTGAGTGAGCAAGAAGAGAGCGAGCAACCGAGCAGCAGGGAGGCATGAGCAAGTGAGAGAGAGCAGTGGGGAAGGGGCGAGCGAGCGGGTGAGTGGCAGGGAGGGGGTTAGTGAGAAACAGGGGTGAATGAGTGAGCGAGTGGCGGAGAGGGAGAAAGTGAGAAAGTTAGTGCTGGGAAAGGGGTGGGTGAGAGAGCAAGCAGCGGGGAGGGGACAAGTGAACAAATGAGCAGTGGAGAGGGGGCAAGTGAGTGAGTGAGTGGGAGGGGGCAGATGAGAGTGGGTGGCTGACACTGAGCAATAAGGCAAGGGCTGTGGTGGGGGGGCAAGGAAAGAAACAAAGTCCTAATGCACAGATGCTCTGTGCAGGTTCAGCTAGTTCTGTTTTATTATGCTATATTCTGTTTTTATTATATGCTATTGTATCTTATTTTATTCTGGATACTTTTTATTGTAAGCCACCTGGAGTAAGAGTGTACTGGAGGGCAGAATATACAGTTTTAAAATATATACATAATATTTTATTTCTGGACATGATCCAGAGATCAAAACACCAATTGTCTTGTTTACATTTTTACTCCAAAAGTCTCACCAAACAGCAAATCCAGTTGCTAGGCACATATGCAGAATGTGTCAGATTTGGGGAGTTTGGAATTCAAAAGGATGTCTTAAGAGATCAAAAAGCACAAGTTCAAATTCAGACTGGGATCTTTGACCTCTCAGATTGAAGTGCAGGCTCAAACCAGCTTGACCCTACTTACACACATTCCTTCCTAACCCCTTTACATCCCAGGCCACCCAGGGCTAAGCAAGTACTTTATTTCAATGGTACTTCACTCCTGGCAAAGGCAAGGAATCTGAAGTAGCATGTAATTTTTTAAAAAACAAAACAAAAAAACTCATAGCCCCATGGTTCCCACAGAGAAGTTGCAGGAAAGGCACAAGGTATTTTGAGGATTGTGGTCTTTTCAAGGCCTCTGGTAATGCCCAGAACCCTTGAATAGACTACAATTCCCACAATGTCTTATTATTATTTGATTTATGTATTTGTTACATTTGTATACCAGCCCATCCAAAAAGGCTCTGGGTGGTGCACAGCAACAACAAAACCCACTAATTGATTGTGTAAAATTAATCAATACAAAAACAAATTTTAAAAGAGTTTTAAATCCCTGGAAAGTTAGAACAGACAAATAGAGTTTAAGCGCTCTCTTGAAGGCCCACAATGAACGCAAGCTATGGATTTCTGCCAGGAGTGCATCCCACAGCCCAGGAGTAGCCACTGAGAAGGCCGTTCTGAGTCACCACCAGACATACCAGTAGTAACGGGAGATGTACTTCCTCATACAACCTTAATGTGCGGTAGGGGTCATGCAGAAGAAGGCACTTTGTAATGTAACCTGGACCTAAGCCGTTCAGGGCTTTAAAGGTAATAACCAGCAATTCATATTTTGCCCAGAAACATATCGGCAGCCACTGCAACTGTTTTGGTACAGGCATAAGATGGTCTCTCTGGGATGCCAATAAAGGCTCTCCTGAAAGCCAATAAAGAATTCAAATTACAGATTTCTGCAGGGAGTGCATTCCACAGTCCAGGAGCAGCTACAAAGAAGGCCCGCCTCTGAGTCACCACCAGATGTACCGATGGTAACTGGAGACTGACCTCCTCAGATGACCTTAATGTGTGGTGGGCATCATGCAAAAGAAGGCATTCTCTAAGGTAACCTGGACCTAAGCCATTGAGGGCTTTAAAAATAATAACCAGCACTTTGTATTTTGCCCAGAAAATATTGGCAGCCAGTGCAACTGTTTCAAAACAGGCATCATATGGTCTCTCTGGGTTGCTCCAGAGACCAATCTGGCTGCCGCATTTTGAACTAACTGAAGTTTCTGAACTACGTACAAAGGCAGCCCCATTTAGAGCGCATTTCAATAATCAAGCCTGGAGGTTACCAGCTGGTGCACCACTGTTTTGAGGTCGTCCTCTTCAAGGAATAGATGCCACTGTCATATCAGCTGAAGCTGATAGAAAGCACTCCTGTCCATAGCCTCCACCTGGGATACCAGGGTAAGGCCTGAGTCCAGGAGTACTCCTAAGCTAAGTACCTGCTCTTTCTGGTAGAGTGAAACCCCATCCAGCACAGGGAGTTCTAAATCACCCCTCAGATTCTGAACCCCTATAATGATCTCCTCCGTCTTGATTGATTCAGTTTCAATTTGTTATGCCTTATCCAGCCCATTACCGCCTATAGGCAGGCATTTAGGGAATGAACACCATTTCCTGATGATACAGATGAAAAGGAGAAGTAGATGTGGTTGTCATCAGCATACTGATAACACCCAGCACCAAATCTCCTGATGACCTCACCCAGTGGTTTCATGTAGATATTGAAAGCATTTGTGACAGAATGAAACCCTGAGGGACTTCATATAACAGTTCTTGTTTTGAGGAGCAACTATTGTCAAGGTCCATCATCTGGAATCTACCCAAGAGATAGGAGCGGAAACACTGCAAAGCAGTGCCCCCTATCCCCAACTCTCCCAGGAGATCCAGAAGGATACAATGATTGATGGTTTTGAACACCACCAAGAGATCCAAAAGAACCAACAGAGTTACCCCCTCTGTCAATTCCCCGGTAGAAGTCATCCATCAGGCCGGCCAAGGCTGCCTCAACCCCATAGTCAGCTCTAATGCCAGTTTGAAATGAGTCTAGATAATCAGTTTCCACCATTTATGCATTTATGATATTAACCAGGCCATCTCCAACAATCTCCCTGCTAGATAGAAGCAGCCAAGTCGGGCAAGGATCCAGAGAGCAGATGGTAGGCCGCACTGCCCCAAGCAGCTTGTCCACATCCTCAGAAGTCACAGATTGAAACTGATCCAATCTAATACTGCAAGAGGGATTGCTGGACACCTCCTTCATAGACCCTGCAGAAATAATGGAGTCCAAGTTGGCCCGAATATAGGAGATTTTGTTCACACACAAAAACCATTAAAAGCATCACAGCAGAACACTTCAGGGAGCTGATTTGAAACAGATGGAGCAAACTCCTCATGACCTGGGATAGCTCTGCCAAACGCGAACCTGAAGATACAATGCACGCTCACCAAAATCCCTTTTTTGACACACACACTGCTACCACATAAGCTTTCAAATGGGTCCTATGCTGCATCCTGCCAAATTCGAGCCGGGTTTTCCTTCACTTGTGTCCCAGCCACTTCAGCCCTCGCAGTTCCTCGGTATACCAAGGGGCCATTTTTGAAGCAGGTCGGGAGGGATGCTTAGGAGCAATTATGTCTACTGCCCTGGTGTATTCCCTATTCCAGGTTCCTACCAGGGCATCAAAAGAATCACTGGCCGCACCAACACCAAAACCCTCCAAGGCCTTTTGAAATCCTCCTGGGTCCAGCAGCCTTTTTGGGTGGACCATCCTAATAGGTCCATCACCCCTGCAGGAGTCGATTGTGCCTGTGAAACCAACCTTAACCAGGTAGTGGTCTGTCCATGACAATGGGGAAACTACTGGATCCCCACCATGGAACCCCCCCCCCGATCGGAGCAAAAGACCAAATCGAGTATTTGGCTGGCAACATGAGTTGGTTCAGAAACTAATTGGGATAGGCCCATAGTTGTCATGGCTGCTATGAACTCCTCAGCCGCACCAGACAAGCCAGCCCTAAAGTAAATATTGAAGTCCCCCAACACCAAAAGCCTGGGAGACTCCAACACCAACTCCATGACCAGCTCCGTCAGCTCAGTTAGGGATTCAGTTGGGAAGAGGGGTGAATGGTACACCAACAGAATCCCCAATCTATCCCCAGTTTCCAGCCTCAGAAATATAAATTCAATATAAATCAACTGTCACACAGGGGCCCTGGTAAAGGAGATGGTATTCTTTTGGACCACAGCCACACCACCCACCCACCCTCTGCTCACTTCTCCTAGCCTGCTCCACAACAGAATAACCTGGAGGGAGAACCTGAGCCCACACTGGTCCACTCACCTCCCCCAGCCAGGTCTCAGATATGCATGCCAGGTCAGCTCCCTCATTCATGATCAAATCATGGACAATTTCGGTCTTATTCTGAACTGACCTGGCATTGCAGGGGAGCAAGGCTAGGCTGGCTCTGTGGGTAGCTGGAACTGCTCCCTGAGACTGAGTTGCCAGGGCATCGGACTTCTGGGAGAAAAAAATGGTCTTCACTTAAAACAATAATAAAATAAAATTGCTGGACTGCAGGTCTTTTTTAAAAGAAGCCTCACACAGCTGCTGCTCCCTAGCTTCCACCAGGAGCAAAGAATAGTTGAAAGGGTCTGCCCTGTCCTGCCCTGCTCTGCCAGGAAATAGTGCGGTGGGGGGGGAATCCTAAAGGTGGCTCACTAATTTTGAAAATTGTGACTGAATCAAAAATAGACAAATTGCAGCATTACTGAGGCAATTCATGGCAGTTTGCAAGGCCCATGATGACAATCTTTGAACAAAAAGGAATGTATAGTTTTTGATTTGTTTGGTAGATGCATGTTGGGGGTGGGACAGAGACTGCTGCATTTCTAGAATGTCCTCTAAACATATTACATTATCTCCCCCCCAAATTTCCTACCTTCACAACAATCCTACGAGATAGATTGTTCTAATTCCGATTTTTTAAAAAAATGGAGGAACAGGGTCTGAAAAGGAATGATATGCCTAAGGGCACTCAATATTCTTCTCTACCGGAACAGACTGCTTTCCTTTTATCTGTGTTTTGCGCTGTACAGAGGCAACCACGCTATGCTCACTAAAAAGAAAATCAAATTGCAGAAAGCTTTATTTGATAGCCAACTGTCATTTGTAATAGAAAGGAATGACCAGGAAGATCTGTAAGAAGAACCACCTCTGGAGTGAAAATTGAAGCAGACTTGCAAAAGCAATACCCAGCTAGAAAAGGGAACGAAGGGTGAGGATATTTAAATCTCTGAGAAATTCTATAAGAACAATAACGTACTACATCATGATGTTAATTATGGAAATGCCGTTTAAGCATCCTGTCTAATTCATTCTTGAAAATGTCTTCAATTTTGAGGGGAAACAGTTTTTCCCCCTTTAAGGGATGGCCGTTGCTCAGTGGTAGACCCCATGATTTACATGCACAAGGTCTTAGTTTCAATCTCTGTTATCTTTTGGGCCCAAGGTACCTCAAAGACTGCATGCTCCCAGCTAAATTTACCGACCAGCTAGAAAACCTAGAGGACTGGAGTCCTCCACAGAATTATTATGGGTGACAATACAAGGACTGAAAGGAAACGCGTTACTAGAGGTGTGCTATCACCCTCTGGGTCAAAACACTGAGAGTGACCTGGACTTCAGAGAGGCATAAATCAGAGAGGCATAAAAAAGAGAGAGAGAGCTGTAATAATGGATGGATTCCATTACCCTCACATACACTGGATGTGAAAGGCCAAACACCCAGATGTGAAAGGCCAAACTTCTAGACTTGCTAAATGACTGTGCCTTACAATTGTTGGTCATGGAACCAACTAGAGAGGAGGTTAACCTTGGACTTAATCCTGAGTGGTGCCAAGGACCTGATGTGAGATGCCACAGTTGTAGAACCATTGAGGAAGAGTGACCATGGTGTGATCCAATTCAGCCTAAGTGAAGCACTTCCAAGGAAGTCCAACACAATGCGTTGAACTTCAGAAGAGGCAACTTCTCAAAAATGAGAGGATTGGTAAAAAGGAAGATGAAAGGGAAAGTCAGGGGGGTCAAATCACTCCAGAAAGCAAGGAACTTATTCAAAACTATTATAACAGAAACTCAGTTGGAATGTATACCAAGAAGGAGGAAAGGTACCACCAAGTTCAGGAGGACGCCAGCATGGCTAACAAGGAGAGTCAAGACCTGGTGCGAGATGTCCAAGTTGAAGAACCACTGGGGAAAAGTGACCTTAGTGTGATCCAATTCAGCTTATATGTGAGTGGAGCATTGACAAGGAAGTCCAACACAGATTCATAAACTTCTCAAAAATGAGGCGACTGGTAAAAAGGAAGCTGAAATGGAAATTCAGGAGGGTCAAATCACTCCAGAAAGCATGGAACTTATTTAAAACCACAATAATAGAAGCTCAGGTGGAATATATAACAAGAAGAAGGAAAGGTACCACCAAGTTAAGAAGGACGGCAGCATGGCTAACAAGCAGAATCAGGGAGGAAATAAAAGAGAAGACTTCCTTCAGAAAATGGAAGTCCTGCCCAAATGAAGAGAACAAGAAGGAACATAAACACTGGCAAAAGACATGCAAGGAGACAATAAGGGATGCAAAAAGAGAGTTTGAGGAACATACAGCTAGAAGTGTTAAGGAGAATAACAAACCATTTTAAAAATATATCAGAAGCTGAGAGCCTTCCAGGGAGGCAGTTGGACCCTTAGATGATGAAGGCATGAAAGGAACTATTTAGAGGGATAAGGAAATTGCAAAAAAGCTGAATGAGTTCTTGGCATCTGTCTTCACGGCAGAGGATACTGACCATATACCCACTCCAGAACTGAGCTTCTCAGGTTCAGAGGCTGAAGAACTGGGCCAAATGACAAGAGAGGGTGTTCTAAACTATCCTGAAAAACTAAAAATTAACAAATCACCAGGGCCATCCACACAGGAGTTCTGAAGGAACTCAAATATGAAATTACTGATCTCCTAGCAAAACAATGTAACTTGTCCCTACAATCAGGCTCTCTACCAGAGGACTGGAAAGTAGCAAATATAACTCTGATTTTCAAAAAGGGATCCAGGGGGGATCAGGGAAATTACAGACTGGTTAGCTTAACAACTGATCTGTGCATATCGATGGAAAGCATACTAAGGACAGAATTGTTAAACATATAGAAGAGCAGGCCTTGCTGAAGGAGAGCCAGCATGGCTTCTGCAAGGACAAGTCTTGCCTCACTAAGCTTTTGGAGTTCTTTGAGAGGGCCAACAGGCATGTGGATAAAAGTGAACCAGTTGACATAGTATACTTGGACTTCCAAAAGGTTTTTGAGAAAGTTCCCCACCAAAGGCTCTTGAGTAAACTTAGCAGTCATGGGATAAGGGCACAAGTTCATGTGTGGGTTCATAATTGGTAGGACAGGAAATAGAGGGTAAGAATAAATTGACAGTTTTCACAATGGAGCGAAGACCTCCAAAGCATCTCTTTAAGCTGGTTGGGTAGGCAACAAAATGGCAAATGCCGTTCAGTGTACACAAGTGTAATGTTGGGGCAAAAACCCCAACTTCACATATACACTGATGAGATCTGAGCTGTCAATGACTGACCAGGAGAGAGATCTTGGGGTTGTAGTGGAGAGCTGATTGAAAGTGTCAATCAGGTAAAGGCAAATTCCATACTAGAGATCATTAGGTATGGGAATGAAAATAAAAATGCTAATATTATAATGCCCTTATACAAATCTATGGTGCAGCAACATTTGGAGTACTGAATGCAGTTCTGGTCACTGTATCTTAGGTAGGACATTGTAGTACTGAAATAGGTGCAGCAGAAGGCAACCAAAATGATCGGGGCCTGGAACACCTTCCTTATGAGGCTAGGCTACCATCTCTGGGGCTGTTTATTGTTTTTTTTTTTTTAAAGGCAACTACAGGGAGACATAATAGGGGTGTATAACATTATGCATGGAGTAGAGACAGTGGACAGAGAGAAATTTTTCTCCCTCTCTCACAACACTAGAACTAGGGGTCATCCCATGAAACTGAACACCAAACATTTTAGGAACAACCAAAGGAAGTATTTTTCCACACAATGCATAATTAATCTATGAAATTCTCTACCATGGTATGTTTGGATGGCCACTAGCTTGGCTGGCTTTAAAAGTGACTTAGACAAATTCATGAAGGACAGGTCTATCAATGGCTACTAGAGGGTGGCTATAGGCTACCTCCAGTCTCAGAGGCAAGATGCCTCCAAATACCAGTTGCAGGAGAGCAACAGGAAGAGAGAGGGCATGCCCTCACCTCTTGCCTGTGTACTTCTCAGAGTATCTGGTGGGCCACTGTGTGAAACAGGATGCTGGACTGTATGGGCCTTTGGCCTGATCCAGCAGGGCTGTTCTTACATAGGGATGTGCAAGCAGGTTCAGAACCAAAATGGTTTGAATTTGAACAAGTTTTGGTTCAAAGGCTCAGGGTCATGCCAAAGAACTCCCGGTTTGGCTCGACACCAGACTGAAACCCCCAGCCCGTTCGGGGTTGGGGGGGGGAGTTTGCAGACCTTTTACTTAATTTTTTTTTTAAACTTACCCCCTCCGGGGCACTTCTCCAATGAGGCAGGATGTGTTGGTGTCTGCAGATGTTTTCCCCTCCCCCCTGCTGGCCTTCCTCCTCACAAAAAAAGCCCCATTCAGGCATTCTTTGGCCCATTAAAAGCCTGTGAGATCAGGTGAGTTTTGAGGGTCTTCCTGAAAACAAATAGAGAAGAAGATGCTCTTATTTCATCAGGGAGCACATTCCAAAGCCCTGGGGCAGCAACAGAGAAAGCCTGGTCCTGGGTCACCACCAAACAAGCTGGTGGCAACTGTAACTGGACCTCTCCAGAAGATTGTAACAGGCAGTAGGGTTTATGACAAAGGAGGCACTCTCTTAAATACCTTGGACCCAAGACGTTAAGATGAGAATTATATGAGCAGAGTAGGGGTGTGGGGCATAACGTGGGATCTGGGCCAAAAAAGTGGGGTGGGTGGTAGTGCCTAATGGGTGGAGGTTACCACCCCAATTTTAGAGTGATTGGGCAGAGGACTGATCTTTGGTGAATTGTTGAAGTTTACGCGTATTTAAGGTTTTCCCCCATTAGGTATAATGGAGGGTGTATTGCTTCACGTCAGGGGGAAAGGGGTGGCCTAGAGCAGTGTGGGGTTGGAGGTAGTGCAAGGTAGGGGCAAGGAAGCTACCTGAATTTTTTCAAAGGATTTGGGCAGAGGGCTGATTTTTGGTGAATTGTTGAAGTTTACACGTCTTTAAGGTTTTTCCTCATAAGGTATAATGAAGCTTTCAGCAGCCCCATAAGTGCACTTGGGGGGTGCTGGGGTGGCCCAGAGTGAGTGGTGGTGTAGTGCACATAGGGTGCCAACCACCCCCATGGGTTTCTAACCCATGGGGTACAGGGTTCTGTTGTTTCTGAGGTGTTCTGAGTGTAGATTCTATGATAGCAAATAAGAGTGGATTCATGGTGTCTCATTGAAAATCTCATTTGCTATCATAGAATCCACACTCAGAACACCTCAGAAACAACAGAACCCTGTACGCCATGGGTTCACAACCCATGGGGTGGTTGGCACCCTATGTGCAATACACCACCACTCGCTCTGGGCCACCCCAGCATCCCCCAAGTGCAGTTACGGGGCTGCTGAAACCTCCATTACACCTTATGAGGAAAAACCTTTAAGACACGTAAATTTCAACAATTCACCAAAAATCAGCCCTTTGCCCAATCCCTCTGCGATTGGGAAGGTAAACTCCAACCATTAGAAGCTATCACCCCACCCCACTCTTCTGCCCCCAATCCCACGTTATGCCCCAAATATGCAACAAAGACACTAAAACTTCAAATATTCACAAAAAAATCAGCCTTCTGCCCAATCCCTCTGCAATTGGGGTGGTAGCCTCCACCCATTAGGCACTACCACCCCACCCCAATATTTTGCTCCTGGGACCCAAAATTTGAGTAGACATCACATCAGACCTTTTTGCATTGAAGTCAATGGGAGGCAAAAAGGCGGGAAATTCAAATAGACGTCATTGCTCAAAATGGAGGGGGAAGAAGAAGGCATTTATTGGCCACTAAATGGAGGGCCGAAACAACAGATATTTCGGAGCTGAAACGGGGGTGATTCGTTTCGGCTCCAAAAAATTTCAGAGGGCTAGAAGGGTGATTCAATTCAGATCCGAATCACCTGAAATTGGCTATTTCGAGTACAGATCGTTCTGTACCCAAAACGTTTCGCACATCCCTAGAGAAGAGTGTGCCCCTCTCCCCAAAATTTCAGGCAGATAGAAGATTGGATTATCATTCAGAATAACATCTTGCTCATGTTTTGGGGAGGTACAATTTTTTGCTGCTTTATCCAGCAAAATATGTCCTTGAAGGTTGGTGGGGACATTTGGGGACATCAGGGCAATGGAGGGAAAGGGGAATCCTGTGACTGAGAGACAACGGAGATGCATATCAATACCATTCACTTGTTACTTATTTAATATTTATTTAACATATTTGTATACCACCCAAAACTTATGTCTTAGCCAACAAGGGTTCTCAATCCTCTCCTCCATCTGCCTCCTCAGCATTTCTCTTAGAAGGACATCACCGCATTTTCAGACAGCTGGGGAAAAAAGTAAATCATTTTAGACTAAAGAAAATTTTTTAAAAGCAATATGATGCCCTTCAATGTGCTGAATCAATTTGCTCCGATTATATTGGACAATTCAGCCTCGACCGGCCTTGCTGCCAGCACAGATTATTTATTTATCTGATGCAAAGCATGGCCCTGCTTCTGATATTCCTGTTTTTTGTTCTGAATAGTCATGTGTAAAAGCACGAAAAATTTAGTTTTGAGCTCAGCTTTTGTAGCCCCCAAAAGTAGATTACAACGAAACAATATTGGCAGATCTGAATTTTGGGCAGCTCCAATCCTGTTTCAGTTACATCAATTGGTTCTTATTGCTTTGATTAATTGAATGGTCCAGATTTGTGTATGTGTGTGTGTGTGTGTGTGTGTGTGTCTATGTGTGCATGCATGTATGGATGTGTTTGTGTTCGTGTGTGCGTGCACATGCATGTATTATTTTTCCTGACAAGTAAAATATATTACAGAGTTTGAATCTTAAATCCATATAAACATAACTTAATTCTTACTAGTTGTTTGTAAACGTTTACGTGGACTTTAGATCACACTATATTATGGGTCATAAATGTCTTTAAAGCTTCATCACGGCATATTTACATTTTTTCGCCCTAGGTTGCAGCACAGGACATGGCTTGTCACAAAAAGGGTTCTCATAACTCAAGAACACAAATATCACAAGACTATGAGACTCATGTTCACTTAAGTGTGGCAATAAGGAAGTCATTCTGATCTCGGGTGAATATTATTCCCCCAAGCTAGTCATGAGGAGGAGTAGGTTTTGTCCCAACCCTTTTAGTAAGCATTGAGAAGGCAGGGAGCACTGTTGATTTTAGTACATGAGCCAGCTGGGGGGTAATCTGGGAAGACAAATGCCCATTATGATTTATGACAAGGTCGACACCCCTAAAGATGGAAATTTAGTGATAGCATTGCAATCCTTTCAGCTTCAGTGTGTTATCATGCCTTTTGTCCTGACTGTCAGGCAGCTGCAGAGGAAGCCAAGTGCTAACCCAGGTGCTGCCTCTGACATACACCCCCCAGCCTCCCCCCCCAATGTCTGACATCAGATGCAGGGAGTGTGTAGCCACACCCCCTGTGTCTGATGTCAGATGTGGGGGCATGTTTTCACTCCCAAACGGGGCCATGCGGCCCCATTTGGGAGCTCAATTGCCCAGTGCTGCTAGCTCAATCAAACGCAGCACTAGTCAATCTAACTCCCAAATGGGGCTGATTTTGCTCCCAAATGGGGCCGTACGGCCCCATTTGGGAGTGAAATCACACACCCCATGTCTGATGTCAGATGCAGGGAGCTTGTCTGGGGTGCAAGATGCAGCCCCTAATTGGTGGCGGCCCGGGTTCTTTGAACCCATTTGCCCAATGGTCGCTCCGCCCTGCTATCAGGCCTGCCTTGGCCAAATGAGCAATGGTGTTTTAAAAGCTTTAAAAAGTAACACAAAAACTATTACAGAATTTAATCAATGTTGTCAGAGGAATGAAAATGAAAATTGGCAGGAATGTTTTCCAAAAATTACTCCATGGAGAGAGCACAATTTGGTCATTATTTCCCTAACTCTGACCTAAACCTTTGCTCTGTGCAAAAAGAAAAAGAAAAAAAAAAGACTGCAGTTTCACCCTAAATGTTCACAGGTAGGGATAAAGAAGGATTGATAACACAGGTAAAGATGTAAGCGCAACAGTGCTATCACCCATTTTCTGTCTCTAGGGGGGTAGACATTGTCAAAGATCACTGTGAGCATTTGTCCCTTGAGATGGTACCAATGGCCCAAATTTGTGTGCCTGGCTGATGGACTATGTAGGACCTGCTGGATGGGGGTGGGGAGGTGCTAATACAGCTGTTAGGCAGATCCTCCTTCCCAGACTCTCAGTCTCAGAAGTAGTTGACCATTTGTCTATCTAAGAACAACAGTATGGGATCCGCTGGTTGCCATTTATGGGGCCAAGTGGGAATTTTTGCTATGCCTATCTGAGTGGGTTTCTTTTTACCTGCTTCATGCTGTTTTGCAATGGATGTGGTTACATCTCAGTTAGTGCCTTCTAGATCACAACTGGTAGGTGCAGTGTGGAAAAGAGAAGATATGGCCAGAGATGCCCCTAGGTAATTTTAGAGCCTGGACCTAAGGGAGGCCCCCCTGCTGCAAGTTAAGCATCATTTTTCAACACATAGGTTCTTGAGGACACAAATCACACCATCCAGATCAGACTAAAGAGGCTTTGGGGACCCCCAGGGGGTGTGGAGGCCCTGGACTTTCATCCTCATGTCCAGGGGTAAGAGTGCTTCTGGACAAGGCAAGATGAGATTGGTGAACACTTTGAGGCACTTAAGGGAGGATGATCCAAACCAATTCCTTAAGGCTGGGTTACAGCCTCTTTGAAGATGCCAGAATAGCCATATTTATCCTAGTATTTGCATATTGCAGTGGCTGAGGGGTGTACTTTGGAAAACTGTGTTTTGGGCTTGCTAGGAATGTGTGCTCCCAATTATACAATATAGACAACTTTACACAACAAGATATTGTTATGATATTACCTGTTCTGATAATAGGTAAAATTGATTCCTGGTCTCCTCAACTCATCTGCTAAGGATCCTTGACATTATGTCCACCTTCTGTTATTTTGTCAGTGAAAAGACTAAAGCTATTAACAGGTGGATTTCTGACACTACGTGTGTCAGTGATAGCCATGGAACCATTAACAAGCAAGTCTTTGGGGATGTTTGTCATGAAGTGCTGTGCCAATGTGAGCTATAGAGCTATTAAAACATCTGCCTTTGACAAGAATCCTTTTAACAGCAACTTCACATGTCATCTGATAAAATACATTGTGTCTGTCCATGCTATAAGACAATTAAACTGAAGGTTTTTGAAGTAATACACAATTTGTCAGGACAATGCATACTTTTAGGTTATCCTACAATTAAGGTATCCTTGATACTACTAGCTGGCATACATCCTAATGTTGCATACGCTGTAATATGTTTCACTTGCACAATGGGAGAGGGGAGATTTTCAGAAATCTCCCCTTTAATCTGTAGCCCACTGTGCCTTCTGAAAATATGTACCTGAGGGTCCTGCAACCCTCAGGTACATATTTCCAGGAAGCACAGTGGGCCCTAAAAGTAAGGGGAGATTAGTGAAAATCATGCATGACCTCTTGTGCACATAATCGGGTGCATGCAAATTTAGTCTGGATGTCAGCCAACATTTACAGTCCCAATGACTGTGATATGATTAAGATATACAAACTATCAAATCGCAGATGAAGAAATCACAAAGGAGGAAGAGACAATAGGTTACTGTTCATGTTTCTGTGTTGAGCACAGGATGGAACCACTCTTCTTTTGCTGTCCTTCTACTCTTCATTAATAAAGATGAGAACTAAGACACTCCACGCTGCTCTCTGCATCTTGCATCTGCCTCTGAATGTGGAGAGATTCCTTCTATAATTAGAATGCTGGGATGCCTCAGCATTTCACATCATGGGGATGATCTCTCATCTCATACAGTGGCTGGGTTTAGATGTAATGCAAAATTGGAGTTAAATGGGGCAAAGCTTGGAACCCCAGTACGTCTGAATTTGGAAAACCACAGTTTGGGGCCAAAAGCAACCTGCGGTTTGCCTCACCAGACTCCAATTTGAACCTTCAATTTGCACAAAGGTTCACCGCCAAGACCTCCAGATTGGTTTTGAGTTGATGTCCAAACAGCTATCATAGAGACGCGCCTGGCATCACGGGTGCTCCATACAATGTGGCATGCAAGTTTTGACATAGAAGGTGTGTGTGTGTGGTGGGGGAGGTTTGCCATGCTTAGGTTCTATATTTTGCCATGGAGAGTTGGGGGCCCAACACACACGGGTGGGGGGCTTTGAGGGATTAGCTTAACTCCTGAGCATGCAGTCTGAAGGGAGTCCTAGGGCTAACTCCCCATGGTCTTCCCCAGTAGACTGGCATGATGGTGGGCTATCCGTCTCATGAGAGGGATAGCCCACCATCAGCAAGCAACATAAGAAATGCAGCCCATCGCATCGCCGGGAGGGGAACAATCGACAGGAAAGTCACTAAGTGTTTTGCTCCCTGAGAAAGAAGTGACAACAATGTATGTTCACAAGCACAAACACTGCAGATGGCAACATGTGCAGGGCACCCAATCACTGTGCTGAGAGGGGAGCAAATGGCTGGGGTGTGTGTGCCCAGGGTTGGGTTTAAAAGAAATCCCCAAACAGGGATTCTGGAGCAGCCAAGTTCTTTTCTTTTTTTACAGAAGTTTGGGGAAATGGGCTCCAGCCCCTTCCCCGGGGGTGTGTGTGTGTGTGTATTCCTAAGGCTTACTCATGAGCAGGATTGCTCACTAGGGTCTTTAGTGCTCCTGTCAAAGGAGTGTGCCCACTATTGTGAAGACATTACTGGGGTGGACTGCTCTTGCTCAAAATAGTGCCAGCACAGTATCCAACCCCAGCACAGTGCCAGTATCCAACTCAGCCAGCATGGTATAGTGGTTAGAGTGCTGGACTAGGACTGGAGAGACCTGAGTTCAAATCCCCATTCAGCCATGATACTAGCTGGGTGATTCTGGGCCAGTCACTTCTCTTTCTCAGCCTAACCTACTTCACAGGGTTGTTGTGATGAGAAACCCAAGTATGTAATACACCACTCTGGGCTCCTTGGAGGAAGAGCAGGATATAAATGTAAAAATAAAATGAATGAATGAATGAATAAAAACCTTGAACAGCATCCCTCCTGTGGCTGTTGTTGGTATCTGCCTTATGTTTCTTTTAGATTGTGAACCCTTTATGGCAGGGGACCATCTTAATTAATTATGTATTATTTATTTTTATATGTAAATCACTTTGAGAACTTGGGTTGAAGAGTGGTACAGTTATATAAATATTCATCATAGTAGTAGTAGTAGTAGGTGGCCATGAGGACACCCCCTCACAATTCATGAGAAGAACCATCTTGTGGGGAACAAGACAGGGGCACAGATTAATTATCGCTAATAATGTGGAACTATAAATAAATAACCCCTTATCCCATGGACCACTCTCTCATGAGAGTGTGAGGCCATTGGGGCTCTATATCAAGCCAGGTTACTCTATGGAGGAAAGCCACGGGGACAGGTACCCCAGCTGCTGCTGTGGACATGTGCACCCTTGCTTATGCCCTGCAGCTGACACCCCACTCTCCAGGGGTTGCTGGAAATCAGGGCTCCCCTCTCCCACTATTCCCCAGATCTGCATACAGTGCAATGCCAGACCAAAACCAGGAATTTTGAGTGGGTTTAAAGGTCTGTTCCAAAATCCAGTGTTTTCCCCCATCTGCACATGAGGCCAGGCTATGGCACATGGAGTGTCAAAATCTCTGATGGGTGCATGCGAGTTTTCTTCTTGAGTGTGTGCAAGACACACACTCAAGACACACACTCAATGCTGCTGGTGGACTTGCCCTCTCATGAGAGGGCCAGTCTTCTAAGGAGGAACCCCAGAGTGTGAGCCCTAAGTCTCCCTTCAAACTGCATACTCACAAGTTGAGCTAACCCACCATAGTGGGCCTCGCTTGCGTGGGGCCCCCAATTCTCCATGGTAAAAATGAGAACAGAATCTCTGCAAACCCCTCTCTTCCCTGTGAAGCCTTGCACACAGCCAAAGGAGCTTTTGATGCTCCATGTGCCATATCCTGGCCTCGTGAGCAGATGGGGGAAACACTTGATTCTGGATCTGAAGTTCAGCTTGTTCTGCATGGACTGCTTTTCTGATTGAACCCTTGCAAATACATTCTTGGTCATGGAGGGACAGACCCTGACCCCAGCATCCTTTGCCCTCATCTACATATCCCCTCCTGGGAAGTCATCATGCTCCCTTCTGTTCCCTGAATAACATGGAAATAGTGCCGCCGCCCCAAACAAAATATATGCTTTTGTGGAACTATTTGGATGCATAGCTCTTTGGGAGGTGGCAGTGTCATCGCTGTCTGAAGAAGTGCTGGCATATCAAAGCATTTAAAAAGATGTAAATGCCCTTTCCATGGCTTGGATGGGTGGGCTACTCAGAAAAGGTACAATTATGCTTGGCAATCCCCTTAGAGATCGTGGCCAATTGTGGCTACTTGGCTGATGTGCTGACACTTGCCCACAGTCTGGCTATGGAGTTTGCTGGGATCAGCCTCGACAGCTAAGCATCATGTTCCCTCTCCTGGAACTGGAGGGAACTGGCTCCCCTCTCCTGGAACTGGAGGTTGACAGACTCTGGTTGGATGAACGTCTGTGATTCAATTTAAAGTTTAAAATTGAAACAGCAGGTTTGCTGACCTCCAGTTTTGTGTTACGTATGAACCCGGCCAGTGATTGTCAAACACTGTAACGTGGATAGCAGAGGTGGAGGGATTAGCATATGTCATAGTGGGGGTGAAGTTTCCATGCATGCTAACAGAGATGCTGTATTTTTGCCGCTGAGCTTCCTTCTTCCCCTCAGCAGTCCAGGAAAAGGAACGATACTTCTTGGGATTCATAGTATTTCCAGTGGCTGTGGGCACTACAACAACTCCTGGAAAGATTACGAGTCTCAAGAGCCTGAGCAATAACACTGAGAAGTTGAGTTGCTCAGTTCTCATTTGATTCCACCCCCACACCCCCATTTTTTTTTGGTAAGGACAAATTCTTAACACTTCAGTGACACTTCCACTATGTGCTCTTTTTGAAACCGTGCTAACACAAAACAACTTCAGAATTCATCTTAACATATTTTCAAAAATTCCAAGTCCTCCTAATGACAATCACTTACAAACTTAACTGACTTTTTATTCTGTATTTATTCATTTTTATTTATATTATATTTACTTAGTAAATACAACATTAATAACTGAATTTCAGCATTGCATGTCCACAAGGAGATCAGTGCCTGCCCAGACTGACAGATGCCCACAGTTGGTATGTCCAATTCTCACTGAATAATTCATATTGCATAATGCTACAATATCAAATGGTGTCAAGAGTTAGGAGGAGGTGCTGAATATAGGATTTGGTGTGCTTATAATAAAGATATCCCTACTCCTCCAGGCCTCTAAAGAAACTTAACAGCACAAACTGAATGTTGACTCATTGGGCTTAAACCTGACAGACGTTAACACTGTCAACTTGATAATTAATGTTGTATCTGCCAGTGTTATAGAAAGCAAGGCTCTTTTGTGCTAACAGAAATAGAATAGTATAATTAATACAGTTAACATGGCCAGCAAGAAAGAAAACATGTAAAGACTGTTCTATTCTTGGCAAATCTAAAAACAAGGCAGACCTGAGCAGTTGGGGGTGGGGGGAATGACATATCAAAATATATGTAGTTATGTGACATACAGATAGGAATATGCAAAAAAAATTAAAATCAGATCCCCCCCCCCTTACTTATTTCAAAGACCTGAAATTGGGAAAGAGAACTTTTGAGGGGGAAACAGAAAAATTGTCTTTTATGAAATATTTTTCTTTCTTTCAGTCGGATGTAATTATTTTTAAAGCAGTATTTTACAGCTCATATAGCTCATGGGCTCCCAAACTGTGGTACTCCAGATGTTGCTGAACTACAACTCTCATCATCCCTAGGCACAATAAATTGTACCTGGGTGTGATGGGAGTTGTAGTTCAATAACATCAGGAGTACCACAGATTGGAAACCCTTGATATAGCTCAACAATCAATTCACAGTCCTGGGAAGGGTGCAAGGTATGTTGGGAACAATGTTCCTTGTTACCAGATGTTGACTACAACTTCCAGTATCCCCAGAAGCAGTGGTCATTGACTGGGAATGGTGGGATTTGTAGTCAACAATCCCAGTTGCAGCAAACACTGGTTAGGAAATATAATTTTTTCAAAGGCTGCTGAAAAGGCAATGCAATCTCTGAAATGCAGTGGTAGCCACTGAAAAAAACTACATTTCTCAACATATACTATGAAGTCATGCACACAACCTCCAGTGGCTGCTGGAGCTCGCCTGTCTTCTCAGGCAGAGGAGAACTGGGTGACCGCCCTGCCGCTGCATGCCCACATGAGCAGCGATGGCATGAACTGGGAGTGGGACAACTTCCCCCTCCTGCATCCCAGAGTGCCGCATGGCAAGAGCGTGGTGGCTGCTCTCATTAGAGCAACCATCATACTCGGAGCAGCTGCTGATTCCCCATTCCCCCCAGTTCGCTACCTTTTAACCCGGTAGCAATGGTGCACAGAACCATCTGCCAAGGTTAAACGAACCTGTGGTTTGTTTAACCTTGGCTAAACACCAGATTTAAAAGTCGGGCTAGTATATTCTGGAGCAGGTTACCCCAGGTGGCTCATGCCATATGACTAGCCTCATTGAGTTTCCCAAGAGGAGAGCTGGTCTTGTGGTAGAAAGCATGACTTGTTCCCTTAGCTAGGCTGGGTCTGTCCTGGTTGCATATGAATGGGAGACTTGATGTGTGAGCACTGTAAGATATTCCCCTTAGGGGATGGAGCCACTCTGGGAAGAGCAGAAGCTTCCAAGTTCCCTCCCTGGCAGCATCTCCAAGATAGGGCTGAGAGAGATTCCTGCCTGCAACCTTGGAGAAGCCGCTGCCAGTCTTTGAAGAAAATACTGAGCTAGATGGGCCTATGGTCCAACCCAATATATGGAAGCTTCCTATGTTCCTAGACTGCAGAGTGAAGTTGAAGGACACATTTCAGATGTCTTTTTAAAACTGAAGCTGCACCACAGCAGCTATGTCTTCCTCATTGCTGGTAGCAAAAATGAAAACCTGTTCTAATCCTGCCGTGTAAAGCAATAAACAGGACTGCTAGAGTGGCAAGTGGGAAGAGGGAGGTAAAAGCTGAGATGAAGCCTTCAAACTGGGCTGAAGCAAACCAGACGGCCATGCTCAGCTAGTGAATTAAGGACACTCTGAAGCACCAAGGCGATTTGCAGATCCCAAGTCATAAATATACCAAAAGTTGTATGTGGTATCTAGATTACATTTGTAAAGTAGTAAAATGAAATTCAGGTTTGATAAGAAGGCATCAAGAATGTAAGTACTGCAGAAAATTCAGTTTCCCCCAGAATTTGGTGGGTGGGGGTGTTGTCCTGACAAAAAAAAGTGGACAAAGAGAGCCCTGATGGGTGACTTTCTTCAACATTATATTAATAAATATATATATTGATTAGAGAGAACAGGCACTATATGTTCACAGTATACATACAGTATACATATACAGAATAATAGAAGGCTTCAAGAATCATGATAGCAAATATCCGAGGGGCTGTCATGTAGGAGAGGATGTTCTCTGCTGCTCCTGAGGGTTCAAATTATAAATGAGCAGATTCAGGCTAGACATTAGGAAGAATATCTAAACGGTAAAAGTTGTTTGACAGTGGGGCATTCTGCTTTGTGCACACACTTCAGGTTTTCAAAGAGAGGCTGGACAACCATCTGTCAACTCACAGATCACCCCAACTCTGCCCTGCCCTGTTTTCAGTGCAGACCAATAACTTGCTTATCCTTATACTCAAAATTATTTCACATTGCTGACAACCATCAGCTATACCCGTAATTTAAAAAACAGCTGGCAAACATCTCATTCACACTACCGCATTGCTTGCAGGTGCATTCCTATCAGCTACACAGGATGTTCTCCAACACCAAGCAGAATGGAAATTGTAATTAATTGTTTTTGAAAAATCCCCTCTGAGCCCTGTTTCTTGCCATTGTTCTGTTTCAAAACACAGTCGAAGATATGGCAGATACCCTGAAGAGGCAGAAGAAAGGAAGTAATTTTTGTTGTTGTTCTATCTGGATATTTAGCCTACGTGAACACTTCCTATTTTGCTTTGTTTCATTGAAATAGAAACAACCTAGGGAGAGAAACTTAGGGCTTTTTCTGGCCCTAAGCACTTTGCACATTCCCTTTCTCCCCACTGTGCATTTTGTAACTTACTGCAGTTTTTCCATTCTAGCCAGCTGCCTCCGGCTAATCGTTTGGAACAAAGCTGAACTCCAAATACATCCAGTCCCCAAAACCCAGTAAACAATTGGCCACAGCTACACCTACAGGTCTCTGGATCCACAAAGCATTTAAGATGGGAAAGACCTATGAAATCAACCTCAGCATTACTCTGCAAACAGACTACCTTAAAAAAGTGTGGGGGTGGGGGTTAGTTTTCACTCTCCCAGCAGCTGCAGGATGTTTGGTCTCTCAATCAAGCCTGGGGTAAACTGGTGTCCTACAACTGAGTTAATTAAAAGCAGTTTCCTCCTCCTGTAAGCAAATGGTTGGTAATGAATGAAAAGCCTGGGCTTTTCCTGATTGATACATGATATTAGATGCCACCAGGTTGTGCTGTTGCACTTGTACATTGTACGTGCCATGATGGAACTCTGTTACCATGTTCCCCTGATGGAGATATTATTCATCTGAGAAGAGCCTCCAGATCAGAGCACAGAGAGAAGGAAAGGGAGCAAGGTTTTCCAGGTTCATTTTCTCTCCTTAGTTTAACTGCTTAGTATTCCCCTTGACATTTGCTTCATTGCCAAGACACCAGCAGTGTTCACAAGCCATGAAAACAAGACAGGAAATGAACAGATCATCTGGGAAAGCATTAGATATGAACCTGCAAAGGTGATCTGTAGATTGGCATTAGAGTTCATTCACTTTGCAGGACATTCTTTACTATCAGCATTGCATGAACCGTGAATACATGTTACTTTACATTTCACCGTATACAGGTTTGAATGATTCCTCCCTCCTACACAGACACAGACAAATTGTCATTTCACAATTTCCCCCAGAAGGTATTGCTTGATATTCTGACTAAAGCTGCATTCAAAGGATGCATGACTGTTGTTCTAGCACCCTTGCTTCTGAAGCTAGACTGCTCATGTGCAGGGGCAGCAACATGGGTGTAGCTAGCTATAATTGAGCGGATGGGTTCAAAGAACCTGTCCCCTCAGCTCCTGAGGGCCCCCAGCTCCACCCCTCCCTATTTACATCATTATCTCCCTCACTGTGAGGGGCTGTCAGGAGAGGGGTGAACACGGCCCCCTCTCCTCTAGCGACACCCCTGGGCAGTAATATTTCCTGATCTCCCCATCCTCTGGAAGAGCTCTGAGCAACATGTAGTTATGTCCCTGAGGGTCAGTCCTCAAGGGTATATTGCTCAGAGCACTTCCAGGAGAAGAAGAGATAAGTGAAAATCACTCCCTGCACCTTAGCACCCATACTTCAGAAGCAAGGACACTACCTCTGCAGGCATTCACCTGTCAGCTGCATGCACACAGCTTTAGTTAGGATATCAGCCAATGTGTTAATAACAGGGTCCTAGTTTGTGTCTGATACATAGAGCTGAGGTTGGATCTGGCACATTAAGAGAAGAGAGGGGCTCTATAAGGGCGATTCAGTGTGGTGGTTGCGGGAAGATATAGACATTGAGATAAGAACATATCAAAATTATGGAGGTGGGCTTATGTGCTTATGAATTTTGTTCCCTTCCAGTTTTGCTCCCAAGCATTGTATTCTCTTTATCCTTGCCAAGAGTCCACTAAAACTTCAGTGGATCTTTTTAAAAAATAATAATACCTGGTTGGTTCTTCAAGGAAAAAAATACGATAGTGGAACTGGCCTGGCTTGGCCATCATACTTCTGCTCCATAGAGGGAGAGAATGGGCAGATAACTAGAATTGCTGTGACCCATAACTATTATATATTCTACCCTAGGTGCCCTATCCAAGTTACTGTTCCTGTTGATTATGTATTGCTTTCTAGAGGGCAGGTTAAAATTGCTTCACAATGTATAGGCTTGATGGCATTCATACGATCTGGGTTTTGACACTGTCTTGCATACGGGAACAGCTGGTGTTGAGTATTTGAGGCTGAGCAGATTCATGGGCAAAGGGAGCAGTAGCAGTTCCTTTGTTATGGGTGGATTATTACCACACGAAGGTTTTTTTCATGGGTTCTGTTAACCTCCTCAGAAGTGGTGTACCAGTTACCTTCACCTGCCTCCTCCTGCTTACACTGAGGCTATTCTCTCGATAGGAGAAAACCAGGCTAAAGAAGCCCAGCCTGGTTTTTTCCCATCGTGAGAACCAGCGGGCTCATAAGCGGGCCAGGTGGTTCTCTGGCGGCTAGCCCACCAAAGTAGCCCTCCCCTTAGCCCAAGTTACCAGAGCAAGTGCTCCACTAACCCTTGTTTTCTGCTCATGTGCCACCATGGAGCGGCTCTGTGCCATGGTGACACACAAGGACACTCCTGCCAGAAGGTTGCAAGCAGCATCCCAGGTTCGGCGGTCTCTCCAGGATCCCCCGATCCCCGCCACCCCTGTCGGCTCAGTGATGGAGCCGGCAGTCGTGTGGGCAGCCGATCCAGCCACCCAGCTACAAGTGGCTGCTCATCTGCGGAGAGAGCGGGCTAAATCCACTCTCCCTTCAGAACCCGCTCAGGCGCTTCACACCAATTGTGTGAAGCATCTCACTGTCAACTGTTTTGGCTTCTTGGGAAAAGGGAATTAGCTCAGGTGGTTCACATCAGAACTCCAAGGTGCCCTCTCCCTCTTGCAGTTCTTGGATTTCTCCATGGCTTACTAGATTGCTAGGGGCAATGGGATATAATGATGAAGAGTGCAGATGGAGAGAGACAGTGCTGACTCCAACCACACACTACTTACAGATTATCTGAAGGAAGTGATGGTGGAAAAATGGTCTAACTTTACTGCCAGCTTTGAAATTGCACATCCATCCAGTTGAGAGATTCTGAGTCATAGGTGGATTATTACTTCTGGCTTCTATTGTGAATGATGAACTAGAACCCTCAGTGGTCCACTGATCATTCTGCAATTCTCAAGTAGTTCACATTGCATGTGAACAGTGGTGCCAACTCTGAGGGAAGCTGCGATCAGCCTGATTGCTGCCCGCTGATCTCCTACCTCTGTGGTAGGGGTGTGCACGGAACCGTCTGGCCCGGTTAGAGGCCAGATTGGCCTCAAACGGAACTGGGCCAGTTCAGTCCAGCCCCCAGCGAACACCCCCCTCCCGGTCCGGTCCTGGACCAGTCTGCAAACTTTTTTTAAAAAAATTAAATTAAAAGTAAGTACCTGTAGCCCCTTTGGGGTGCTTGTTGTAGCCGCGGGTGTGTGTGTGTGTGTGTGTGTGTGTGTGTGTGTGTGTGTGTCCGCGAGGTTTCCCTCTCCACCTGCTGGCCTCCCTCATCACTGCCGCAGCTGGGTCAATGTAGCCTTTTGGGCCTCCATAAAGGTAAGCGGCTGCCATTTTGGCTGCCGCTGCGTATGCGTAAACACCCTCTGCGAGGCCTGGCATGGACTACGGCCTTGCAGAGGGCATTTGCGCATGCGTGGTGGTGGCCCAAATGGTGGCTGCTAGGGGTGTGCACGGAACCGCGGAGCTGTGGTCCGGCACTGGGGTGGGGGCTTTACTTACCCCCTGGGCTGCAAATGGCTTCTAGGAAGCCTTTTGCACGCCTGTGCAAAAGGCTTCCTAGAAGCCATTTGCAGCCCAGCTGGGGAAGCGGACGGCAGGGAGTTCTCCCACCGCCCGCTCTCTAAAGTTTAAACTATTTTAGAGAGCGGGCGGTGGGAGAACTCCCTGCCGTCCGCTTCCCCGGCTGGGCTGCAAATGGCTTCCTGGAAGCCTTTTGCGTGCCTGCCGGGGAAGGGGATGGGGTCGGCATGGGAGCTCTCCTGCCGACCCCTTGTGTATGGGAAGGGAAGGGGCGCCAGGGGTCTTGAGGTTGCTCAGGGGGCGGCCGCCAGCCGAGCCGGGGGCACAATGAAGAGCCGGGCGGCAGGGACTGAGAGATACCCTGCCGCCCGGTTGAGAATTCGACAAAGTAGAAGGAACTTCAAGGAAGCCATCAAGCCGAGCCGCGCCGCCGAGAGGAGGGGGAATGAAGCGGGCGGCAGAGAGGTATGCCGCCCGCTTACTCTAAGAAATATGGCAAAATTCTTGAGGGGGTAAGTAAAGCCCCCCCGTACTCTCTTGGAACCCCCCACCCGAACCAAAACCACCCCGTGTCCGGACCGGTCTGGAGGCCTTTAGAATGGCCTCCGAACCGGTCTGTGCACATGACTAGTGGCTGCTTGCCTTCATGGAGGTCCAAAAGGACCAATAAGGCTATATTGACCTGGCCGTGGCGGTGATGAGGGAGGCCAGCGGGGGGAGAGGGAATCCTCATGGACACCCCCCCCCCGCGGCTACAACAAGACCCACAAAGGGGCTACAGTTACTTACTTTTAATTTAATTTTTTTTTTAAAAAAAAAGGTTTGCGGTCCGGTCCGGGACCGGACTGGGAGGGGGGTGTTCGCTGGGGGCCGGACTGAACTGGCCCAGTTCTGTTTGAGGCCAATCTGGCCTCAAACCAAACTGGGCCAGATGGTTCCATGCACACCCCTACCACAGAGGTAGGAGATCAGCGGGCAGCAATCAGGCTGGCCGCAGCTTCCCTCAGAGTTGGCACCACTGTTAATATGCAATGCAGCACCTGAGGTTACCGTGAACTATCAGAAGCACGGGAATGCATGCACACCCAATTTCCAGTTGAGAGAAGGCTATTCTGACATTGGACATATCATGTGAACCTGCCAGTGCCTACATCTGTCCTGCTCTTCAGATCTTAGGGACAGATGCCCCACAAGTAGGGCAGGATATGCTGATATTGGTGGGTTCACACAACACACGCAGTGTTGGCATAGCCTTTCCATGACTGGAAGTCAAGTATACATGCATTCCCAAGGTTCCAGTGGCTTTCAGCAACCTCAGGTGCCATGTTATGTGTGAAGCCACCCATAGTGCATTAGACTGCATACAACTGGCCCTATCTACCCTGAGCACAGCATCCAGCATTCACTGGCTGTTGCTGGTGTGTACTGTGTTTTTAAGACTGTGAGCCCATTGGAAACAGGGAACCATCTTATTTATTTGTTTATTTTTCTATGTAACCCACTTTGAAAACTTTGGTTAAAATTTGGTATATAAATATGCAAAGCAGTAGTAGTGGTAGTAGTATGGGTCAAGGGAGGATGACTAAAGATTAAAGTAAGTAAAGTGTGCCGTTAAGTTGATTTTGACTCCTGGAGACCACAGAGCTCTGTGGTTTTCTTTGGTAGAATACAGGAGGGTTTTACCATTGCCATCTCCCACACAGTGTGAGATGATGCCTTTCAGCATCTTCCTATATCAATGCTGCCCAACATAGATGTTTCCCATAGTCTGGGAAACATACCAGCCGGGATCCAAACCGGCAACCTTCTGCTTGTTAGTCAAGCACTTCCCCACTGCACCACTTAGGGGTGTACAAATTGATTTGTGGTCAAATTGATTTGAGTTGAATCAGGCGTGATTTGCAGATTCAACCCTGAATCAAATTACCTTCAAAATACAGGGCCCCTATTCGGGGTTGAGGAGAATCACCCCCGATTCCACCTAAATCAATTCAGGCAATTCAAATGCCATCTTGATGCCCCTTTTTTCTGGAAAATCTGGCCTCAAAATGGCACATGAATCACCCTAATTGATTCAGATGACTTGGAGCTGATCAGTCAAGGCAGCTGGCCAATCAATTCAGGCGTCTGTGATTGGATTCAAATCACTACTACTAAAGATCATTGCATTATCTTATAATAATTCAGAAACCTGTGAGTTAACTGTGCAGAAGATGTGCAGAGCATTCTATACATATTCCAGAGAAAAGGAGTTGGCTTGTGAGTCAATCTGAAATTGTAAATCTGTGTTGCAAGTAAGGTAAAGTTGTGCCATTGAGTCAGTGTCAACTCCTGGTGGCCACAGAGCCATGTGGTTTTCTTTGCTAGAATGCAGGAGGGGTTTACCATTTCCATCTCCCGTAAAGTATGGGATGATGCTTTTCAGCATCTTCCTATATCACTGCTGCCTGATATAGGTGTTTCTCATCGTCTGGGAAACATACCAGTGGGGATTCAAACCAGCAACCTCTTGCTTGCTAGGCAACTTACTTCTCCGCTGCGCCATTGTAGGCTTATTTTATTCAGCTAAAAAAGAAATCCCTGCCCCCCACCCCAGAAAAAGAAAAAAATAAGACTCTTGCAGAGGTTTATTTCTTACCCTTGTTCCCCAATGTTTTTCTAGATAGTTCAGCTTGGCTTCCAGAGAATATCCCATCCCAGCACAAACCAAGCTGAGACCTGCTGAACTTTAACAGTATAGCCATATTCCATGTCCTCAAGCTATTTTCTCATCCATCTTGTTTGCAAATTTTCTATTACCTGACATAACTTTTAAAGGTCTACAAGGGCTGCTGTGCTGAACATGCTATTTAGATGCCTCTACCAGAACTAGATCTTAAGTTTAAACCTAAGAGATACACTTCTCTTTGCTTGAAGAAATAATTAAGGAGAGAATTATAGCTCCTAGAAGTATACAATACAATTGGTTAAAACCAGCAAAAATTTCATGAGGAAAATAAAAGCTGTGTCTAACACCTCTGTATTCTGTAAAAGCGATAATGATACAGAGCATGGAGTGGAATTGGAGAAAATTATGTAGACTTTTAAAGGGCTTGTAATAAATGCCATCACAAAGGGTTATTGCAGGAACTCCGTTAACTACCAGGTGAAAGATACATTTCTGCCATGCATTAAAAAGTGCTTTAAAATATAAAGGAAAGAGCAAATAAGAATAAATGGCTAATTCTCAGCATGGAAAGAGGTTAATAGATGAATGCCCTCAGGTTCAGTAATGGTCCTGGTTTGTCAGAGTATAAAGTATGGACATAGGAAAGTAACTCTTGACGTATTTAAAATATATATTCTGGGTCTCACATTATATTCAACTACTTTAGTCACTTGCATAGTTTTAAGAATTCAATAAGACATATTAAAGCTGAATATTTTCCTCCTAGAATGACTTGTTTGAATCAGGTATGAGAATGTGATATAACATTAACATCTTGTTTATAACTTAGTAATGAAAATGTTGGTTTTTCTATGGTATGTAAATTTAATTTAGCTTAAAGCGAGTCAAAGGAAAGAGGAGATGCATGCATGAAGCATCCACTAATATTGAAGAGCATGGCAAGCCCTTGCTCATGTCGAACTCCATATGCATCTCAAAGCCCTGCTCCATATTGGCTCACCACAAAAGATGAGCAGCAGGTGCCAACACCTGCTATTGTGGGACACATGACCTCATGTAGGACATATTTTCCCAGACCACAGAATGCCAAAGAAGGACACTGGGGGAAGAAGCTTTTTAAGGGGATGGAAATACATGAAGTCAACAAGTGAATTATTTTTGAAGACTCTGGGTGGATTCAGATGATACATAAAATGTTGGGGGTTGTAATTTTTACCCCCAGATTAATTAGCAGAGTACTAAAGAAGCTACCCACTCCAGTTACAGAGTAGTTGCAGAGTTTACTTGTTGCAGCTATTTATAGAAGACACGTGGATATTCTTGCAGAACTAAATACTAAGTATTTATTGGTGAAATACACTTTGGATAGGAAAGTCCTAACCCTAATCTATAGTACTACACAGTGAATAGGTAGCGAGAGAGAGAGAGAGAGAGAGAGTTTCCATCTGCTCTCTAAGAGGAAAGGAAAAGATTCTGACTCAGCACAGGAAATATCTGTAGAGTCATATCAGGGGTCATACTGTAGAGATAGGAAGAACAGTTAGGGAGACTCACTATCTCTACTCCCAATGCCCCTAGTGGTCATTAGGATAGTTGGTGCAAAAGGTTGAACAGTCAAACTCAGAGAGACATGGATAAGGGCTATCTCATGAAAAATCTGGCATTAACACATTCTTCACATTTAAAAAAAGGATGCAAGAAGAAGGCATGCATCTGGACACAACTCATTAAGAAAAGCCCTCCCACTGCTAAAACAATCACCTGCTAATGCTTAGAGTCAGGGGTGTTCCAAGGTATTCTGTTGCAACCTTGAGAGAGAGAAGAGCTGGACTTGTGGAAGCAAGCATGACTTGTCCCCTTAGCTAAGCAGGGTCCACCTTGGTTGAATTTGAATGGAGATCACGTGTGAGCACTGTAAGATATTGCCCTCATGGCATGGAGCTGCTCTGGGAAGAGCAGAAGGTTCCAAGTTCCCTCCCTGGCTTCTCCAAGATAGGGCTGAGAGAGATTCCTGCCCACAACCTTGGAGAAGTCACTTCCAGTCTGTGTAGACAATACTGAGCTAGATAGACCAATGGTCTGACTCAGTATATGGCAGCTTCCTATGTTCCTATGTTTCTAACTTGCCCTCTGATAATGTGGGGCCCAGCTCCCTTTCGAATCTAACCTTTGCAAGCTTTGAAAATAGTATGGGGGCAGGAAGGAGGGAAGGTTGTCAGCCACCTCCTCTTTCCTCTTCATGCTTCTTGTAAGCATGGCAAGGCGTGTGAGGACAGGCACTCCTTGCAAAGTTTGCAGGGCCAGATTGGTCTTGAAGAGCAGCTCTGGTGGCAGCAGTGCCACCTGCTGGCGCCCCAATAATCTGCCACCTGAGGCAACCGTCTCACCTTGCCTTATGATAGGACCATGATAGACTTAGAGTCATGGACAATTAAAGCAGAGGGGATGCTGCTGCAGCTCAGTGGTACAGCACATGTTCTGCATGCAGAAAGTCAATCCCTGGAATCTCCAGCTAAAGGGGCTAGGAATAAAAGACTTTCTTGGACATCTTTGATGTGTGTCCTAATCAGGGAAAGATCCTATTGATCCGTTCCTTTCCAAGTCAGTCTCTTGTTATGCTCAGCCTGTTTGAGAGTTCAGTAAGGACGACTCCTTTTTTCTTTGCTGGCTTTCTGCTTCCCTGGGCTCCATCATTCTAAGATCTTACAACACTCACCATATGGCCCAGCTGCAGTATTCAGCTACATGGAAGAGACAGCCACTTTGCATAGGTAATATAAGTTTCAGCCTTTAGTGTTCATAGACACTTGGGAAGGCAAAAGGGGGGGGGGTATTTTAATTTTTCTTGGGAAGGCTCATGTTTCCCCAGTTTTTTAAAAGTATAGTTTAAAAGAATCAGGAAATATATTTCCTTTAAAAGAAGATAGAGGAAGAAAGTTATACCCTGAGATTATATTTGAAAAGATGCCTCAAGCAGAGAAATCTCCAAAATGACCCACACTTAACACTTGGGATAGGATGTGCTAAAATTCCAAATGAACTTAAAATGGAGAAATAATAAATTTTGACACATATCACCACAAGTAAACTAAAACATGTAAGACTTTCCTTGCTGGATCTGACAAGTTTCAGCAAACTGTTTCCAATAGCAGTCAAACTAATTTCTCTGGAAGTTCAAAAGCAGGGCATGAAGATTACAGATTTGTTTCCAGGCTCCATTTAAAGTGCTGGTACTAACCTTTAAAGCCCTAAACATTCTGGGAGCAGGTTACAAACCTACCCAGGTCCTAAGACTGGCTTTGCTCCCTGGCTCACCATTAACTCAAATCTGATCGGTAGGTATTAGGGACAGAGACTCCTCAGTGATGGCACCACAACTGAGAATATCTATCTGTGGGGAAGAGCCTCTGTCCAAGCCTCTTGTTTCCCCTTCTAGATAATAGCAATAGCACTTACATTTATATACCGCTCTATAGCCGGAGCTCTCTAAGCGGTTTACAATGATTTAGCATATTGCCCCCAACATTCTGGGTACTCATTTTACCGACCTCGGAAGGATGGAAGGCTGAGTCACCCTTGAGCCCCTGGTCAGGATCGAACGTGTAACCTTCTGGTTACAGGGCAGTTTTACCACTGCGCCACCAGGGGCTCTTTTAGATAAGTTTTGAAAACCTCTTGATTCTATTCTGCATTTTATCATTGGTTCTATTAGTGCTGGCTATTTAATTTCATTTAATGTAGATGTTATACTGATTTGCTTTTACCTGCCAAAACTTGCAATTGTACTTACTGTTTTATATTGGCTGTGTTGCACATTGAACTTGTAAGCTGGGGTATAAATGAATGAATAAATACCGTGATCCCTCCACCATTGGCTTACAATCGAAGAAATGCTGTCTCTAGAACAGGCAGACTTGAATAACTATAGCTGTTGTTGAACTACAACTCCCATCATTCTTTTGGCTGGGAATTATGAGAGTTGTATTTCAAAACAGCTGGAGAGGGCCAAGTTTGCTCTAGACTAAGAAGTTCCATTTCACCATCATGCCTAAGAGACATGATCCAAAACACTGGCACTGGCTTGGATGGCTTTAAAAGGGGCTTAGACAGATGCATAAAGGGCAGGTATATCAATGTCTTGATGGCTATAGGCTCCTTCCAGGTTCAGAGACAGGATGATTCTGAATACCAGTTGCAGGAGAGGAAGCATACCTTCATCTACTGCTTAGGGGCTTCCTAGATGCATTTCATAGGCCACCGCTGGAAACAGGATGCCAGACTAGATAGGGCTCAGGCAGGATCCAGCAAAGATAAGTTATTCTTATCATGGGGGGGAAAGGCAAGATTAAGAAAATATTACAATAAAAAACTCTCTATCAGCAGTGTATATAAAAACTGAAATTCTATATACAGGCTCTCTGTATGACCCTACCTTCCATTTTTCTAAGTGTTACAATTTCATATATCCATTTAAAGTGAAAAAGTCATTTTTCTCTGCATCTTTTGACCTCCTTAGCCCTGACTAATTGCCATAATTCTGATTTTTACAGAACCCGTTCATTAAGAATTAGAACAAATGCCAACCTCAGCTTCTGATCTCCTGAGCTAGCTGTGACTACATTAAACTGATTTTGTCAGAATTCTTTGTTCTGCCTGGCTCAAAGTAATCAAACATATAGCACAGCAGTCAAACAGGTGAGTCAAATGTGGACTTAACAGCTGACCAGAGAGATAAGCTTATTTGTTTACAACTTTAAAGAAAAAGTACCATGTTTCCTTCACTCTCTTTTTAAACAGTCAGTGGGTGTTGATTTAAGTAGATGTACTGGAAAACATTTTGATTTGTGGATATGCAGCAAGTTTAAGAATGTTATCAGTGTTTTTGTCGGAACCATAAAGAAGAACATGAAAAAGTGCTAACTGCATGTGTTAAGCTATAAAGCATCAGTCCCTTCCCAAGCTTCCTAGCTATACGTTGAAGATCATAATGTCTTTATGTGTCTCCCAATAAGGCTTACGAGGATTAGGAACAGGCTTCTTAAAGGGGAGGACAATGTGGCTTTATTAGGGATGTGCACAGAACTGGTTCAGAGGCCCGTTATGGGTCTCCGAACTGGTTCGAACGGCAGGTAGTTCTGCCAGTTCGAAGGCAGGGGCGTTCTGCTTTAAGGGCAGGCGAGGGTGCACTTACCTCTCCCTCCACTTCCCCCAGCCGGTGATCAATGTTTTAAAAGTCCACTGGGGCGGCAGCGTGCCTCCCTGCCACCCTGTTGCCACCTTTACCAGAAGTAGATGAAAGTGTCCAATGTGCCTGCATGTGCTGGATGCATGCATGCGCCCGCGCATGCAGGTGCATCGGATACTTCCGCCTACTTCCGGCAAAGGCAGCAACAGGGTGGCAGGGAGGTATGTTGCTGCCCCAGTGGAGTTTTAAAACATGGAGTGCTGGTGGGGGGGGGGAAGCAGAGCAAGGGGTATGTGCACCCTTCCCCACCCTTAAAGCAGAACGCCCCCCACCCTTGAGCCTCACCCACCCAGTTTCATGCACATCCCTAGGCTTTATGTCAGTTTCATATATCAACAAACACCCCAGTGGGGACTATGACGTAGCTTTAAGCCTGTCGGTACAGGAGCTTGTGCTTGAACCTCAGACCCATTTTAAAAAACAGTGGGCAGGATCCAGACTAAGTCATGACTAATTCTCATTGCAATTAATGGAACTCGTATCTAGTCATGACTAATTTGATTGTGTTGACAGGCACTGGGCAGGATCCAGACTCTGTTAGTAATGACTTAAGTCAGTTGGATCTCATTTACTTCAATAGTGCTTAGGGTGGATCCTACCCACAGAGGCTATTCTCATGACTGCTGGAAAGACCGGTGATTCTCACCTGGTGGCTAGCCCGCTTAATTTCCCTTCCTCTAAAATGAAGTTAGTGGAGCAAGCACTCTGCAAATTCCAGTTTCCTGTTTGTGAGTCACCGCAGTGCAACAAGCCTCCCAGCCTTGGAGGTCTCCCAAGAATCACTCAGGGCTTTCTGGGACTCCCAGGGGCTGGGGGGGAGGCAATCCTCACTCCCCCACCTGGCTCCATGTCAGAGCCGGTAATCATGTGGGCAGCCGATCCGGCGGCCCAAGGAGGGCGTACGTAGTGCTCGTGTGCAGGGAGCGCGGGCCAATCCCATTCTCCCTGCCAAATTCTCCTTGGCTCTCCATACTGCTCGTAATGTTTTTATATGATCATCATACATGCATAAGACAAGACTTGCTCAATAAAATTCAGAAGTCCGTCTACTTCAGCATTCCTTTCCCAGGAATAGCCAACTGTTATCTCTGGGTCCATTCAAATGCTATGGCCTGACAGCACATGTGAACAGAAAGGGGTGTGCCAAGAGCATCTGGCATTCCCAATCATTGGGAGGATTTCTCTCCAGATAGAGCAATTGTCTCAGCATAGAAATGCTGTAATTGTAGAGGGTGGGGGCGGAGTTATGACACACAGCATAGGAATGTGTACAACATGCATGGTTACATAACCACTGATGTCCTCCAAGTCTCCTGATCCTGCAGCAGCCCTGCCTGAAGGGTTGGGGATGGGGTGTTGTCACCCTCTATCATAACACTTCCCCCCTTTCCAGTTTCTGGTTAGGCAATCTCCAGATCTTATTTATTTATTTGATTTATATACCTCCATTCCAAAAATGGCTCAGGGCAGTTTACAATAAAGTAAAAACAATTAAAACCAGTTAATGATTAAAATCAAAACTATAAAAAAAGATGATAAAACCAATTAAACATTCAAACAGTTAAAAATCCTGAAAAACCAGGGCAAACATTTATAACAATTTAAAAGTTTACAACAATTGAAAAACCCTGGAAGGCCAGACCAAACGGATAGGTTTTAAGGGCTCACCTGAAAGAGAATAATGAACTCAAATTATGGATTTCTACCGGGAGTGCATTCCATTCCATAGTCCAGGAGCAGCTACAGAGAAGCCCTGCCTCTGAGTCGCCATCAGATGAACCAGTGGTAAGTGGAGATGGACCTTCTCAGATGGCCTTAACGTGTGGTTGGGAACATGCAGAAAAAGGCACTCTCTAAGATAACTCAAACCTAAGCCATTCAGGGCTTTAAAGCTAATAACCAGCACTTTGTATTTTGCCCAGAAACATATCGGCAGCCAGTGTAGCTGTTTCAAAACAGGCATCATATGGTCTCTCCGGGTTGCCCCAGAGACCAATCTGCTGCTGCATTTTGAACTAACTGAAGTTTCCAAACTAGGTACAAAGACAGCCCCATGTAGAGCACTTTGCAATAGCCAAGCCTGGAGGTTACCAGCTGATGCAACACTGTTTTGAGGCCATCCTCTTCAAGGAATGGGTGCAGCTGTCAAATCAGCCAAAGCTGATAGAAAGTACTTCTGGCCATGGCCTCCACCTGAGACACCAGGGTGAGGCCTGGGTCTAGGAATCTTCCCAAGCTAAGCACCTGCTCCTTCTGGGAGAGTGTAACCCCATCCAGCACAAGAAGATCTAACTCACCCCTCAGATTCTGAGCCCCTACAATGAGAACCTCCATATTACTTGGATTCAGCTTCAATTTGTTATCTCTCTACAGAACAAGAAAGTCCAGTCCAAGTTATCAAAGGGCTTTTCTGCATCTACAAAGATCATTGAAGCTTTACTCCTCTTTTTTGTACAGTGGTCCCTCTACTTACGAATTTAATCCGTTCCAAATGCACATTTGTAAGTCGAAAAATTCGTAAGTCGAAAAGCGGTTTCCCATAGGAATGCATTGGGAATGGATTAATGCGTTCCGGAGCCTAGAAAAAAGACCCAGACCCCCAGTAAGGCTTGCAAACTGCACAGGAACATTTCTTTTCAAGAATAAACAGGCAGTAAACAGGCAGGCAAGTCAAGGAAACCACATGTAAAATTTGTAAGTTGAGGAAACCCCATCTAAAAATTTGTAAGTCGAGGAAACCCCATCTAAAAATTTGTAAGTCGAAAAAACCGCATCTAAAACCGGATCTAAAACTGCCGTTTGTAACTCGAAAAATACTTATGTCGAGTAGTTTGTAAGTCGAGGGACCACTGTAATATCATTTATTGCATTTAATGCAAATCTGAAATTGAATCTGAATTGAAATAGGGAACCAAGAGCACAAAATAAAACTGCACACAGATGACATGGTTCTGACCATTACTCAGCCAAAGGATTATCTGGAAGCAATAATAGAACATATAGACCAATACAGTAAGGTCTCAGGATACAAGATTAACAAAAATAAAACACAGATTATTACATGGAATTTGTCAGCCATGGAACTATGTTATTTACAAGATAAGACTGAGTTGTTGTTGATAGACAACAACTAAACCTATCAAATATCTGGGGATTAATCTGAAAGGCAACAATAAAGACTTGTTTAAGAATAACAATTTACAGGTATGGGAAACTATTTTGGCAGATTTAGAAAGGTGGAAAAAATTAAATCTCTCCTGGTTAGGAAAGATAGCATCTGTCAAAATGAATGTCTTACCAAGAATGAACTTCTTATTCCAAATGATTCCGGTCAAGATTGAAACATGGAATACTTGGCACAGATATTTAAACTCTTTTATCTGGACTTATAAAAAAACCCCAAGAGTTAAATTTAAGTTTATGCAAGATACAAAAGAAAGGGGAGGATTAGCTGTACTTAACTTGAAATTATATTATCATGCCAGTTGTTTGACATGGATTTTGGACTGGATTAGAATGCCAGATGGTTCATTTATGGATATGGAAGGATCAGATCTGCCGGAAGGACTACATAGATTCATGTGGACTAATTAAAAAGAAATAATCCAGAAATAAAATCCCATACAATCAGAAGCAGTCTGTTAAGTATTTGGAATAAATATAAGAAAAGGATTAGCCAAGACTTATCATCTCTGGCATCTATTTTGAATATATATATATATAATGATGAAGAAAAGTCTAATAAATATTATCTCTGGGGAGAGAAAGCATATACTTTGAAAAGTTTAACTACTGTAAAAGTTAAACCAAAAAAAATTCAAACTCTCATGTCGGAATGGTCTGAGGAACCTCCATGGCTTCAGTATTTACAAATCAGCTTGACCATGAGGAAAGAAATACAAAAACAAGGTGGAAAACTCAGAGACTTAACTGAATTTGAACTATTAATAACCGAAAATGTAGATCACTTATTGGGACTGATATACAAGTTGCTGCTGAAATATGACACAGAAATAGAACAGACCAAGGATTGCATGATTAAATGGATGCGAAATCTTAATAGAACAATCGATATTCAAGAATGGGAATACCAATGGAAGACAAACATTAAATTTACAGTAAATAGCAATTTAAGAGCAAATTGGTATTTGTCATGGGCAGATCATTATTTTGTGGGGTTTAGTTTGACTGCTCCATCTACCCTCTGCAGAGGTGGTGAACCAATTAGAATGGTCCACACCTAGAGGTTTATGAATCTGTTTGGTTTCCAGATGGCCCTCAGGGAGTTTCCAGTGTCCAGAGCTGGTGATTCTGTCAAGGCTCTGGGTGACTCTCTGGAACATGGAGACAGCCTGGGCTATTCTCTAAATACCGTCTCTGGCTCGGTGGAGCCTATTCCTCACTTTGTTTTTCTGAGGAGCTTAGGGCAATGAAACAACTCAGATGATGCCTGGAATGATACTGGAGAAAGGGTCATGGTGAATCTGACCAAACACAGGCTAGAACCCATTTTTGGGACTACTCCATGGTGGTGGGCCAGGTGAAAAAACACTTTTTCTCTGTGTCCATTGCATCTGCTCAGTATCGGCCAGTGGAGCTTCTTCGTGTAGCAAAGTTATTGCTTCATACATCCCCCTGTGTAATGAGGGAGGAACCATCTACAGCCTGCTGTGAACAGTTTGCATGCCACTTTGCAGATAAAGTCATCTGTATCCATGCTGATTGGAACTCCTGGATTTTGGAAGTTCTGGCAGATGTGCCTCGGGTACCATATGGTCCTATTGTGTTGGATTCTTTTCAGTTGCTGGAGCTGGAAGATGCGGACAGGATCCTGGGCAGTGTGCAGGCAATGTTGTGCGCTCTAGACCCTTGCCCTTCATGCCTAATAAATCTGCCAAGAAGGGTACAGGCTGCCAGCCTGAGGCTGGTGGTTGGAGGCTGTAATCAATTAATTGGGAGGGCAGGATAACATTGTACCTCAAGGAGGCACTGATGAGACAGATATTTAAGTTTAAAAACTTTTTAAATAGAGATAAATTATTTTCATATTTAATATTTGTACTTTTAATTTGTATTTTAATTGTGCATTTAAAAAAACTATATTGTAAATAGCTTTGGGCTTATTTTAATGAAAAGCGGTATAGAAATGGAAAAATAAATTTTAAAAAATAAAATGAATATATTCAATCTGCTTAAGTAGGTCAGAATTATCCCCTCACTTTTAAGTTCATATTATAACAGATAGAAAAAGTATTGACGCTTTTTAACTTCGGTTCTGGAGAAGACTTTTGAGGATACCATGGACAGCCAGGAAAACAAACAAATGGATCATAGAACAAATCAATCCAGAATTTTCACTCGAGGCACAAATGACCAGGCTCAAACTATCATACTTTGGACACATTAAGTGAAAACCCAGCTCCCTTGAGAAGTCCATAATGCTGGGAAAGGTTGAAAGAAAGAGGATGAACAGCAGCAAGGTGGATGGACTCGATTATGACAGCAATGACTGCGCCACTGAGAGACCTTAAAGGTCAAATTAAGGACAGATCATCCTGGAGAGAATCTATCTATGGGTCACTAAGAGTTGACACTGACTTGACGGCAGTTAATCAATCAAAAATTCACTTCTGAATCTGCTGCTGCTGCTGCTGCTACTACTTCTACGCATATGATTTTCAGGGCTTTTAGCTGTTTTATTGGTTTTATTGTGTTTTAATAGTTTGATTTTAATTGTTAATTTGTTTTTAATTGTTTTTATCATGTTGTGAACCGCCCTGAGCTGTATCGGAAGGGCGGTATATAAATCTAATAAATAAATAAATAAATAAATAATATTTATATATCACTTTTAAAGCAAGGTTTCCAAAGCACTTTACATAGACAAACAAGATGGTTTCCTGCCCCCAAATGGTTCAGAATCTTAAAAACATAAACATAAGATAGACACCAGTAACTGCCTAGGAGGGATGTGCACGGAACTGGTGGGGGGAGGTTCGAAGATGGGGGGGCATAAATTTAAGGGTGAGGGAGGCTGCATTTCCCCCGCCCGCTGCATTTCCCCCACTGGCACTCCATTCAAAAAGTTCCCATCAGGGCAGCAGCGTACTTCCCTGCCGCCCCAGTGTCCTCTTTGGCCGAAAGCACCCGGGATGCACGGTCCCACCGGGTGCATGCATGTGCACATCACGCTCACTCGCATGCCTGCCTGACATGCGAGCGAGTGAGTGTAACATGCATGTGCATGCACCTGGTGTGTGCATACGTGCTGGGTACTTCGGGGTACTTCTGGCAGGGAGGTACACTGCTGCCCCGATGGGCACCTTTTGACTGGAATGCCGGTGGGGGAAATATGGCAGGTAGGGTAAGGGCCCACCCTTAGAGCTATGCCCCCCCCACTTCAAACCAGCTGAACTGCCAGCTCCTTGCATATCCCTTCTGCTTAGGGAAGGATGCTGTGCTGAGGGTGGATAGGACCAGTTGCTCTCCCCTTGCTAAATATAAAAAGAATCACCACTTGAAAAGGTGCCTCTTTGTTCAGTTAGCAGGGGTAATCTAGAGCAACTGGGAGTGATTTTGTCAGGCAAGCTTAATTATTTTTCTTAGGTTGTCATCCTGAACAAACTTTGATTTGAAATAAATATGACTTGCTCACATTGATTTTCTAACAAATAATTTAGAGGCATTGTGTGCTTGCATCATTTTTCATGAGCTACTTTAAAGAAGGAAAATGGCCTCTACGTGTGGCTGGACAAGAAGTATTTATACAGAGAACTTAATAGCTTATCTGTGGCCCATGATGCACAAGTGCTCTAATAACACTGATATACGATGGAACTATTCTAGCCACCGCAATAAATCTCTTCAAAAGTGGTGCACCTGATGATAAAGAAGTATGCTTGGTGTCTGCCTTAAAATCTACAAGTTTTAAGAGCAATAAATAATTTTTATAAGCTAAAAGGCTTGGGATGTGACTCACATTCAGAGCTGGGAAGAGCAGGTGAAAGTTAGGCAGGAAGGGCTATGTCTTACTAAAACTAAGGACACATACTAAGTGATGTAAGCAGGGGCATACCAAGGTTGGAGTGGACCCAGAGATGAGATTTAAAAATGGGCCCCTCGCTGCTCTTCTTCTCCTGGCCCCATGTCTCTGTTGCAGAAGAACGTTAAGGACATGTCTAATATAGTGTAGCAGATTAACAGAGGACAGGAGACTATGGTTACAAGGTGTAAACAAGAGCAGAACCAAATAGTACAACAGTGAGGCAATTCTCACAAAAGGGCGAAATCGGGCTAAGGGAGCCTAGCCCGATTTCACCCGCGTATGAGAAACACCGGGCTCGCAGCCAAGCCGGTCTCACCAAAGCAGGTAACCCGCTACAGTTACTCTCCCCTAAGCCCAGGTTAGGGGAGCGAGAGCTCCCCTAACCTGGGCTTTCGGATCATATGTTGCTGCAGTGAGGCTCCATGGTGCGGCAACTCATGAGTAGACCCCTGACCGGTAGGCTAAAAAGCAGCCTCCAGGCTCAGGGGTCTCTCCAGCATGCCTTGTGCGCTCACATAGGGCATGCTGGAACTTCCAGGGGCCACACGGCCCCCTATCCCCACAGCCCCTGCCGGCTCCACGACAGAGCCAGCAGTTGTGTGGGTGGCCGATTCAGCCACCCAGGGCTCTGCGGGCTCTCCTCTGCGGGAAGAGTGGGCTAAGCCCTCTCTCCCCACTTAACCCCTTCTGACAGTTCCCACTGATCATGGGAACTGCCTCAGTATTAGCTTAGTCCTTTGTCTTACAAGAGGGCAATCCATGCTTGCTACCACAAGACCAGATCTCCTCCCCTTCTGTGGGTTCCAAAGGAAAATTCTGTTCCAAGCTTAAGATTTTTTCGTCAGGGCTGTAGCATGACGGGACTTTAAAAAACAACAACAATATTTTTCATTTGGAAAAGGCAGGTGAAGGCATATCCAGGCAAACCAGTTTAAAATTATCAGCCACCCAGACTTATGACAGAGAACCTTTGATCCAGCCACAGGCAAGGCTTTCCATCCAGTGGAGTGTCTACCATATGGGGTCATGTATGGGCTGCATTATGTAGCCAGAGAGACTACACTGCAAGGTCATTTGAAACTTGATTCCATCTCTCTGTCCAGAGGTCCTTAATTCTCTGCTCTTGGCATGGTCTCAAATGACAAACATTTTGGTTTACTCATCTGGTTTCTCTTCAGTTGTGGCTACTAGCATGGCTTGAGAGACAATTTTTTGAGTAGGTCACATATGGAATGGCCATAAGCCCATTCTAATAACAACTTGCAAGGAGAAACTTAGCACTTTGCAAATTTTTGATTAATTGTAACAAATGCCGTTTTTGTGAGCAAACTTTCTTAGGTTTCCATGACCTTTGAGATGGTTCATGTCCTGTTTTTGTTCTTTTCAGAAACTGACCCTTCCTTCCCACACTATGCTACGGCCCTCATACAATTTTCATTTTTGTGTCTGGAAGTGTTGCCCTCTGTGACCAGTAAAGCCTCTACCACAGTTTTTTACCAGGAAAAAATGCAACTGGTACCTGCATTTAAAGGGAAATTATGAACATTGGAGAAAGGGCTTCCAATTTTCATTGGAAGAGCATCTGCTTTGCATGCTGAACATCCAAGGTTCAATCCCTGGCAGCATCTCCACGAAGTGCTGGGAAAGACTCCTGCCTGGGATCCTGGAGAGCCGCTGCCAGTCAGAGTAGACAGTACTGAGCTAGATGGATCAATGGTTTGGCTCAGTATAAGGCAGCTACATATGATCCTGATTCGCCCAAGCCCTTAGTGAAACCAATCCTTAGGAGGACCATGTATGGATGTAGAAACTTGAATTTACATTAAATGGACTATGTTTGTTATATATTTTGTCAACAATAATAATCAAATCTGAAGCTATAAAAGTTTAAGGAGTCCTTTGAATAATGAAGGAAAGTGCTGGAATTAAATAAACCAGATTTTTTTTTTAAAAAAAATATTGTTTATTGTAAACATCTTTTAAAACCTGACAGGAGTTACAATCCCCACCCCCTAATTTTTAGCATAAAAAGAAGTAAGTAAAGCAACAGTTTATTGTGGCCATACTTCATACTGCCCTACTTCCGTAAATTGTCTCTAAGCTCTAGGGTAAATACAAAAAACATTACTGTTTTTAAATTGGATACAAGAGCACAATCTATGTTGTAGCATAAATTGCTACACGGAGGCTATCAGATATGTTTAAACACATTGCTGTTCAACAAATTCCAGACAGTGTGGAGCTGGTTTTAACTTGGGTAGTTACTGTTAGTGCTTCTATTAAATATTTGAAAATGCTACAAGGTCACCAAGGCACATCTGTGAAAGGTTCTTTGTTATTATACCGGCCAGGGTAGTCAGAAACACTGCCAAGGTAATGGTGTGCCAGTAAAGGCTGAAGCTGCTGTACTTCCACTGAACAACTCCCTCCTTTCCCCACTTACTATAGTGAGTAGAGGAGAGGACAGGGCAGATAGCGTAGTAGCTGCAGCCATAAACATCAGCACTTTCTATGAACATGTATGAAGCTACCTTATAGTCCTTCTGGCCATTTGTTTATCTAGGCACTGGCAGCATTGTCTCTGCTGACTGGCATCAGCTCTCTAAAGTCTCAGAAAGAGGTTTTTCTCAGCCTAGAATTCTGGGATCCTTACAGCTTGGTATTCCGAGGACTGATACTGGGATCATGCATTCAAGGCATGTGTGCTACCAATGAATTATGAGACTCCCCTTACTTGAAGCATTTTCTATACCCTCAATGATCGCTTAAAAAAATTAAAACACTGGCTGCATACTCACGTAATGTTCAAATGCAGGTGAAGGGGCCAGAGGTTCCACTCTAGCGTTATGTGCAAATGTGAGCAATTGGAGTTTGGTGCAGTGACAAAACTGCGTTTTCAGATTTGGAACTCCAATCTGAACACTTGGGTTGTAGTGAGTTTCGTTGCTGAAGTTGGACACAGACTGTGATATGTCCAAATGCAGAACCACAGGCTGTGTTCACTTCTAATGGAGTCCTCCCTCAAATCTGGCTGTGATTGGCTGCATGGGCTGTCCTTCAGTCAAGAAGGAATCCTGCACAGCCAGTGCCCCCTCCTCTCTGCAGTCTTGCTGACTGCAGAGAGGAAGCTCTTCACTACATCCAAATTCAGACAGGAGAGTGCAGAGAAGGGGGAGCAGAACCACAGGTCCATTGGAACTGTGGTTCTGCATTACAAGTGAAGGCAGTCAAAGTCTCTCTGTGTGAGTGTGTGTGTGAGTATGCATGTGCAAACACGGAGCATATGCTCCAGAAGCAGAGTGATTTTGGTCAATCTCCCCTTCCATATAAAGCCAAATGTGGGCTGGTTCAAATGAACAGCAGCGGCTACACAAGATAATGGGCCCATGATGAGAATTCGCCCACCCCACCCGATCATCACTGAGCAGTTTGCCAATGCATTCTCAGCATATCCTTTAATGGCATGGGAGGGGGTTTCATCTAAACACACTGTAGAGAGGTGATTCTGATTAAACCTTTTGTTGGGAACTTTTGTTGAAAAGCAGTATAAAAATATTTGTTATATTCATATTCATAAAACTCCTCACACACCGTTCAAGGATGTGCCAAGATTGCTTCCACACATCCTGTGTTCTTGCTGCAGATACATTCTTGCCATAGCACCAGCATTGTCATGTGTGGTGGCTATTGTGCATTTGAACCAGCTCTGTGATTCCTGAATTTGCTCAGCAGTTTTCTCCTCTCCCCTCTGATGGTCCTTCTCATGAGTTGTGATGGGGTGTCCCCATGGCCTGGCATTCTTGTAAGTGGTCCGCTAAGGATCAGCACCCATCATTATCACATAGGAGGAATCTTCCCTCTCAGTGCTGGCAATGCTGTTCCTGCTGCCGAACTTTTCTCATGAGTAAGCCTAGAGACCGTATACCCCCAAAGGGGATGGTACTGGGTCCCCCTTCCCCAACCTTTATGTGAAAAAAAATAGAACTTGTCTTCTCAAGGATCTCTGGTTGGGGTTGCCTTTTGAACCCAATCCTGGGGGGAAACACACACACACACACACACACACACACACACACACACACACACATTTGTTCCACTCCTGGCCCTGCTTATGTTGGCAACTGGAGTGTTTGTGCTTGTGAACATACATCATTGTCACTTCCTTCTTGGGAAGCAAAGTACTTTGTGCCCATCAGTTATCCCATTCACTTTCCCTCTTGCTAGCCTGGTGTAGGGAGTAAGGGACAGAGTGGGAAGAGGAAATGCCCCTGTGTGACTGTGCCACTTGACAGCTGACAAGCCAGGGATGCAAGCTGGTGCTGTCCTTGTTGCTGGGCAACTCCAGAGCTGTGAGGGTGACAGGCGGGTCGGGGCTACTGCTTGGAGAGGCAGCCAGAAAGAAGCGCCACAGGCATGCAGCAGCTGTGATCCCGGGCACGTTTATGCCACCACCTCTATGTTAGCAGTTCGAAAATCAGCACGAAACTGCAGTTATTGTGGCTTCCAGGTTTGGACGTAACACTTTGGAGGCCAAACCAGAGGTCTCAGCAGTGAACCTTTGTATAATCTGAACTTGTGTAAACTGCCTTGGGATTGTTTTAATGAAAGGCTGTTAAATAAATTTAACAATAAAATAAACAAAATAAACTTTCAAATTGGGGCAAACCACAGGTCACTTTTGGCCTGAATTTGGACTTACTGGAGTTCCAACCTATGCCCCGTTTAACTCTGGTTTTGTGTTATGTCTGAACCTGTCCTTAGTTTCAGTTGCAGTATGGGTGAAATGAAAGTTTTTTTTGTACAGGTTTTTTGGTCATAGGCCAAGGTTCAGTTTGTTTTCCTGCTGACAACAGTCTCTAATATTTATTCAAAGAGGATTCTCTGTTAATTTTCTGAGGTGTACTATTAGCCAATATTCTGTCCATGTTCTGTTAATGAAATTGTAGGACTGTAAAGGATTGGAAATAATTGTAATAGGCATCAGTAATCCCATTGCCATGAGATGCATTATTATTGGGCTGAATACAATAAAATCCCTTTTGCTTGCAAGATCTATCATGGAGCTAAAGACAAATAATGTCTTTTGAGATTTTAGAAATGCTAATCAGAAAAATGGAAACAAATTAAGCTTTGCCACGGCTGAGGAAAAACAATACCTTTATGTAAAGACATTTTGGAATATAGCTGTATTTCAGAATTTTAACCTACCCTTTAACTTTGAGTGGAAAGTGATGGAAAACCTGAAGACTGTTTTCATTTTTCTTCTCACAGCAAGGAATAAGGGCAGAACACTAACATTAAAGAACATTAATTTCCCCATTTTACAGACTAATCATTTTGTGTGAGGTTTGAGAATAAGGACTTTAGCAAAAGTGTAATGATGTACGAGGTGACCCTTTCATGAGGTGTGGTGAGGTGGTTGCCTCAGGCAGCAGATTATTGGGGCATCAACAAGGTGGCAAGATGCCCCCTGCCACCATTTTTGGAGCAGTTCTTTTGGACTGATCTAACCCTTGCAAACTTTGTAAGGTGCATGGAGCAAAGAAAGGGGGCTGCCCTCCTCTGCTCATACTCCTTGCAAAGTTTGCAAGATGGATAAGAAGAAACTGCTGGCAACCTTCCCTCCTCCTCATCCCCTACTCCACTTTCAAAGCTCTCAAGGGTTGTTTGCACCCAGACCAATGAAGACACAAGGTATATTTGGAAGGCAAAGGCCATATCAAATAGTCAGCAACAAGGAGCAGGATTTCCATCCCCTACACTGCCAGACTCACAACCACAGTGTGAGTCCCAGCCTCAAATGCAATGGGCAACACACCTTGGCTCTGTGCAGCATCATGGCCCACCCTATGGCTGAATGCTGCCTCTCTTAGCCAACCTAATAACAAGACATCTGCAAAAGGTATCAACCCCCCCATAAGCTACAGAGCCTTTAAGGTTGGTGATGCTGCAGCAGGCTAGAGAAAGGACTCCCTGAGACATAAAGTGTTTAGAGACTGAGCCAGGACTCCTCATCATGTCAAATATGTACTTATGATGCTCAACAAGGCCTACACTAATATTTCCCATACTGCACTGTATTGACCACTATTGTCAGCTAAAGACTTACTACAGGAGATAGTATGAGGTAGGTTTAAAAAGGCTAATTCAATGAAGGCCAAAAAATTTCCTACAAATTTTTTTTTATGTGCCCCCCCCCCCCACCAAGTGCATCCAGCTGAAACCCGCACTATGCCCCTCGGGGCAGGAAGGGAGGGCTCGCTTCTTCAAACCTGAGTGCTAAGTCAGGAGGGCACAAACTACAACAGGTCCTAAGGAGGGGTGTACACAGAAACGGTTTTGCCATTTGGGTTCAAATCTGGACCGGATTAGAACTGACCCAGCCTGGTCCAGTCCTGGGTTTGGCTGAACCAGGTCTGGTTTGGTTCGGCCATCAAACCGGGATGAACCAGTTCAAGGGCCAGTTCTAGTGTATCTGGCGATGATTCCCCTTTTCAAGTAAAGGGGGCAATCCCTATCCTAAAGGCCAGGAGGGTGTTGGGCGAGAGGCAAGGGTACTCTGTACCTTGAGGAGGAGGAGGCCATTTGGAGGTGGCGGAGAGACATCAGATGCAGTGTATGTGGGGGGCTCCTCCAAGCCCCCTGCTGGCTTCCCGAATGACAGCCCATGCTGGTGGAGGCCGAGTTCGGCTGTCATTCAGGAGGACAGTGGGGGGCTTGGAAGAGCTCCCACCACTGCCCCTGCCACATCCAATGTCTCTCCTCTGCCTCTGCCACCTTCACAGTGGCCTCTGCCACCTCAAAAAGGTACAGAGTACCCTTTCTCTCACCTCTCGCCCTCTGCCCCTCAGACTTTTACATAGGGAATGCTCCCTTTACTTGTAAAAAGGAATCTTCACTTGATTCCCCCTTACAGGTATACCCCCAAACCAGTTCTTAGAACCAGGGCTGGTCCGGTTCGAACTTGAACCAGCACCCCCTTTGGGGCCAGTCCAGTTTGAACTCAGATTGCCCAAACTGGGCTGGTTTGATTTGAACCACGGTTCAGATCAAGCCAACTCACACACCCCTATGCCTAAGCTCCTGCCCACTCCTGACCCAGCAGCCAATATCCTGGCCCTCTTTGCCTCATGCTTCATCCCAAAGAAGTTGGGGCAAGCACATTGTGTCCCAGACACACAGGAGTGAGGAGCCAAATTTGGAAAAGAGTCTGGCTTTCAACAGGGGCATGGCACTTTGCCTCAGGCACTACAGTACTTTGTGCTGCCCCTGATGTGGTCTAACTCATACAAACACACAGGGATAACTACAGTAGTCCTCCACTATATGCCACAATTAAAAATATGGAGCCCTGAATTTATTCCAATGGGAATAATCACTAACTTCACAACTTTTTCAGGCTTACAGACTGCTGACAAACATATCCATCACTCACTTCACTGAGGACATTATGGTGACATTCAAAACATGTTGCCAGTTTTGACAAAGCAAGAAGATGTTTTGCATCTTCATATTAGAGCAGAGTTAAATTGATATATAGCACATGACGGAGCTGGGTATGTAACCTGGATGAAAGAAAAAGAAGGGGAGCTCTGATAGCCAGCTTCAAATATCTGATGGGCTGTCACAAAGAAGAAGCCCTGGCGTAGGAGGAGCAGGAGCAGGAGCTGGAGCAGGAGAAGCAGGATGAGGAGCAGGAGCAGGTGCAGGGGGTTCAGAAGGAGGAGGAAGAGAAGTGGGTTTATTCTCTGTTGCTCCTGAGGGCAGAACTAGATCAATGGGTTGAAATCAACAGGGAGCAGATTCAGGCCAGACAGCAGGAAGGTTTCCTCAACAGTGGAACTATCAGCCTTGTGCTGTGATGAACTCTCCTTCACTGCAGCTTTTCAGACAGAAGCTGTCAGGGATTCTGTAGCAGTTTCCTGCATGGAGCAGGCAGTTGGATTGGAAGATCTCCAAGGTCCCTTCCAGCAATAACACTCTCCAGTTCTATGACTGCATAAGGAGTTCCATGTGAAAGAGAGGGTGAGGAAAATGCAGTGGGGATTGGATCATATCTGTAATATCCAACTGCCTCTTATATTACAGTGCCTTACAGTGAAATATAAGAAAAATGCTCTGAGCCCCTTAAAATACACGGCTATCCTGGTGTGAACTCATTCATGGTTAGTATGCATAGCAACAATTGGTTTTAGAAAAAAGGAGAGGAGGCAGGAAATGAAGGGATCTTCCAGCTAAGCCTTGAGAATGAGAGATACGTTTCCATTTCTAGCATCCAATGCTGTTACCAAGCTCAACTCTCTTTGATTGGCACTGAGATTGTCCCCATCTGATGCTTTTCCCTAGGTTTATATTGGGAAAAAGTAGTCCTTCATTTATCTCAACTCTCCACTGCAATGCCTTTGAATTTGCCAAATGAGAATCCCGTCAAATCACCAAAATTGTTTTTTCAGTCTAGGATGAAAGATGCAATGTCTCTGACACGTTTCTTGCCTTATTTTTCCCCCTCCACCATATGCTCTACTTTTGCGGCCAACATAATACTAACCAGGGATAATTCTATGAAAAATGTGACAATATATCACCCAGCAATGAAATTCTGAGGATAATATCCATCATTTTTAAAGGAGCAGCACATCCTTTGATCCCATCACATATTATTAATACATGGAAGAGCAGTTCTGTATTGATATATCTTGGACACAGCTAGGGTAGCATGCTTAATTATTGTAGCTGAGGGCTTTATCCATGTTCCCAAGTTTTGGGGAACCTAAATAGGATGGACATTTATGATTTGCATCAACATTTCTCCATCAAAAATGTAAATGTCAAAATGGAAAATATCTGATAGACAGATACTTTATTTACGGCCAATGGCCAAAACAGAAAATATCTGACATATTTTGGACATTTGTAGATACTTATTTCAGCTACAGCTCTTGCATGTAAAACATGTGCTCTATTCTGCCACTCAGTAATTATCTATATAGTTTTTTGGGGGGGAGGGGGGATTGTTGATTTTTTGCAGTTTACTGCAAGAACAAGCTGCAGCTTTCAGAATAAGGATGCCAGCGGAATCAGCTTGCAACCAAAGATCTGGTGATATCATTGAATCTGTTGCCCATTCTGGGGCACCATAGAAAATAAGTTGTTTTTGCACTGGGAGCAGAAAATCACAGATGCTAAAAATATCAGTGACTGACATGCTGACTAATGCTGCCTGCCTGCAGCTAGGGAAAGCACACATGCAATGCTAGGTTTTTTTGCCAGTGGCCTTGTGCCATAACTCTGCCCTTACTTTTGAGAAAAACACATGGATTGTATTGCATGTCTACTGCGGATAACAATACACCTGTGATTATTTTGACATGTATTAAGAACATGACTTACTTGTCCATTGTGAATGATGATGCTGTCATGCTGAGATAACAGACTGGCAGTTTGGGGGCAGTTGTGAACCTATCTTTGCTACAGGATTCCCAGGAGGCAAGGAAGGCCAGATGTGTACACCAACTGTGCACCAACTCAATATGCCACAGCTGTGAAAAAGGCCAATTCCATGCTAGGGATCATGCCAGGAAATTTAGGACCAACAAGCGGAGGTACTTTTTCACACAATGCATAATCAACTTGTGGAAATCTCTGCCACAAGATGGGGTGACAGCCAACAACCTGGATGGCTTTAAGAAGGGTTTGGATAACTTCCTGGAGGAGAGGTCTATCAATGGCTACTAGTCGGAGGGCTGTGGGCCACCTCCAGCCTCAAAGGCAGGATGCCTCTGAGTACCAGTTGCAGGGGAGTAACAGCAGGAGAGAGAGCATGCCCTCAACTGCCCTCAGCAATGTCTGCAATACCCTACCTTAGTGTATTTGGAGATGGGGCCAGATCTCAATGGTAGAACACCTGGGTTCAATTTCTGGTATTTCCAGGTAGAGCTTTTCCTACCTGGAAAAGCCACTGCCAGTCAGTGTAGGCAATACTGAGCTAGATAGACCAATGATCTGAGTCAGTATAAGTGGGCAGTATACAAATTTATTACATACATAAATAAAATAAATAAATAAATATAAGGCAACTTCCTATGGAGCTGCCTGTGTAAACTATCCATAAAGTATAGCTAGTACAGAATGCAGCAGCTAGACTGCTAACCAGGGTCAGATTTTTATAGCATATAATTCCTATGTTAAGTCAGTTGCACTGGCTACTGAGTGTTGGACTAGGACTAGGGAGATCTGAATTATAATCCCCTTTCAGCTATGAAAGTCACTGGGTGCCTCACTTATCTTTCAGCCTAACTTACCTCACAGGGTTGTTGTGGGGATAAACATACCCATGTACAGCACTCTGTAAGGAAAGGTAAAGTGTGCCGTTGAATCAGTGTCGACTCCTGGCGACCACAGAGCCCTATGGTTGTCTTTGATACAATACAGGAGGGGTTTACCATTGCCTCCTCCCGCACAGTCTGAGATGATGCCTTCCAGCATCTGTACTTAGTTATAAATGTAAAAATAAATAATAAAAACAAATTAATATCCAGGAATATTTCACTGGCTGACATTTCTGGAAGTACCAATGCTTCTCACAAAGCCGTGGTGTTGCTTCACTGCAGGGTAATGCAGCTCCACACTGGGGGGATTATTTTTGGCCTTCTCCCCTGCTCCCTGTGACCTGAGAGCTGAGGCCCTGAGGGCTGTTCAACCTTCAGGTGTATTCCAGGAAAAAAATTGGTACTGCAGCTGCCGCTGCTGCATGCTTCCCCAGAGAGCTCTTTGGAAGTACAAAAATAAATAAGAGCAATGCCGGTACCACTCCAGCTAAACGTTCTCCCATTCGCTCCAATTGCCCTGCAACTTTCACTGTGGGGTGATAAAAACTGCAGGGCTTACTATTCCAGTTAGTCCCAGTAAATACTGCCAGAATACTGGCAAACTGATGCAGCTGAACACTTCAATCCCAGCCATAAATTTGATGTCTATTTGAGAGCCTAGGGTTGTTCTCATGACCACAGATTCCTGAGCAGGAGGGGGTTAACCTAGGAATCTGTAGACATCTGAGGCACCAGGAATCCTCCTGATCCAGCAGTTCCAAACCTGGATAGCCCAGATCCGCTAGCCGGGTTAAAAGTGAGACAGGATACAAAGAGAGCAGCTATATCTTTTTGTTTTGATCATCTGTGGCACCAGCATTTTAAACTGCCAGTTTAAACCAGGCTGCCAGTGGTCATGTTTTTCATAGAGTCCTGTGGCTTGCAGGGCCAGACAGAGTGGAGTTGCTGCCATACTGAAGGCTGCCTCTCCACTGCTCATGCAATGCATTGTGGAATATGTGGAGTCTTCAGCTGCCAATATTAAGAATAGAGATCATTGTTCCAGTGCTCATTTGGGCATGCAAGCTGAGGAGCCCAATAGAGGCTTGGCTAATCTGGGAGGCACAAGGCAGAAGCATGAATTATTGATTGACTGATTGATTGATGTGTTTATGTGTTTATTTATTTATTTATTTCACTTTTATACCAACCCAACTTGTGTCTCCAGGAGGTTCACAATGATCAAACAGTTAAAAACACATATAAAAACACATAAAAACAATTAAAAACTAACAGTTTAAAAGTGAATCACAAAATTAAAAACCTATTAAAAAGCTGAAAAAGCCTGAGTAAAAAGATGGTTTTTAAAGTATTTTTTAAAAATTGTCGGCGATGGGGAGAATCATGTCTCAATAGGGAGTGCATTCCATAGTCCCGGTGCAGCAACCGAGAAGGCCTGTCTCTGTTCAGACGAACTGGCGGCAACTGGAGATGGGCCTCCAGGGATGACCACAATGGACGGTGGGGCTCATAATGAAGAAGACATTCTCTCAAATACCCAGGGCCTAAGCCGTTTAGGGCTTTATAAGTTATAACTAGCACTTTGTGTTTTGCCCGGAAACCTATAGGCAGCCAGTGTAACTCCATCAGCAGAGGTGTAACGTGGTCTCTCCGAGATGACCCAGAGACCAACCTGGCTGCCGCATTCTGAACCAACTGAAGTTTCTGGACTACGTACACAGGCAGCCCCACATAGAGCACATTACAAAAGTCAAGTCTGGAGGTTACCAACAAACGTACAACTGTTTTGAGGTCATTCATCTCAAGAAATGGGCGTAGCTGGCGTATCAGCCGAAGCTGATAGAAAGCACCCCTGGCCACCACCTCAACCTGAGAAACCAGGGAGAGGTGTGAATCCAGAAGTACTCCCAGACTGCGAACCTGTTCCTTTTGGGGAAGTGTGACCCCATCTAGAACAGGTAGATCAAAATCGTCTCTGAATTCCCTCCAGCCCACCACAAAAGGTGGTGAGAATAGGCTCCCTATGTACAGTATCTTGAAAACTGAAGACCAAATTACAGCTGCAGTGTGAAAATTATTTTTGAAGGACGTTGGCAGCTGCTATCATGCTGGTGATTGCCATGTCAGGCAAAGCAGCTTCTATGGTTGTGATAATGTTCTACTCCCCAGATTAGGTTTTAACCAGACTATAAAACTATGGTTTGAAGTCAGTTTTCAAAATCTGGTTGAACCTGGCCAGGGATAGCATTGGTAGAAGCCGCATCCAGAGGTAATGAGAAACTGGAGGTAAACAGGGCAGAGGTTGGAACTCCGTTACATCCAAATGCACGCAACCATGGTTTTGTGGCAAAAGCGACTTGTAGTTTGCCTCGCAAAACTCTAATTTGAACCTTCAGTTTGTAATTAATTCCACCACTGTAAACTGAGATTGTTCAGTGGCAGCCTTACATCCAAATGTGAACAGCGACATAACTGTGGTTTCATTTACTTTCTGGAGCTGTAATCATGGAGACTGTGATGCAGACCCACCCATGATTTCACCCGCTCCATGCCAGTGGCATTTGTCGCTGGCCACCTCTCCAAACAATCACCATGCCCCCCATCTCTGATCCAACAAAACACGTGCCTGGCAACGTGCCTGGCAAGGATCGCCCCAGTGAAAGGAGTGATTTGACATAAGTGATGACAATGGATGCTCTTCCTGAGAGGACCACTCACTCATGAGAGTGTAAGGCATGGGGAAACTCCTTCACAACTCATTAGAAGAACTGTCTGTGGGGACAGGGGTGTCAGGTGGAATCTGTAATAATATGTGACAACAATCCCCTTCTCCCATGGTCTTCTTTATACAAGCAAGCCTGGGGATGGGAACAGCTCTCTGTCTTGTTGACTGCTGTGAAAAAGCTGTCAAAGTGTGCCCTCTACCAACCCATCTGCCCATCTGAATATGTCCATCTATGTTTTTCCACAGAATGGTGAACCTGCTCTCCTGAGGTCACTGAAAAATTGGGGCTTCCCTCTTCCATGATTCCGTAAGGCAGCAGATCTGCATACAGTGCAACACCTATCCAAACCTGGGAAATTTGAATGAACATCAAGATCCATCCCCAGTCCTGATGTTTCCCCAGTGTGTCTTCCAGCTATGCTCGGATACATGGAGCATCAAAATCTCCTTTGGGTGCATGAAAAGCTTCCCTGGAGAAGAAGGGATAGCTGTGCAAAAGTTCTATCATTAATGGGATCGTGGGGGCCCCACGCAAATGGGACCCTCTTTGTTGGATTCGCTCATCTCATGAGTGTTTAGTCCAATGGAAGACCAAAGGTTTTGTTGAGCCTAAGGTCCTCCCCAGTAGGCTGATCCTTTCATGAGAGTGCTAGTCCTCTGGTGGCAAGCTGCCATGTGGGCAAGAGGGTGGTTCATGGACTGCTTTGCTGGAGTGAGCCCTCCCAAGGGCATCCTTGGTCACTGTGGGTGAGACTGCAAGCTCCTTTGTCCTCCCTCATATACATATCCTCTCCTAGGAAGTCATCATGTTCTTTTCCCTTTCCTAACAGGAAAATTGTGGGGGGGCCCCTCCAAGATTTTTCTTGTGTGAGACAGTTTTGTTTTGGGGCTCTTAAAAGGGTGGCAGTGCAATCACTATCAGAAGAAGGGCTTGAATGGCATGGCATTTAAAGGAATACAAATGCCCTTTCCCTGCCAAGGGCAGGCGGACCATTCATAGAAGGCACGATCACGCTTGGCATACCCCCTTTAAGTCTGTGGACAATGGCTGCTGCTCTTGTGAAGTGCTAACGCCTAGCCTAGAGTCTGACGATGTAAGCACTACAGAGTTTGCTACGATATGGCCTCAGTGGACCAGGGAGAGGGAGGGGTTCCCCTTCCCTGAAAACGGAAGTTGCTGGACTGCGGTTGGATGAACTTCTGCAATGTGATACATGGTTTGAAAAATTAACCGTGGGTCCAGCAACCTCCGTTTTTCACGTTATGTGCAAATGCAGCCATAATGTTGCACCATGGTTAACACTGATAAGTGGAAAGTGTGTAGAGTTGACATGGGAAGGGAGAGGGGGGAAGTAATGGTGGCTGGGGGAGGCTGCAGGTAGATTATACATTTAATGTATAATGTAAGCACCCCACTACCACCTGGCATCCCAAGCAGACAATGGGCTGCTTGCCCCAGCTCTGACACTCAGCTGTCCAATGCATCAGCCATTTGAGGGGTTGGCACAAGTGCTCACCCCCAGGGCACGTTTCACCCTGGGGTGAGGAGAGCAGCTCAGGATGCTGGGTGGCAGCAGCAGTAGTGTTTATCTGTCATTAAAGGTATTCTAATCCTTCCATTCCACCTATCTTGCCTCAGCCTCCACCAGCCACCAATGGGGGGAAAGAAAGAGAAGGAACTTCATAAACAATCAAACATGTAACTGCCTTCTGCTTTCTTGTCATGTTTTAAAGGTTAGCATCATTATGTCTCCACTGGACCAGTGCCATTAGCCTTTAACCTGTGCCAGAAACTATGACTGCCTTTCCACAGAAAATGCAACACATTGCTGGAAAGTTTTCTTTTTTTATTCTCGTGAAAAAGATAAAAACAAATCAGAAGACTTTCTGCTCTCTAATCTCTTTCTATTTCAGAGAATAAAATGAAATATGAATGATATCTGTTCCAAAATTAAGTCATCTACATAAACTTTATAAGCCTTGGCTTTATGACATTTTATCCAAAATTCTAAGACATAAAGTCAATTTTAATTTGTTGGGTGAAATTGGAGAATTAATATTTTATGGAGACCCATTGTGTATCTTGGAAGTGTTTCATTTTATGACCTATACTGTTTGTAATTATAAAAGTGATACATTTTTATACATCTATAATGTAACAATACAATTACCATTTGTCGATCATTTGTCTTCCACAAAACCCGGCCCTTAATTTGGAACTTTTGATCAAGGCATTTTAGTTTTATATCCCATGGATTGATTTCTTTTTAAAGCAGCAAAAAGATGCCTGCTGCATTTCTAGCATAGCTGGATACTGGACATCACAAGCTTGCATCCTGTAGCTGATATATGTAATGGGGAACATATGTTAGCATCAGCTAGCAAATACCACCAGTAGTGAAAATCACAGGGGAACTGACACCAGCTAATTATTCTTGTCAGTAACTTGTTGTAAAAGGTATCAATTTCCATTTCCATGAACAGAAAGTCTTAAGCCAAAATCAAGGCAGGCAGCTATGCATTTCAGTGGCCTACATGAAGACTAATCTATCTATCTATCTATCTGATTTATATATACCTCCATTCAAAAAATGGCTCAAGTTGTGCTAAACATAATGTTGTTGTACTAGCATAAGGACTCAGCACAATACTATTGTGTTACGAAAGGAACATCTTTTCCAGTTTGTTTGTTTGGTCATAGTTATATACCACCAAATCTTAATCTAAAATAAAATAAAAACATTTAAAACACTTGCATTGAATAAAAAGAATTAAAAACAATTCACAGAATAAAACAAAACTATTTCACAGAGGCCCCATTCACACATAACACCAAACCAGGGTTGAATGGGGTAGAGGTTGGAATCCTTATACAGTACATCCAAATGCGTGCAACTGTGGTTTTGCAGCAGAAGTGACCTGCAGTTTCCCTCACCAAACTCCAATTTGAACCTTCAATTTATAGTGAGTTTCCCTGCTCCAACCTCAGATTTGAAGGCAGCAGTGTTACGTCCAAACACAGACGCTGCCATCACTGCAGTTTTGTGCTGTTTCTGGAACTGAAATCATAGAGACGGCATCCCAGACCTGCCCCAGGAATGCATCCGCTCCATGCCTGCTGCGCTTCTTGATGGCCATCTTTCCAAGCAGTTGACCCACCCCCTGCCTCCGTGCTCTTCAAGCAGTTGCCTGGCAACAGGGATGCCTCCTTTTCCCATCCCCAGCTTCTGAGCTTGTCAAAGGGAAATGTCACACTGGGGGGAATATCCTCTTTCTACTGTGTCTCTTGTTTTTCCCCTCTGGAAACCAGAAGAGAAAGGGGGAAGGATGAAAGGACAGGTTCTATGTGTGTTGGTCACAAAAATATATATCAATAAAAGAGAATGTTCACAAGCACAGGCAGTTGCAGTGGCACCATAAACTGGGCAACCCGATTACAATGCTGCAAAGACAACATATGTCAAGGCAGCCATACCCGGGGTAGGGATGTGCACGAAACTGGCTCCCTTCGAGCCAATGGTGGGGCAGGGGTGGATTTAAGGATGGGGGAAGGTGCACTTACATCCCCTGCCACCATGCTTCTCCCTCAGGTGTTCTGTCTATAAATAGTCCAGTGGGGCAGCAGTGTACCTCCTTGCTGCCCCATTGTTTCAGTGATTGGAAGTGATGTGCATGCGCCCGCCCACGATGCACGCATATGTGCATTGCACTTCCAGTCACTTCTGGTCACTGAAACAATGGGACATACACAGAGCACCAAAGAGGGAAGCGTGGCAGTGGTGGTGCACTTGCCCTCCCCTGTCCTTAAAGCCATCCTTGGCCCCATGTTCGAACCAGTTCGAACCCAGGATTCCTAACAGGTTTGTGCACATCCCTAACCCAGGGTCGGTTTTAAAAGGCAACTCCACCCAGGAATTATTGAATGCCTCTGCTCTATGTTTTGTACACTGGGAGACACCCATACTCTACTCAAGAGAAGAATTGTCCTGGCGTACACAGGCATGGGGCAAAATCATTAATAATATGCAATGATAGCCCTTCTCTCAAGGACCACTCTCTCATGTGAGTGAAAGGCCATGTAGACACACATATGGGCTAAATGGCAGATGCCACCCAGCCTTATTGCTCCACACAAGCAAGCTGTGGGGGCAGGTACCCCAGCAATACCTCTTCCTGACAGTTGCAATTGCTGTGAAGAAGCAGTCCAAGCAGACCCTCTGCCCCTTCAGTTGTCCATTGGAACACATATCCATATTAACTTTCACCTGGCATACTGACCCTGATTTCCTGGGATCGCTAATAATTAGGGGTCCCCTCTCCCATGATTCCCTGCGGTGACTGATCCGCATACTCCGCAATACTGGTCCAAACCCAGGAAATTTGAATGAGAGTAAAGAGCTATCCCCAGTCTCAGTATTTCCCTAGTGTGCCCACGATGTACCTCCTGGTCACATGGAGTGGCCACTACTACTTAAGGGTAGTGTCTTAAGGGTGTTTTTTAAGAACATAAGAACATAAGAGCAGCCCTGCTGGATCAGGCCCATGGCCCATCTAGTCCAGCATCCTCTTTCACACAGTGTCCCACCAGCTGACACTGGGAGCCTGCAGGCAGGAGTTGAGGACATGCCCTCTCTCCTGCTGTTACTCCCCTGCAACTGGTATTCAGAGGCATCTGGCCTCTGAGGCTGGAGGTGGCCTATAGCCCTCCAACTAGTAGCCAATGACAGACCTCGCCTCCATGAAGTTATCCAAACTCCTCTTGTGGCAGAGAATTCCACAATTTGATTAGGCATTGTGTGAGAAAGTACTTCCCTTTGTTGGTCCGTTTGTCAGTCCTAAATTTCCTGGCAATCAATTTTATGGAATGACGCCTGGTTCTAGTGTTATGTGACAGGGAGAAGAATTTCTCTCTATCCACTTTCTCCACACCATGCATGATTTTATAGACCTCTATCATGTCTCCCCACAGTTGTCTTTTTTCTAAACTAAATAGCCCCAGGTGACTAGACTGACTAGGGCAGGGTTTCTTAACCTTGGGCCCCCGGATGTCGATTGTATACAACTCCCATCATCTCCAGCCAAAATGGACATGGCTGGGGATGATGGGAGTTGTAGTCCATCAGCCTCTGGGGGCCCAAGGTTAAGAAGCCCTGGACTAGGGCAAGACCTGTCTGGAGTCAGCCACTGTCAAGGAATTGGAAGTAAAGGTTAATACAGGTTATTATTTCCTTATTTAATATATGTACCGTCTACCTCATCCAAAAATATTTTGAAACTGCTAAAAAATAATAAAATAATAACTAAAAACAATCAGAATAAACAAACAACTAACAAAAACGACCCTCATATGACCAGCTTACTACTTGCTAAGGTAACACACGTACAGTAGAAAGCTTTGATACAGTATTGCCTGTGTTCACCGTAAGTTTCATTAGAATCAAAGAGACCTTAACTGATATGACTGAACTTTGGAAGGATGAGCAGATTATCAACATCAAAGCCATGTTCCCCATGCATAGTTTAACATGTGCCACAATATTTGTCCATCTAATAGAGCAATAGAGTTTGAGGTGTAGTGGCTCAAGAAGATAGTGCCATGGCCACCTCCTCCACACTAATTGATTGATTGATAAAGTGCCATCAAGTCAGTGTCAGTTCTTAGTGACTCTCCAAGATGATCTGTCTTCAATTTGGCCTTTAAGGTCTCTCAGTGGTGCATTCATTGCTGTCATTAGCAAGTCCATCCACCTTTCTGCTGGTCGTCCTCTTCTCTTTCCTTCAACTTTTCCTAGCATTATGGACTTCTTGATGGAGCTGGGTTTTTGCATAATGTGTCCAAAGTATGATAGTTTGAGCCTGGTCATTTGTGCCTCGAGTGAAAATTCTGGATTGATTTGTTCTATGAGCCATTTGTATGTTTTCCTGGCTGTCCATGGTAACCTCAAAAGTCTTCGCCAGCACCAAAGTTCAAAAGCGTCAATGCTTTTACTATCTTGCTTCTTCAAAGTCCAGCTTTCGCATCCATAGACTGTCATGGGGTAAACCATTGTCTGAATGATTCTCTTTGTAGGGATAGACACATCATGGCATCTAAATATCCTTTCCAAGGCCTTCATTGCAACCCTACCAAGTGCAAGTCTGTGGCATATTTCTTGACTGCTGGATCCTTTACTGTTGATGGTCGACCCTAAAAGGCAGAATCTATCCACCACTTCATTGTCTTCATTATCAATTCTGAGGCTGGTTGCTGTACCCATTGTCATCAGTTTAGTCTTCTTTACATTTAGTTGTAGCCCATTTTTTCACTGTACTCCTTGACTCTCATTACTAGAGCTTGCAGATCACCCACATTCTCAGCTATCAGAGTGGTGTCATCAGCATAGTGCAGGTTATTGATGTTTCTTCCTCCAACTTTAAAACCATGCTCATCTTCTTCCGATCCAGCTTCTTCCAATCCTCCACACTAGTGCTATTTAAACATATATAAGGATGTGAAGAAACCATCTGAGACAATTCCTCCTTGAGATGAACCTTCAAATTGGCTTTGAAATTCAGTTTATCCCAGGAGTAACCCTAAAATTCACGTTCAAATTTCAAATTTGGAGAAATTCTGCTTCCAACCCTAGCATATATTTTCATTGGAACACAGGCTGACATGATGCATAGTCTTCTGTCAGTGTTACTGACATACTGCTGCTGCACCACTCATAAAAGACAGCTCTGGCAGTCTTTTGCAAGAGCACACTTGCACAACTCTTTCAGATAAGTGCTGCCACAGTTGTGCAGTGCTATTTGCATTGGTCTGATTGGAAGCAGAGCTGTGCAACTTGGCAGCACTAATTTTAAGAAGATACTCAAAAGTGCTCTTGCACAAGACCACTGGGACTGCCTTTTATGATTGTAGCAGTCCAGGACTTGGATAGTACAGATGGAAGACTGTGCATCATGTTGGCTTTGGCAGTTATGATAAAGGACTCCACTGCATTTTGACATATCATCATTATGTTGGCACTAAGGGCAGTGGCACAGTAAGGCCCCCAAAGCTCTAAGGAGATGAATTTTTGTTTTAGTATTCTCACAAGGGTAGTTAGAAGAGTTGTTCTATATATTCAATTGAAGGGAAAAAACTTTGGATTACAGGGATAGTTATAGGTGTGGCAGTGTTCCAACTGAGCACTGTTCCAACTGATAGCACTGTTCCAACTGAGCTCCAAAAAGCAAGGAATTTCGATGACTTATGATGTTCATGCCATGAAGGCATGAGATCTGATGTGCAGTCTGAGATATTGTACTGACCTACAGAGTCATATCTATGGAGACACAATTTGGCTAGGACCTCTGTGCTCCAACCAGGGGTGTAGCAAGGTTGGAGTGGGCCCAGAGACAAGATTTTAAAATGCCCCCCCTCACTGAAGCTCAGCTCATGACGTAAAGAAATCTTAAATGAGACTGAATAGTGGTAACAAAGAGCATAGTAAAATCTATCTATCTATCTATCTATCTATCTATCTATCTATCTATCTATCTATCTATCAAACACCTATGCACCACAATAGAACATCATCCTAAATTATTTTTTAAAAGGTTTTGTAAATTGTGGACGATGCAAGTCATTTAATGGTACTAGAGAAAGACATGCTGTTCTGGTAGCTCCAGGTCTTAACACTCACATCAATTTCGGAGGATGAATACAACTGAAGGAAGCCCGGGCGGGTGTGTAGTTGGGAGAGTCAGTCATGTGACTTGCCTCTGGGCCCCCTCCCCCAAGGCACTGGACCCCCAGACAACTGTCTCCCCTTGCCCTATTATAGTTACGCCCCTGGCTCCAACCTGCTACATGCATAGGCCGATGGCTACAGAAAGAGCTGAGGATTAGTGCTACAATAGTGTTCAAGAAGAATTTGGTAATGTGCCTTTGAGCATATGGTGAGTGCCGTTACCTCAGCAGGTAACGACTACTATTAGCACAATTACTAAAAGAGAATCCACTATAAGCTGAATGCACAGAATCACCTCACAGTTGTTTTTAAAAACTCCCAACCTTGGTGTTACTTTCAATATATGATACTGCATTGTCTGAGCTTGAAAACCTCTTGCTAAGCAAACTCAAGCAACAACGTTTTTTGCAATAGTAATGACAACCCACTTGTCCTATCAGTTTTAGTATCTGGGTAATCTTCTCCTCTTGAATATTTATATTGCATCACTGAGTAAACTTTCTTTTCTTGTTATACACACAGAGCAACTGCATATCAAGTGCTACACCACTCTTCGGCATTCCTGATGGATAATGAAATGGTTTAGCATTTACATTTATTTAATATCTATGGTACACAGTGGCATGGTATTTCATCACTTGCATTATAGATTCATACCCAAGTCATAAGATATACTTCCCTCAAATGGAAATGATCATAATTTGGTCAGCATATTTTTCTACAATATTTGTCCATAGTGTTTGTTTGGACTGTGCAGTTGTATTGGTCTGATAGGAATATTGGACCAATATGCCCACTATCTGGCATTATTGGAAGGATTTATGATGCAACCGCTCTACTTCCGATAGGAATATCAGAACACAATGAGGCCAGAAGTCACATGGAGAAACCTTCTCTCCAAGCCAGTTCTGGGTTGGTTTTTAAGGACTGCACCCATGAAATCATGGGATGGGGGGCAAAGGTAACCCCAGGTGGTAGACCCACTGGCACTGTGAGTCCTTCACGGGAGGTTACCTATGCTCCCCCCCCCCAATTTCATGGTGCAATCCTTAAAATCCACCTTGTGAGGTGGGGGTGTTCCCCGCCTCAGAGGCTTGCTTGCTTATTTATTTATTTGATTTATATACCACCCTTCCAAAAATGGCTCATGGCGGTTTACATCAAACAAAAAAAAATTAAAATCAATTAATTAAAATCACAACTAAATCCATTAAACAATTAAAATCATTTAAACATTAAAATAATTAACATTAAAATCATTTAAAAGCAACTTTGAAAATTTAAAACAATAAATCTAGTTAAAAGCCTGGGTGAATAAATGTGTCTTCAGTGCCTTTTTAAAAGTTGCCAGAGATGGGCAGGCTCTTATTTCAACAGGGAGCGCATTCCAAACTCCAGGGGCAGCAACGGAGAATGCCCATTCCCGAGTAGCTGCCAAACGAATTGGTGGCAACCGCAGATGAACCTCTCCAGATGATCTTAACAGGTGGTGGAGCTCCTTGCGAAGAAGACGCTCTCTTAAATACCCAGGAACTAAGCTGTTTAGGGCTTTATATTATAGGTAATAACTAGCACCTTGTATTTTTCCCAGAAATATATCGGCAGCCAGTGCAGTTCTTTCAACACAGGAGCGATATAGTCTCTCCTAGATGACCCAGAGACCAACCTGGCTGCCGCAATCTGGACCAACTGTAGTTTCCAGACTATGTACAAAGGCAGCCCAACATAGAGCATATTGCAGTAATCCAGCCTACAGGTTACCAGCATATGTACCACTGATTTGAGGTAGTTCATCTCAAGAAACAGACGATATTGGACAATATCAGGTCAATTTCAATTCAATTCTGAGGTGTCCAATTCTGATGTGGGAGGCTGTGTTGTCCAATTCTGATGGGAGAGGCTATGTTTATTTATTATTTATTTATTTATTTAGCATATTTCTGTACTGCCCAAAACGCAAGTTCTCTGGGCAGTTTACAGGACAATAAAAACAACCAATAAAAATATTAACATATTTCAACATTAATGTTGGGCTCCTAACTTTTTTTTAATTGGAGAGGATCAGATCAGAATGAATTTGATCTGATATTTTTGAATGTGCACAGTCCTAGTGTTTGTCAGAGCATTTGCATAAATACAGTATCTACAATGGCAAACTAAAATCACAGAAGTGGCTTCATCACTTCACTTGGTACTCCGGAGATATGCCTGATGCTCTAAGATGACAAGATCTATCTCAAATACTTCTTCAGACTTTGATGACATCCATGGTTTCATTCTGCCATGAAATACAAATCTTTCTATTTGTAAAAACATTTTCCCAACAGCTGAGTAAAAGCTCTGTGGGATGGTGGACTGCTTCAGGTGGAGACAATTTATAGTGGAGAAACAGCAGCAGATGAATATGTTGACCATGAGCACCCCTCTATGCTGCTTCTGCAATACAGATCACCCCTTTCCAGAAATGCCTTTTCTTGGGGGGAAATGGCCAGTGGGTTTCTGGTGCCCACATTTACCTGTAAAATGTTCTAAGGCCCAGAGCCTAACTAGATATTATAGAACTTCAGAGCCATCTGCAAAAAGTAACAACTATGTTTATTAAAGTCACACTGCTGAATGGTAATTTGCAGCTTTTATTCTCCTGGAACTTTTCTATCAATGTGAATGACAGTCTGCTTTTCCCTCAGCAGTCAACAGCACTTTATTTATGTGCTGTTATCATTGGGTTGGTATAAAACCACAATATATTTTAATCACATATGCCATAATATTGAAATTATGATTGGAACACCTGGATTGCATAAAACTAAAGCAATACAAAGCAACCGAGGAGAAAACAGCCTGTTAGCCCTAAGTGGTGTTTAGAATTGAGCTTTGATGAAGAAAAATCCTTTTAACAGCCCTCAGGCCTAGTTCTAAAACTCATTGTGTTATGCACCATTGGAGTGTTGACTCCATTTCATATGATTTACTCAAGAGAACATCATCTGGACCCTTTCTCAAGCAGCCTTCAAGATCCCTATCCACTCTTTCAAAGTCTATAAGTCTTGTTCTGAGGATGAATTGAACAAGTCAGAAAGTTGATAGTTGTGTCCACATATATCTGAAAGCTAATAATAATAAAAAAACATTTCTGTCACACTAGGGAAAAGATTGTGCTTTCCTTACTAGCAATTGACTTGCCTGCTTTGAAGGAGAAGGAACTTTCTTCACTCCCTACATAAATAATTTTGCAGCTGAAGGCAGCTGTCAAAGAACATTGCCTAAGGGCATTGATGATTTAGAACCCTAGTTCCCTTCCCAATGGAAGGGAACATTTGCAGATTCAGAGCGGAGTTAACAGACAACTAGGTGGGCTGAGCTAGGCAGAACTAGGTGGAATTCAATGGCAAAGATCTGAAGGTAGGTCTACACAAAAAGAGCAGGAAATTCCCCAGCTTGAAGAATACTCCCTCAGGCAGGCGCGGAGCCAGCCAAGCGGTGGCCTGTGTCCAGCCCCGCTCGGCGGCCCCTTCCGAAATGCCCGTGCATGTGATGTCACATGCACGGGGCATGGCTTGGGCTCCATAGGAGCCCAGAGCAAACTCCCCCCTCCCACGCCCGGGCCGCCAAGAAACTGGGCAAACTTTCTGCCAAGTATTTCAGGCAGCTCCGACTGCCTAATAGAATGTTTTCCCCTTCCTCTCCCTCTCTGGAGGGAGAGGGGTGGGGGAAACGTCCTATTAGGCAGCCGACCCTGCCTGAAATGATGCTCTGAGAGCTCATTCGGGCTCTCGGCAGCCCAGGCCATGCCCTTATCATGTGACTTTGTCATGTGCAAGGGGGCGTGGCCTGGGCTGCCAAGAGCCCGCACGAGCTCTCGGAGCGTCATTTCAGGCGGGGTCGGCTGCCTAATAGGACGTTTTCCCCTCTCTCTTCCTCCAGAGAGGGAGAGGAAGGGGAAAACGTTCTATTAGGCAATCGGATCTGCCTGAAATACTTGGCAGAAAGTTTGCCCGGGCTCTCGGCGGCCCGGGCGTGGGAGGGGGGAGTTCGCTCTGGGCTCCTATGGAGACCGAGCCACACAGGGCGGGCTCTCTCAGTGGCTTCTCGCCGTTGGTGGCTTGGGTTCTTTGAACCTTTTCACCCAATGATGGCTCCGCCCCTGCCCTCAGGACAGTCACCTCCCCTTCTGCTTTTGAAGGGGAAAGGTAACACAGACTAAGGTAACACATGGACACCAGGAATATAGTGCAACATTTTGTTGTAGATCCATACTGGTATTCCAAGAACCCTGAACCACTGATTGAATTTAAAGATCTGGACTGGGCCATAAATCAGTGACCAACTGAACAAGTAGAGTCATTTCACATGACCATATGTGGGGGCGGGTTGATGGGTTAAAGAATTCCTACCCTAGTAGCCACAAATGAACAGAGCCTCATCTGTAGCTCCTGTGGAGAGGAGATCTGGTCTTGTGGTAGCAAGTGTGACTTGTCCCCTTAGCTAAGCAGGGTCCACCCTGGTTTTATTTGAATGGGAGACTTGATGTGTGAGCACTGTAGGATATTCCCCTTAGGGGATGAGGCTGCTGTGGGAAGAGCATCTCGGTTCCAAGTTCCCTTTCTAGCATCTCCAAGATAGAGCTGAGAGAGATTCCTGCCTCCAACTTTGGAGAAGCCGCTTCCAGTCTCTGTAGACAATACTGGGCTAGATGGACCTATGGTCTGACTCAATATATGGCAGCTTCCTATGTTCCTATATTCCTCTGTTTGGGTCATCAAACCCAGCACACAGACAATCAAGGCAGCCACAGACTCCATTGTTGAAATCCAGAGCTGGAACAACAGGAAGACCTCTAAGAAAATGAGTCAGCTGTCCCAGCTTGCATTGTGCTGTCATTAGACTGGCAACCCTCATTACATTATCAGCTTTTCTCTGATTGGCCATGAAGGGGCAGGAGGTGAGAACATAGAGTGTGTTTTGCAGAGCGGCACATTCATGGATGACAGCCTCTGTAGCCACAGCTCTTTAGTGTTTATATGGCTGCGCTGGCTCCCGGGAGCTGCTAGGAAAGGTAAATGCCTACAAACAACCAAAACAAGAAAGTAGGAGAGCTCTCTTTTCCTCCTACCTAGGTAAAGAGCAGGGAACAGAACTAGGGTTACTCTGTTTTCAACAACTTGAGTTGGAGGGATGCCTATGGGTCCACACAACCATAAATCCCTCAGTATACTGTCTCCTACCCTCTCTTTGACAAAGGTCATTCTCACAACCAGCCCTACCTGGGTAGGGCAGGGCAAGCCCAGGTAGGGCTGGTTGTCTGCATCCCCAGGATCACTCCTAATCCCACCGCTCCTCTCCTGGGCAGCCCTGATCCACTACCCAGGCTGAAAGTGAGGAAGGAGAATGAGCACATGGCTCCTACCTCACTCAGTGGTCATGTGGAGGAGCTCCATGCTTCCAGCAGCTGTTCCTGGTCTGCCAGCAGCCATCTTTGTCATAGAGGGAAGGAGTGACCAGGCAATGCAGAGATATTCCAGTGCATTGTGGGATACCTGGTAGCCCCAGATTCTTTCCCCTCTCCAGATTGCTGCTGGGTTCACTGCCACACCACAAGCATGTGGGCGGAGCCCTGATCGGGCTGAGTGGTGGAGCCCTGATCGGGCTCTGGTCGTGTAGGAGTGGGATGGTAGGTTCCTTCTTTCCCATCAGCTCTCACCTATTTGGTCATGAGAACAACCTCAGTGTCATGTGAATGGGCTCATAATGTTCCAAAACATTATGAAAGCTGAAAGGATAGCTGAAAGCTGAAAGGATAGCTGCCTTTTAGCTAACATTGATTGTAGCCATAGAATTGCATATAGTAATTGCATATAAGTATCTACATTAGCCAGATACTTCAGCCTCTGCTGTTTATTCTCTTATATTTAATAGTAGCTCACACAGCAAACTGTCTAGTTTCCCTGTTGCTTTCCAAAATACCCATGCCACCATTCTGTAGTCTTTTGGCCTCCTCCTTCATGAAGAATGAAGGCTGCTAGGTTCAATCTACTTATGAATGCCCGAATGCGATTTCCACAATGAATCTGGCCCTCGTCCCTTGCACCTGGCCTTTCATAACCTTTCTCACAGTGTATAATGAACCACAGTCTGAAGAGTCTTCTATAAATGCCCTCACTTGACACTTCAGGCTGGATATAAGAGTAACTGTGTGCCTGTAATCATTAACTCCATCTATATATCCAAGAGTTGTGGCTTCAGGTTTCCTGATCTCAATGCTTAGAATTTTAGCAGTTGGTAATGGCAGGGAATATTTCATCCCCAGGGAAGGGCAAGGTCAAAGGCATGGAAGACTGGGTAGACCTCCTAATAAACCCACATTTTTGCTTATTGATATACTGCCAGAGAGATCCAGTGTCTCACTTTCATCAGAACATGCTATTCCCTGTAGCTGTTGCAGTGCAAACAGAGGCTGGCATGGCTAGAGCTGAAGCAGTATTCTGTTAAATTTTATTAGAGCTCATCAATTCCACACATGTGACTCAAGTAGAGGCCTTTGCCACACCCTTTTAACTGGAAATGCCAAGGATTGAACATGGGATCTTTTAAATCCCAAATCATGCTCTACCATGGATCCTTTTCCAAAGTCATTTTCTCACACAGTGCAGCAGCAGTCAAGTAAGAAGGGCAGTTCTTTCATTATCAAGGGCAAAGAGCATATAGCAGATTCTATAGCAGATGGGGCTACAGTGGTAGAGCATCTGCTTAGTATGTAGAAGGTCCCAAATTCAATCCCTGGCACCAAGTTCAATCCAAGTGGGACTGGGAATGACTCCTGCCTGAAAGACTGAGACAGTCAAGACTGAGCTATGATAGTCAAGACTGCGATTATGTTATGACAGTCTGCCCCAGACTGCGCCGCGGCCAGTTAGTGTAGGCCAAGGCTGTACAATGTGGCCCTCCAGCTGTTGTTTATTATTTATTATATTTATTTTATTTATCAGATTTGTACACTGCCCCAAACTTTTGTCTCTGGGCAGTTAACAATGGGGACTACAACTCCTATCATCCTCAGCCACACTGGCCAATAGTGAAGGATGATGGGAGTTGTAGTCCACTACCTGCAGGACGGCTGTAGTTTTGCAGCCCTGGTGATATCAGTACTAAGCTAGATAGACCAATGGTCTGACTCGGTATGAGGCAACTTCCTATGTTTCTATGTTCAGATTCCGGCACTAAACAAGGGGTTGAACTAGCAGACATTCAAGTTCCCTCTCAGTTCTAAAATTCTATGTCTCTAGGTTGGGCCCTAATGAAACATCTGGGGGTTTTCCCCACAGCAATGTTTTCAAGTTGTAATAAATGACAACCTGCACATTAATATTATATTAATATGTCAAAAAAAATTCCTTTGGTTTAAGATGAGAGTTAAGGAGCTTACAATTTCCTCTTGCGTGCTAAAAAGTGTAGAGATTGCAAGTTAAAATATTCTCCTTAGCTTCCAGCAGTTAAAAAAATAAAATAAAAATCTACAATCTCATGTATCATGCTGGCCTAGCAATTAGGTTCCATGCACCCATACTTTGCTCTACCAGTTTGGCAGGCCTCATTCCTGCTGTGCTTCATTCCTAATTGCCGGACTATTTCCACCTGTCCTTGGGCTCAGAGTTTCTCGTGAGAGGGGAGGCTCTGGAGGGAGGAGGCACGCCAGAGGCTTTTCGTGCCAGGCCTATGGTGTGGGATTGAGGTCTGGGGGGAGGTTGTGTTTGGGTTTTATTTTGTTTACATTTGAGTAAGAAATTAGGCTGGGCTTGGGCTACTCCTCCATTTTATTGGGTTGTGCCAGACCACTTATAGATATGTGTTTGGGCTCTCTTTTGGAGGCGGTAGTGGGGGGTGCACTCTGTAGCTCTGGGGCGGCTATTGGCTATTGCTGTTGTGGTAGAGAATAGAAGAGTTGGAACTGGCAGGGCAGCAGGCCATTCCAGGGGAAGGGGTTTTTGTAATCTAGTTACTGTTTCCACTTCTGGCTGCCCTGTCAACTCTCAGGTCCTGGGGAGTAATTCCAACAACCCACAGAGTCTAGCAACACTCCTCTGTAATGTCCGTTCAGAATAAGATTGACATCATCCCTGACATGATTGTGGGTGAGAGTGCAGACCTGACACGTTTAACTGAGACCCGGTTTGGGGAGGCAAGTGGCTCAGTTTGGGCCCAGCTTCCCCCACCAGGTTACTCTGTTGTGGAGCAGGTTAGGGGAAGTGGGTGGGTGTGGGGTGGGGATGGGTGGGTGGAGTGGCTCTGGTCCATAAGAATAACATCTCCCTTACCAGGGTCCTTGTGATACAGTTGACTTATATTGAGGGTGCATTTCTTAGGTTGGGAAATAGGGATAGATTAAGGATTCTGTTGGTGCACCATCCACTCCGCTGCCCAGCTGACTCCCTAACTGAGCTGACAGAGCTGGCCTTGGAATTAGTTTTGGAGTCACCTAGACTTTTAGTGCTGGGAGACTTCAATATCCAATTTGTTACTGGCTTGTCTGGTGCAGCGCAGGAGTTCATAGCGGGCATGACAATTATGGGCCTATCCCAATTAGTTTCAGGACCAACACATGTTGCTGGCCACACAATCCATTGGTATTTTGTGCAGATCAAAGGTGTGTTCTGTGGGTAGGAGATCCTGTCCTCCCCCCCCCCCATTTTCATGGATGGATCACCACCTGGTTAAGGTTGGTTTCACAGTCACAATTAACCCCTTCAGGGATGACAATCTGTTAGGATGATCCACCCAAGAAGGTTGCTGGATCCAGTAGGATTGCAAAAAGCCTTGGAGGGTTTTAATGTTAGATCTGGCATGACCCAGGCCACACAGAGGCCCATTGAGCAGGTGCAGCGGCCTCCACTGGCCACCACGGCAGTGGGGAAGGCCCCAAAACAGGCTGAAGAACAGATAAAGGAAGGCCAGTGGGGGGAGTGGGAATCTCTGCATACGCCCCCACCCCTGCTGCATCAGATAACTCCCCCAGAGGGGGTAGTTTTGATTTTTTTAAAAATTAAAAAGAAAGCAAGCTTGTAAACCACCACACACACCATCACCCCCAAGACTGAACAAACCCGGGAGGGGTTCAAGAGGGTGCCGGACTGACCTGGCTCAGTTTGGGTCCAGTTTGGACTTGAATCGGACTGGACCAGCTGGTTCCATGCACACCCCTAATGGAATACAGAGGAGTTGCGGGAGCTGAAGCAGCAAGGTAGGCGACTGGAACACAAGTGGAAGAGAACTCAGCTTGAATTTGACAAGATGCAGCATAGAAACCATTTGAAGGTCTATGTGGTGGTGGTGTGTGCAGCAAAGAAGCAATTCTGGTCTATGTGCATTACATCCATGGGTTCACAGCAGGGTTATCCTGGGTTGTGAGGAGTTTAATTAGTGCTCCTTCTGTTTTCAATCTGCCCCTAATGACTATTCTGCTGTAACACTTTTAATGGGTTCTTTGCAGATAAAATCTCTTGTATCCGGGCTGACTTTTGACTCCACTATTTATGCAGAGCATATTAAGGGTGTGTCCAGCAATCCCTCTTGCAGTATTCGAGTATTAGACAAGCTGCATGGGGTGGGGTGGCCTACCAATGGTTCTTTGGACCCTTACCCAACTTGGATGCTTTCATCTTGTAGGGAAATTGTTGAAGGCAGCCTAATTAACATCATTAATGCATCGCTGAGGGAGGGTAGAAGAAGAAGGCAGTGGTTATTTATAATAATTATTATTTAAAATATTTATACCCCACCCTTCCAGTGCACTCCTGCTTGGGTCAGCTCACAACAATAAGATAGACACGAGATACAATAAAAGTAATAAAATTAACTAAATTAAACAAGCAAAAATTGTCAGATTAAAAACCACAATCATTATTAGGTTCAAATTAAAGGTTATTTTAAAAGCTAAAAACTGAAAATTATAAAAAGCTAAAGATCTTACCAGATTTTAAAAAAAAGAGCATTAAAAAGCCTCCTTTAAAAAGTGTGTTTTAAGATGTTTTTTAAAAACACTGAGGGAGGGAGCATGGTGAAGTTCTTCAGGGAGGGTGTTCCAAAGCCGAGGGACCACAACCGAAAAGGCCCTATCTCTAGTCCCCGCCAACCAGATCTCTGTTAGTGGCAGGATCATGAGCAGGGTCTGAGATGATGAACGGAGGGCCCTGGCAGAATCATATGAGAAATGGTTAGACCTACTTTGGATCCCTTGGTAACTGATGGATATAGGCCAGTCTCCAATCTCCCATGGTTTGGCAAAGTGACTGAGAGAGTGGTGGCTAATCAGCTCCAAGCAGTTTTGGAGGAAATGGATTATCTAGACCAGGGCTTCTCAACTTTGGCCCTCCTGCGGATGTTGGCCTACAACTCCCATAATCCCTGGCTATTGGCCGCTGTGTCTGAGGATTATGGAAGTTGTAGCCCAAAAACAGTCGGGGGCCCAAAATTGAGCAGGCCTGACCTAGATCCATTTAAGACAGGATTTATTGCTGGCTATGGTGTTGAGACAGCTTTGGTCAGCCTAATCTCTACCAGCTAATCAACAGAGGGAGTGTGAATCTGCTGGTTATTTTGGATCTCTTGGCAGCTTTCAAAACCATCCTTCTGAATCACCTAGGGGAGTTGAGGATAGCAGGCACAGCTTTGCAGTGGTTCCACTCCTATCTTTTGGGTAGATTCCAGCTGGTGGCTCTTGATACTTGCTCTTCCAAACAGGAACTTTTATATGGAGTCCCTCAGGGCTCCATTCTGTCACCATTTTTTTTTAATATCTACATGAAACTGCTGGGTGAAGTCATCAGGGGATTTGGTGCAGGGTGTTATCAGTATGCTGATGAAACCCAAATCTATTTCTCCTTATCATTATCATTATCATCATCATCATCATCATCAGGTAATGATATTCATTTCCTAAATGCCTGACTACAGGCAGTAATGAGCTGGATGGGAGATAACAAATTGAAGCTGATTCCAAACAAGACGGAGGTGCTCATTGTGGGGGATCAGAATTTGAGGAATTGAATAGATCTTCCTGTTCTGGACAGGGTTACACTTCTCCAGAAGGAACAGGTACACAGTTTGGAGGTACTCTTAGATCCAGGCCTCATCCTGGTATCTTAGGTGGATGCTGTGGCTGGGAGCACCTTTTATCAACTTTGGATGATTTGACAGCTGTGTCCATTCCTTAAAGAGAACAATCTCAAAACAGTGGTGCACCAGCTGGTAACCTCCAGGCTTGACTACTGCAATGTGCTCTCTACATAGGGCTGCCTTTGTATGTAGTTCTGAAACTTCAGTTAGTACAAAATGAAGCAGCCAGATTCATCTCTGGGGTAACCCAGAGATACTGTATTCTGCCTATACTTAAACAGCTGCACTGGCTGTCAATACATTTCCACACAAAATAAAAAGTGTTGTTTATTAACTTTAAATCCCTGAATGGCTTAGGTCCAGGTTATCTTGGAGAATGCTTTCTTCTGTATTATCCCCACCGCATGTTGAGATCATCTGGAGAAGTCCATCTCCAGCTGCTACTAGTGTGTCCGATGGTGACTTTGAGTCGGGCTTTCTCTGTATCTGCTCCTGGGTTGTGGAATGCACGCCCCCCCCCCCGCAGAAATGTGTGGTTTATAAATATTACTGGCCTTTAAGAGAGCCCTTAAAATTTATTTGTTCTGGCCTTCCAGGTTTTTTAAAAACTATTTTAAACAGTGTTTGAATTGTTTAGATTTTATATGGTTTTAAGTTTGATTTTTAAATGATTATATTTTGTTTTGGTTTTGTAATTTGCCCAGAGCTGTTTGTAGGGGGTGGTGAGAAATGTAATAATAAATAAATAAATAGATAAATAAATAAACACACACACACACACACACACAAACAAATAAATGAGAAGTAGGGGAAGGATGTGTCCAAGCAGAAATAGGTGCAGCTTCCCACTCACTTGCTAGAGATGCACTTGATGGATTTCTGCCTTGTGCATTTCTACAAGACACAGTGTTTGCCCAAAATGCTACCTTTTATAGTAAATGTCCAGGCAGAAAGTCAACAGGTTTGCAGTCTATCCACAATTAATTGAGCATCCGTGGGCAAGACCACAAATATTCATGTATGAAATAACTGTATCTTGAATAAATGCTTGCATCAGCACCAGGTTTTACCCACCATTTAATCCACATCCCATTGCCACCCTGCACATTGCCTCTTTTTTCTATGAATTATTGTTTAGCATGATTTCTTAACCACCCTTACTTGCAAAAACTTAAATTTGTCAATTGGATTTACAGTGCACAACCACCATTTTGTGACTGCATGCTGACTAGTCTTAATTAAATCATAATTTTTTCAAAGTTGTTCCCCAGCTCTTTCTGATGAATGTTTCTAGTGGAGATTTCAAGCACCATAGTCAATCTTTTAAGCCTGGATCTTTCCTAGATTCTGTTTTCCCCCAAGAAACCTTAAATCATGCTCAACACCTACAGCTCCACCGTCTTTTCACCAGTCTACTGCACCTTTCTGGGATTCCAGAATGATTTAGGAGCCTGTTTTTCACAGCTGGTTTCCAATTCTCATTTATTATTCAATTGCCTTTGCAATTTATATGCTCAAACATGCTAGCTGATTGTGCCTAGAAATTAGGAATGGTAGTGAGATGGCTTTCCTCTGATTTAGATGCCTGCTTTAATTGCACAGTAAAAATCTGGGTGGGAGCAATGAACTTCAAACATAAATGCATATCTGTTAATCATGGGCCAGATTTTAATATCATTATGCATATGTTTCAGGAACCTATCATGAAAAATACCTTAGCTCCCTTGGTCACTCTGGGACCTGGTATGGACTGGAAAGCATCCCAGCTTTTGCAGCAATTATCAGAAAGTAGGCTTCAGTTCATGTCTATCAACTTTTCAAGAGCCAGAAGAGGAGGATGTAATGTTTTCTTCAGAGCATCCACATATTCCATGGATAACGCATGGGGGAGGGGGGAATTCCAATTTCTGGAACTGGCAGTGTCAGTGTGGGAAGGAGTCACTTCATGAATTTTTCCCATGGAGTCCACATTTGAATCTTCTGATATTACCATGCAACAAAGGTGAAGACAGTAGTCACCATTCCTTTTCCTAGAGTGGCCACCAAATTTGGAGGGACATGTTGAAACTTCTCTTGGAGTTCTGAGAGACATCAGCCGGATTCAGGTCATTGTCCGATACAGACATCAGCCCGATTCAGACATTATCCTATACTCGATTCAGACATTATGCTATACTCACTTCAGACATTATCTTTTGATGTCTGTACACATGGACACATATTTGTGTGAATGATTGGACCTGTGTTCATTTTAAAAGTGAACCTGGACAGGGGTAGGGATGTACACAAGCTTTTTGTGCACCCACCGGCGGGTTGGGGAGCAGTTGCCTTAAAAAGCAGGGAAGGAGCTCCTTACCTGCTTGTCCCTGCCCTGCCACTTTTCGACCACCAGTGCCTGGTCTCCAAACGGCTGTGTGGGGCTGCAGTGCTGTTCCCTGCAGCCTCTGCATGGTGTCAGCATGCACAAGGCCACCACGCAGCCCCGCACAGCTGTTTGGAGTCCGGGCAGTGTCAGAGGAAAAGTGGCAGAGCAGGAACAAGCAGGTAAGGAGCTCCTTACCTGCTTTTTAAGGGAATTGCCCCTGCTTCATCAAGCTGCTTCAAACTCCAGTGCTTAGACCAGTTTGACGCTTCCCAGAGGAGGCACCAAACTGGCTCATATACATCCCTAGATACAAGCCCTTTAAATACATGACATAGATAGGAAGTGTACTTCTGTATCTGCGTTCAGCATAACACATGAATGGCTGTACCTGTGTACAGATCTGTACTTGTGTACACTGTACACTCATTGTATGACTGTTGAACAGAACTGGGCCTATCCAGAGTATGACAATGAGGTTATAGTGGGAGGAAGTGTGGGAGCTCCACTATCCCCCACCACCACCACTGCCCAAGAAAATTGTTCCAGTTGTTCCAACTCGTTCCACTAAGTTTGGAGCTTAAGTTCCAGACTAGTGTTGCAATGATGTAACAGGATGTGCTTGCACAAGCTGTGGCACACCTCCTGCTGTGAAACGTCTTCCTCTGTACACATATATTGCAAGAACAAATGCACAGCTATCTGCTATCCTGGTTGTGCAAGAGTAATATTTCTACAGGAGACTGAAACTGCAAGAGATTGTACAACTTTGAGCACCCACTCAACTACATGGCCTTCTTGTGTGCGGACATCTTTCTTCATTACCGCAGCATTAGTCTGGATGTCAGTCACTGTTTTCATGTGATCTTTTCATTTCTTTTTAAAAAATTGATTTTACATTTTTGATGTGAGCCATCCTGGACATTTCATGTTGCAATTTTAGATGTTAAAGTTTGAAAGAAAGAAAAGGCTGAAGAAAACCAGGTAACAACAGGAGGAGAGCTGGTCTTGTAGTAGCAAGCATGAATTGTTCCCTTTGAAAAATAGGATTTACCCTGATTTGCTTTTGAATGGGAGACTACATGTGTGAGCACTATCAGATATTCCCCTTAGGGGATAGGGCTGCTCTGGTAAGAGCACCTGCATGCTTGCATGCAGAAGGTTCCAGGTCCCCCCACTGGCATCTCCAAGATAGGACTGAGAGAGACTCCTACCTGCAACTTTGCAAACACTGCTGCCAGTCTGTGTAGACAGTACTGAGCTAGATGGACCAATGGTCTGACTCAGAATAAGGCAGCCTCCTATGTTCCTATTCTATGTTCCTAAGTAGAACTCAGATATTTAAGATGATTCCTATTTAAAACTGGTTATATATTATAACATTATTTTACTACATATATGCTAATCCAGGTATCACCTATGTAGCTTTCTGTCTATAAAAAGGAGCAAATTGGTAGTTATTTAACAGTAAACCTGAATAGCTAGATTGCTCAAACTTTAGATTTTGTATGGTAGACTTTCAAGTCTTTAGATCTCACCCGTCTAACAGTTTGGATTTTGAATGGTTGTGTCAATTAAATTGTAAATGAGCTCCAAAGCTTGAAGACGGACTCAGCAGTGTAAAAATGGTCTGCTTTGATCCAGCATGCTCACCTTAACGCTTTCTCTTTGTGCTATCATACAGCCCTTGCATCAAAGAATTTTGCAACGGCTGCTTCCCATGCAGAGCTGAGCAAAATATTTAGGAAACAGTTCCAAATGGTTTTTAAATAGTTTAGCAAATGCTCTCTGGTTCTAAGCTTCCAGGTTGTTACTATTGTCCTGGGGCAAACCTTCTCAGTGGGGGGACCCATTCTTTGGAGCATCCTTCAGGGGAAAAAATCTACCTACTTACTTAACTTTCCTACCGACCTATCATACTTCTATACTGCCTGATATAGAAATCTCCAGGAGGTGTACAAGTTAAAACAAAACAAATATAAAAACATAAAACAGTTAAAATCTATAAAGCAGGTAAAAACGATCTTGATGAATGAAAACATTAAAATCTGAATTTTGACTAAAAACCTAGGAAAACAGGTACATCTTCAGGGTCCTTCTAAAAACAACCAGAGAAGAAGATGCTCTTATTTCAGCAGGGAGCCTATTCCAGAGCCTACTACTTAAATCCAGGCCCAGCTGGTGCTCGCTATGGCAGGCAGTGAGGGCACCAGAGTATGCCTTTAAAAATTGCCAAAACTGCTGCTGCCAGCCAGAAGTCAAAAGCCAGGTGAGCAGGGGGAAGGCTGGGCCAGCAGGATGCCAGGTCGGGTGCTGGAACAGGCCTACTGAATGCTGCACCATGATGGTTGTTTTAGCCATTTAAAAAGGCATACTCTGCCGCTGCCACCACCTCCCCCCACCACATTGAGCACCCGGTGTGCTTGCCTAGATGTCTCCTCAAAATGAGGAGACTTCTTGATAGATTTCTTCTTGAAGATCACTCCAAAGAATGGGTGCCACCACTGAGAAGGCATTTTAATAATAATAATAATAATAATAATAATAATAATAGTAGTAGTAATTATTATTTTATTAATAATAGTAACATTGTTGACTGCTAATTATTGCTTTATTGTTGCTATGGTTTGGATGAACCAGCATTTAGGTTTTACCAGTTTTGAACATACAGACTAGAATCAGCTGGTTTCCACAAATGAACATTCCCTTTCACCAAGTGTAAATGTAGTTTAAAGCATTAGGGTAATGCATTGGGTCCTTACCCTCTTCTATATATTTCCAGAAGGGAAAGTATAGTGCACTTAGGTTTTGATTAGTATCATTTTTCAGTAGTAAAGAAATTTTGTCCATAACCATTGTAGACCATAATCTGTTGAACCATGCTCTAATTGAAATGTGCCCTTTTCCCTTCCAATGTGAGGTAATGTAGTTTTATGTCCAGTTTACTTTTATTGGCTGACATGATGAGCAGCATAAATGTCACACTGTGCCCTGGGACTGGTGCAGACTTGGACGGCACCCCTAATTTCCCCCATTCTTGTCAAAGGAAAACTGCAGAAGCACTGCTATCACAACCGCCCACTCCTAAAAGTGTCAGGGCTGCCTTCCAAGTCTGCACCAGCCCTGAGGCACAGCCTCCTCTTCCTAAAACACTGTGCATCATGTCAGCCATTGAATACTGGGGAGATGGTCATTTTTAATGCTTGACTGCTAGATTTAAGGTTGCTTCTATATAAGTCCTTTTTCTGGAATTGCCATCACTTATTCATTTATTATAATGCTTCCAAAGTCTTCTTGAAAAAATTGGCTCCTCCTCTTGAAGATTCACCTTTTTTTTTTTTTTTTTTGCTTCTGTATTCTTTACAGCAGTGCAAAGCTTTGGGGGGCCTAATTGAATTTTGTCCATTTCTACCCCCTTCAGCCCCATGTGAAGCACCGTTTGGTGGGAGCTGGAGAGAAGCAAATTGGGCTGAACCTGCCACTGCTGCCTTCTCAGAAAAGACTACAAATCTTGAGAGCACTCACTTAATTCCCCAGACTCCATGGTGGTAGTGGTGGTGGGGATCCTTTTAAAAGACAGCTGCCTGATCCCTCATGGTGGGAAGCAAAGAAGTAGAATAGAAGCTTATCTCCAGTCTCCTGCTGATCCTAATAAGTAGTTTTAGGGGTGGAGTGGGGGTCTAAGCAAAGCTTTGAGAGTCTGAAGGCTGCGATATAAAGCAGGTCTCCTTGAAGTGAGGCTAAAGGGGCCGAGTCAAACAGGGGATTCTTTGGAAGCACAGCTGCTTCACACAGTCCTGATATTCATGGCAGTCCTGGCAGAGGGGAGGAGATAGAAATTCACAATATATGTGGCTTCCAGGGTGAGCACCTCCAAGTGTTACAAAGGGAATCAATTATCACAGGGAGGCTATTTTGCAGATTCCCTATGACAAAAACAGCAGGTACTGCTGCCCAAAAAGAAAAGGAATTTCTTCTTCTTGCCAAGAATCAGCAAGTCTGTAGAGTAACAATAACAAGTTGTTCTAGTAAGAACTAATCAGCGTACTTTCCTTTCACTGTCTCTACAACTGGACTAAATTTGGTTCAAACAGAGGTCCACAAGTTAGCTCTCTTGCACCTCAAACATTCATGCATCTGCCATCTTGGATCACGGTGGATGACATCATTGCAAACTACACCATTGCGGTGTCCCTGTGTGTCATTCACTACAACTGTACCAAATCGGTTAGACAGTCCTCGAGTTAGTGCACTTGCACCTCAAAAGTTCACATGTCCACCGTCTTGGGTTGGGGTGGATGACATAATCACAAACTACACCATTGGGGCATCCATATGTGTCCCTACAGCTATAGCAAATTTGGTTCAAATGGGTTAGACAGTCCACAAATTAGCCAGCTTGCACCTCAGACATTCACATGACCATCATCTTGAATCGGTGTGGATAACATCATCACAAACTACACCATGGAGATGTCCCTGTGTCTCATTTACTGCAACTGTACCCAGTTTGGTTCAAATGGGTTAGACAGTCCACAAATTAGCTGGCTTGCACCTCAGACATTCAAATGGCCACCATCTTGGATTGGGGTGGGTGACATCATCCCAAACTATGCCACTGAGGTGTCCCTATGTGTCCTTACAGCCGTACCAAATTTGGTTCAAATCAGTTAAGCGGTTCACAGGTTAGCCCACTTGTGCCTCAAAAGTTTACGCATTCACCATCTTGGATTGGAATGGATGACATCATCACAAACTACACCATTGAGGTGTCCCTATGTGTCCCTACAGCTGCAGCAAATTTGGTTCAAATCGCTTAAGCGGTTCACAAGTTAGCCCACTTGCACCTCAAAAGTTTGTGTCCACCATCTTGGATCGGAATGGATGACATCATCACAAACTACACCATTGAGGTGTCCCTATGTGTCCCTACAGCTGCAGCAAATTTGGTTCAAATCGCTTAAGCGGTTCACAAGTTAGCCCACTTGCACCTCAAAAGTTTGTGTCCACCATCTTGAATCATTGTAGATGACATCATCACAAAATAAAGGTGTCCCTGTGTGTCACTCACTGCAATTGTCCCTAATTTGGTTCAAATGGGTTAGGCAGTCACAAATTAGCCTGCTTGCACCTCAGATGTTCACGCGGCCACCATTTTGAATTGGAGTGGATAACATCACCACACATTAGGACATCCCTATGAGTCCCTACAGCTGTAGCAAATTTGGTTCAAATCGGTTAGACGGTTCACATGTTAGCCCACTTGTGCCTCAAAAGTTTACATGTCCGCCATCTCGGATTGGGGTGGATGACATCACCACTAGGGATGTGCGAACAGGTTCGATGTTTGACGTGTTCAGCATCAAACCTGTTCGGTTTTGAAGGTTCAGGGTTGAATTGAACCATCCCCTGTTCAGTCTGACCCCGAACTGAACACCCCCGACTGTACAGGGTTCGCAGACCTTATTTATTTATTTTTTAAAAAATATTTTTTTAAAAAAACCTTACCCCTTTGGGGGAGTTGTTGGAGGTGGCGGGGGGGTGTCTGCGGAGGTTCCCCCACCCCCACCAGCCTTCCTTGCAGCCCAAACCAGCTCGTTCAGCTGGCTCTTCGGCTTGTTCGGGCCTTCCCCCTCCGGTGCGGAGGCCATTTTGGAGGCCACCACGCCTGCGCAATTGGCCTCTGCTCTGAAGGGGGTAAGGTAAAAATATTATTATTATTTTAAAAATAAAAAGGTCCATGAACACACACACCCAAACCAAACCAAACCGGTGGGGTTTGAAGGGGTGGTGGACCGAACTGGCCCGGTCTGGTTCAAGTCTGGTTCAGACTCGTATCGAACTGAGCCAGCCAGTTCCATGCACACCCCTTATAATCACAAACTACGCCATTGAGGTGTCCCTGTGTGTCCCTACAAATGTACCCAGGTTGGTTCATATTGATTCAGGCATTGCAAAATGGATGGGGGGGCACATGGACAGACACACGGGTACACATACAGAATGCTGGGTGATCTCATAAGCGTATTGGAAAGTAGACTAAAATCGGAGTGTTGTGGCATCTGAAAGTTAATTAATTTATTGTAGCTTAAGCTTTTGTTGGCTACTGTCCATTTCATCAGATGCATGGTCAGAGTCATTGTTTTTGCTGCTAAAGTTTACTCCTCTGGAAACAACTAATACAATCTCCCACATATATTGTTTTATGTAATAAATACAGTGACCAGATTGACAAAGATCTGGTCTGGCATTCTGACCACAACACAGGATCCAATCTCCTGATTAAAATTGCATGCATGGAAGTAAAGAAAGCACACATGAAGTGGGAGTGTTCCCGCTAAAGAAGCGCAGGTGGTTGGGGATGGGGGGACAATTATAGCTGACCTCTCCTTCCTCCAGAAGTGTTCTGTGCCACCTGAAATTATGTCCTGAGGGTCGTGTAGCTTAAAGGGACATCATTTCATGTTGCACAGAGGGCTTCTGGAGGAAGGGGAGATCAGCAATATGCACCTCATGAAAGAGTGCCCAGACTTCGGAAGCAGGAATACTCCTGCTGCATGCACACTTCCTTTACTTGGATGAGCACAGCTTCAGTCAGGATATAGGCCATTCTCACTTGCTTGGAGTCACAAAGCCAGTTCTGTTATGTTAACGTTCTCAAAAGCATGTAAAACCAGGCTGGGCTCCCCTTTGCCCAGTTTCACATGCTCATGAGAATAGCCTCAATGAGTCATTTCAGCTCGGTCCTAGGGCAGGTTCAGACGATACAGGAAATGACAAACTTCTGGTTCCCAGAACTTGGTGGTGAGTGAGACTTCCAGGGAAAGGGGTATGCCAACATGGGTCATATCATCCGAACCCCCAATGTCTGCAAATTCTACCCTACTTATGGTTCCAAACCTGATATATGTAGGCAATAGAGGTATGCACTAAGGGTTCAAATGAACCAGTTTGCCTTGGACCTGGCTGGTTTGTCTGGTTCAATTGCAAACTGGACTGGCCCTCAGGAAAGGCGGTTGGTCTGGGATCGAACTGAATCAAACACAGTTCAAAGGTTTGAGTGGCTATGGTGGCTGCTATTTTGTCTGTGTGTTTACTTGTTTTCCTCCCTTGCGGATTGGTTCTCTGCTACTGCCTTATGATTGGCTTGCAATCTCCTTTCCTCTAGTTAGAGTGTTGTCAATCAAAATCAAGTGTTGTCAGGGCAACTCTGCCCCCAGTGGCTGGGAGGGGATCAGGGAGTGGGGAGCAAAAAGGAGTGAGTTTCAAAGTGTATGTAAAGCCCATGCAGACAGTGCCTGGCTTCACTCTGCCTCTGGATCTGGAGGAAGAGACCTGGCATTTCTGCCTTGCTATGCCTGCTGCTGCTCCCTTGATTTTGCTGGGCCTCTGTCCTGCCCTGATGGACCCCTGCCCTACTATTCTTGCCCTGCTGGGCCCCTTCTGGGCCTTGCTGGACCCACTGCCTGCTGCTGAATCACGGAGTTGAATTACTTTGCACTTCAGCGGTGATACTGCTCTACTAGGCCTGAGAGAGGGGGTGCTTATCCTGGCTTCTAGCCGGTTCGGAGGTTCTAAAGTTTAATAAACTGAACATGCCTGGTGCAGTTCGAGTCTGCTTTGGACTCGAACCGAACAGGGCAAACCAGTTTTGTGCACATTCCTAGTTAAGTCTTGAGATCTTGAGGGAAATGATCACCTATACAAACTATCAGTACCTTTTACTGAAACCTCTCCTCAAGCTACCTCCACGTTTTGTGGGAGGGAGGCCCCTAACTTCAAATAGGAGACCAAGCTCAGATCATGGGCAATCTTACAGAAATCTTTGGGCAGTGTTGTGAGGTCTTTTGAGGCAGCCACATAAATGAGGAGGCTAAGCAAAGCCAGCCTGAAATATATCATCCCTTTAATTTAATTGAAGCTAAACTAAAAACCTTCTGCAAAAGCACTTGCACGCAATTAATGAAACTGCTACAGTGGATTTTTTAGTCAGCATGCTGACAACTAATCCTTTCCCAGGGTATACTGTATACACCAAAGGTTTAAGCAAATGCTTCTTGGCATCATGAGAAGATTCTTAACTGAATGGCATAATTCCTAATGTTCTCCTGAGGAGTGGGGCTTTTCTCCAAGCAAAAAGAGAAGATAAAAGCATTTTGGAATGCTGAAAACAAATAGGGGGAGGAAAGAGACACAGAGAGGAATTCCTTCTGGGGACATTTTTTGCTAACCATTGTCAAGGTTACCAGTTTCCTGGCCAAGCAGAACAACATTACCAGACTGAAGTGAAAGAATTAGGCCAATTTGGAGTGTTCTGCTCCAGTTTTCTTTCTTTTTTAAACTGTTATGCAATTGCAGAATTAATGAAATACCTGTAGAGTAATGCTACCCATGGATAGCCCTTCCATGAGGCAGGGTGAGGCTGTTGCCTCAGGTGTAGACACGAGGAGGGGCACAGAAGTCAGCAAATGCCAGTCCCCCATCACCACAGGTGCCACACCACAGTAGGGACATGCACGAACCAGTTTGGAGGCCCTTTTACAGGGCTCCAAACTGGTTCAATTGTCCAGCAGTTCAACCAGTTCCAAGGTCGGGGGATATCTTTAAGGACAGGGGAACTCTCCTGCCTCATTTCTCCTGCCGACACTGTCTTTTAAATCAGTCTGGCAGGGTGGCAGCATACCTCCTTGCTGCCCCGGTGCCTCCTCAGACCGGAAATGACTGGGAATGGCCAGAAGTGCCTGTTGCATGTGCACACATCATGCGTGCATGCACACCACACACATGTGTGCATCTCGTGCATGAATGATGTGTGCACGCGCACCAGGCACTAGCTGCCACTTCTGCTCCAAAGAGGGACCAAGGCAGCAAGGAGGTATGCTGCCACCTGACCTGACCCTTTAAAAATATAGCACCAGCAAGGGAAACATGGCAGGAGGGGTAGGAGCACCCTCCCCCATCCTTAAAGATAGCTCCCCCATCTTTGAACCGGTAGGCACTGGTTCCATGCACACCACTACCCCACAGGCCTCTCTGCTGCCCACTTCCACCACCCCTCCTCGCCCCAATGGGACACACTCGCTCTTTTCTGCCACAAGCGAGGAATGCCCCTACCACCACTGCCTGGTTTGGTGGAATAGTCCGAGAGTACTTATGTGTTGCCAACACTACCTCAGCAGTGTGGTCTGAGAACATGGAGCATCTACCCACAGATGGGAGGGCCATCATATTACTGCCTCGGGCAGTAATGTGACTTGGACCATCCCTGGCTAGCACCATGGGTCCCATTGCGGATTTCAGATGTGGGGAGAGGTCTGGACAGGAGACAGCAAGATTCACAGCATGTACAAAGGCCTGCTCTTAAGTCTAGTCAAGACTGAATTAGGGGGAAAGATCAGTGGATTGCACGTAAGCAAGGGCACAAAGGTGTACCCTATACATTCAGCTCTATACATACAGCCACAACCACGTGTTTCTTTTTTGGATTCAAGCCACAAACCATGCAGAAATTCTCTTGTCAAGCCCCATTAAAATAGAAGATTAATTACTTCTTCCCCGCCTTTCCTCCAAATACCTCAGGAGGCACGCATAATTCCCCCCCATTTTATCTGCAAAGAGTCCTCTGAGCTAAATTTGTTTAAGACAAAATGAAAAGTCCAAAGTCACCCAGTGTGCTTTATGAATTTATTTATTTAAAATATTTATATCCCGCCCCAGTACTGCTTGGGGTGGCTCACAACGATAAAATAGATACAATATACAATAAAAGTAATAAAATTAACCAAATTGTGTAAACAAGTTGAAAGTCAGGTTAAAAACCACAATCGGTATTAAGTTCAAATTAAAAGTTATTTTAAAAGTTAAAAACTGAAAATTATGTAAACTAAAAACTAAAGAACCTACCAGAAATAACCAAAGATGGAGCATTAAAAAGCCTCCTTAAAAATGTGCATCTTTAGTTGTTTTTTTAAAAACACTGAGAGAGGGAGCATGGCGAAACTCTTTATGAACACGAATTTAAACCCCAGATTTCCCCTGTCCTAGCCCCACACTTGATTCACTCCACCACACTGCCTCTCATGAATGGGAGCTCCACATCTGAGCAACTGCCACACATTTCAACAGAGCTTGCACTGGAGAACTTCTCAATGGAGGATGGCCCATAGCTATAAAAGGGCATTGGAACTGTGTGTGTATTTCTATTTTCAGAAAAAGTGGCTGCCAATAGCCTCTGGAATCTTGTACAATCATAAAAATGAAGTGGCATTTCATGAAGTTCCATTTAGTTCATATCGTGGTATTAAATATGATCTCTCCTGCATGGGAAAAGCAAATGATTGTTCTCTCTCAGTAGCTGACTATGTAAAATGTGCTTCAATAAAATCCAAGAAAATTAATATTCAATGATTTACAGTAAATCTCCTGAGTACAGAAGGCTTGCTCTAGACAGGAAAAGCAAACACTTATGGGCTACATTATAATGATGGCTTATGCTAATTAAACTGAAGCAGAAATGCTTAATTTATGCCTTACCATCAAGTGAATGGGGGGGACACCCTCTTGGTTCAAGCTTTACCTTATTAAGAGGATTTACCTCCTTATTCATGTAATAAAAATCTATTTTTGAGTGTAGGCAGAGAAAGCATCGACTTGCGGTGCTATGCCTCTAGTTGCTGTGACGTTTGGGATCTCAACCTCCATTCAGTGTAGTGGCTGCAATTAGGTTAATTAGAACATTATCTCAAAGTGCACAGCTACCAAGGAGAAAGGCGAAAAGAATACAATCTCACTGACTATTGCTGCCTGCTCACCAATAAATGAATTCTTCTTGAAAATTATTTTCTAATTATACGGAATAGTATATTACTCCTAGGAATGAGTGACATTTAAATACAATCACCAAAGACACAAATACAGAAGTCACATTGTTAAAACTATCTTTGGACATTTTGGACTGGAAGTGACATGATTCAGAAGATCTGAGGTCCTTAGGGAATGGGGCTGTAGCTCAGTGGTAGAAGGCTCAGTTGCATGCAGAAGGTCCCAGGTTCAGTCCCTAAGAACATAAGAACATCCCTGCTGGAGGCCCATCTAGTCCAGCATTCTGATTCACATAGTGGCCCACCAGATGCCACTGGGAGCCTACAGCCAGGAGTTGAGGCCATGCCCTCTCTCCTGCTGTTACTCCCCTGCAACTGGGACTCAGAGGCAGCCTATAGCCTATAGCCCTCTGACTAGTAGCCCTTGATAGACCTCTCATCCATGAAGTTATCCAAACCCCTCTTAAAGCCACCCAGGTTGTTGGCTGTCACCACATCTTGTGGCAGAGAGTTCCACAAGTTGAATATGTGTTGTGTAGGAAAGTACCTCCGTTTGTTGGTCCTAAATTTCCTGGCAATCTCAAGGTAGGGCTGGGAAAGACTGCTGCTTGAAACCTTGGAAAGCCACTGTTAGTCAGTGAAGACCAGGGGTTCTCAACCTGTGGCACTCCAGATGGTGCTGAACTCCCATCACCCCCAGTTACAATTTTGTTCCTGATTCAGGGATGGGGCCATAGCACCGTGGCAAAGCATCTGCTTCGCATGCAGAAGGTCCTGGGTAAAGTCCCTGGCATCTCCAGGGAGGGCTGGGTGAGACTCCTGGCTGAAACCTTGAGTAGTCCCTACCAGTCACTGTGAGCAATTCTGAGCTAGATGGACCAAGAGGCTGACTCAGAGTAAGGCAGCATCCTATGTTCCTACAAACCAATTTTTTTAAAACTTTAAACTGGTTGTGAGGGAGCTCCAGTTTTGATAGAGCAAGGACAGTAGGGCAGGGGAACATTCTGTGAGGCAGGGGGAGGTGGAGTCATCCCCCCACTGTGGATTTTCTAACATTTTGGGGTGAGAGGCTTAAACGCTGCTTGTGGGGAGGGTTCAATAACTCCTTTCCCAGCACTGCTGTTTCAATCAAAATCAGAATCTCCTCCAACCAATGACAAACCGAGAAATAACTGGAGGAGGCAAAGACAGAACAAAGTGAATTTCTGGGGTGAGGGTAGGATGAGCTTCAACTCACTTGCAAGTTTTTCAGAAAGAGAAATCATACAGCCAACTTCACATAAATGCTCTCATCCTAAAGAACGCTGGTGCTTTGCTTCCTCATCTACTTGCTCCAACCCTAGACTTGCCCTCTTCGATTTCCTCAGCAGTCAGCAACCGAGAGCAGACCCCTGCTGAGGTCTGACAAGCTCAAATATGGTTAGTAAACCTTGCATTTATCACCTTTTATAGTACTGCTCTGACTCTCTGGTTTCTTGCCAATGAATCATCTCTCCTGCTTTTTCTAAGCCTTTATAGTAGGGAGAGGTGAAGGCTCTGACACATAGCTTGTACTGACTTGGATATAATCAGACTTCTTTTAAAAGGTAAGAAAAAAATTAGATTGTATCCAAGCCAATGGAAGGCTTGGCAAACGTCCTCTCCTCCCTCTCAGCCTTCCAGCCCCCACCCCATAACCTTTACTTATGAGAGGGGTATTTTAGCCCTTCCCCATGACTCTGTTGTGCAACATACCTAAAGTAAACTGTGTGGCTTGCAAGAGCTTTTCTGCTCCTGTTGTGTCCCTGTCACAGATCCCACCATGCCGCCACCACATGTCACGGCCCAGTCTCAACCAGCCCCTTAATCCTAAACTACACTGCTGCCACCAAGTAGACCTGTGTATTTTTTCCTCGCTGTGTCTACTAATACAGCCTTCCAAACTTCTGTCTCATTCAAAATTAGCTAAAGTGGTAACTAAGGCTTCTATGCGGGTGGTGGGGAAACAGACAGAAGCTACACATTTTTAACTTCAAAACTACTTTAAAGCAGTTCCATTCAAAACAATAGTTCTTTTGGAAAATTTAGTACAGAACAGCAACCAAATGAGCACAAGGAACAAATACAATATGAGAAAAACACATCCAGTCTATCCTGCACTAATACAAGGCCCTGACTCAGAGTCTTTACCAAGAGTCTACTTGCAGTCAGGGGCGCTCTGAGGTATTTTTGGTGCCTGGACCTGAAGGGCTTCAGAGACACCCTCATCACAAGTTAAAAGTTATTTCCAGGGGGGCCTCCAAGGTCCAGGGGGGCTCTTGCCTACCCCCACCCCACCTTGCTGCTGCCCTGCTTCCCCGTGAAAATGTCAAAAATTAAAGCCACGCCATGTGTGCGGTCAGGGTGTGGGGGTGAGCCGAGAAGGCCTCCTCCACCCCCGTGGACCCGGTGGCATGGCAGTGGCATTGGCAGGCGGGCAAAGCATGACCAGCAGCAGCCACGGGGCTTGACCCAGCAGCCCTTGAGAACTGAGAGAAGCTTCCTCACAGGTCTTGTGAGGATGCAGTTCCTCACAAGACCTTCAGGGAAGCTCCATGCAGTTCTCAAGGGACGTTGGGCTGAAAGGTTGAGCCTAGCGGCCACTCCCAAATCCCACTCTGGGTGGAGCAGAGCATAGCCACAGGGGTGCAGCATCCCCAGTCACCATCCTCACTCCCACCCTCCCCCCATCCACTGTTGCAGTGACCTGCACAGATTGGCACTACTTGGAGGCTCCCAGGCAGCGGAGGACTGGGCCAGATCCCCGTGGCCCAGTCCTGAGAGTGCCTCTGCTTGCAGTCAGCCCTTGCCAGCTTCTGGAGCAAGCATGGCTTCTCCCTTGCTCAGCCTCAGGTTCTGCTCTTCCTTCCCAGTTCTGGGGGTTCAATCCCAGACTGTTCCTTCAGCTGCTTTGGGAGAGATTCAGTCCTCCAGTGTGTCAAAACTCCCAGTGATTCCTCAGCTCTCTTTCCAGCACCATCTCTGATTCTCTCTGACTGTGACAGCAACTTGCACTCCTTGAACGCCTTCACTTGAACTGTCTTCAGCTCTCCAACTTGCACTAAAACTCTGCTGTAGTAGGCAGCCTCCTTATATTCTCTTTTCCCCTCCAATTTCCCCCCCAAACAAACCAATCAAAACAACTCAATTTTCCCTCCATTATTTTGAAACATTCTCAATCAAATCCAACCTCTCTTCCCTCCAAAATTAAACCAGTACAGTTCCTTCCTTTCCAAAACCAAACTATACAACAGGAGCTGTGAACTTTTGACCCCTACACAGTTTTTTAACATAGGGAGGAAGCAAAGCTATTGCAAAACAGAAATATTATACATAAAAGGAGGAGGTTCAGGGCTCATTCTTTCACAGATCCTTTAGACTGGCTGATAGAGACGGAGGAAATATGCAAGTGCTAATGGAATCTGTAGCCTTTTCAAAGACTCTACTAACTTCCATGTTGGGAGTTCTCTTTGGTGAGAGAAACCCTTTTTCATTATAGCAGAGTGCACAGAGGCACAACACAGCAGAATTTACTTAGGCATGCATGTATGCTGAGAGTAAAGTAACTTGTAGCCAATTCATAGTTTCAAATCAATATATAAGGCATTTATTAAGGAACTCCATTCTAGATAGGAAAGTGAGGAGTTAGGATCTCTAATCTATCTATCTAGCTGGATGCAGATGGATTCTGTATCTTCTCTGCACACATGGTGCAGGGAGAGGAGCTTGCCATGTTGCAAGGTAGGAGGACAGGTAGGGAAGAGAGAGAGGAAGGAAGTTAATCCCTAAGAGTACCAATCTACATTCCAAAAGGACAGTGTAAGAGCAGTAGAGAAGGGATGACCAATGTCTTGACCCTCTAGCCCTCTGACTCACTAGTCTGTCCTCCACTGTCTGAGACAAGAGACAGTGCAAAGTCCTTAACTTTCAACACCCCCTCTTGATGTCTTGTGACTCAGTTCACAAGATTTATTTTCTCTCTCAGCTTTTCAAAGCAGGGTCTTGGTAGTGGCTTAGTGAGTATGTCTGCAAGCATTTCATTTGTTGGGCAGTAGATCAGCTTGATTAGTCCATCTTTTTGCAGACTTCTCACTACATGGTACTTCACATCAATATGCTTGGTACCCCTCTTTACATCTTCTTGTTTGGAGAGTTGAATGCAGCTTTGGTTGTCTTCATACACTGGTATGGGCTATGGTACATCTGTACCTAGATCTTTCAGTAGTTGACACAGCCATTGTATCTCGTGACAGCCCTGTGCAGCTGATACATATTATGCTTCAGTGGTTGACGATGCCACTATGTCTTGCTTCGTGCTTGACCAACTTATGGCTCCATCTCCATAGAAAATTATGTGATCACTGGTAGATTTTCTTTCTGTTAGGTCTCCACCTCAGTCTGCATCTACGTATGCTTCTAGTTTTGGTTGACTGTTAGCTGGTAGCTTGAGCTTAAAGTGTGCAGTACCCTTTAGGTACCTAACAAGTCTCTTAATTGCATTCCAGTCCTTGACTGTTGGTGATGCAGTCTTTCTGCAAAGTAAGCCAACTACTGTACTAATAGCTGGCCTAGTGAGTGTACTAATGTATAGAAGCTTACCCAATGCTTCACGATATCTGTGGTTGTCAGATAGTGACTCAGTTTGATCTTCTTGCTTTATGTAGTTCACTTCCATTGGAGTTGGTGTAGAATTCGCATTTTCCAGACTGAGCAGGTTTATCAAGTCTTTAATTTTCTGTTCTTGGTTGATGAGGAAACTTCCATCTTTATCTCTTTGTACTTGAATGCAAAAGTAGTTTGCAATGTTGCCAACTTGCTTCTGCATCTTCTCTGTACACATGGTGCAGGGAGAGGAGCTTGCCATGGCATTTATTAAGGAACTCTATTCTAGATAGGAAAGTGAGGAGTTAGGATCTCTAATCTATCTATCTAGCTGGATGCAGTTGGATTCTGCATCTTCTCTGCACACATGGTTTAGGGAGAGGAGCTTGCCATGTTGCAAAGTAGAAAGACAGGTAGGGAAGAGAGAGAGGAAAGAAGTTAATCCCTAAGAGTACCAATCTACATTCCAAAGGGATAGTGTCAGAGCAGTAGAGAAGGGATGACCAATGTCTTGACCCTCTAGCCCTCTGACTCACTAGTCTGTCCTTCACTGTCTGAGACAAGAGACAGCACAAAGTCCTTAACTTCCAACATTCCACTCGTTCTTCCTGATCAGCAGAGCTGAAGGAATAAGGAGAGGACATTACTTCTTGCATGCCACACACTTTACTCTTGGCCTGCTGTAAAGCAGAGCAATGGGGGAGGGGGAGAAACCCCTTTCCCAGTGGTGCTGGGAAAGATAAAGGGAAAATTGGGGGAGTTGGAAATCTGGTGGGGAAGAACTGGTGGGGTGAGCTGAACCTCTCTGAGCTCTTGCTTGAAAGCACAGTTTCAGTAGCTTGTCCCTCTTTTTCATGTGGGCAATTTCAGTCCTCAAAACTTTGTTTACAATCTTAAGCCTGTAAAATATCATCAACATCTCTGCCTTATAAGACAGAGTCCCTTTGGTTATTTTTTACATCAGGAATATGGAGAAAAACGGAATCCGGATGAGGCAGAAGTGAAACAGCCAACATAATAAGAAATAAAGACTTGCAGACATTAATATTGAAACCTTGGTGGGCCCGATGTGGGTTCAATTAATTAATTGAGTTAATTGGGTTTGGTTTCAAGACTTTCATTTCTTGAAGCATTAATTCTTCCCTATTAATTTCTAGGATTAAATTTACTCAGTGGATCTGCCCATTCTCCTTGTGTGGGTTATACAAGAAGCATAACTGCAATGATTTTGAAGCAAGAGAGAAAATATGAAGGTCAGATGTGGGAACAATCATGACATAAGGGCTGCTGGAACTTCCATACCATCTTTATCCACCCTTTCTCAGGAGAAATGAAGAAGTCGTAAACAGGAACAATTGAAAAGGTCAAGCAGAGTTTTCATGCTATTTTTTCTTTTAAAGCAAAAGGAGGAAGACTCTGTAACAGAATCCACGCCCCCCCCCCAGATAATTTAGTTGTTTTAAGTTGCAAAGTTTCCAGTATCACAGACTCCTTCAGGCATAGGTGTTCACAACATAGCCTTCATTAGATTTTGTATCTTGTTAAAAAATGAGCAGATATCCCATGTTTTGTTTCTTTATTTTTCCAGAAGTTTGCATGTTCTGCATTCTACTCTTCCTAAATTCCAGCTTAACTAGTATTATAATATTAATTTTTTAATTGGAGCATGTGCTGTTTGCCACAGTGGTCAGTTTCTTCAGTTCTGCTTACAGAAGGAGTTTCTCTCCACTTGCTTTCCAGGGACTCTCCCCTCCCCCTGCAGCCACCAACGCCACATCCAGCACAGCTGCCAAAGGTCCCTTGACCCTCAAGAATGGTTTTTCAGGAGGATCGAAAGGCTACAGGAAAGAGGAAGCAGTGGTGACAGGGAAAGGACTTATGCTAGTGATTATTCGCCTGTGGTATATAAAGAAGATATGGATTGGACTTTGTAGGGTTGATTCCCATGGTCAGAGTCAAGGTAGGAGGAGTGTTCAACCTGCAATGTAGCCAAGAAACCCAGTTTGATGAGAACAGAGCTAAGGAAGGAGATCTGGAGACCACTACATAAGGGCAAAAACAAGTAAAGGTTTATTTCAAGAAGTTAAGAAGAGACTCCATGTGAGCACTGTAAAATATCGAGGCTTTCCACACGAGCGGTGTGGAGAGTACGCAGGGCTTCTGCAGGGAAAGTGGGTTTGAGCTTTTTAAATAACTTTTGATTTGAAACTTTTTAAAAAAATATATGTAATTTTAAATGGGCTTTTTTAGCCTGGTCTTTTAACTTTTTAAACTTTTTTACACTGTATCATTTTATTAATGTTGTGAGCTGCCCCAAGCAGTAGTGGAGGGGCGGGGTATAACTGTTTCCAACAAACAAACAAACAAACAAACAGTCTGACTTGGTATAAGACAGCTTCTTGAGTTCCTATGAAGGAAAAAGAAGAGAGAGAACAAAGAAGAAGGGGTCACAGAAGAGTTAGACCAGAGATAAGAGAGTAAATAAAGAAAAAGGGGACAGTCCTACACTCACTACCATTACTCCTAATGTCCCTAATGGTCAGCATGAATTATTAGTGTTGAGAATTGATGCCTATGAAGTCACATCTCCAACACAACCAGTCTTCAAACCCCATGTGTGCTCCTGAGAAACAGTAGTCAGTTGGCAAGATTCAAGGTAGGAGGAGGGGGAAGTGATCATCTGTGTGCGCTTATCTGGATTGATTGGCATTGGGATAGGATGACATCATGCTTTTCCTCCATCCTTGCTACAGTGCTGGGTATGCCATGTGGGATGACCATTGCCATCATACCCAGATCAGATCAGGGTTAGCCTATGATCACTTCCATTTTCTCCTACCTCATTGTTTGCTGACACATGCCCATGGTGTGCCAATAAAAATACCACAAAGACATAGGAAGCTGCCTCATACCGAGTTAGACCATTGGTCCATCTAGCTCAGTATTGTCTACACAGACTGCCAGTGGCTTCTCCAAGGTTGCATCATCTCTCTTAGCCCTATCTTGGAGATGCCAGAGAGGGAATTGGGACCTTCTGAATGCAGGCATGCAGGTGCTCTTCCCAGAGAAGCCCCATCCCCAAAAGGGGAATATCTTACAGTGTTCATATATAGTTTACCATTCAAATCCAAACCACGGCAGACCATGCTTAGCAAATTGGACAATTCATGCTTGCTAGTAAGACCAGCTTCCCTCTTTAAATACAAGGACTTGCTGCTCAGAATTTTGCATCATTTTTATTGGTAATCAAAAAGGTATTACTAAAATGTGGTTAAATGATGAGTTTCTCTTAGTGTGAAAAGGCTTCTTGTTTAATCTGAAAGAAAATGTCCCTCATGCAAAAGTAAAATGGTGATAGAAATTCTTCAAAAACTCTTTGAAATTTCAAAACAGTGGAACTATTTTGCTCTTTATCCCATAAACAAGTCAAATGTGACGAGCTATGTAATAGCTTTTTTATGGTAATTATATCTGTTTGTTTGGTCTTTTAACCAGATCATTAAGCTGCTGAGGGTGCTGGAGGACTAGATTTCTCCTCACAAGCTTTTTAATGGTTCTTATTTGATAGTTCCTGAATTTTTTGTAGTGATAAAGAGATCTTTAAGCAGCTGGAAAAATAGGTTTTTGAAAGGCCCCAAATGCTTTCTCAGTAAATTCTCATTGAAGAATTCTCTCATTTCTCTATTCAAAGATGGGAAGGATGCAAAGAAATACAAAGAAGAATGACTTGTGAAATGTGTCACCAACACAACATTTAGGAGACAAATGTCTTTAGTAAATGGCAGGGGATCATGGGCGTCTGCAGGACCTTTCCTGGAGGCTTCGGAAAGGCTGCAATCCTATACCCACTTATCTGGGAGAAAGCCCCATTGAATTTAATGGGAATGGCTCAATCGGGGTGAGGGGGCTGCCTCCCCCCCCCAGGATGCTCATGGTAGGGTTTGGAATTTCTAAAGTTACTTTTTCAAAAGGCAGTGAGGCTGTTCTCACGCTCAGGCAAAACTGGGCTAACAAAGCCAAGCCCAGTCTTGCCTGTGAAATGAGAACCGGCAGGATCACACCCAATCCTGGTGGCACCTCAGCGGCAAACCCACCCAGGCAGCCACCCTCTTAAATGGGGTTAAGAGAGCGAGTGCTCTCCATTATTCTGATCATCAAATAGCCAGGGCTGGGAGTTGTGGGGATCCCAGGTGCCACTGGGGGAATCCCCATAATGCATCGTGCACTCATGTGGTGCATTATGGGAGTTCTCGGGGTGGGGCAATACCTCCCAGCCCCCTGACCCTCCACACTGCCCGAGGAGGCAGCTACAGATCTGGGTGCGCAATCTCTGCACCCAGACCAACAGAGAGGATCATCTGTGGGAGAGTTCAGCTTTTTGAGGCTTCTTCCCCTGCCCCTTCAAGCCCCTTCTTTAGTGGAAGCGCCACAAATCCTGATAGCTGCTGGCATGGCAAACTATGGCTAGTCTTTCTTAACTGGCAAAGGGTTTTGAGTATTTAATCAGCAGATCACTGTAGGAACATGCGCATTTAGCAGCCAGCCTTTTTCTTAACTTTGTGACATCAAAACCTACTGCTGATATAAAATAGGCAACACCCCAGGTAAGCATTTGTACAGAAGGGACTGTCAAGCTAATATTAAGCCAGGACTGCAGTCCTATGCACATTTACCTAAGGCTTACTGAACCTTACTCTCGAACCTTACTCTTACAGTGCAACTTACGTCCGAGTAAACAGGCACAGATTGTACTACAAAGTCTCAACCTTTTTTCTTTTTCTTTTGGTCTTGCATTTATATAAATAGTAAGGTGAACTTTATAGTTTACCTACCACATCTTAAGTGGCGCAGCGGGGAAATGCTTGACTAACAAGCAGAAGGTTGCTGGTTCGAATCCCTGCTGGTACTATATCGGGCAGCAGTGATATAGGAAGATGCTGAAAAGCATCATCTCATACTGTGCGGGAGAAGGCAATGGTAAATCCCTCCTGTATTCTACCAAAGACAACCACAGGCCTATGTGGGGGCCAGGGGTCGAAATCGACTTGACGGCATACATTACCTTTACCTTACCACACACAACTTGCCCAACACCAACCATACATTCTAAGTCAAATTGCATGAAACCAAAAATGAAAGAGGGAGGCAGTTTATACATCATCATGAGAAAGGGCTCAGTCGTAGGGATGTGCACAGAACTGGCAGGGGGATAACTTTAAGGGTGGGGGAGGGTGTACTCCCCCCCCCGCTGCATTTCCTGCGCCAGTGCTCAGTTTTCTAAAACTCCATCAGGGAGGCAACATACCTCCCTGCCACCCAGTTTGCCCCATTGTCTGAATGTACCTGAAAGTAGCTGATGTGCCCGTGTGCACTGGGTGCGAGCGTGTGATGTGCACACGCATGCAGGTGCGTCAGCTACTTCTGGGTACATTGGACAATGGGGCAAATGGGGCAGCAGGGAGGTACGCTGCCACCCAGATGGATGTTTAGAAAACCGAGCACCGGCAGGGGAAATGCAGCAGGGTGGTGGTCATAAGTGCATCCTCCCCTGCCCTTAAAATTATCCCCCCCACCTGCTGTCCAGCTGGTGGAACTGCCTGTCAGTCGAACCAGTTTGGAGGCCCATAAAGGACCTTCAAACTGGTTCTGTGCACATCCCTACTCAGTGGCTGATATTCTGACATGACATGTGAGTGTAAACCGCAGCTTTGTTCTTGCACTGGGACTGTCATGCAGCTCCATTTATTCCCTTACACATGTGTTTTGCATAATGCAGTGAGTGGGCACCTGCCCTGGAGTGTTATCCTACGCTCTCAAAGCACACTGGAAACAGGTTGCTGCCCTGTGTAGTCCTGCTCGCTCTCCTCACTGTTACAATATCCAGGCCCTCCTCTGACATTTCTGCACAAACACACAGGACCAAACATCTGCAAATGGCCTGCATGCATAAAATGCAATGTGCATAGGCCAAAATCATAGGGCAGAGTACCTCTGTTTGTTTGTTTTTCCTTCTGAGAAAACTGCTATGGGATTTGGGCCTATATCCAATGCATTGCATTTTATGCACGTAGGCTGTATAATCCAAACTGGCCCACTTAAAAGCAGGGATGTCTGAAAACCCTCCTGAGGATTCTCATCAAGTTTTATATAAATTCTTTAAGCTTCCCTCAGATATCCTCAGCTGTTTTGTCCAATTAGGAGCCTCCACATTCTCTTTGAATTTCACATTGAATAGATGTGAGGAAACCCTAAAGTATTTTCCGTAGTCCTATTGACAGAGACACTCTTACCCCCAGACTTCTGGGCCAAGGTCCAGGGCCTCCATACCCCCTGGGGACCCCCCAAACCCTCTTTAGTCTGAACCAGATGGTGTGTTTGCTGTGTGACCGGCCCATGCTGCACCGGGCAGCCGAGCATGACTGTGACCTGTACCAGGTGTCAGGTGTGACCTTGCCTTAGAGAAGCGGGGAGTGGGGAAAGAAATATATGGGATGGGAATATGTTAAGTTGCGTGTTGAAATGTTTCTGTTAATGCATATCTGCATAAATCTACCTATTTTATATTCTTACATTCTTGTGTGTCCAGTTGCTGTTTGTGCCCTCAGATACCCACAAGATAAAAATACTATGTGTGTCATGGTGTGTGTATGTGTAGGGTTGTGTGTCATGGTGTGTGTGTGTGTGTGTGTGTGTGTGTGCTTAACTTGCATAGGCAAAGCATTCCAAAGGCCTTTAGGTCCAGGCTCCAAAGTTACCTAGGTGCACCTCTGCCTATGGATACAAATTATTTTAGCTTACCTTGAAATGCCTCCGATGTTCTGGCCTAGCAACAACTTCTGCATTCACTTTAAATTTCCCTCTAGATGAAATGTGTTGGCAACTCAGCTTCAATTGATTTTTGTATTTCACATCTGAACACTGCCTGCTGTATGCACATTGATATGTTAACATATACATGCTTTTAGAAACATCCTTTTCACTTTATCCATTAGTGCAAGAAAACTCATGCCCCTGGGAGAAAAGTCCAGATGGTATATTTCTCCCTGGCTGCCGATAATCCACATTATCTTTAAGAGCAGCATGTCTTTTATCGGGAAGAGAAAAGTGTTCATCTCCCAGATCACTCAAATTAAATAGCCACAATTCTGAGAACTATAATTCGGATTCCAAATAGCTGCTACTATTGTTATATGCCGCATTAACCATATTCACAAGTTACAGAATAAAACTTATTACAGACAAAAAAGTGAACACAGTCGGCTTTTGTATAAAGAGATTGCAATTGAAGAAATCAAAGAAGTAATGCAACATCATTAAAACAACAATGCTCCATCAAGAAATGGTTTCTCATTGAATGTTTCAAACTTTTACTGCTTCAGTCTTTGGTTTTGTTTTTCAAACAGGTTCTGTCCGGAATTCTTGAGAACAGGTCATGACCACACAGTCCCTGTAAAATCAGTCATACTGACCTAAGTCATGTCATTAAAAATACATCTTTTAAAAGAGGTTTTTAAATGTTTCATCTGCTGCTTATATCTGATAGGTTCTTTAGTTTTTATAGCTCCCAGTTTTTAGCTTTTTAACTTTAACTTTTAATGAGAAACTTTTTTTAAAAAAATGTAATTTTAATTGTGATTTTAGCCTGGTCTTTTAACTTGTTTAACTTAATTAAGTTAACTTTATTAGTATTATTTTACATTGAATCTATTTTATTAATGTTGTGAGTCATACCAAGCAGTAGTGTACTGGAGGGGCGGGGTATAAATATTTTAAATAAATAAATAAATGACAATACAGTACTATGAAAAAATGAAGAGCTTTGCCAGTGGTTTTCAACTGCCCTGAGCCATTTTTGGAAGGGCGGTATAGAAATTGAATTATTATTATTATTATTATTATTCCTACAAAATTAAACCTAAAATTAAAATTAAACCTCAAACTCAAGATTATGCTGACAATAATTTCTCAGCATAATCCAAGGATTTATTCTTGGAAATTGGTCTTACAAATTTCTGGTGAGATTTCATTCTGCTATAGCATTTGACTTCTTTGAGAACTTGTTGTTGTTGTTGTTGTTGTTGTTGTTGAAAAGTGATATAAAAATTAGCTCTGTGCATGATGGAAAATATTGGTCCCAATCTGAGCAGACCACAAGGGGGAATTCTCAAGAGGGCCAAAATGGCCACCCAAAATTATTGACTCATTGGAATGGGCAGAGGAGCTCTTTCCTTTGGACTTCCGGGCCAAAGTCCAGGGCCTCCACAGCCCCAGGGGCCCCCTAAATCCTCTTTAGTCTGTCCTGGGTGGTGTGGTCACCTGGCTGAGCAGGATGATGCTTAATTTGCAGGGGAGTGGGGACCTCCAAAGGCCTTTAGGTTCAGGCTCGAGAATTACCTAGTTGCACGTCTGGGAACGGGTCAGAATTTCTGGCATTTTTATGACATTTTGTCAGTGGTTTTCAGAGGATGCAAGCTAAAAATCAGTGGCAGGGGGAGATACAGAGGGTCAATCCCCACACAAAACCTACAGAGTCTGAAGGTGCCCTGGGAGGAGTTGCTCTACTCCTCCCTGTCCTCAATTTTTTACTCTGGTGGTAATTTTGAGGGACTGGGTGCTGGAAATTGGGAGCATGAGGAATTGGGGGCAGGAGAAATTGGAGGCAGGAGGCACAGGGGGATAGGCATCTCCCTATGGGAGACCCTTTTACCCCATGGGTCCTTTGGGGAGAGTCGCCCTTCTTGCCCCTCCCTCCACTTCTGGAGCAAAAGAGATTTAAAAGGGAAAGAGGATTCCCCCCCTTTAATCTCAAGCTTGTTAGATGCCTATAGTTTAAGAACTATGACTAGTCTATGAATGCACTAGGTTAAGATTTAGCCTTGGTTTCCCAAGTCACCAGGTCTGGTGGGGAGGGGACCACAGAAATCTGTCCAAAGAATGGGTTTGAGATTGATTAGTCCTGTGAGGTCTTCAGTGGATGAGAAGGAGGCTAGTTGGTTAGGGCAGGAATTAGTTTTGAGAGCTGTTATGAACTATGTAAGCTTGGGCTTCAGAGTCTGCTTTAAGCATGGGAGGGCACAAAAATGTGAAACATAATTCTAGGGCTGGGACACACTGATTAAAAATGGTGGCTGATGACAGAAATTCTGTGGCTGCCATTGTCACAGACAGCAGCAAAAAGCTAGTAAAATTTAAATTTAAAAAGCTCACTGCCATTACCATTAAGTCACCAAATCAATCAATGAATTCCATACCTTCCAATGCTCCTCTTTTGGGATGGGAGATTTTGCTGCCCCCTGCCCCCATTCAAGCCACAAAGCTTGTGTTTGGAACATTTATCTCAGCCCTAGCTAGGAGAAAGCATCAGTCATAGAGATGTGCTCATGTTGAATATGGAGATAACAGTATGGAGAAAACACACTTCGTACATCTAAGAAGTGAATTTCAACAATTCACAGATGAATATGGGGACACACTGTAACACACACATTCTTACACAATGGATGGTTCCCTTCCCTAGCTAACTCTGCTACTATTACACAGACTAGATGAAGATTCTAGTCTGCTATATGATTTATCCCATGGCTGACATCCTGACTAATGGAGCACCAGAGCAACAGGAGAAGCTATGGTGCTGCTGAAAAGTTCAACTAACTGACTCTGTCTCTGACAGTCATGCAACCCTCACGGACATATGTTTGAGAGGGACATATTTTGGGGGGAAAGGAAGGTCATCAACATTTCCCCCCTGCACTAGCACCATTTCAGCATTCATCTGGAACTCTTCAGAAGCACTGGTGCTCAACAGTGTTTCTCCCACTGCACTGGCACTTTGTTTGGACATCAGGCACTTACCATTTATTTCAGCCAGAAGGATGCTGGGTCTTTAGTTAGAGATACACTAGAAAAACACAATTGTCCCCAAATAAGACATTACCAGTTCCAAATATTCCTCCATGTCTGTAGCTGGTGAAATGGCATCTGCGCACTGTGTGGTGCCTTAGCATTAATGCACTTGTATTTATATGAATGAGCACTAGAGACGTGTATCCTTCCTAGAATGAGATTTCACTTCCAGAGACCTTGTGATGGGAACTTAAGGCATCACCAAAAGGCAGAAATAGGGACAAGCACTAGAAAATCCGAACAGTTGGAGCATATGTGAGGTAAGCTAACGGTGGGGTAGCAAGTAAGTGATCCCCTGCCATTTTACTTCTTTCTGAAATAAGTATGCACCGATTCCCAACTCTGTTAGAAAATATTTTACGCTCATGTAACCCCATTGATTGATTTAATTAAGCCTGTTGGTAAATTAGGATTTTAAAGAGTCACTCATCCAAATAAACAGCAAATTAGCAAAATGGGCAGCCTGCAAGGTCACCTCCTGATTTTCAAGCTGGGCCTGCAAAGCATCTTCCAGAAATGTACCGGATAATGTGATTCATTAGCAAAATCATCTAAGCAGTTGAATTCAGTTTGGGAAAATGGTGGAGGCTGAAGTCTGATTTGCTTAATGTCTGAAACATCCTGATGTTTCTTACATTCTGCTTGCTTGTAAAGATTTCCATTTTGAGTTGTAAAACTCTAAATGAAGGCAGCTTCATTTTAGTGAGGGAACAAATTGAGACCTCAGATGCTGTGTGTTCTCCTGCTAATAAATTTGATTTGCTCAACCTTCAAATAGAGTTTTGATTGAAAAGGAGTTATTTGGGAGGGCTTTTAAAAATGCAGATAAACAAGATGTGCCACCTAATACGGCAAATGACACTGCAAAACAAAATGATAAGACCAATAAATCTTAACTTTTCATCACTAGGGTTGAGTCAGTTAGGCAAAGCTTTGGCTGCTGAAAGAAACAGAGATATTCATTTACTGGTAAAAAACAAACCTCTGAGCATTTCTGTACCAGGCCAAGTTTTACATTAAAAATACTTTGTGGAAAAGACTGCCAAATTGCTAGAAACAACGGAGGCAAAATCAAAAGTTAAATCAGAACATAGTTTCATTTAATTGTTAAATTTGCATCCTACTTGTAACAGGAGCTGGCCTACTGGTTTACTGGGACCTCTAATCAATGCAAGAGTGGAAGGGCTATTAAAATAAAAGGTAAAGTAAAGTGTGCCGTTGAGTCGGTGTCGACTCCAGGTGACCACAGAGCCCTGTGGTTTTTCTTGGGTAGAAAACAGGAGGGATTGCCGCCTCCTGTGCAGTATGAGATGATGCCTTTCAGCATCTTCCTATATTGCTGCTGCCCAATATAGGTGTTTCCCATAATCTGGGAAACATACCAGAGGGGATTTGAACTGGCAACCTCATGCTTGCTAGGCAAGTCATTTCCTGTGGCTGTTAGAATAATATGCATCATATGTCATAATGGCTATTCATACTTTCCTTGTCACCTTTGGGGATTTTTCCATCATTTCTATAGGTAATTCTGCTGAAACCTTGGTCAACCTCTGGAATGAGAAAATGGTGCAGGGAGCTGACATGATTGCTCCTGAGCTTCATTTCCCACTAAGTAGAATCCAACAAGCTCCCTGGTTTTCTAGAGAGCCGGAGGCAATGAAATGACAGGGATGATGACTAGAGTTATGTTGCAGAAGACTTGAGATGAGACTGATTGAATCCAGGCTATCGCACACATAAGGATCTACTCCATGGCAAAGAAGCTTTACTTTTCGGCCACCATTGCACCCACCTCTACTGTCATGTAGATGTCATCTAGTGCAAGTGTAGTCATAAGGCTGTTACATCCAACAAGATAGGGATGGGACTGTAGCTCAGTGGTAGAGCATCTACTTTGCATGCAGAAGCCTCAGGTTCAGTCCCTGGCATCTCCAGGTACAGCTGAGAAAGGCTCTTTTCTGAAACCTTGGAGAGCCACTGCCAGTCAGCGTAGACAATACTGAGCTAGATGGACCAATGGTCTGATTCAGTATAAGGCAGCTTCCTATGTACTTCCTATGTTCCTATGACCAGTCTGTGGCCCACTGCGACCAGCTTGCAAGACACTGCTGTTCCAGCTTCAAGTTGTTGCATTTGCCTTTGGTGGCTGATTGTCTTATTTCGAAGGATACATTTATTTCCCTTTGTACAACATGAGGACCATTCTTGAAGCCGTGGTGGCAACTACCTGTGCACTCAGTCTTTGTGCTTTCTGGCTGATAAAGGCAGCTAGAAGTGGGCTGGCAGAATGTGTAAGAGGAGTGGGAAGCACCTTTGTATGGGAGGGTCTTTCACAACTTTAAAGGGAAATTAAGGTGAGATTTCAATTTCTTTTCAAGCCACCGGATCTTTAGAAATGTATGGATCCTTGGAGATTGCTCCTTAGTTATATAAATGAAATTTTAGAATGGATCAGTAGAAATATATGTACTTAATGGCTAATGTCCTGACTAAATTTCTCACTGGAAGCCTTATTGAAATTATGTAGTACTTTAGAGTAACTCCTTCATAGTAACTTAGTTACTAATGAGTAACTTAGCCTGGATGTCAGCCAGTTTTCTGAAGTGGGTTCATCTTCAGCCCCTTATTCAAGGAACAGGGGTGCCTCTGAATTTTTTTTTAAACACACATTTTTATTAAGCACACATTTCCATAATTTTGCATTCATCATCGTACAGGGGGAAAGGGAACTGCAGACATGCCCTTAAAAGTTATGTACAGACAAGACATGAGCAAAGGAAATGCACAAAATAAATATTTCAAGATTGCCTGTGTACATCTTGTTCTATCACCCAAATTCTGTGCATAATGAATGTGTGGAGAGAGGAGAAGGATCAGACTGGCATCCTCTGGCCCCATCCCCAACTCTGTGTTAATTCAAACCTCTACAGTTAGCATATGCATGTATAAACTGCGTACACATGGGTTCTCCCTCCACAATCTGTACCCTGCAGCAATGTACACATTCTGCATACAGGGTCTATCTGCCCAGTCTGACCTTACAGCAAACCAGTCAGGTTGGCCAGCTTCATAATCCACACATTTTACACACATAAGTTTGATCCAGAAGCTTGAATAAAATGCATTGAAGTTGTGGCCAGAGGCACCAGGTATGAACATATCCCACCATACATTCATTATTCACCGAACTTGGTCAACTGAACAAAACTAAATATAATTTTGGGGGGTTTGATGTGAAAGGCTTTTGTATAGCACGTTTGAAAAAAAATAATACATTATGTATATATTTCAACTTTTGTACCTGGTGTCACAGATCTAATACAGCAGAATGTATTGAAATATTAAACTTCAGAGCAATGCTAATAATTGAATCAAATATCAGTATTAAACTAGAGTAGCGGAATTCTAAAGAAAGTGCCATTTATTAAAAGCACATAAAGCCTAACTTATCTAAAAGAATATTTCTCTATTTTGTTAGCAGGACAAAAGATAATAGAATTGTAAGGGAAATGCTGTCAAAGAGACAGATAATTTTGAATAACATTTTATAGTTATGATGCCTGAGAGAGGCATTAAAAAGATTATTCATCAAGATTATTAATATAAAATATTAATTATATTTTAATAATTAAAAGGTTATTAGTTTTCAGTTGATGAGTCATGCAGCACCTATTATTGATCATATGAAGTCATCCAAAAACCTTAGGAGAGGAGAGCTGGTCTTGTGTAGCAAGCATGACTTGTCCCCTTAGCTAAGCAGGGTCCACCCTGGTTGCATATGAATGGGAGACTAGAAGTGTGAGCACTGTAAGATATTCCCTTCAGGGGATGGAGCCTCTCTGGGAAGAGCAGAAGGTTCCAAGTTCCCTCCCTGGCTTATCCAAGATAGGGCTGAGAGAGATTCCTGCCTGCAACCTTGGTGAAGCCACTGCCAGTCTGTGAAGACAATACTAGATAGACCAATGGTCTGACTCAGTATATGGCAGCTTCCTATGTTCCTATGGTTTAGGATGAGGGTTAAGATGCTCTGGACGCACCTGCACACTCCAATTGTCCTCACAATCAGCCTTGAATACAATAGGAGATTCACATACCTTCCTACGAAGGAAGGATGATCAGACACAATGCATTCTGAAGTAGCCTGTATGGTCTATCCTATTCAGCAAAGTATGACTAAAGAAAAGTGCCCTCAAGGCACGTTTTATTTTAAAACATTTTGGGATACAAGTATCTCTAACTCCATGACCCAATGTGCTTCCTCGTGTATTATTACACCTGGGACTCCCACTGTGAAACATCACAGCAGCCTCATCAGACTGCAACAAGAAACTCCAGAAGACCACCTCAGTCTTATTTCTGAAGCCTTGCCCCTTTATCTTAAAGTACCTCTCTAGCCCGCCTGGGAATTTACACATAATTTGGAACTTTAAGCTAAATGTGCCTTACAATAGTCTGTTTCTTAGCATATTTGTAGTGCCTTTAAACTAGGGCCACATAGTAATTTAGTCTGAGTTTACTTATAATAAACTCCTTTTTGATTTAATTAAAATCTCTCTCTCAAGCAGATTTTCTTGAGTTCATATGCTTGCACAAATTAAGGCTGATTGGAACTGTCTCCCCTTTTCACCTACAAGGGCTTGAGTGTTCATCTTAATTTGTTAATGGGGCTTAAGTAAGTAAGAGTTGAGGTGAGTTATGAATCAGGGGCTTGCTAGTTTAAAGCTCACACATTTCAGCTCACACATAAACTACATCAACACTTTTCATGGGTAATCATAAAATTTCTCTTCTGAAAAACTAGTAGAAAATGAACTAACTGCACAAGATTACTTTCAAGTCACATCAGGAGGTCGCTATTTTTTGCTCTTTCAGAAACATTAAGAGGAATTCAGCCAACTCTCTTGCTCTGTACCTGGCAAAGCAAGGAAGCAAAATTGTAATGACAGAATCATAACTCAGAAAACAATATTGCATCTCTGCCAGGGTTCACCCTGACAGGAGCTATGAGAACCTGTCCCCTTCCCTTGATCTCTCTCCATTGCTCCTGGGCCCCCAGTAATGGGAGTGAAGCTGGATCCAAAATTCTAAAGATGGAGTGCCTGCTTGGGTGCCTAGGATTTCCCTCCCAATTGACTTACTTGTGAGGAGGGGAAAAACAACCAGAATATCTCTTAGAAGTCAAGGAAGTGTTGGGACTAGAAATGTGCACAAAATCAATTTTGCATTTTGTTTTGAGCTCGAATCAAAATGCAGATGGCCAAAACATTTCCTTGAAACAGTGGTTTAACTCATTTTTTTTTTTGACAAAACAAAACTCAAAATGTTTCAAGTGTTTCGGCCACAGGGAACAATGGGGAAATTCGAAACACCACATTGTTCCCCATGGAGAGCTCCTAGGAATACCAAAGTGGATTGGGTGGTAGGGCATGATGGGTGCTACCTACCATCCAACCCACAAAGGAATTGGGTAAGTGGATGATTTTTAACAAATGTTTAACCTTTCCCCAAAAAATCCATAGGATTCTTTGGAGGTTTGGGGGGAAGGTTAAAAAAGTGCTAACTTTTTCTTTTGGGGAAAAGGCTAAAAAACTCAAAAGATTCAAAATACGGCCCATTTTGAGTCAAAACATTTCAATGTCAAAACATTTTGCACATCCCTAATTAGGACTCTAGTTAGCGATATAAGCCCTCAGTTCTCACCTGCAACTTTGCTGGTTTAACTGCTTCTCTGTGAGCTTGTGTCTCTGGCTACCTGCCTTGAAAACTTGCCAGCCTTGTAGCCTTGCCTGGTTCACCTGCCTTGCTGCCCTAGAGGCATAACTTTAATTGGGTGGACATGTTCTAAGAGCATGGGTTCTAAGAGCATGGTGGACATGTTCTAAGAGCCCAAGGCCACTGAGGGCCCCTTACCTGTCACCCTGCCCCCATTCACCTGTAACCTCTGTAGTGGCCCCGCTAAACCCACAATCCCTGTGCATGGCTGGCTTGCCAATATGTTGCCGCCCTTGCTGTTCTCCCTTCTCCTCCTATGTCGCTATACCACTGGCTTTGCCTAACCTGGGTGTGTACATCTTCCCAGACAGGTGTTCTCAACTTTGGGTCTCCAGATGGGATTTGCCTCTGGTAAGTGGGCAGCATCATTCTAGACTAAATATGTCATGATTTGGCACCATTGAAATAAAGGAGAGAAAATGATGATGACTAAACTTTAAGTCCTCATAATTTCAATGGGGCACTACAGTTAGAAATGACTAACTCATCCTGGATCCTGGCCAGTGCAATTAGGACTACAGCCTTAGCTGGACTTTAGTTGGACTTAGGGAAGAAAGAGAAAGTATTGATAATCTGCTAAGTCATTTTTAATATTGAAATCTGTGTGTTATTTGTGGGATGGGTAGTATAACCAGAATCTTCCATTTGAAATAGGATTATTCTGATGTACTTTGGTGTTATGTCTACTGTGCTATTTTATTTTATTTTAATTAGCTGATATCGCTAGAACAAAAATCTATTTAATATCATCAATGAAAAGAAATAATATTTGAACGTAAAAGGAGCATTTTTTTAAAAAAGGCTATTTGATCGGATTTGCTAGTTTCCTTATTTCTTATTGCATAATCCAAATTAGCATAAATAACTTTAAGAATCTGGTATTTCTTCCTCTATTGCACTAGTCATTTCCAGATAATGTCAGCGTTGCAGTCCATGAGCATTTTGAGAATTAATTAAAATGTCATGAAATCATTCTTTCATTAACATAGATGTGGCCATAAAAATAATTATAATTATTTCTTAGAGGTTGAAGAGAGTTAAGTTTGATTGATGGAATTAATGAATATGTAATTTTGACTAACTAAACAACAGAATTACCATTTTCCCCCTCCCCTTGCCAGCTAGGACCAAAAACTAGAATTAGTGTACTAACAGTCCATAGAACATAAGAATATAAGAACAGCCCTGCTGGATCAGGCACAAGGCCCATACATTCCAGCATCCTGTTTCACACTGTGACCCACCAGATGCCTCCAGGGAGCCCACAAGCAAGAGGTATGTGCATGCCCTCTCTCCTTCTTTTGCTCCCCTGAAACTGGTATTGAGAGGCATCATGCCTCTGAGGCTGGAGATGGCCCACAGCCACCAGACTAGTAACCATTGATAGACCTGTCCACCATTAATCTGTCTAAGCCCCTTTGAAAGCCATGCAAGCTGGCGGCCATCACCAGATCCCATGGCAAAGAATTCCATAGATAAATTACGCATTGTGTGAAGTACTTCCTCTTGTCGGTCCTAAATTTCCTGACCTTCAGTTTCATGGGGTGACCCCTGGTTCTAGTGTTGTGAGAGAGGGAGAAAAATTTCTCTCTGTCTACCTTCTCCACTCCATTAATAATTTTATACACTTCAGTCATGTCTCCCCTTAGTAACCTCTTTTCCAAGGTAAAGAGCCCCAGATGCTGTAGTCTTGCCTCATAAGGAAGGTGCTCCAGGCCCCTGATCATTTTGGTTGCCCTCTTCTGCACCTTTTCCAGTTCTACAATATCCTTCTTAAGGTACGGTGACCAAAGCTGTATACTGTACTACAGATGTGGCCGCACCATAGATTTGTATAAGGGCATTAGAATATTAGCATTTTTATATTCGACCCCCCTCCTAATGATTCCGAGCATGGAATTAGCTTTTTTCACTGCTGCCACAAACTGAGACAGAACTTTCAATGAGCTCTCCACTATGAACCCAATATCTCTCTCCTGGTCAGTCACTGACAGCTCAGATCCCATCAGCGTATATGCGAAGTTGGGGGGTTTGCCCCAATGTACATCATGTTACACTTGCTTATATTGAACCACATTTGCCATTTTGTTGCCCAGTCCTCTGGTTTGAAGAGATCTTTTTGGAGTTCCTCACAATCTGTTGTGGATTTCACTACCCTAAATACTTTAGTGTCATTTGCAAATTTGGACACTTTGCTGGTCACCCCAACTTCTAGATCTTTGATGAACAAGTTAAAGAGCACTGGTCCCTTTACTGATCCCAGGGGGACCCCACTTCCTACCTACCTCCATTGTGAAAACTATCAATTTATGCCTACTGTCTGTTTCCTGTCTTTCAACCAGTTACCGATCCACACATGAACCTGTCCCCTTTATTCCATGAGGGTATTCTCACGATCACTGGAAAGCAGGCTAAGGGAACTTAGTCCACTTTCCAGTCATTGAGAACCAGTGGGCTCACAGACGAGCGCGGTGGTTCCCTGGCAGCTAGCCTGCCAAAGTAGCCCTCCCCTTACCCCAGGTTAGTGGAGCAAGCGCTCCGCTAACCCGGGCTTCCTGTTTGTGTATTGCTGCAGTGCAGCTCCGCAGCACGGCAAAACATCAGGAGACCCACAGCCGGGAGGCTGCAAGCAGTCTAAGCAGGCTAAGCCCACTCTCCCCACAGAACCCCTTCCGGCGGGTCTCAGTGATCACGAGACTCACCTCCATGACTGCTAACTATACTCAAGAGCCTTTGGTAAGGAACTTATCAAAAGCTTTTTGGAAGTCCAAGTATACTATGTCAACAGGATCACCTTTATCCACATGCCTGTAGAAACTCTCAAAGAACTCCAAAAGGTTAGTGAGGCAAGCTTTCCTTTGCAGAAGCCATGCTGGTTCTCCTTCAACAAGGCCTTTTCTTCTATATGCTTAACAATTTTGTCCTTCAATATGCTTTCCATCAATTTACCCAGCACCAAAGTTATGCTGACTGGCCTGTAATTTCCTGGATCCCCCCTGGATCCCTTCTTAAAAATTGGAGTCACATTGGCTACTTTCCAGTCCTCTGGTACAGAGCCTGATTGTAGGGACAAGTTATATATTTTTGCTTTGAGACTGACAGTTTCACAGTTGAGTTCCTTCAGAACTCTTGGGTGGATGCCATCTGGCCCTGACGATTTGTTAATTTTTAGCTTTTCAAGACAGTTTAGAACATCTTCCCTTGTCACCTTGAATTCGCCCAGTTCCTCAGCTGCTAAATCTGAAAAACTCAATTCTGGAGAATGGAGGTATATGGTCAGTATCCTCCGCCGTGAAGACAAATGCAAAGAACTCATTCAGCTTCTCTGCAATCTCCTTATCCTCCTTAATAATCCCTTTCACACCCTCATTATCTAAGGGTCCAACTGTCTCCCTGGCAGGATTTCTACTTCTGATACATTTAAAGAAGTTTTTGTTATTCCCCTAGACACTTCTAGTGATATGCCCCTCAAACTCTCTCTTTGCATCCATTATTGTGTCCTTGCATTTCTTTTGCCAGAGTTTATGTTCCTTCTTGTTTTCTTCATTTGGGCAGGACTTCCATTTTCTGAAGCAAGTCTTCTTCCCTTTTATAGCTTCCCTGACTCTACTTGTTAGCCATGCTGGCATCCTCCTCGACTTGGTACCTTTCCTCCTTCTTGGATTGATCTTCTTTAAGTAAAGAAGATTCAGAAACCTTGGCATGATAAACATTAGTTCCTTTCGGATGTGTGGCATATTCAATGAATGCTCATGAGTGTGGGAGTGGCATTGCATTGGCAGGTTGTATGGTGAACTTTTTTTTTAGTATCTCAGTATTATTTGATTATATTTGGGATGTGGCTGTTTTATAACTACTTCTCTTGAAAACACAACAAAATCTTATGTAGGTTTAATTAAGAATTTATTCAAGAACCATTGCATTTTCTCCTTCTCCTTTCCCTCCTTTTTCTTTCTGACTCCACCCACCACAATCTCTCTACAGGATCCTCACTGGGACAAACATAAGACAAAGCATAAAAGACAAAACATAATAACTAGATAGAATGCAACTGTGGTTTGCAAGAGTACAGGGTACAAAACATGAGCTGTCCTGCTGTAGGAAATTCTAGTAAGACCTTTGCTCCAGCTAAATATCTCTATGACCTGACATCCCCCAAACATCAAGAACACTTAGTGTAGCACACTTTAATGTGTTGCCCTCTGCTTTGTTGGAAGAAAGATATCTAGGTATACCTCACTCCCAACATTTGTGCCCCTGCTGTTTAGATATGGTGGAATCAATAGAGCATGTGCTGCTGTATTGCTTATTTTACAAAGATGTACAATCCCTGCTTGTACTCCCGTTTTTGTTTGATTTACCAGGCACAACAGATGATTATTATATATACTACCTCCTCTCTGATCTTAACCCCCAAACCACTTTTAGGTAGTAAAATTCTGTGCTATGATGTGTGCTATGAGAAAGCAGCAGGTCAACTCTTTAATTAACTGCATACAGAAGTTAGAGTGATGATTTGGGGTTACCATATTTACCCAAATCAAAGATGATTCTGAATTTAATATGACCCCTTTAAAAAGTAGTGGTTAAATACAAGCGATACCTGCCTTTACTTGAAGGGAACAGGATTCTGAATTTAAGTTGAGTTCCTGATTACTAATATGAAAAAAATTGGCGGGGAGGGAACTGATCTTGGATTTAGGTATTGTATTGTATAACATTCATTGTTTGTATAACATTCATTGTTATACAGTATTGTATAACATTCATTGTTAATTGTATATTATGGGTATTATATGTTATGGATGATGTTTGTTGGTTTTGCTTGCTGTAATAAATAAAATGATTGATCGATATTTGATTATATTTGCTTAGGCAATCTTTTTCTTCTTCTTTAAAAACCTGTGTCTGTATACATGGGACCTGAAGCAGTCAATGTGATAAAATCTCATTAATTTCAAAAGGACAGCTATGTGCCCATTCTTTGCATTTATGTCAGTTTGGGAAGGCTGTTAAAAGTCTTTCATTGGGCTGAATTGTTCCCACAGATTCTTCTTGTATATAGGCTTCCATGGGTGCAGTCGTGCCCTGTGTATGTGAAGAACAGAGCACACATGCACTAACTGTGGGTGAACAAAGTGGGCAGCCTACTTCACAACAGCTAGAAGCATAGAATTATAGAGCTGGAAGGGACATTAAGGTCTTCTGTAGGAGTGTGTGAGCTGGCTTGAAATTGTGCTGGCTTGATCTTGAACCGGATTGGCTAAAAGGCTCAACCTCAAGCAGAGCCGGTTCGGGCCAGCTTTGAGGGTGGCAGGGCTCATTAGAATTGTTGTTTTTAAAAATGATGAAGTACCACCACCGAGGGATTTGGCAGCCTCTAGGGGTGCTGTGGCAGCCACAAGGTGGTCTCCAGCAGATCCCCCTCCCCGTGCTGGCTTCCCCCAGGCCGTTTCAGGCTGTTTTGGCCCTGTGTGAGCATGGTGGACATTTTTTTGGCTGCTGCCCATGTGCACTGGCCATTTGTATGACCCAGGCCATGCAGATGGTCAGTGCACATGCACGGCAGCCCCCCAAATGGCCACTGTGTGTACACACAGGATCAAAATGGCCTCAAAATGGGTTGAAATGGCCCAGTGGAGGCCAGCAGGTGGAGGGGGAGCCACTGGAGACCTCTCTCACAGCCACCACAGCACCCCCCAAGGCCACTAAAGTGCTCAGCAGAAATAAGTTATTTCAAAAAACAATTTTACTGCCCGCCCACTTTGAGCTGGGCCCAAACCAGTTCAAAATCAAACTGAACCCGGCTTAGCTCCAGTGTGCACAAAGCCAAACCGGACCCAGTTTGGCTCAAGACCAGTTCAATTCGAGCTGAACCAGGTTTTCCAGTTTTGTGCACACCCCTCGTTTTCTTGTCCAGATCCCTGCTCAGTGCAGGAAACTGCTCCAGCATCCTTGTCAGATGGCTTTCCAGCAGCTGTTTGAAAACCTCCAGTGAAGGAGAGCCTACAATTGAGTGAGGAAAACTGTTTCAGAGTCAAACAGCTCTTACATTTTGGAAATTTGTCCAAATGTCTAGCCCAAATTTGCACACATTTGGCTACTGTCAATAAGATAGAAGGTATGTAGGTCTCCACCCAGAGGTCTTTGAATGTATATAACACTAATAGTACTGGTGTGCAAATAAATGCTGAGATTGAGAATGATCAAAGGAGATGTAGAGCAGTAAGAATCATCTTTTTTTTTTTTTTTTAGTGGGCAGCTTTTCCTATTCTTCCACTGAGCACTCAGTGGGGAAAAGTGCAATACCCATGCACATTTTTATAGGTTTTGGCAGGTGTACTCAGGGTACTTTCAATTGAGCCATATATTTTCCTCTCTTAAATTAAGCATTAGAAAACACTTTAAATGTGTTAGATTTTTGGATAAATATTGCAAGCACTACCATTTTTCTTGTGCATGAATTCTCAGCAGGGAATCAGAGCGAAGTAACAGAAGTGCATAAAGCACAAACCAGTAAAAGTTAAGCACTTTGAAATCTTATTGATTTGATTCAGTTTTGCTGGATCATTAACAAAGTTTGGTAGCTGCCTATGCAAAACCATACGCCAAGTCACTCAAACCTAGCAAGGTTCTTTTATTTTCTCTTATTTTCTGAAGGTTGCAGGAATATAAATCTAATACATTGTTTATGGCTGTTGTTTATTGATGTGAAATGGTGTTTATTTATTTTAATTGTTTTATGTTTTTAATGTGTGTGTAAACTGCCATGACACACAAGCTTTGGTGTTATCTGACAAACAAACAAAACAAACAAACAAAATCTGCCAAACAAACAAACAATATCAGCCAAATAAACCCCCACAAACTGGTGTCCATAATATAAAACAATAGAAGCCCCTGTCTGGCTACACGTCCCTGTCTCCTCTTCCCAGCCTGATTAGGCTTATCGGGACCAGCCTCAGAGCAGGGATTCTGCAGGCCCTGATTTTAAAAGACCAACAATAAAACACTGATATTATTGTAGGGGAAGAATGGCAGTTCATTCCCCAAATAGCAAAGCAAAAACTGTTTGGTGAGAAAGCAGCAAAGCAAGAGGTCTTGAGACAGTTCTTTAGGATTGAAGAACTACAAAGATTTATTTAAAGAAAAGGTTACAAACAAATGTGGAAGAGCCTGCAGCTTCGTTTCAGCTGTAGCGCATGGCTGAAGAGAGAGACCAAAACAAACAGCCATCTCTGGAGAGATAAAATGGAGATGAACACTGGAAGAATAAGTAGGTGTCATAAATCTGTTGGCACGGCTGACCCGACAGGATTTACGATCCCTCCAGCTCCACTTCTGTGAGTCAAGATGGAAATTATGTAGATAAGAATGACGCTCAAAGCTAAAGAAATATAAGCAAAATAGTCCCTTGAAACTAAACTAGGTACCCCCTCCCCCCTCTACGATAACTGAGCAATAACTAAAATAAAGGAGCAAGGAAGGAACAGAACAAGGACTGGCTGAAACAAGAAAGGTTGAACAATTAAAGTACGAGTAACACTGTCTGCAGAAGGCAACATTGCTGACAGTACTGTCTCAGGAACAGTGTCTGCTTGATATAGGGCTCGAGATAACCGACAGCCAATCAGGTTTTCTTGACTCAGCATTTCTATTTCCTCTCCTGTGAGATTTTGCGCCTGCATGTCTCCCACTGAGCCTTTCTCTTGAGACATCTTCTTAACACAGGTGAAATTCCAGCTTCTTCCTGATCAGTCTCCTCAGCCCTCATCTCTGCCAGCTGTCCAGATTCCCCTGTCTGCTGCAATTCCACCTCAGCTTCAGAGTTTGTTCTCACAGCCAAGTCCTCCTGCTGTGCTTCTGAGCCTGCTCTCTCTACCAAGTCCTCCCGCTCCTCCTCTGACTCAGAGGTCTGAGCCATGACATGAGGGGATGAGTCCAGCACTTTTATCCATGACCCTAACCCCACCCACCCCCAGTGGTCACTATGACACATTGCAGCTGAGAGCTGATGCTGCCAGAGTCCTAGCTCCAACACTCCTTCTCATTAGCTCATGCTGCTGTCTATAAGTCCCAATTTCTCTCTCAAGATTTTGAAACAATCCCCAGGCAAGAGCTTAGTTAGCACATCTGCTACCATTTGTTCACTTGGACAATACATCAATTTTACAAGTCCCCTTTCTTGTGCATCCCACACATAATGATACCTAGTTTCAATATGTTTTGTTCTATATTTAATTTTCTCCATTTGTGAGATCTGAATTCAGCTTTGATTATCCTCAAATGTCTCTGTGGGTTTTGGTTCATGTTGAAATCCAACAATAGCTTGTGCAGCCACACCACCTCTTGACATGCTTGAGTGGCATATACATATCTCTGCCTCAGTTGATGAGAGAGCAACTACTGATTACATTCAGCTAAGCCAACTGACTGCTCTACCACCATAAAATAATACATAACCACTGGTTGACTTCCAGTCTGTTTGATCTTCAGCCCAGTCTGCATCCATATAACCTACTAATTTGGGTCCACTACTAGCAGACAACTTTACTTTTAGATGGATTGTCCCTTTTAGATATCTGCCTAGTCTCTTTACCTCAGTCCAGTCACCTTTGCTGGGTGTGCTTACTTTCCTACTCAAGATTCCCAAAGATGCAGCTATATCTGGTCTTGTTCTCATAGCTACATATAAAAGTTTTTCTATCAGTGTCCTGCACTCACTGTTGTTGGCAGAAGTTCACTCTCTCCTTCTGTTTTAGGTAACCTTTTTCTATAGGTGTACTCATTTCTTTGGCCTCTGTAAGTCCCAAATTATTTTATTTTCTGTTTTTGTTTAAGCAAATAGCTTCCATGCTTTTCTCTCTGTGTATGTATCCCAAGATAGTGTGAAACAGGCACAAGTTCTTTTACTTCTATCTCACTATTCAAGAATACCCCCACCCACCCACCAAGGCTGTCCTCTCTATTTTCATAACAAATTATTAGATCATCAACGGAAGTAAGTATATAGGTCCATCTGTTGTCTTTGAACTTCTAGCACAGGCAAGGGTCAGCCTATCCTTGGGTAAATCCCTCATTGACTAGCAACTGGTTTAATTTGACATTCCAGGCTCTTGCAGTGTGCTTTAGGCCATAAATACTTTTCTGCAGCTTACATACAAGTTTTTATTTACCAGGTTCCACAAATCTTGAAGGCTGCTTCATATAAACGTATTCTTTGATGTCTCTATGAAGAAATGCAGTTTTCATGTCTATGTGATACACCTGCATTTTCTTTGCTGTTGCAGTGCTTAGGAGTGTACTTACTGAGATGTGTTTTACAATGGGAGCAAAAGTCTCATCATAATCTCCCCCATATACTGGCAAGAATCCCTTTGTCACCAGTCTCGCTTTGTAACACTGGACATCTCCTTTTGCATTTTGCTTAATTTAAAAAATCCATTTGCACCCCCCACAGTCTTACTTCTCTCAGGTAGCTCTGTGAGTGTCCATGTGCTATTTTTGTGCAATGATTCAATTTCTTCTTTTTCAGCTTCCTTCAAGTTTTGTGCTTCAGTTGCAGGTAAGTTATCAATTTCTTTCCATGTGCTTGGTTCTTGAAATCTTTCTCCCTTTGTAATGTAGGAAAGTTTCTGTTGAATGCTGTACCATTTGTATGTCATGAACCTACCCCTCCTCTTGGCAAAGAGGCACCTTTTAACGTTCTCTTTATTTATGAGGGGGAGAGTAACTGGCCCTGTCCACCCCCAGCATAGTACCTCCAGTGACTGTTGCTGGTGTCTATCTTATGTTTCGTCTTAGATTGTGAGCCCTTTGGGGACAGGGTTCCATCTTATTTGTTTGTTATTTCTCCGTGTAAACCACCCTGAGCCATTTTTTGGAAGGGCGGTATAGAAATCAAATGAATGCATGAATGAATGAATGAATGAGCATCCTTGCTGAATGGCCTTCCTTACAGACTGGCCTTCCTTTTGGTCATATTGCCTTGATTCTTCCTCCAACTGAAAATTGGGCTCTAAATTTGGCAGTTCACTAGTGGTTGGTTTTTCATTTTCACTGAATCATGCTACATTGCGTATTTTAATGGTTTCTGTGGATCTAAAATCCTGTATCCTTTACAACCTATGGAATAGCCAACAAGTACAGTATTCCTTCCTCCTTCCTCAGATTTACAGTTGAGTTTGGTCCTTTTGGCTAGTGGTATATAGGTGTATGCTTTAGATCCAAATACCCTTGTATGACTCAAAGTGGGCTTGTTGCCATGCCATAACTCATGTGGTGTTGTTCCTGTGGCCTTTGCTGGCAATCTGTTTTGCAGGTAATTAGCAGTCATCACTGCCTCTCCCCAAAATTTCATAGCCAAACCAGCATCTCCAAGCATGCATCTCTTCATTTACAAAAGAGAACCATTCTTTCTTTCCACCACTCCATTTTGCTCCGGAGTATAAGGAACAGTCTTTTGGTGTTCAGTATCCTACTCCTTTAGGAATCTTATGACATCATTCCCCACGTAGTCACCACCATTGTCAGTGCAGAAGATCTGTGGCTTTCTCCCAAACCTGTTGCTCACTCTTGCAACATTTTCTTTTATTCTTCCTGGTACTTGTCCCTTTTCACTTAACAGGTTTGTATATGTGTATATAGAATAGTCATCAACGAAAGTAAGAACATGTTTATTCCCTCCTGATGTATTAACTTGCATAGGTCCACAAACATCACTGTGAATCAGATCTAAAGGATGCTGTGTTTTTCTTTCTGTGCATGGAAGAAAAGCAGGCCATGTTGCCTTTGCTGTTATACAGCATGCACACTTTGATTCAGTGCTGCAGGGGACTATTTTTACAGCCTTTACCAAATCCAACTTTTCAGCCTGACATATCATTTTGGCATCTCTGTGGCCCAACCTGTGCCAAAAATTCAGAAATCCTTTGTGTGTGCATTCCTTCACAGTTTGGCCTTTTCAGTCACACATTCTACTTCAAACAATCCATTCTTTTGTAAAACTGCTTTCATTCCTGAGGCCATTCTCATGATGGGAGAAAAACAGGCTAAAGGAGCCCAACCTGGTTTTCTCCCATAGTGAGAATGACCAGGTTCGTGAGCGAGCCCAGTGGTTCTCTGGAGGCTAGCCCAGCAAAGAAGCCCACCCCTTAAACAGGGTTAGTGGAGCAAGTGTCCCCATTTTCCCAATTGTGAGTCACCACGACGACTTGCGAGGAGATTCCCACCGGAAGGCTAAAATGAGCCTCCCAGTGTCCGGAGTCTCCCCGGGATGCCCGTTGCACTCACACGGGGCATCCTTGGACTTCTGGGGACCAGGCAGTCCCTGATCCCTGCAGCCCCTACCAACTCTGTGATGGAGCCAGTAGTCATTGGGCAACCGATCCAGCTGCCCAGCAATTAGCGGCTGCTCATCTGTGGGGAGAGCGCGCTAAGCCTGCTCTCCCCCAGAACCCTCCCAGGCTCTACACATGGATCGTGTGTAGAGCCTCCCTGTTTATGAGTAATGAAACAGTGCCTTCCTTTAAATTTTAGTTCATAGCCCCTTTCTATAGCATATTTTACAGACATCAGACTTGTTTCTAGAGTAGACACATGCAAAGCTTTTCCAGTTGTTAATCCAATGGTTTATCCTTTCTCCAATTTGCAGAGCAACAGTACAGATCCTTTCCCTTCTGCATACATCAGTTTTCCATCTGCCAAATATATAGGAATTTTACAACTTGTATCTAGGTTTATAAATCTCTCCCTCTAATCAAGTTGCTTGTAGTACCTGATTAATAAGATGGATCACTGTAGCAATGCAAATGCCACTGCTGCATTTCTCAGACTTAGCTTCCAAAACATTATCTCTTCTTGCAAGTTATATCTTTTGCTTATTAGCTTTAGTTCCTGATTGCTTGTAAGTTGTGTACTCTCTCTTTTTTTTTTTTTTTTTTTTGGCAGGGTCATACATGCATTTTCTTCACTTTCCTTTGCTTGCTTTTCATCCCTTCTGCTCAAATCAAAATCCTCTAGATGCTTAGTTACAAATTGTAAGTCTGCATCCTCCTTGATTTCCAAGGCACTAGTCATACAATCAAAGTAATGTGACAAACTATTCAACAGCAATCCTAGCAAAACTGCATCTGGGATTATTACTTCTTGAGCTTGCAGTTGCCTGGCTATTTCTAACATTTAATTTATGTGCTTGGACAGACTGACTCCTTCTCTAAGTCTTTTATTGCTCAGTTTTTAAAAAATATTTATTTATTTATTTGATTTCTATACCACCCTTCCAAAAATGGCCAGCGTGGTGTAGTGGTTAGAGTGCTGGACTAGGACCGGGGAGACCTGAGTTCAAATCCCCATTTAGCCATGATACTAGCTGGGTAACTCTGGGCCAGTAACTTCTTTCAGCCTAACCTACTTCACAGGGTTGTTGTGAGGAGAAACTCAAGTATGTAGTACACCGCTCTGGGCTCCTTGGAGGAAGAGCGGGATATAAATGTATAAATAAATAAATAAATAAATAAATAAATAAATGGCAGTTTACACAGGGAAATAACAAAAATAAATAAATAAATATTTAAGATGGATCACTGTCCCCAAAGGGCTCACAATCTAAAAAGAAACATAAGATAGACACCAGCAGCAGTCATTGGAGGTACTGTGCTGGGGGTATATAGGGCCAGTTACTCTCCCCCTGCTAAATAAAGAGAATCCCCATGTTAAAAGGTGCCTCTTTGCCAAGTTAGCAGGGGAATTATGAGCCAGTTGGACAATACTTCACATCTGAACTGTTTCCTTACTAGATGCACTTTGGAAACCACAGACGACTTTTTATATAATCCCTTCAGTTTCCCACATATTCTTTGAATTTTCTTTGTCTCTTAGAAGCACGAAGATTGGGTCTCTCATCGCCAAATCAAATCATTCCTGATGCCTTTTCATCTGCTCTGTCCCATTCTTTCTGCTTCTTTCCTGCACCTGTAGGATACTGGGTACGTAGAACACTGCCAAACCCATGACTCTTGAGGAGCATCTCCATCTTGAAAGACCAGAGCTCGTACTCAGGACCTTACAACTTTTCAATTATCTGGAATCCTTGTTCTGTCACCATTTTCAAAGCTTTTCTCTTTGCTTTGCTTTCTATTAAACTCTCTAGGCTTTTCTCTTTTATATACTGGCTTCTGGGCCTCATAACCCTTTGTAGGGGAAGAATGGCAGTTCAGTCCCTGTCCCCAAATACCAAAGCAAAACCAGTTTGGTGAGAAAGCAGCAAAGCAATAGGTCTTGAGACAGTTCTTTAGGATTAAAGAACAACAAGGATTTATTTAAAGAAGGTTACAAACAAATGTGAAAAATCTTGCAGCTTAATTTCAGCTGTATCCCATGGCTGAAGAGAGAGACCAAAACAAACAGCCATTTCTGGGGATACAAAATGGAGACGAACACTGGAAGAACAAAGAGGGGAGGAGTCAAGCACTTTTATCCATGACCTAACCCGCTCCCCAGTGGTCACTATGAGACATTGCAGCTGAGTGCTGGTGCTGCCAGCGTCCTAACTCCAACAACAATTAAATAGAGTGATAACTAATGTGAAACTCATTTGACGACATTTAAGGAATTATTTTATTATATTTTAAGCTTTGTATCTTACACACTGGTCTTTTAGGGGCCCTTAAGTGGATTACCTAATACAGCAAAATCAAAAAGCTATAAATCATAATTAAAATTAATTAAAAATCCCACCACAAAAACAAATTAAGATGAACAGAGGAGTCCAAGCAACACTTTATGCAATTTCCTCAGAAGTTTGGGGGGAAAGAAAAAAATTAAGGTCATCGGTGGTTTTCTAAATCATACAATAGAGTAGGTTTGGCATATTTCCTGCAGAAAAGCGTTCCATAAAGGGGATGCAGCACTATCCAAAGCTGGTCAACACATACCTGCCTGTGGGGGGGCACATATCAGAGTAGATGTTTTTTATGTTGTCCTGGACCCAGGTGTTAGACTTCGAAAATATTATTCTACCAGAAGAATTTTTTGAAATATTCTTCCTGTACAAAAGGAAAGGACTGCTAAGAGAATGAATCTGGCATGAAGTCATTCTCACTCAAATAATATCTCAATGACTGCTGACATTCAACTTGTATTAGGGTGTGCAGAACTTGTTCTATTTGAACTTGTTTTGAATAGAACCGGCCCCTTTCAACCATTTTGGACTTGAACTAGACCATATCCAAACAAAGTGTTGTCAGTCCACGTTTGAGCTAAACCCACCCTGGTTCTAACAGAACTGGTTTGAAACCGGTTAGGTGGTTCACGGGGGCATGCTTGTGAATGGGAATCCAGTGAAGATTCTCCTTTACAAGCAAAGGAGGGGACCCTGCCTGCCTTAAAAGGAAGTCCTAATGGGGCTGTGAAGAAGGCACCTTGTAGTGAGAGGTGGTGGCGATGGGTGCAGTGGTGTCCTGGCTCCTCCAAACTCTACAGACTGGGCCTAGTGCTCTAGCATGGCCTGGTTCCAGCCTCCGCGCATGTGTGGAGGCTGGAACCAGGCACACTATAGCACCAGGCCTGGTCCAGAGAGTTCAAAGTAGACGTGCCACCACTACTGCTGTGCCATTCTACACCTTCGCTCCCTCCAACTATGAAGTGCCTTTCACCACCCCTATTAGGAGTTTTGAAGGCAGGCAGGGTCCACCCCCCCTTGCTTGTAAAGAGGAATCTTAATTGGATTCCCCTTTACGAGCAGGCCCCCTCAAGCCTAATTGAACCGGTTCCTAACCATCTCAGCCTGGTTTGGCCCTTGGTAACTGCTACCTTAAACAAATGCAAACAAGGTAAGTGCTCAGCAATCATCATGGCCATTCTCAGCATTCCTGAGATTTAATGGCTCTTACACTGGCCCTGTTTGCACATACCACCAAACTGGAGTTGAATGGGGCAGAAATTGGAATTCGTGTACGTCCAAATGCATGAAATCTCAATTTCACAGCAAAAGCACCCTGTGGTTTCCCTCGCCAAACTCCAATTTTAACTTTCAGTTTGTAGTGAATTTTGCTGCTCCAACCTGAACTTTGAAGGTGGTAGTGTTATGTCCAAACACAGACACCACTATAACTTCAGTTTCATGCCTTTTCTGGAATCAAAATAATAGAGAGAGCAGCCCAGACCTGCCCAGGAATATGCCTGCTCCATGCCTGCTGTGCTTCTCACTGGCCTCTTCCCTGAGCACTTGCCCCGTCTCTCATCTCCACAGTCCTCAAGCTGCTGCCCAGCAACAGAGATGTCACATTGTCTTATCTCCAGCTTCTAAGCCTGTCAAAGGGAAAAGCCACATTGCGGGATGCCCGCTTTACACTTTGTTTCCCGCTCTGGCAATGAGAAGAGAAAAGGGAAAGGATGGTAAGAGGGGCTCCCCTACCATGAAACTGGAGCTTGCTATGCTGCAGTTGAACAAATGTTTGCCATGTGATTCACCATAGCAAAAATTAACCATAGGTTCGACAAACTCCAGTTTCATGTTATGTGTGAATGTGGCCAGTGACTTATATAAAGTGACTGATATTTTAGATGCCAAGTGAAGTCTTTTCTGTTCACTCATGCTTTTAAAAATTGCTTTAAAAAAAAAAGTTTTAAAACGTTTTATATTGTATTTGGTATTTTATATTGTAATTTGTTTTGCTTTGTGGGTTTTAAGTGGATGTTTTGACTGTGGTGCTGTTGTGAGCCGCCAGAGAACAATGTGTTATGGGGCAGCTAACTAATAAAGTTTCTGTTGGTTGTTGTTGTTAATCTCATAGATCTGCTGCCTTGACTGAGTCTTGGCAACTTGTTACTCAAGAAGGCTACAAGGTTCTCCCTCTATGTGCTTGGATAACTAGCCTTCTTTGGCTTGCAGCCTACTAGACTTCAACTTTAGCACACACGCGATGCCTGCTTATCTCACATCTATACAAGGCATTTCCGGCCTTTGCCCTGAGCACCCGATACCCCCACCTTCAAAGTGTTATCTCCCACCTGGCACCTACTTTGTCAGGTATCTAACAGACTGAGCTGACTTATCCTTTATGGGCTGGATGAATTATGTTTCTGAGGCTCACATACTGCGCAGCATTCCATGGGCCTTTTGTAATCTCGGACGCTGCTGTGGCTTCTAAATGCAGGTTGTACTATAGCACACTTGCACAAATGCTGAAATTGCACAAAGAAGTTGTGCAGTCTCACGGCCATTGGAAATACTGGCCATGCAATTGCTCAACTCCCTCGTGTAATTTCAACATTTGCAGAAGTGTGCTATAGTGCAATTTGCATTTGGAAGCTGCAGCAGCCCCAGACATTACAAAAGGCCTGTGCAATGCTGCACATTATGTGAGCCCCTGTGTATTTTATGACTGACAGGTTTTCTTGCCTTCTTTTAATCAGATGAAGTGGCTCTGTTCTATCATGCTGTTGCTTCATACTGCGGAGCTGATTTTTTTTGCTGTTGTTCCTTTGTAATGTATTTTAGATTGTTATTTCCACTGGTTATTTTTCATATCATTATTTCACCATTATCTTTACTTTGTAGTGTATTTCGCTACCCCAACCCTGTCTTTGACTTATGTAAGATGGAAAATGTAAGGTATGTGTGTGATTTTTGCTGATCCCTCTTTCCCTTTCTAGCTCCCTACAATCCACAAAAATCTACTCCAGGGTGCTCACAGATTCATAGGAATACAGTGGTATGAGGCATGGGGAGTTGGAGAGAGAAGAGGGGATTCTCAAACATTTGACCCCTTACAGCAAAAATCAGAAGGAGTGGAAGACAAGATTTGGATGCAACCCATTGTTAACCATTTTGGAAGCTTATGTAGAAACATAGAAAGCTGCCTTCTTCTGAGTCAGATCTGAGTCATATCATTGGTCCATCTATAATGACTGACAGCAGCTCTCCCAGGCTTCAGGCAGGAGTCTTTTCCAGCCCTACCCAGAGATGCCAGAGAGTGGAACTGGAATCTTCTGCATGCAGGCATGCAGATACTCTTCCACTGAAGTATGGGCCATCCCCTAAGGGGAATGTCACACAGAGCTCACCTCTCATTGGATGGTGGTCTCCCATCCAATAGAAACCAAGGTAGACCTTGCTTAGCAAAGGGGACAATTAATGCTTGCTACCACAAGACCAGATCTTCTCCCCATTTAGAAAGCTCCAGGAAAATGTTATAACTGAAAGAGAGATTTCAACATTTTAATGCTGAAATTTCAACTTTGAAATTTTCGAGTTCCCTTCAAAATTCCTCAGCCGTTTTAGCCAAAAGAGCAGGCCCCCCGATTCTCCATGATTGTTGCTTTAGGTGAAATTTGGGTGGTAGCTCTAAATAACAGCATCCATGTCACTTTTATTATTCCTACTACCTGTCTGTCCTCTGTGTGTGGTTTATCACAAGCCTAGAGGAAGGAATAGCTTAATAAATTCTTGTTGGCAGTTACTGTCTGATCCATCCCTTAAATCTTGTTATCAGATATTAAGCATCTGGATGACCCAATTTAACCGCTGTGATTATTCAAAGCAACGCTCTATAATAGTTTTCAAATGGTAGCTAAAAATTGTAAGCTGTATTGTGCATTAAAAAAAATGCAAATAAACAACATTAAAAGACTCATCGTAATTAGTAGTGTTCATAAAGCAGTTTCTGTAACCACAAGCAACCTAATTCCTTAGAGTAGAGTTTGTATTAAAATAGTCTAGATTTGTTTTCCCCCCAAAATGACAATTGGCTGTTCTCTTGTTTTGCTCTCAAAAATACAGGTGGAGCACTTCCTCAGCTGTTGGCATCAGTGAAATTGGGAGCGTCCCACTGAAGTAAACAATTTACATGCACTCAGAATGTATAATATTCCGCAGCTGATAAACAGGCATGCTCAATTTGTATAAAGTTCTTAGTATGGTGTAACAGGGAGAGGTCTGAATTAGTACAACTTTACCACACAAACACAGAATCCATTATGATACTACATTTATCTGCTTTTCTTGATGGCAAATTCTCAAAAAAACAAAAAACCACAGCCCAAAACCCTATCCTTGAGCAATGTTCGTGTTTGCAATGGACAAGGGAGAGCATTGTATCTTATCTATTATGCACCCATTATATGGTGACCCATGAGCAAGATTTCTGACAAACGGGCTTGCACTTTTTATTGAATTTTCAGATTGTGTTAAATGTCCTGATGGGCCAGGACCAGCCATGACTTGGCAAGCAGGGGTCGAGGTCAATTTTCAGCTCATTAATTATTACACTAAAATTAATTTTGAAAATTAATGTGAGGAGGCAGAGGGTTGGAGTCGGGGACAGGTGGGAGAAAAGAGGGATGAGGGATGGTGTTAGCAGGCTCCAGCCCAGGTGCAGGCCTAACCAGGCAGGCGAGGAACATCTGGTCTCAAGTGGACAAATGCATTGAGCTGCTGCTGCTCGTCACTGGACAGGCCCAGAGTTCTTCATGACTCCAGCTGTTGCTGCAGGACTTTCCCTCCTGTGGGCCAGCAAAAAAGTACCCGTGGGCCAGATCTGGCCCCCAGGCCTTAGGTTGTGCAGGCTTGTGTTAAGGTTTGCTTCCTAATCAGATTAAGATAAATATGCCACCTGCAGAATCATTTTATTTGCTGTTGCAATTTACATAACTTGAAGCAAATTTGTCCCGTCAGTTGCCATTTTCTGTAATAGTGAAAATATGTTTTAACTGCTGTGCCAGTAGATAGTGTTAGGAGATTGGCTTGCCAGTAGATTGCTGGTAATGGCCAGATGCCTGTGTTAATGTTTCAATGGCTTGGAGACATACAGAGGTGGCTCTGGAATGTTCTGGAAGGAGGAGAGCCCTCAGAACTTGTAAGGTGAGTCTTATTCTACCCCCTGCTAAGAAGAGGAGTTGGAAATTAGGAACATAAGAAACATAGGAACATAGGAAACTGCCATATACTGAGTCAGACCATTGGTCTATCTAGCTCAGTATTGTCTTCACAGACTGGCAGAGGCTTCTCCAAGGTTGCAGGCAGGAATCTCTCTCAGCCCTATCTTGGAGAAGCCAGGGAGGGAACTTGAAACCTTCTGCTCTCCTCAGAGCAGCTTCATCCCCTGAGGGGAATATCTTGCAGTGCTCATGCATCAAGTCTCCCATTCATATGCAACCAGGGCAGACCCTGCTTAGCTATGGGGACAAGTCATGCTTGCTACCACAAGACCAGCTCTCCTCTCTTCAACCATGTCTCTCTGTGTGTGTGTGTGTGTGTGTGTGTGTGTGTGTGTGAGAGAGAGAGAGAGAGAGAGAGAGAGAGAGAGAGAGCAAACAAAAGAAGTTGCTTGGGAGACAGACTGAGTTTGGATAGAGCTGAAGAGAGATGTTCCTTTCATGAGGCAATATCACCCAGACTGTTGGTAATGGGGACTTCCGTTTTCAGTTCCAGACTGAGTTGTCCAGAGCAGCTCAGGACTTCAAAGCAGCCATGACAATTATGGGCCTATCCCAAGTGGTCTAGGGAATGGCATGTGTTGCTTATTACACACTTGATTTGGTCTTGTGCTCTGATCAGGGTGGTGTTCTGTGGGTGGGGACTCCTGTTATTTCCCCATTGTCATAGATGGACCACCATCTGGTTAAGGTGGTATTTGCAGCCACAACACCTTTGCAGGGGATTAGGGTTAGGGTTAGGACCTATTAGGCGCATCTGCCCAAGAAGCCATAGAATCTAACAAGCTAGAAAACCTGGGTGGACTGGAGTCCTCCACAGAAACCCTGTGGGTGACAATACAAGGCCTGAAAGGAAACGTGCTACTGGGGACGTGCTATCGCCCTCCGGATCAAAATGCTGACAGTGACTGGGAGTTGCAGCAGGAAATCAGGGAGTCGTCAAGGAGAGGCAGGGCTGTAATCATGGGTGACTTCAATTACCCACACATAGACTGGGTAAATTCACAGTCAGGTCATGACAAAGACGTCAAATTTCTAGATACGCTAAATGACTGTGCCTAGAACAGTTGGTCTTGGAACCAACCAGAGAGAAGGCAACCTTGGACTTAATTCTGAGTGGGACCCAGGATCTGGTGCAGGATGTCAGTGTCATTGACCCTTTAGGGAACAGTGACCATAGTGCCATCAAATTCAGCATACATGTGGGGAGAGAATCACCAAGGAAGTCTAAGACAGACATTTTGAATTTCAGAAGAGGAAGCTTCTCTAAAATGAGAAGTATGGTGAAAAGGAAGCTGAAAGGGAAAATCAGGAGAGTCACTTCGCTCCAGAGTGCATGGAGTTTACTCAAAACCACAATACTAGAAGCCCAGTTAGATTGTATACCCAAAAAGAGGAAAAGTACCACTAAGTCCAGGAAGATGCCAGCATGGCTAACGGGTACTGTCAAGGAAGCCATAAAAGGGAAGACTTCCTTCCGAAATTGGAAGGCCTGTCCAAATGAAGAGAACAGAAAGGAACACAAAAGAAATGCAAGGCAACAATAAGGGAGGTGAAAAGAGAGGAACATTTAGCTAAAAGCATCAAGGGGAATAATAAAAACTTCTTTAAATACATCAGAAGCAGGACACCTGCCAGGAAGGCAGTTGGACCATTAGACAATGAGGGAGTGAAAGGGATTATTAAGGAGGATATGGAGGTTGCAGAGAAGCTAAATGAGTTCTTTGCGTCCGTCTTCACGGCAGAGGATACTGAGCATATACCTGTTCCTGAACCAGGCTTTTCGGGGATGGTGGCTAAAGAACTGAGCCAGATAGAAGTGACGAGAGATGATGTTCTAAACTGTTTGGAAAAACTGAAAACTAACAAATCACCAGGGCCGGATGGCATCCATCCAAGAGTCCTCAAAGAACTCAAATGTGAAATTGTTGACCCCCTTGCTAAAATATATAACTTATCCCTGCAATCAGGTTCTGTACCAGAGGACTGGAGAGTAGCAAATGTAACACCGATTTTCAAAAAGGGATCCAGGGGTGATCTGGGAAATTACAGGCCAGTGAGCTTAACATCCGTTCCAGGCAAATTGATGGAAAGCATCCTCAAGGATAAAATTGTAAAGCACATAGAAGAACAGGCCCTGCAGGGAGTGAACCAGCATGGGTTCTGCAAAGGTAAATCTTGCCTGACCAACCTTTTGGAGTTCTTTGAAAGTGTCAACAAGTGTGTGGATCAAAGTGATCCAGTTGACATAGTATACCTGGACTTCCAAAAAGCTTTTGACAAAGTTCCTCATCAAAGACTCCTAAGGAAACTTAGCAGTCATGGGGTAAGGGGACAAGTACATGTGTGGATTGCTAACTAGTTGAAAGATCGGAAACAGAGGGTAGGTATAAATGGAGAGTTTTGGCAATGGAGAGAAGTAAGATGTGGGGTCCCCCAGGGATCTGTATTGGGACCGGTGCTTTTTAATTTATTCATAAATGATCTAGAAGCAGGGGTAAGCAGCGAGGTGGCCAGATTTGCAGATGATACCAAACTCTTTCTGGTAGTGAAATCTATAACTGATTGTGAAGAGCTCCAAAAGGATCTCTCCAAACTGGGTGAGTGGGTGACGAAGTGGCAAATGCGGTTCAGTGTTGGCAAGTGTAAAGTGATACACATTGGGATGAAGAACCCCAACTTCAAGTATATGCTGATGGGATCTGAGCTGTTGGTGACTGACCAGGAGAGGGATCTTGGGGTCGTGGTGGACAGCTCGTTGAAAGTGTCAACTCAATGTGCAGCAGCTGTGAAAAAGGCCAATTCCATGTTAGGGATCATTAGGAAGGGGGTTGAAAATAAAACAGCGAATATTATAATGCCCTTATACAAAACTATGGTGCGGCCACACCTGGAGTACTGCGTACAATTCTGGTCACCACATCTAAAAAAGGACATTGTAGAACTGGAAAAGGTGCAGAAGAGGGCAACCAAGATGATCAAGGGCCTAGAGCACCTTTCTTATGAGGCTAGGCTACAACACCTGGGGCTATTTAGTTTAGAACAAAGACAACTGTGGGGAGACATGATAGAGGGCTATAAAATCATGTATGGTGTGGAGAAAGTGGATAGAGAGAAATTCTTCTCTCTCTCCCATAACACTAGAACCAGGGGTCATCCCATGAAATTGATTGCCAGGAAATCAAGGACCAGCAAACGGAAGTACTTTTTCACACAACGCATAATCCACTTGTGGAATTCTCTGCCACAAGATGTGGTGACAGCCAACAACCTGGATGGCTTTAAGAGGGGTTTGGATAACTTCATGGAGAAGAGGTCTATTGACAGCTACTAGTCGGAGGGCTGTAGGCCACCTCCAGCCTCGGGGGCTGGGTGCCTCTGGGTACCAGTTGCGGGAGACTAACAGCAGGAGAGAGGGCATGCCCTCAACTCCTGCCTGTTGCTTCCAGCAGCATCTGGTGAGCCACTGTGCGAAACAGGATGCTGGACTAGATGGGCCTTGGGCCTGATCCTACAGGGCTGTTCTTATGTTATTGTATCCAATAGGATACCAAGAAACCTTGGAAAGGTTTCAAGTTGCCTCTGCCAATGATCCTGTCAATGCTCTGGTGCCAACATGAAATAATGAAATCACAAGAGCAGTTGACACAATTGCTCCTAAGCGTCCAACCTGCTACAAAATTAGCACTGTGGTATTCAGAAGAATTATGGGAGCTGAAGCAGAAAGGCAGACAACTAGAGCACAAGTGGAGGAAGAATTGACAGAAATCCAATAGATTACAACACCAAGCACATTTGAAATTCTATGCTCTGGCAATATGAGTGGCAAAGAAGCAGTTCTTTTTGCCCGCATTTCTTCCACAAGTTCACATCCAGCCGGGTTGTCTAGGGTTGTGAGAGGGCTAGTATGTGCCCACTCCCCCTTGAACTCAAATTTAGAACCTTCAATCACTCACTGTGATGCTTTTAATGACTGTTATTGTAGATAAAATCTCTCATATTCAGGCTGAACTGAATTCCACATTTATTGCAGAGTCTACTGTGGAGATGTCAAGCAACTCCTCTTATGGGATCAGATTAGATCACTTTCAATTTGTGACTGTACGTCCTACCACATATTTTCTTGACCCTTGTCCAACTTGGCTCATTTCATCTACCAACAGTACTATCAGAGAGGGTCCGGTACATATTATAAATGCTTCTCTGAGGGAGGGCAGGATGCTTCCTTGTCTTAAGGAAGCTATTATTAGACCTTATTTGAAGAAACCTGCACTAGATCCCTCAGAGTTAGCCAATTATAGACCTATCTCCAGTTTTCCATGATTGGACAAAGTGATTGAGAGGGTAATCAAACAATTTCAAACTGGCTTTCAGGCAGTCTATGGGTTTGAGACTGCCTTGGTTGGCTTGATGGATTATCTCCAATTGGTTATTGACAGGGGAAGTGTGACTGTGTTGATCCTTTTGGATCTCTTGGTGGCTTTTGATGACATCAACCATGGTAGTCTTCTGGGTTGCCTGAAGAAGTTGGGATCGGGTGGCATTGTTTTACAGTGGTTCCATTCCTACCTTTCTGGCAGATTCCAAAAAGTGAGGCTATTCCCATGATCACTAAGGGAGCTCAGCCTGCTTCCCAGTGATTGTGGGAACCACCAGGTGCTTCCGGGCGGCTAGCCCACCTAATTTCCCCTCCCCTTAAAGGAGGTTAACAGAGCGAGTGCTCTGTTAACCTCATTTTTTTGCTCGTGTGTTGCTGCATTCTCTCTGCAAATCGCCCAAATCAACGAGATTCGAGTACAAATCGAATTGTACCCAAATCGATTTGCACATCCGTAAATCTTTGCTCTGAAAATTAAACACAATCACTTTTTAAAAAGTATTTTAATTGGTTTTGAATTGTTTTATATTGTTTTTAGCACTGTGTTTTTATGTCTTTTTATAAGTTGTTGTATACCACCCAGAGCCCCTGGATGGGGCAGTTTATAACTGTAATACATACATACATACATACATACATACATACATACATACATACATAAATAAATAAACCTCCACAGAGCAATCTCTTCCCATCCAAGTATAACAACCAGTTTCCTACCACTGATTAAACCCATTCCCAAATATTTTTTAAAAATGGAGGTCATTCATACAATCAAAAACTGTGTTCTACCTGGGTTTCGGAGCTGTGCATGCTCCCAATTTTTAGTTGTGTGGAAGCAAGGTAAGAGGAAAACCTGGGTAGAAGTGATTGTATGGAAGCAAGGTAGGAGGAAAAACTACCCAGGTTTTCCTCCTACCTTGCTTCTACACAACTGAAAATTGGGAGCATGCACAGTTCCCAAACTGGGGTAGAACACAGTTTTTGATTGTGTGAATGACCTCATGATAAGATTAACTTCTGAAGGTGAGACTCACACCCATAGTGAGCTCTGCCCTTAGACGATTCAGTTTATCTGAATCCTAAGATAAGGATTCACATTCTAGAAGGTGGAAGGTGCTCAGCCCAGCCACTCACATAGCTCAACCTTTAAGGTATAAACACCACTCTCCAAAATAGTACTTTGTTCAGCTGTTGTTAAGCATTTGGATGCTCAGCGTTTGGTCCTGCATTGGGTTCATCATTTCATCCAGACTTTTTGGTTAGCCTGGCCAGCCTGCTACCGCTCATTTAAACTTATGCCCAAGCTGCTGTTCCTGGGAATTGAGGTTGCCCTGAATCTTATTATTTTGTCCATCCACCCCACTGAAAGCTCAGACTGACTCCTCAATCTGTGGATGAGTCCTAGATATTCCCAAGCATGAGAATCTCTGAACTGAAATTGCTTTAATCACTATTTTCAGGCCACTCATTTCCATGCAAGCCAAAAGCCTAGCTGCCCAGGGTTCCCCTTGCCAAATGGATCTCCCATCTCACTGCTCCAACACAAGGCAAACTTGCAAGATGGGTTGATACAGCCCCTTCCCACAACTGTCAACTTTAGAGGAGGGATTCCTTCCTCCTTGTTCCATTTCCTTTTTCTGTTTTTTTACCAGTAAAGCAGAGCCCACAGTAGCCCCTTAATTATTTGGTTAGCGAATGTCTAGATATACCAGTCCTGACCCTCTTTGACAAGTCGAAGCAGAGAAGAATTTGGTCTAAACCCTCAAAAAATACCCACCCAGATTCTCTCTGCTAAATTGTAGCCCTCTCACATTAATCTTCTCACAAGATCTAGCTTGCCCTGTGCTTTTTGCACTGTTTGCAGCCGCTGTTAATTTAAGCCACCTGATTCACTGGAAATACAGTTGCATTGCATTAATATATTTTGTCTATCCCCTTCTTTTCTAACCCACCTTTTTCTCCAATTTTTGTTTGTTTGTTTGTTCCCAATGTCAATTAACTTCCCGCCTATCCCAGAAACTATCCCAACGTAGTGTGGCCAGGTTAAGCAGCTAGCTTAATACTAAGGAGACTCACTAGGAGTCACATCTTTTAAAACTCTATAGTTGTTCCATTCATTTCAATGAATGCTATTGAATTGCTTTTCTGTGTCCTTTTGTATGCAAATGAGTTTAGTCTAGTGAAATTCCCCATGCCAACCATTTGGTTTGCTAGCATTACAATTAGGTACCTATTCTATTAATTCCCAAAAGAGAATGTACATTTTGATTTCCGTTCAAAAAATGTTTAGTATTTGGCATTCGTATGTGACATCAGAAGCTTGTCATTTCCCCCTTGGGCCGTCCCCACGTCAGAGCCCAAGTTAGCCCTTGCTGTAAAGTTCCCGCAGCGTACAGGTATTTTGCCCTACATGTCATCTAACAGTCACCTTTTCCCCCTGTGATGCCCTGTTAAATTAAACTACACAAAAATACTCTCACTTTCCTGTCAGTTTGGAAACGTACAGGTAGGTCCTTGCATCATTCAAGCCCTTTGTGAGTAAAGCAGTGCTTTCTAGTCTAACCTACTTTTTTTGTTCTTCTCTCCATACAGAAATGCCCCATGGTCCCTGATGGATGTTCCAAAAGATTCTTATCACTGCATAAAGTGGTGAAAAAATTTACATCTCTGAGAATGACTGAATTGGGGGGTAGGAGCGTGAGAGAGATTTCCCCCAACAGACTAACATGGATGGGACAGTCTTTAAAGGGAATTTTTAAAATGCTCAAAATGCCTGGGAAAATATGTTATGCAAATGATTATGTATCTCTAGTGAACAGTTACCTTTTTTAGTGGATAAAAGAAATGTACCATAGTGCACTAGAAAATACTCTGTATTTAAGATGAGATTTTCTGTCTCAGGGAAAAAAGTAAACTACTGAGTAATATAGAAACACCCCAGGGCACTTCAGACTTAAAGCTATGTATAGATATGAAGGTGCAGACAAGTGCTTGTGCTAGCACAACTTCAGCGGCAGGGATTGCATTAAGATTGCCCTCATAAATGCATGTCTATTTTAATCATATTTTACACTGGTTACTAATGGATGCTGTCAAACACAAGCAATATACAAGTAAGTATAGTTTATTCATGTATACCTCCTCTGCATAAAATACACTATAATCTATATATTTATTTCTCCTGGGTGTGCCTTCGAATGTGCATCTCAGCACCCAGTCTGGCTGGGTAGCGGAGGCACCTGATTGGCTGGTGCACCCCGGAGAATTTACCAAGTTGTGGCAGGTCCGGCCCAGCTGTGGAGGCGAGGCGAGGTGGCGGACCCGGCCGTGAAGGCAGCACTTGGCCCGGCAGCCTGGGCCCGTCCCACCCAGAGACTGGGGCAGAAGGTGGGGGTGGGGGACAGGTAGCCGGCCTCAAGAGGCCGGCTGCAGAGGCTGGCAAGTGGTGGCAGCAGGCCCGGTGGGCCGCGGAGGCGGTACATGGTGCGGCACTCGGCCCGGTGGCAGGCCAGGGTGCGGAGGCGCTGGGCCCAGCCGTGGAGGCGGCTCTCAGCCAGGAGGCAGCGGGACCAGCTGCCAAGGCCAGGTGCCCGTGGGATGCTGGGGTGGGAGGGACCCGGGCGGTGGGACTTCCCTGTTTGCCGCCCAGGAGGAGGACCGCTTGGTAAGACCGCTTGGTAAGACCGCTTGGTAAGGAGAGTAAAATGGTGAGGAGGGAAGGGGGGGGAGAGAGGGGGGGAGGGGAGGGCAAGAGAGTGGGGGAGGGGAGGGTAAGAGAGCAGGGGGAGGGGAGGGCAAAGGAGGGGCAAGGGCAAGAGAGCAGGGGGAGGGCAAGAGAGAGTGGGGAGGGGAGGGCAAGAGAGGGGGAGGGAAAGAGGGAGTGGGGGAGGTCAAGGGGGAGGGGGAGGGGAAGAGAGTGGGGGAGGGCAAGAGGGAGTGGGGCAGGGGAGAGGGGAAGGGCAGGAGAGAGGAGCAGGGGGAGGAAGGACAAGAGAGTGGGGCAGGGAGGATAGGGGGAGGGCAGGAGAGACTGGGTTGGGGGAGGGAGGGCAGGAGAGACTGGGGCAGGAGGATGAGAGAGAGGGGTGGGAGGAAAAGGGAGGGCAAGAGAGAGTGGGGCAGGATGGATGGGAGGGAGAGGAAGAGGGGCAAGAGTGTGGGGCAGAAGGGAGGGAGGGGAGGGCCAGGAGGTAGGGGAAAACAGCCAGCCCCAAAGGGCGCACAGATGCTCTGTGCAGGTTGGCTAGTACTGTAAATACAGTAAACATAGTGGCCAACATTTTTAATTCTGTGCTTGCTCACTGGTGGCTTAGCGCAAGGGCAAAGGAGTCATTTGCCTACGGTGGCAAAATTCAAGGAGCAGCATGCCTGAAAGTCCCCCTCCTGCCTCCTTTACTTTTTTTTTAAAGCCACGTCAGGATCAATAGTTCCTGCTCTGCCTCCTACTCTGCTATAGACTTCAGCAGAACTATAGACCACTAGGAATGTGCAAGCCAACTTGGTTCAAGCCAAGCTCGACATCTTTCTTGCCTTGCCAGGTTCAGGGTTGAACGGGACTGATCTTGGCCGGTCCGATTTCGAACCAAACTGGACCCAATTCGAACTGAGCCAGCTTGGAGCTCTACTGTTAAAGGGGAATCTGGTGAGGATTCCCCTTTTACCAGTAAAGGGACAGGGGTGGCTTGCCTAAGGGGATAGCAGGCGGGAGGGGAGTAAGTAACTACTTACATGTACCAACAGTGGTGGCTGCACTTTTAAGTAGTTACTTACTTCCCTCCCACCTCCTTTACATTTAGGCAAGCCCCCCTGCCCCTTTACTAGTAAAGAAGAATCTTCACAGGATATAGCCAGCCAGCCAGCCAGGTGACGGGGATCGCCCTTGTCACAACAGCCATCCAGACGGAAGATGGGTGACCTGGGTGTGTATGTGTATATACTGTAGCCAGCATGTATGGGTGTGTGTCCTGGAGCCAGCCAGCCACAGCCAGCCAGGGCAGATGACAGTGATGTGTTTGAATCCACAAAAGTTGAAAATTGTGTAAGTACTTAGCTAATGTGTTTACGTTAGCGGAAGTTTAGAGCTTTGTAAAGATAAAGTGATGTCTTAAGTTAGGAAACAGAAGTCTGTGGCTCATGTTGATAAGGCATATCCTGTTTTCTCATTGTTGTGTGACAGATGTTTATTCGAGCTGTGTAAGCACTATGCTAAGGTATAAAGACCTATTGAAATTGTAATTCAGGGTCCTCAATCTTGGTGAGAGAACCATTGAGCACCGCATTATCTGCAGTAGTGCAAATAGCAATAGCAATAGCAATAGCACTTACATTTATATACCGCTCTATAGCCGAAGCTCTCTAAGTGGTTTACAATGATTTAGCATATTGCCCCCAACATTCTGGGTACTCATTTTACCGACCTCGGAAGGATGGAAGGCTGAGTCAACCTTGAGCCCCTGGTCAGGATCGAACTTGTAACCTTCTGGTTACAGGGCGGCAGTTTTACCACTGCGCCACCAGGGGCTCAAATATTAAAAGCCTTGGAAAAGTTTCTCCTGTCTGGTTATTCTTAATATAAGGACCCAGACAAGAACCCAGAAAAGTGTATTTAGGCACATCAACAGGGATCACCAGACTGCCCAATGGGAGGTGCCTGCCCATGTGGGCAAAGGAACAGGGGGCACCAAAGCCAGGCTTTGCCTGAGGTGCTTCCGATCCTTGGGCTGGCCCCGCACAAGTGTACAGTCAGGAAACCTCTTTCTCATTTGCTTTATAGGGAACTTTTGTGGAAGAGCACAAGAGCACCATTCTGAAAATCCCCAGCTTTTAGTCGCACTTTCTTGCGATAGTGCAACATTGTTCATTGCTCATATCCTTGTTAGGATGTTGGACAGTCTGAGATGGCGCCAGGCATACCTGTCTGGGCATGCTATTGCACAATCTGGGAACACAAATGAAAATGACCTGTCCCTTTTGGATTCTCAATGTAACTCCAATAGCAAAGAAATATGAATGAGGGCCTCAGAAGATGAATTGAGGTCATGTGAAGGTTCATATGGGTTTAATTTGCAAAACTGCCTATGGGTCTTTCATTATTGAAATGACTTTAGGAGGCTACATCAGTGGATTTCATTGAAAAGTACAAATGTATACCACCCTCATTGAATGGTGGCTTGTTCTTTCTTCAAGAGCGGGTGAGGGGAAATATCTCACATATTGGTGAGAAGATGTTAATCTGTGAGATCAGCACAACCACCTTAAAGCAACTCATCTTTACAAAGATCAGCTTATCTGATCTGATCCAATCCAAGTGATTATTGAATCGTTCATACAGTATTAATACAAACCCAGATCAAAATAGCTGATGCATTGCTATTGGGTCAATGCATTATCCCTTAGGACAGGGGTGGGGAACCTTGGTCCTCCAGCTGTTTTTGAACTACAACTCCCAGCATCCCCAGCCATTGTGGCTGGGGATGCTGGGAGTTGTAGTTCAAAAACAGCTGGAGGGCCAAGGTTCCTCACCCCTGCCTTAGGATATGGGATTTCAACATTTTAGGCCATTTTTACAAATATTTCAAAAATTCATCACAAATTAAGAGTTTGACCAATTCTCTTCAAATATACTACAGGAGGCCCTGACCCCCTTCCCCACATGTGTTACAGGTTCTAGGCTCTAGGACCAATCAATGTCCATGTTCTAACTGAACTGGGCCTGGTTTGATTGAAGCTGGTTCGGAACTCTACTGGTAAAGGGGAAACTGGTGAGGATTCCCCCTTACCATAAAGGGGGCTATCCTAAGGGAAGAGGGGGAAGAAGTAAATAACTACTTACAAGTTTTGCTAGTGGCAGATGTGGCTTCAGGGGCATTGGAGAAAGCAGCAGGGGTGGCAGCGGTTCCCCTCACCCCTGCCAGCCTCCCCCAGAGTAGGCAGGGTCGGTGGGGCCCAGTTTGTGCTTTCCTCTGCTGGGTTCTGGCCTCTGTGCATGTGTGGAGACCATTTTAGTGACCATTCCTCATGCAGTGACCATCCCTTAGGAGAACCCCCTGCCCCTTTACTGATAAAGAGGAATCCTCCCAGATTCCCCTTTACCAGTAGGGCTCCAAGCCTGTCGAACCAGCTTGATTTGAACTCAAACTGCATCCAGTTCAACCAGGGGAAAACCAAACTGGGCTCAGTTTGGCTTGAATCCAGTCTGGTTTTGAGCTGAACCAATAAAACTGGCTTTGTGTATACCCCCTGATGCCTAGCAGATAGCATTTTCTGCTGTTTGTATTTTAACCTGCACTGGATATCATGAAAATGCAAACATTGTTGTTGTGGGGTAACTCTGTACCCCACATTGGCCAGCCTTGGCAATCATGGCAGAGAAGTACACATACGTACTTACTGTTGAAAGGGCATCCATTACGTATGTTTTGTTCTCCTCCTCTTCCTGTTCTCTTGCTTGATCTTCAAGCTTACTTGCTTTCCTGTCCTTGCTGGTAGGAAAGGGGCATTATAGGCAGTGATAACTGGATGACATGGAACCTTATTTTGAAAGGTCAAAAGTGCAATGACTTGGCATTCTTGAGACATCAGGTCAAGAAGAGGATCCTTCCTCTTGAGAACATATGATAAGGATGTTTTCTTGTGTCCAGGGGTGACACAGGGTCAGATAACATTGTTAGGTGTTAAGAGGTAGTCATTGCTAGACGAGATTATTCCAAAGTTGCCATTATAGTGAACTCTGAATGCATCCTGACCAATAGGTCCAGCAGAGCATAGTGGTTAGAGTGTGGGACTAGGACCGGGAAGACCCAAGTCTGAATCCCCATTCAACCATGAAACTCACTGGGTGATTCTGGGCCAGTCATGTATCTCTCAGCCTAACCTGCTTACAGGGTTTTTGTGAGGCTAAAAATAACCATGCACTTCCTCTGAGTTCCTTGGATGAAGAGCGGGATATAAATGTAAACAAACAAACAAACAAATAAGTGCCATGAGGTAAAAATGCTTTCCCTGCAGTTGCCCTGTTTTCTCCACCTGAGGGCTTCTCAGTTGCACTTGATTGGCCACTGCTTGAGGCAGGATGCTGGACTGGATGGGCCTTGTGTTGATTCAGCTGGTCTCTTCTTATGTTCTTAATGAGTCCTGGGAATGGCACAGGTGCTTCTGGAAGCTTTAATCTTTTCTGAGGTTGCAGCCATTTCTGCAGCCTCAGAAGAGACTACCCTGGTGTGTGTGTGTGTGTGTGAGAGAGAGAGAGAGAGAAGACAATATAGCTGGACAGTATTTATTGTAGGAACCAGGAGTGATTTTCATAGTGCTGTACGGCTCTCAGTAAGGTGCAGAAGCCCTGCCAAAAAAGAAAAGAAAAAGAAAAGGGAGAAAAATTAAAAATGAACCAGTCTTCACTTGTATTGTTAGTGAGATCCATTTCCAAAGCAAGATTATTAAAATATAGATAGAAGGCAATTTAAAAAAAACTGCAAAAGGTGTTTTTTGTAAACTCTCAACTGCAGCTGAGTGGGAGAAATTAGTAAATGCACAGTGAATGTTATATTCACAGCAATATAGATTTTTTGATACCATACTCTTCCTTTAAGAAAGAGAAAGGTTTCTTAGTTTATTTGAATCAAAATAACATGATTAGTAAATGACAAATTTGCTAAGGATTAACCTCTGTACAATTGGAATCATAGCTTTCGAGTTAAAAATTATTTTTCTGTTTAATTAAATCTAACACTGAATGCATGTTCAAACAACTAAGTATACATGTAATAAAATATGCTGCTTTCTAGTCCTTCTCTTCTAGGTAATGTTTTTAATCTAAGGTCTCATAAATGATCACTCTCAGAAGCCCTATCACAAAATTGAATATTTCCTGTTGTCATCCATTTTGTAAGTTGAACCAAATATGTTTTGTATTGTTTCCAAAATATTGATACAGATGGGGAAAAAATCTGTCTTAACTATTGCATTTAGATTCTCTTGTCCACATTTGTGCATTTCTGGAACTAGGGCTGCACGCATATAGCAATGGAAATCTGAATAACTCCAATCAGCTCTTTGCTGAATAGCTCTGATCTGCAGTTTGATGTGGAGGAGGAAGGCTAAATCCACCCCACTGCAATCCAGTCATCGGACCAATTTGATCTAAAGATCAATTTCATCCTTGGCTTACATTACTATCTGTAATACAAATAAACCTACTCCAGTGGGTATCTTCCACAATATAAGGTGGAAGGCCTTTTCCTGTTCTGTTGCTTAAGATATCCCAGCCCAGTGATGTATATACAGTTGGATCTGCCTCCTTCAGTATTGCTTATGTGAGTCTTTAAAAACTAGTCATATACTTGAGGGCAAGGACAGGTTGTTTTCACCTGCATTTTCTTGTATGCTCTTCTTTGATCTAGCATGAAAGTCCTTGCAATTTATGAGAGAAGGCAGCAGATGATACCTCAGGGAATTAGTAGTTATGTAAGACTTCATCCAATTCATTATTTCAGGAGTCTTTCTTCAAATAGCATTTTTGGAAAGATCTTGCCTGTTGAAACTACCATGGGTTTTTAGCTTTTCTGAAATCTACCATATTACATGCTCAGTGAATTTCTACCTATTCACGTTTGACTACCTGACAGTACCTGTCATTTGTCTTTTTATGTCTTGAAAGCCACTGATGGCAGCATAATCAAAGATACTCAGTAAAAAATATATCCTGGAGCAAAGACCCATAAAACAATCCTGAGTATATTTAAGATTGGATCATCAACGTCCATAACTTGCCGTTTCACTTTTCTTGTATCTATCAGCACTTTATTGCATCGGTGGGCATACAGGCAAGTTTGTCAACATTAAAGGAGACATGCCTTCAAGTTGGAGAATGAAAGGCACGGACCCTTCCAAACCTCACTGAGAATGTAATAAAAATAAGTATGTGATCCCCCAAGCAGGGCACATTATATGACAAATGAATAAGGCATGTTTCACCTCCCTTGACCTTGGTACAATTTTAATGACCAAAGGCTTATATTCAAAGGTTCAGTACTCTAAAAAATGATAGCAGTGACAGGTTTAAGGATCTGTCAGCTTGTCTCCTGCAGTAGAAAAACATCTTTGTAAAACTTGGCTGTAAAGATTGTACAGAGCACGGTCTGTCAGAAAACCATTTTTCCTTGGAGCAAGGCTTATTTGTTCATATGTATTTTTCAACCAAATGTTGGTCGGGAGGTTCTTTTTTTAAAAAAAGGAGAAAAGTGGATCCAGCTGTCCTACAGTATTAATTTAAACTATAAGTAACCATGGAAGGTTGAAAGTGTGCACTACATACTGAATGGAATATTTCCCATCTCTTTGTCATTTAATAACCGTACAGAAGGAACCATAAGAGAGAAGCCCTGTTCAGACAAGAAAAAAGGTATGCTGTACACATGTTCAGTGTCCCAGAGAGTTCCCAAAAGTCCCACTTCGGCTCAGATGCGCCAGGTAGCATTACCCTCCTCGTGCTTTCCAAGCTTATGGTCAGGGGCAGATTAAGCTCTTTGCCGCCTGTAGGCGGCCAAAGATTTGCCACCCAAGCAGCAAGGGAGGAAAGAGGGGGAGGAGCTTAAATCATTTTAAACATTTAAAACTGCTGCCATGCTCAAGCGGAACGGCGAGAGCTCCCTTGCACATGCACAAGTGTGGCAGTGAGAGCTCCCTTGCACCAGCCTGCCTCCCAAATTATGATGGTGGTAGGTCAGGGCAAGACAAATTTTCAAGCACGTGGCATGGATAGAGCAGCAATGGCCCTCCTAACCCAAGCCCGCCTACCTCCCAAATGACTGCAATCACCGGTTTCAGGCCTTTCTGCGCACACACACATGTGTGTGCAGAAAAGCCCAGTCAGGTGATTGCACTCCTGTGCAGTGGTAGTTTTAAGGATTAATTTTTTTTCATCAATCAAAATTTGCTGTTGGGGGGATTTTGCCACCATAGGCAGTTACCTCTACTGCCTCTCCCTTAATCCGCCAGTGCTTCTGGTATTAGAAGAGGCAAATGTCATAAGCATGATGTCAGCAATATCCATAATCACAAGGCTGAGGCACAGGGTTCTAACGGTCCCATCTAACATGCTCCACACATCTAACATGTCCTCCTAGACAAGTCCTCCTAGAGGGAAAAAAGGAATGACATGTCCTCCAAGACATGACTCCTAGACGTGACTCCTACATGTGTCTCCTAGGCGTGACTCGTAGACATGTCCTCCTGACGTGTCCTCCTAGACGTGTCCTCCTAGACATGTCCTCCATCTAAAGTGTCCTCTGCTGATCCTGGGTGCCCATCTAAAGTCCCATCTAATGTATCCTCTTATTCTGCCCAGGCAGCCGGTGAAATACCACCCTCCTCATGCTCTCCAAGCTAATGGTGTTAGAAGAGGCAAATGTCATAAGCATGATGGTGGCAATATCCATCAGAAGAAGAATGAGGTATCTCAGCTTTTTGAGGTTCAGCTAGAGTGCTTGGTTGCTGGGTTGCTAATGAAAACAAAGATATGGCATAATGGGAAAATGGTGGAATAGTGAGAACCAGTGGGGCAAAGTTATTCCTGGATATAAACTCTAAAGAAAGGCAGAGTGGGACAAATTGGGGGTGGAGCAGCACTGTATGTTAAAGAAAGGATAGAATCTAACAAACTAGAGCCTTCAGAGTCAGGCTGTATATAAATAACGTAACGTAACATAATCTAATGTAACATAACATAAATAAAACATAGAAAGACTGGATTATATATCTTGAAAACCTGATCAAAACACTGACAGTAACTGGGAGTTGCAGAAGGAAATCAGGGAGGCATCAGAGTCAGAGCTGTAATAATGGGTGACTTCAATTACCCACACATAGACTGAGTAAATAGGCTTTCAGGTAATCACAAAGAGGCCACATTTCTAGGTACACTGAATGACCCTAGCACAGTTGGCAACCAATGTAACCAACCAAAGAGAAGGTGACCTTAGACTTAATCCTGAGTGGCGCCGAGGACCTGGTGCAAGATGTCAGTGTCATGGAATCTTTAGGGAACAGTGACCATAGTGTGATCAAATTCAGCATATATGCGAGGAGAGAATCACCAATGAAGTCAAGCACAGACACTTTGAATTTCAGAAGAGGATTTTTTTCTAAAATGAGGAGTTTGATGAAAATAAAACTGAAAGGGAAAATTAGGGGAGTCACTTCACTCCAGGATGCATGGAGTTTATTTAAAACCACAACAATAGAAGCCCAGTTAGAATGTATACCAAAAAGGAGGAAAGGTACAACCAAGGAGGATGCCAGCATGCTGGGAGGATGCCAGCATGGCTAATAAGTAAAGTCAAGGAAGCTATAATGGGGAAGAAAACTTCCTTCAAAAATTAAATGCCTGCACAAATGAAGAGAAGAGAAAGCAACACACTCTGGCAAAAGAAATGCAAGAAGACAATAAGGGAAGCAAAGAGAGAGTTTAGGAACATTTAGCTAAAAGCATCAAGGGGGATAACAAAAAAATCTTTAAATACATCAGAAGCTGTTTTTCGGGGGGGGGGCACACCCCTGATTGCCGCCAGATTTCACTTTTAAAAAATAAACCTGCAAAGCAAAGTCCTCTTCTAGAGTCACTTGCAGAGAAAGATGATGTAGAGTGAATATGCCTATTGGGGAAAAATGGCATCATAGCAACAGGCTTTGCCCTTGAACTGGACAATTGTAGAGACCCTGTGATGATGGTTGACAGCAGCACCAGAGTTTCCAACCATCTTTTGAAGGAACTGCCCTGCAGGTGGGATTCTTGAGGGAGGGGCTTTAGAATGGAGCAAAGAATGGCAGTCAAACTGTCTAACTGGTAGCTCAGAGAGTCAGATAGGGCTTGGATAGAGCCAGTAACCAGGAGGGTTAGGCCTAAGAATAGAATCTCTAGTGAGGGTCTCTGGGTTGGGGGCTTGGATATTGGAAGGTGAGTAGTAAGTTGTACACACCAGTGCATTCCTCTGGTTAGCAAGCGTGACTCTTATCTATGAATGCAGGATGTATGGTATATATACAGAGCTTCAACCAGGGTAGTTTTTTCCAGTAAAAGGACTAGGAGTCAGGGAACGCTTGTTGAATCTAACACAAGCACCTCAGTAACACACAGGGCTGTTGTGAGGATAAACGTAACCAAGCATGAATTGTCCAGAAGCATGAGCTGTGCTCTTTGCTAAGCAGGGTCTACCCTGGTTTGCATTTGAATGGGACACTACATGAGTGAGCACTGTAAGAAATCCCCCTTAGGGGATGGGGGTCACTCTGGAAAGAGCACCTGGATGTTTGCATGCAGAAGGCTCCAAGTTCTCTCCTTGGCATCTCCAAGATAGGGCTGAGAGAGACTTCTGCCAGCAGTCTTGAAGAAGCCACTGCCTGTCTGTATAGACAACATTGAACTAGATGGACCAATGGGCTGACTTGGTATAAAGCAGTTTCTAACCATGTTTCTAACCATGCACACCATTCTGAACTCTTGGGACGAAGAATGGGATATAAATGTTAAAATGAAATAAAATAAATAGAATTCCATATTAGGGATGTGCAAACTGATTTGGGTACAAATCGATTTGTACCCAAGTCTAGCTGATTTGGAGAAAAACAAATCACCCCTGTGGTCCATTGGCTAAATTTTGGTACAAATTGAATCGCGCCTGATTCAATCCAAATCGATTTGAGATTTGGATCCCTCCTATTAATTCCCCCAGATTCCCAGCTTTCATTTTAAAAACAAAGCTAAGCTTTAGCCCTTGTAGAAGGGGAGTTATGGAGCAAAATGTGTGGTCACTATTTTTCAAGTGTTTGGATTCTTTGGTGTTTAATAACTTTCCCTCAATGAGTCCCTATGATGATTCATTACACAACTTCATTTCTTCTATTCATTTTGTCTGTCTTTTCAACAGTGCCAACTGTCAACTGCCATGTGCCAACTACGATCCACTCCCACCAACAAGGCTGTGGGGTACTACTCAGTTTACGTTGTAGGATTTTTTCTCCTCACGTGTTTAGGCTCTTTGGTATCTAATAATCTTTCCTCATAATGGATCCCTATGAGGATTTATTACACACCAAATAGTCTAAACACCTCAAAAATTCCTAAAATATAAACTGAGTACCCAGTGGCTTGTGGGTTGGGGGGTAGTTGGAACATGGGATGCCACTAATTCCCCACCCCCACCTGCAAAGCAATGGGGTCAAAATGAACAGAAGACATGAAGGTGTGTAATGAAGGCACCAAAGAATCTAAACACTTCAAAAATACCTAAAAAATAAACTGAGTACCCAAGTGTGTGTGTGTGGGGGAGGAGTTGACACATGACAGTTGACAGTTGGCACTATCCAATGATAGTCAAAATGAACAGAAGAAATGAAGGCATATAATGAATCCTCACAGGGATTCATTATGAGGAAAAGTTATTAGACACCAAAGAATCTAAACATTTCAATATTCCTACAAATTAAATTGAGTACCCCACTGCCTTGCAGGTGGTGTTGAGGGGGGCATAGTTGGCAAATGGCAGTTGACAGTTGGCACTGTCCAATGACAGTCAAAATGATCAGAAGAAATGAAGGTGTGCAATGAATCGTCATAGAGTTTCATTATGAGGAAAAGTTATTATACACCAAAGAATCCAAACACTTGAAAAATAATGACTGCACATTTTGCTTCATAACTCCACTTCTACAAGGGCTAGAGCTTAGCTTCTTCTTTAAAAAAAATGAAAGCTGGGGATCCGTGTTAGCGTTAGGATATGGCAACTCTGAATCTCTATTGTTTCCTATGGCAGAAATGTTCAAAATCAGTAAAAACTAAAAGAAAATCATTAAAAATCAACCAAATGTCCCACTGTTTTGAAATTTGGGTGGTAGGTGGCACCTACCAACCAGCCAAATTTGATGCTGCTAGGACCTTGTTAAATGGTCCAAATCAGTCCAAATCAAATCAAAGCAAATACAAATCGAATCTGGGGTGATTTGGAGGGGGTATATTTGGATACAAAACAAATCAGGGGTGATTTGTTTTGGGCACAAATCGAATTTAAAAAATTGATTTGTGCACATCCCTATTCCATATTGCTGGTAGAGTGATGCTCTTTATACTGTTGTGTGTGTGGGGGGGGGGTTGTTTGGGGTTTTTTGCTGTGGATAACTATTTATTGTGTGCTAAGTTTAAAGTCGAACTCTTCCATTATATTAGAATATGCTATATTTTCCATACCTTTGATATATCCAACAATGTGGTTTTATTTACATATGGCAGTGTCCATATGCATGTGTATGTTCAATACAGTTGTGTGCTAAGAGCATGTTGATATTTTTATATTGATAGAAAGACAGGATAGGAAGGCAGGAAAATAAATAATTAAAACACACAACCAAGATCCTGCTAGCAGAGGGATCGATATAGAGCAGGTGTAAGGACTCGGCAGCACTAGGACAGAGGCGCTCTTAGGCCCGGGCCATGGGTCACTGGCCCGGTCCTCTGCTGTGGGGTGGGGGGGCTCTGAACACTCCCCCACATGTCCTGCATCAGAAATGGCAGCAGGAGCCATATGCGTGTGTGTTAGGGACCAGGCACCAGAAAGAAAAACCGGCAGCGCTGCACCCTGCCACCTATACTTTGTTGCCCGGTGGCGGGTGGGCGGGGGTAAAAAATGTCCCCAGCGCAATGGCCGGCAGGCCTCATTGTGGCGTGCGACGGCAGTGGGGTGTGTATGTGTCTTGTCTTCAAAAGGCAAGACCAGCTGCATCTGTGTGCGCCCTCTCTCTTCCGTCTAGGTGGGGGCGGGTCAGCAGCCACCTGCCTGCCTCGTGTGCAGTGAGTAGGCAGTGAGTAGGCAGGCAGGAAACTAGGCAGCAGCAACAGTGGGGGAGGGGGAGAACATGATGGAACTGAGAAGGGAGGGAGCCTGAGGGACGAGCTGCAGCCACAGCTGTATTGGGCTCAGTCACTCTTCAGTGAGGCGAAGCTCTCACAAGGGGCCAAAGAGAGTCAGACAGGCAACAATAGGCAGAGCACAGCGGAGATGACCCAACAATCAGCGACTGAGTCAGCAGTGAAGAACCGCTGGCGTGTCTACTGATTACTGTTACTATTCTAGTTCTCCAGAGTCCAGACTCCTTCCTGTTATGCTGTGTGGCTGACTGGGGTCTTGGAGGATGGGAGGAGGGCTGGTGGGGAGACTCCTGCTGTTGTGTGGGCTTATGCTGTTGTGTGGGCTGCGTGTGTCCTTTCCTCTGATATGCTATTGTGTGGGCTGCCTGTGTGGTTTGGGGTCTTGGGGCGTGGGGGAGCTGGTGGGCAGACTCTTCTCCTTTGTTTTGCTGCTGTTGTGTGGGCTGCTTGTGTGGTTTGGGGTCTTGGAGGGTGGGGGGAGGGCTGGGTGGGGGGTCGTGAGGAGACTCCTCTCCTCTGTCATGTTGTTGTGTGGGCTGCCTGTGTGGTTTGGGGGTTTGGAGGGTGGGGGGAGAGCTGGTGACTAAGATATTGTCAGATTGACTGGTCCCGGTATGTTCTTCTCATATCCTCATCCAACCCTTCTTCTTGCCCATGTGCAAGTAACTCAAGCTTGTGTATTATTAATTTTTCCAGTTATGGCTCAATACAGGATTGCCAATAGATGTTATTTCCCAGTTTGTTTGTTTTTTGCGGGGGCGGGGGGGGGGTAGATTTAAAAAAGCACAATGTGTAGTAGACTTGAGCAGGTGGGAGTGGGCACGCACAGCTGTGTATGTAATTGCACTTTCTTTCTTTGCAGCTTTCTTACTGTTACAGATGCTCTGATAACAGCTGTGCCTATTTCTCCAAAATGCTAGTTTTAGCCAATTGCTAAATGGGGGGGACCCAATTAAATATGTGCATCAAATTGGAGCAGCATTTTGAAATGTATAACCTATCTCTATGTATAATTCTCTTAGATGTAAGAACATAACAACAAAAGAACAGCCCTGCTGGATCAGGCCCATGGCCCATCTAGTCCAGCATCCTGTTTCACACAGTGGCCCACCAGATGCTGCTGGAAGCCTACAGGCAGGAGTTGAGGGCATCCCCTCTCTCCTGCTGTTACTCCCCTGCAATTGGTACTCAGAGGCATCCTGCCTCTGAGGCTGGAGGTGGCCTTTGGCCCTCCGACTAGTAGCCAATGCTAGAGCTCTCCTCTATGAAATTATCCAAACCCCTCTTAAAGCCATCCAGGTTGTTGGCTGTCACCACATCCTGTGGCAGAGATTTCCACAAGATTATGCATTGTGTGAAAAAGTACTTCCGTTTGCTGGTCCTAAATTTCCTGGCAATCAATTTCATGGGATGACTCCTAGTTCTAGTGTTATATGAGAGGGAGAAGAATTTCTCTCTATCCACTTTTTCCACATCATGCATGATTTTATAGACCTCTATCATGTCTCCCCGCAGTCGTTTTTTTCCTAACCTAAATAGCCCCAAGTGTTGTAGCCTTGCCTCATAAGGAAGGTGCTCTAGGCCCCTGCATCTTGGTTGCCGTCTTCTGCTCCTTTTCCAGTTCTACAATGTCCTTTTTTAGATATGGTGACCAGAATTTTCACAGTACTCCAAATGTGGCTACACCATAGTTTTGTATAATATCAGAAGTTTTATTTTCAATCCCCTTTCTAATTATCCCTAGAATGGAATTGGCCTTTTTCACAGCTACCGCACATTGAGTTGACACTTTCAATGAGCTGTCCACTATGACCCCAAGATCCCTCTCCTGGTCAATCACTGATGACAGCTCAGATCCCATCAGCGTATACTTGAAGTTCGGGATTCTCATCCCAATGTGCATCACTTCACACTTGCCAACATTGAACCGCATTTGCCATTTTGTCACCCACTCACCTGGTTTTGTGAGATCCTTTTGGAGCTCCTCACAATCTGTTTTGGATTTCACTACCTAAATAATTCGGTATCATCTGCAAATTTGGCCACCTCACAGCTTACCCCAACTTCTAGATCATTTATGAATAAATTAAAAAGCACCAGTCTGAGTACTCTCACTAATTCCATGCGTGGCAGCTCTCGTGCGAGTTCACGAGCAAGAGGAGGGGGAGAGGAAAGCGACAGCAGAGAAGATAAGGTGAATGGCCAGGCGGCCAGGCAGGGAGAGAAAGTGGTGGTCAGGCCAGCAGGTTGGCGTGGAGAGAAAGTGGTGGCCAGGCCAGCCAGTGGTGGGCGGAGCGAAGGGGGAGAGAAAGCAGCAGCCAGGCTGGCTAGCAGAGGGGGAGAGAAAGTGGCGGTCAGGCCAGCAGGAGAGAAAGATGGAGGGGGGCCAAGAATGAGGGAGAACTAGAGGCACAGATGCTCTGCACCTGGGCCAGCTAGTAATAATGATATTTGTTAGCTTTATTTGTTAGCCGCCCCATAACAAATTGTTCTCTGGGCAGCTCACAGATAATTGCTTTCAATGCAAAATTGCTAATGCACCATTGGATCCAATTTTGTCCATATTGTATTGCACTGGAGGGTTGGATGGCTATTTCCATTCTTTTCTCAGTCATTTACTTATGTTCCAAAATGTGTTTCTCTTTGAAGCTGGTGATGTATCATATATGGAAAATGCCAAGGGGAGGAGAGCAGTTGCGTGAGTGACATCTCTAGCTGCACAATGCTTCAGTGCCTCCTTGGGTTTGCAACTGCTCAAGGCATGCTGCAGTTGGTTCATCTGCATCTCTGTTCCCTTCCAACCACAGTGCTTGGGAGAGGGACATAGAAATAGGCTGCCTGCCAGCCTCTGCATTAATTCTGCTCCCCTCTGTCTTATCTAAGCAAAGCAGAAATGTGAGGAGAGGGTGCACCTTCTTCTCAGACACCACTTCACATACCAGCCTACACATTGGGGGACAAAGTCCTCTCAGGAGGAGCTCTGAATGCCTTCAAGCATCCAAATAAAGAAAAGTTGTGTCTATTCAAAGCAAAAGGATGAAAAGGAAAGGAAGTAAGAAACCCTCGTTCATCTGCATGAAATTAAGGGTGGTATCAAGCCCTAAAAGATCTACCATGCCCAGAACATTTATCCCATTCTGACTTACAATACTATATTTACAGAATTTTTGGTGATTTACTATTATTTCTTATGGGCCATTATATATTAATTTTTAATGAATTTGTTTCAATTCCCCCATTCATCTCTGTGTGTGTGGGGGGGGGGTGTGTCCTATTCCATTTTCCTAATTCCAAAATTCTGAAGTATTTCTGAAATTAATTGCAATATTTTAGATTTAATTCTGACTTTACTGATCCAATTTTTTAAAAATTGGATTTGGATTTTACCTATTTTTACCAATTTTTTGAAATTTTGGGGAAAAAATGATTTTTTGAATCTGAATTTGCACAGGACTACTGCCTGCTTCCTTGCTGTCAAAAGCAAAGATACAGGAAAGCAGCTTTCCTCCTGATGCATGGGGGATTTAAGCTGGTCATGAAGTAGCAAGCATGAATTATCCCCTTTGCTAAGCAGGGTCCACCTTGGTTTCCATTTGGATGTGAGACTATATGTGAGCATTGTCTCCTGTAAAATATTCATCTTAGGGGATGGGACCATAGCTTAGTGGAAAAGCATCTTCTTGGCATGCAGACGGTCCCAGTTTCAATCCCTGGCATCTCCAGTTAGGGCTGGGAGAGACTCCTGACTTAAACTTGTACAGCTGCTGCCAGCAAATGAAGACTGAGCTGGAGGGACCAGTGGTCTGACTCAGTATAGGGCAACTTCCTCTTTTCCTATTCAGAGAGTCAACCACTGGAGAAGTTGGAGAAGTCAGTAAGGCAATGTGCACTCATCCCATATACGATGTTACAGTAGGATTCTCTAGTGGAACTGTGACTGCTCCATGTTCCAAGGTTCTATTTTGTTTGGCCAAAGAGGTGATGAGCATTTGGCCAGCAATAATTGACGTGGGGTGCTTGGCACACATCCACAAAGACTGTGTTCCCAATTGCCCACACCATTGCCAACAGGCCTTCTCTTTCTACACAGTGCACATTACCTCTATGTTCCCTTTGTAGGAGACACTAAAGCCACTCAGTCACACAAACATCCACGTTCTTGTGGAAAGTATGAGAGAAAAATGTGAGCCATTGCATTGGCCATGCTCCTGTTGTTCAGGAACATAGCCAGCATGCAAGGTTCTATTTCCCCCTCATCCATTCCATAAATGAACACAGAGAAACTGTATGTCCCTAATGTCCCTATTATTAAGGCAGGATTCTTAAACCAGGACAGAGTTTCCCTGTATTGTGGGTGGTGGGGGAGAGACATGGGAGACATTTCTAGAAGTCATTCTTTAAGGTGAGCATTATGAGTCACCAAGGTTCTTAGCCTGAGCCAAATTTCAGGCAATAGTTCTAGAGATATGACATATGACAAGTTGTGCGTAGCAAAATTTCCTCCTCCTCACAACTGTTAAAGGCACTGGAGCATTGACCTTTATTTCAGCTGGTTGTACTATTCAATAAAACTAAGATTTGCCACCTCATTTTATCTCCAGTGAAGTTCAAGTTGAATTTAGAGGTTCCTATTTTCTTCAAAGCATGATGGAAAGCCCAAAGAATGTTAATAAGATTAATGAAATTCTACAGAAGAATGTCATGCACTCATTGCTGAATTGCATCTAAAGCCAAATTCAAGGTGAATTTGAAGTTTTCTGCTTGGGTAGAACCTTAGAAGAATATCTAGGGAAGCTTAAACAGTCGAAATATGGGCTGTTCACACAATCAAAGAATCCCAGCTGACCAGAAAACCACAGATTGCTGAGCCATGCACACACCTGTGAATCATGTTGTATGAACCCAGGATTTTTCCTTTGATCCCAGATCCACATGGCAACTGTCCATCCAGCATTCAGCTGGAACTAGTAATCTTAGATCAGAACTTGTCTGGTCAATCCTGCTTAAATGCTGGTTTGTTGCTGCACAGATCTGGGATTGGCAAAAATCCCAAATGGGATTTGCACAACATGTCTTGGTTTGCACAACATGTTCTGTGGTAGCGCATGCAGCCCAGCCATCTGGGGTTTTCTTCTTTTTTTTGTAAACTTGGACTCCTTTGATTGTGAGAAATGCCACCAAGAGTAGTGAAATTTCTCAAGGAATGGTCCATGTATCCCTAAAAAAAAGGTTTATAATAAGTAGCTGTACTAAATTGATTGAATTTTTTCTGTCAAATCCTAAAGCTTTACTTTAATGTCTTGGCATTATGGTTTCTGTGGATACTGTTAGCATAAGTCAAGTGAATGCTGATATTCCCGTGAGTTGCAGTCTAGCTTACATAGGGAATTGGGCAAGACATTGTAATGTATAAACAGTGAGGATTAAATTTGAAAAATTATATATTCTGGGACCATACCGAAAAGTCAGGGGAAACTAGAAGCACTATATTGCTCTCAGATACTTCAGAAAATAATATTGTGAGATACTATATTTTGATTTGAAAGTGAACCTACTCCCTTTAGATTGGTGTTCTAAGATCTGTCTGTTTGCTATTTCTGTTCTAGGCTTCAGCTGTGAGGACCAGTTATTTCCTTGCTAGAAGGAAGAAAAAAAAGGATCTCAAGAGAATTGGTTCAGGGATTCAGAAACAGAAGGAAAGATTTTATACAGATTTAGTTCTAAGATGAGAACTGCAATAAGGACAATTTTCTGTTGAGGGAGCAGCTGATGTGGAAGTTGCTGGATAACATTTGTGGAAGACAAAAAGCTCTTACAAGGTTGACTGAGCTGTTGGAGAAGTTCAAGATAAAAAACGGGTGGATTTTGGGATATAAACAAGAGAAATGAAAATTTTGTACTGAAATCCCATGATTGCATGGAAATTTGCATAAAGAATTAGATGTGTTTACAAAACTGGAAAACCTGGATCAGTTTTGTATGCACTTGAACTGGGCCTGATTTGGTTCAAACCGAACTGGTGGTCATGCAAATGCATGGTCATGCAAATGGCCTCTGAACATGCATGGAGGCCATGTTATTGACCTCTACACAAGTGCAGAGGCCCAAACCAGGCCTGAACTGGCCCAGCCTGCTCCAGAGGGGGTTGAGGGGAGTCATTGCTACCACCATCCACCCCTGGGGCTGCAGCAGCCGCTGCAGCGGTGGCTGCCGGTGGCACTTCTAAGGTGAACACTTACTCCCCTCCTGCCTCAACTAGTTTTAACCAAGCCCCCTGCTAGGGATCTGCAAACAGGTTTGATGTTGAACGTGTTCGACCATTTGGGGTCGAAGTGAAGCAAACCCTGTTTGGTCTTACCCCGGACCAAACACCCCCCAATCATTTGGGGGGTTAGAGATTTTTTTAAAAATTCACTTACCCACTCCAGGGGAGTTGTTAGATGTGGCAGCGGCGGGGGGATCTGTGGAGGTTCCCCCTCCCCCCACTAGCTTCCCTTTGATGCCTATACCGGCCAGCTGGCTGGCTGGTTTAGGCCTTCCCCCATCAGCGTGGACTGGGTCACACAGAGGCCAATTGTGCAGGCGTGGTGGCCTCCAAAATGGCCACCGCACTGGAGGGGGAAGGCCCAAATGGGCTGAAGAGCCAGCCAGACAGCCGTATGGGCATCAAGGGACACCAGTGGGGGAGGGGTAAACTTGGTGGACCCCCCCCCCCCCGGCTGCCTCCAACAATTAGTAAAAAAAAAATCACAAACCCCCCAAACGGTCGGTGGGATCGGACTGACGAGGGGATGGTTCGGTTTGACCTCGAATGGTCGAACCAAACTGGTTCAATGTAGAACATGTTCAACGTCAAACCTGTTTACACATCCTTACTACCTAGACAGAGCTTCTAGTGCAGAGGAAGCACTAGTTTTTATCAAAAGCTGGAGCAGGACGGGTTGGCCTTGTCTTTCATTTTTCCGGCAGTTATCAAGCAATGAACATGACTGTGCAAGCAGCTTTAGTTTATCTACTTATAGTTCATAAGAACCTAAGAACAGGCCTGCTGGTGCAAGGCCTCCATAATGGCCACTGGGCCATCGCGTGACAGTCGAAAACCAGCCAAAAAGTGGCCAGACCGGCCAAGAGGTCATTTTGAAGGCCTGTGGGGAGAGGGGGAACCTACACGGACACCACCCCCCACCCCACCCCCACTGCTTCCAGGAACTCCCCCAAGGAGAGTAAAAGTTTTTTTTAAAAAAAATTAACAGAATTAAGCTCGCGAACCCCCATGAGCCTTCGGGGGTGTTCAGTCCAGGGTGGTTTGATTCGACCCTGAACAGTTGAACCAAACTGGTTCAACGTCAAACACGTTTGACGTCGAACCTGTTTGCACGCCCGTATTGTCTAATGATCCAGTGGCCTCCCTGGCAGGTTTCCTGCATCTGATGTATTTAAAGAAGGTTTTGTTATTCCACTTGATGCTTTTAGCGAACTGCTCCTTAAACTCTCTTTTTGCCTCCCTTGCATTTTTTTTTTTTTTTTTGCCAGAGTTTATGTTTCTTTCTGTTCTCTTCATTTGGACAGTCCTTCCAATTTTGGAAGGAAGTCTTCTTCCCTTATATTGTTCCTTGACGTTACCTGTTAGCCATTCTGGCATCCTCCTGGACTTAGCGGTACCTTTCCTCCTTTTGGGTATACAAACTAACTGGGCTTCTAGTATTGTGGTTTTGAGTAAACTCCATGCATTTGGGAGCAAAATGACTCTCCTGATTTTCCATTTTAGTTTTCTTTTCACCATACTCCTCACTTTGGAGAAGTTTCCTCTTCTGAAATTCAAAATGTCCATGTTAGACTTCCTTGGTGATTCTCTCCCTGCATGTATGCTGAATTTGATCACACTATGGTCACTGTTTCCTAAAGAGTCAATGCCACTGACATCACGCACCATGTCCTGGGTGCCACTCAGGATTAAGTCCAAGGTCGCCTTCTCTCTAGGTTGGTTCCAAGACCAACTGTTCTAGGGCACAGTCATTCAGCATATTAGAAATTTGACCTCTTTGTCATTATCTGACAGTGAATTTACCCATGTTCCTTAACTGCCATGTTATACTTGGATTTCTTGGGTTTCTTTTGCCATCTGTTTCTGTGATGTAGAACTAATAATTTCTAGTGAACTGTCGGCCACATGCACTTCAGCTTGCCTTGAAAACAACTTGGGCTTTTGAGTACTCCTGTTAAACACTGGAGATAGCTTACAATACACAGTAGAGCCCTCGTGGGGCCTTTCCTTAGTATAGCAGGAAATTATGCCTGAAATGTCATTTCCAGCCAAGAAGGGGTCCCTCAAGGCTTCTCCAGAGTGGTAGTGAGCAGTTCCCAGCAGTATCTTCCTTTAGAAACTATATCTGAACAACCATTTGAAGGGTAGGGTGAGGGAATGGGAATTAATTTAAGTCTATCTAGGATGTTGTTGTTTTAAAGAAAAATTATGATTAGAATAAAAATCTCTCTGTCTGAAATAGAGGACCCATAGAACAGCCAGCTCTGAAAACTTAATACAGTTTCATTATCCAGAAGGAACTGAGAGATAATGATGATATTAAAATAAAATGTTCTCAGTGCTATTTCAGACTGGTTAAAATAACTATTTGCCATAGACACTGGAAAGTAGAGTTATATATACAAGAATATCTGTACATCCCAAGTAACTGGGAGTTTTAAAAGTAAAGGTCAGAACATCTGTCAAAAAAGCCTTATTGCACATCTGTCACTTCAAAGCCTAGCATCTTTCTGTGGAAAGTGTGAGGAGTCCAGATGGCACATGTGTGAAACCCCTGAGAAAGTTAATGAATCTCATAAAAATTCTGGAGATTCCCCTCAGAACTCTTATAGATGCTTTTTACAGATCTGAAGAGAAACTTCCAAATTCAAGTTTTCCTTTTGGCAAAATTTTGGGCATCTCTAGATGGAATGTGCTCCCATTGAAAGAAATATGATTCTTCATACCATCGGAGATCATGGGTACTGAACTTGGATTTTACCAGGAGATTTGAATACACTGCCCATTCAGACATTATTACTCATGTACAGCCTGCGAAAGTGTGCCAAAAATCTCCCACCGCATGTCACTCACTCACCCTAACACCCTGGGCAGATCACTCATGGTTACAATGTTCATCTGAAGATGGGCAGCTCTATAAGCATGATAGCAGATGATAGCAGGCTCAGGCACCCAAACCTGCTTGATCACAGAAGCACCCACCAACATGCTTACAATGTCTACCTCTTCTAATAGTGTAACTGTGAGTGACCTGACAGAGAGGCTAAATGATGCACTGGGGTAGAGATGTTCAGTGAGTTATCAGAAGCAGTACATGAGTATTTTATTTATTGTTGAATTTTATTTATTGTTGAATTCCTATACCGCCTTTCATTAAAAACAACCCCAAGGTTTTTTACAAAAGTTTAAAACATACAATAAAAATGACAATTAAAATATTAAGCTAAAAATATAAAACAAATCTAATGTAAAAACTATAAAATACAAGCATAAAAACACATAGGCACAAGAATAAAAACACACAGAAGCAGCATAGAAATGGTCATGTAAAAGCCTGGGTAAAAAGCCAAGATTTAAGAAGCTTTCTAAAAACTGTGATGGAGTCTGAGGAGCAAATGGCCACTGGGAGAGCATTCCAAAGTCTGGGGGCAACAACAGAGAAGGCCCTGTCCTGAGTGCATGACAGACGAGCCTCCTTCATTGTAGGCACCCGGAGCAGAGGCCCCTCAGATGTCAAGCAGGCAGCAACCCTTGGGAGCAGGCGGTCCCTCGGATACCCCGGGCCCAAACCGTTAAGGGCTTTAAAGGTCAAAAACAGCACCTTTGGACCCGGAAACAAACTGGCAGCCAGTGCAGCTCTTTCAGGATGGGTGTGATGTGTTCCCACCGGGCAGCTCTGGACAAATCCCTAGCTGCCGCGCTTTGCACTAGCTGCAGTTTCCGGATATTCTTCAAGGGCAGCCCCACGTAGAGCGTAGAAAGTAATACTCTGAGAATAACTTCTGAATCAGGCTTGCATGTTTCTGGTTTCCCTCAACTTCCCCTGACTCATTAATCATTAATGGAGAATATTTACATTGATTTGCTTAATCCGGGATAAATGTGAAATATGATTGACTATGGAAAACTAAAGTAAAATTGGGCTGGTACAGACAATACTTGAGTATTTAAAGCAGGCCTGCTCAACTTAGCCTTCCCAGCTGCTTTTGGACCACAGCTCCCATAATCCCCAGCCACAGTGGCCAAGGATTATGGGAGTTGTAGGCCAACATCTGCAGGGGGGGTCAAGGTTGAGCAGGCCTGATTTAGAGCATGTGTAGAGAGGTCATTTGGATGAGCATCCCCCCAACCCCACCCCACCTCAAATGATAAAGGACTTTGCCAGGAGGGCATTGGGATGTCCTTGGAGGATATCTTGACAGGTGTGCTTTCAGTGCATCCCTCTCAAATCACATGCACATGGACAGAATTGTCCAAACCAGTGAGTATTGTCCGAACCAGCCTATATAGTCTAACATGTACCTTGAATTTCAATATAACTAATCTGACCAAGGTCAGAGAAGTACTAGGGAGGATTCCATCACTAGATAAACTACTGGGGAAAGGAGCCCAAAATGATTTTGTCAAAAATACTTCATCATAGGATGTGCACTATAATTTTCTTTGGAATCCAGGCTCTTAGGTCCTGCTGCTGCAAATTCAGTATTTAGAGAATGAAAAGCAGAGTAATTTTCTTGTGGGAAAGAATGTAAGATAAAACAATATCCTATGTTTGTTTTATCTCATTTCTTAACTTGTTCATATTTTCTTCATTCACCAGCTCTGGTTTCCATTAGGGATGTGCGCGAACTGGTCCGCAGGCCATGTTAGAGGCCTGCAAACTGGTTCGCAAGTGGCCCAGTCTGGTGGTTCGATGCCAGGGTGGGGGTCTTGCTTAAAGGGCAGGGGGGTTGTACTTACCCCTCCCACCGCGTTTCCCCCTCTGGCACTCAATTTTTCAGTGAAATTTTTGGGGCGGCAGCATTCCTCCCTGCTGCCCCTGACCCCTTGTTGACAGGTAAAAGCGGAAGTAACTTTCATGCATGTGCCCGCCACTGACGCGCGCCGTACACATCACACATTGTGTGCGCATGCTGTGCGGTGCGCACATGTATGGAAGTTACTTCTACTTTTACCAATCAACAAGAGGGCAGGGACAGCAGGGAGGAATGCTGCCGCCCCGAAAATTTCACTGAAAAATGGAGTGCTGGAGGGGGAAAAGTGGTGGGAGGGATAAGTACACCCCCACCCTAAAGTAAGACACGCACACCCCGGTGTCGGACCGCGGAGGCGCGAGTGCTCATCCCTAGTTTCCATGATGACATGTATAATTGTGACAACTAGTCTTGGGGGAAAATATTCTACAGTTCAATTTTTAAAGAAATATTCTGCACCTGCAGCAGGAAAGAACTGCTAAAAGAATAAAACTTCATCAGTAGATTCTCAACCATGGATATTCTCAGACAGCCAACATTCAAATTTGTAAAATCCTATTGCTTGAGGAGACAATAATGTCCTCAATTCGGGCCGACTTGGACTAATGTTCTTGTATTCGGGTCGACTTGGACTCCACTGTTTCTGCAGAGTCTTTTAAGCTGGTGTCCAGCAATCCCTCTTGCACTATTAGATTGGATCAGTTTCAATCTGTGATGCCTGAGGATGTGGGCAAGCTGCTTGGGGCAGTGTGGCCTACCACTTGTTCTCTGGATCCTTGCCCAACCTGGCTGCTTCGATCTAGCAGAGAGATTGTTGGAGATGGCCTAGTTAATATCATAAATGCATTGCTGAGGCAGGGTAGGATGCCTCCTTGTTTGAAGGAAGCAATGATTAGACCACTTCTTAAGAAGCCTTCCCTAGATCCCTCAGTGATGGATAGTTATAGGCCGGTCTCCAATCTCCCATGGTTGGTAAGGTGATTAAGAGAGTGGTGGCCAACCAGCTCCAGGCATTTTTGGAGGAAACCAATTATCTAGACCCATTTCAAACTGGCTTTAGAGTGGGCTATGGGGTTAAGTCTGCCTTGATCGGCCTGATGGATGGCCTTTACTGGGGAATTGACAGAGGGAGTGTAACTCAGTTGGTTCTTTTGGATCTCTCGGAGGCATTTGATACCATTGACCATGGTATGCTTCTGGATTGCCTGGGGGAATTAGGGATAGGAGGTACTGGTTTGCAGTGGTACGGCTCCTATCTCTCAGGCAGATGGAGCCTGGTGATAGTTCCTCTTTAAAATGGGAACTATTAAATGGAGTCCCTCAGGGCTCCATTCTGTCACCAATGCTTTTTAATATTTACATGAAACCGCTGGGTGAGGTCATCAGGAGATTTGGTACTGGGTGTTATCAGCATGCTGATGAAACCCAAATCTATTTATCATCATCATCATCATCATCATCATCATCATCATCATCATCATCATCATCGTCGTCATCATCATGAAATGGCATTCACTCCCTAAATGCCTGCCTACAGACAGTAATGGGCTGGATGAGGGTTAACAAACTGAAACTGAATCCAAGCAAGACGGAGGTGCTCATTGTGAGGGATTGGAATTTAAGGGATTAGTTAGATCTTCCTTTGCTGGATGGGGTTACACTCCCCCAGAAGGAACAGGTATGCAGCTTGGGAGTGCTCTTGGATCCAGGCCTCACCCTGGTATCTCAGGTGGAGGCTATGGCCAGGAGCGCTTTCTATCAACTTTGGCTGATTCAACAGCTGTGCCCATTCCTTGAAGAGGAAGATCTCAAAACAGTGGTGCATCAGCTGGTAACCTCCAGGCTCAACTACTGCAATGTGCTCTACGTGGGGCTGCATTTATACATAGGCCGGCAACTTCAGTTAGTTCAAAATGCAGCAGCCGGATTGGTCTCTGGGGTAACCCGGAGTGACCATATTTTGCCTGTCTTAAAACAGTTGCACTGTCTGCCAATATGTTTCCAGGCAAAATACAAAGTTCTGGTTATTACCTTTAAACTCTGAATGGCTTGGGTCCGGGCTACCTTAGAGAGTACCTTCTTCAGTATGATCCCCATTGCTCATTGAAGCAACCTGGAGAGGTCCGTCTCCAGTTACCACTGGTACGTCTGGTGGCGACTCAGAAC